>NC_044322.1:274568841-275193841 GCF_007399415.2 Gopherus evgoodei | reverse complement strand
CCGATTATAAATGAACATTGGGTGCATTAAAATGGCTGGGTTGAAATCTTTACCTGTTCAGTGATGGGTACAATCTGTTGTTAAATCCTTGTGACAGTTAAACAGTCAGTTTCTCCTCCCTTCCCCTAATCTGGGGTGCACTTTATCCTTTCACAGAACAAATAAAATCCTTTTGAGTTCATGCCTTATCTGTGCATTTTATCTTTTCAGCTAACATGATCAATTACCCATTTCCCATTGTTCCCAACGCTCCCTGACTTGTTTAGTTATTAAGAGCTTTGTTGACAATAATAAATTCACTTTGTATGATGTTGATAAGTAAAATACACTTACAAATTTCTTCTCCCCTGTCCTGTCCTGCAATATGTGCTACACTTAATGAATGCAGAGTCTGTTGGGAAACAATGTGATCAGAGTGGACATGTCAGCTTTAAAGATTTATAAGCAGCTATTAATACGCATTTCATATTTTTGAAACATTACTGATTGAAATATTTCCTTGTTTCATGGTTTTTTCACTGAAAATAAACATGTACACATTATGTATGTAAAACAAGACACTGTTTTTTGTGTGTCTGACATTGAAGGTATATTTGTGCTGCTAAGGTTCAGTTATTTCTAATCTGTAAGGTGGAACCTTTACCTGAGACTAATTCTAAGTCCAAGACTTGGGCTTTGTCTACAGTACCACTTTTGTAAATAAAATTTTTGGCAGTGAGGGATGTGAAAAAAAACACCCGCTGTCTGATGTAAGTTTCACTGGCAGAAGTGCTCATGTGGACAGCACTTTGTTGTCAAGAGAGGCTTTCCTGCCAACATAGCTAACGCCGCTCCTTGGCGTGATTTAATTATGCCAGCAGGAGAGCTCTCTCTTGCTGGCAAAGAGCAGCTACCCAGGAGACCTTACAGCTGTGCTGCTGAAGGTCCATAGTATAGACATAGCCTTAGATTTTAAGACAGAACAGAAACTGTACTAAGTGAATTGACATCCCATCACTGTTTGAGTGGTATCCAATTCAGCAACATGCAGTGCTTCTGGATGAAGCAATCCTCCTCCAAAACCTTCCAGCTTTTTTAAGTGATGCACCTTTCCCTGAGATCTTGAATATGCTAGGAAGACTACCCCCAGTCACTAACAGCCATCTTCAACAACAAGCAAAATTTACTAGTGTTTATAAAGCTGGGTTGGAACTAGAAAATTCAGCCAAGTGTTTAAAATAACCAGGTCAACGGATTTGTGCCATTACATTAGCCACAGATAGCTTGATGCAGCTCATTTGTATCTCCTGCTTTAAACCTTGATTTAAAAAAAATGTATATTTTTCTCACCGATTGTTGGATTGGGATCTTCCCTAGTTCATGCTAGCCTATCTGTGATGCTTACCGTATTTGGGTGGGCAATGGGTTTTGAGGGAGCAAAGTAAATGTTTCACCTTACAGAAGCAATGAAGAGTAGAGATGTATGTTTGTGTGCGCACATGCATGTGTTTATTATATACCCTTTTAATTACATGACTTAAAAATGCAAAGCCAGAACAACAGAGTGAGAAATGCATGAAGTACTATCTCAGTTGGTTATTCCTTAAGATTTTGCTGTTAGAATTAGAATTGGCTGCGCTAAGGATCCAAATTTTATCCACTAATTTTTATATTTATGGGAAAATAGATGACTTAATTAAAAATCCCTATGGAATAGAGCCAATTTACAATATTTGAGTAAAGGAACGAAAGGGTATATGATAAATAGGGGTATATTAAAACTGGTTACTCTGCTGGTCCCTTTTTTTGTTCAAAATTGCTTTGTTCTTGTTTTGAAGAAAGTAATGAGCAGTTCTGAATGGGGGTGAGGGGAACATCATGGTCCCATCTCAAAGATACTACAGAAAATATCTGTTGGCAGTACTTGCACTTTGTGTACGCACCCACACAACGTTAAAATGAATATTTTAGCCATGTGAAACTCTACTTGCTTGGAGTAAAAGGCGAGTAAACTTAGCTTTTTTGTTACTGTTGTTTTCATCATCTTGGTAAGAGGGGGCAGATAGGTGTGGTGCCTGGAGTGGTAAATTTTCCTGACAGTTTTGCAAGGCTGGAATATTTAATATACTTTATAGGAAGGAAAGAGCGTAATTGCTTTGGAGGTTATACCTATTAAGTGGCCATATACATCTGATTCTGAAGTAATCTGTGGGGCTCAAATATGTTGAAAAATGCTGAACTTGTTACTTTCCAACCAATTCTTAGTGTGTGCATGTATGTTGTCAAAATTTGTAGTTTCATACCCAGATTTAAGAAGAGACAGTGCCAGGCCCCAAAACACCCTAGATAAGCAGAGTACTCCCAGTTTTAACTCCCCCCTCAAAGTTTTAAGTGTGATCTTGCTATTATATAACGCCTTGGTGCGTCTTGTATGATAGTAATGTGATGCTGCACAGTTTTGTCTGATTTAGAACACTCTGAATTTATTTTTTTTCTGTTACTATAGAAACTGTTCTCATATTAATAAAAAATGGTCTGTATTCTGTGGACCTGCCACAGATAACCTTCAGAGTCTGTATATTTACTAGGCTGGAATGTATTTTCAGTTTTGCATTTTGAGTGTTTTACATTTTTCTTTTCTTTTTTTTTTTTAATTGGTTCATTCTGTAAAGCAGGTGGCATTACATAAATAACCATGCATTGTTATTTCGATGTGATCAGCTGAACCATGGCGTTATATAATACCAAAACAGCTTTTACAATTATATATTGTGTCTGATTTATAAATAAAATAGGAGAAAATATCTGTTAACTTTCTCCAAAATGTTTTCCATGCAAAAAAAAATCAAGGTTTTACAGTGATAAAGAAAAGTCTACAGATATATTTCTGCGTTTAGCTGCAGTACCCAAAAGGTTCCGTTCTCAGAGTTCCATTCATTAGTGTACTGTTAATTGGTGTATATTGCCTTATATGCCAGCCATTACCTCTCTTTAAGCTGATTCTCAGAATTATAGCTGTCTTGATCAGACCATTAGCCTCCTTAACCATTTTTGGTCTTAAATTTCTCCTATTTCATTCCCTGTATTTTAAGATTTCTCATAGAAATGGAATTGCTGCCTGTTAAATTGTAAACTGGTATCAGCCTTGTACATGGCAGAGGTGGTCTGAAAGGCTTTCTGCTGTCCAGTGCAGATATTGTATCTTTCTCTGCAGTGTGCTTTACAGGGAGCATGAAAAACAAAATGTTTCAAGTCTGTGAAAAGTTTTAGCTGTGGAATGCAATGTGATAATTCACCCCAATGTCTCCAAACTCCAAGTAGTGAGAGGAGGAATGACTTCAGAATCAGTAAAGCACTATGTAATTATGATAAAGCATCTGAGGCTGCTTTTCATTAAGCTGTGGGACAACTGCTTGGACATGGTTACATGCTTTCAGAGAACTTTTACCCATTTTTGAACTATTAATAGTGTGCACCTAGATTTTATTGCAAATCTACATGGTGACATCCTCCCAGATGAAGGCATCTTCTTGCAGTTATGTATTATGGTGACCCTGTTTACTAGTACTATAGACTTTAACTAGTTGGTCAAAGCAAATACTTTGGTTTCAGCCATTTTACTTTCACCAAGAGTCGTTCATTGTTCATTCTTAGATTGTGTGGTAGGTATATTTCTTTGTCTTCTGTGAGAATTTGTTGTGCTGGTTATAGGAAGGCTTCACTTACATCTTCTTATTCCTACATAACCTGCCTTCAAGCACAGAAAAGTGCGTTTTCCCTGACACACACCTTCTAAGGCCTGTCTCACTAGTCAATGTGACTGCTTGTCACATTATGCAGTGCTGCAGTTCTTTCTTTTTAGAAAGAATTGCTGAGGTAGAAGTTGGGGAAGCAGATGATATGTTGTCACATATCTGAAGCTATGTGAAATTTGGAGTCTGGACCTATTGAGTTCCTATTTGTTCACATTTGAAGTTAGGATTATTTCATTACAATTACCTGTATAGATTCTTATGATAAAAGACAAACATATTTCCAGATGGCTTTCATACAGACTTAGTCACAGCCAGTGTGTCAGGTCACTTGTCAGTAAGATGGTTGCAACCAGCAGAAGACTCAGGAATGCCAAATTTAAATATAAACACCTCCTCCCCTCCACCCCCAATTCAAATACATTTTAGACATGGCTTTCATTGTGTGGTTTTCTAAACACTGCAGGAAGTAACAGATGTTCAAACTATTTTTTAAATTAGGATTTGAATTAAACCCCCAAAAGTAGAATTGCACAGTCACTGGTTTGAAGGAGATTTATACTTTGTCACCTGCTTTACTTTCCTTCCTCAGTCCTGCCCATGTCTTTCCTCTTTCATATCCCTGGACTTATCAGTAGTGTGGAAGAGCTGCTTATTGCCAATGGACATGCCAATACACTCTTCTCCCACACCCATTTTGATCTGCTTGCTACTCATGGCAAGCAAATTGAGCAGAAGAGCAGTGGTAAAGATGATTTTTACAGTGTTGTAGGTGTGCATACCACCTTACAGATATAAGAAAGCACTGGAGTCTTGATTAACTTGTCACTGCTTAAGAAATGAGGTTTTTAGGAGAAACTTGGATCAGAGATAAAGCAGTGCCTAATGGCCACTTGGTTCCTCCCCACTGGCCATGTATTTCAGGTAGAATAAACCACACTAAATGAGACATGAAGTGGCATTGTGAAGCACTTGCATATTGCTTCCAGGATTGGTGGAGGTGGCTGCACCTGGTTCTGGTCTATTACCTCTTTTTCCCCTCTCATTGGTTTTTCTTCCTCCTTTAGTTTCCTCCTCTTACCCATCTGTTGCCTGTTTATTCTTCCCTCACCCTTCACTCTTTCCTGTCTCTTCTGTCCTCCCTCCCTTGTTTACTGATACTTCTCTTGTGCCTTTCAATATATATTGTTAATCTTGTTGGGATGGCTGCACAGCAGACTTCAAAGTGAAATTTGCTAGTCTGGAAAGCTTCACTTTGCCATGAAATGGCTTCCTTGGAAAGTGAAATTCACCAAACCAACTTGAAAACCAACATGAACACATTAAAAGGAGCACAAAAAGGTAGCTTATAAACAATACAGAAACCATAAATTAATTTCTTATTGAAATCCCAAATTGTTTTTTAAAAGTATTAATATTCAAGGTGTGTGACCTTTGACATTTAAGTTTCAGAACAGAGTTCTTTTTTACAATTAAGCTTATAAATTACTGGGAAAGGATTCCTTTTCAAAATTAAGTCTAGCATAAGCTTTAATGGTATTGGTATGAAAACAACCACAATACTAAAGAAAAATGAAGTTAATTTTCTTTCACACTCTACAGAAGGGGCACTATTGCATAAATAAATATACAATATGACCACTAGAAGTTAAACATACAAAATTCTCATGATGCAGAATTACCGGGTTGACCGTACAAAAACAAATGTCAAAAATATGCCAAATGAAGAGAAGATTAAAGAATATTGTAGCAAATGGAATTTTTAGTAATTAATTTCTGCTTTTTTGGTATGAAGGTTTATAAACATCAGTGCCTCTTTTACAGTAGGATTCAAGAGATAGGATCTAGCAGTCTTGTGACCAGTTTCTGTTTGAAAATGACCTTCAAAGTTTTTTAAAATTTGTTCACTTTTTTGCCTGAGAGACTCAATGATCCATGGCCATCCGTATCTGTTTTGTTTATCTGTGTCAAAGTCCTTATTGTAATGATTTTTAAAATTCTGAAATGATGGCTATAAACCCCTCATCATAAAAACGCAAGAGGAATTTAAGCTTTATTTTCTGACATTAACTGCTCTTTGTGTGCCAAGCACATATAAGTATGATTCCCCTCTCTGTTGCATCCGTCACTTAAACATTCCTGCAGTGTCTTGGTGAAAGTTAATTGTTTAGGTTAAAATGGTTATATTGCTGCCTTCTAGCATGTGGAAGGAGAAAAGACTCTTACATTAGGAGGAGCTCAGATTAGTCCGTGGTTAACATGCCCACAGGGTTTGTGATGTCATTATTTCATAGAACACAGAGTTACATAGGCTACAAAGGGCAAACTTCTAGAAGAAACGAAAGACAGAAGCAAGTTGTTTTTTGTTTTAAAGTATGTATATTAACATATATAGGTGGCTAGGAAAATTTAAAAAGCTTTGCTATCCACCCTTAAGGCAGCTATCAGTCTCATCCCCCACTGTTACAGATGACTAAACCTCCACTGAGTTTGGGCAACCTTTATGTTGCAGCTGAAAAGTGAGAGCCTGGTTCTGAGAGGGGATAGAAATTAGCAAATCTATTGCATGTTCTTGGGTACAGAATGATCTCTGGAATCGTATGCCTTTTAAAAAAAATAAATAAAGCATTTTGTTTCTGTTCCTGTTCACTTGGCAGACTGGACTGTGGATTTCCTTCTGTTGTTCAGATTTGCTAGGACTAATCACAAGTTTCCAGCAGTGCTTTTCTTTTCACCTAAGCTCCATTATCTCTGTGCACCATCTCGTGTTCTTTACTCTGTTCATGTCAACTTCCATTTCAGGCAGCTGCTTTTGGCTTCTCGTGGAGCATTCAGCCAGCCAACAGGCAAAAATCCTACACTGTGGCTGTGACATGCCTCAGATCACAGTGAGCTGATTCCTCTCCCACTCTACTTACAGGAGGAGTAGCAGAGGATATTCCTCGCAGCCCGTTGTCAAAGCATAGTCTTCAGTCGAAAGGGGAGGAGCTGGATTTTCAAATAGTAGGGAACAGGTAGTAAGAAATACTTTTGGGAAACTCAGATGAGATCTTCCTTTCCCAAGAACTTAGATTCCTTAGATATGCTCTAGGGGTTATTCTGGGAAAATCTGATGGCCTGTGTTATACAGAAGGTCAGACTAGATGATCACAGTGGTCCTTTCCAGCCTTGGAATATATGAATTTATGTAACTTGATTGTGATAGGCAGAGGTTTGATGTAACCAGAGTTCTTATGTCCTCTAGCCCATAGGTCCATGGCAAGCTCTGCAGTCTCCCTCACACCCTCCAACACTAGGAACAAGTGGCCACTTTTTCCAAGGATTGGCTAGGCAGCCACTCAGTCTGTGAAAAATATCCTCTTTTCCATTAGATGTTAATATTTCTCCCTTAGGCCCTGGGGACAGAATATTTCAATCCACCTTAAGAAAACAGTATGAATTGATACTTAAATGTCTGATTGCCAGGGCTTCCTATTACTCTGTGCACTCTTCTCTAAATTCAAGAGCTCTGCAAGAACATGGTAGTTCAATGCCACATTTGTAGGAAGTAAAGATAGACCTCATTTTACTTGCCAACTAATTTTGTATGTGATTCTTGAAAGACTCAGTTAAGGCCCCGGTGATGGCAGGCACCGCTGAGTTCACTAGTTCTGGTTAAGGACAAGCAGTCTTGCATCTACACTCCATGGTATAGGCCTTTCCTTTTGGGGAGATTGCCTGTACAAGACCTTGGAAGAAGACGTATCTGATCCTAAGACATTGTTCCTTTCTTACATGCCAAAAAACCTGAGACTTCATTGGCTAATTCATTTAGGACTTGCTTGTCCTTTTGTGAGTCCCCAGCTAGATTATTTTTACAGATTCTGACCTTCCAGCTTTTCCAAAGTCAACTCCCAAAACTTCCAAGCTAATAGAACTTGCAGGCTTGTTAACTGACTGACACAAGTTAGGCAGGCCTCCAAGTCTGCATCTGAGTTAGTTTCTCTTCTCCCTCTGGAGGTTCATCTAAGGAATCTGTATTTCCTTCTCGCAGAAGGAGTGGAAGGAAATCACTTCAGACTGAGTCTGAAAACTAAAAAATGGCTAAGCATTAGATTTTTCTTCTTCCTCCTACTCCTCACTGAGTCTCTTCTTTTTTTCTTCTTCTTCCCAGAAAAAAAAAAAAAGCTATAGCAGAAAGCATACTTTATTTTCTAGACAAAGTCACCTACCCATTTCCTCAGGATAAAAAAGGAAATCTTCTGTCTGCTTAATACTAACCATGCAGTCAGAGGGAAATTGCCTTGTGTAAGATCTGAACTTGCCTAATCAATTCATCCAGTACAGAAAATTCAAGATGGAAACTAGTCTGTCTAGCATAGTTGTTACAGAGCAAGATAATTTCTTGTGTCAAATTGAAAAGAATTATACCAAATCTAGAATCCCATCAGTTCTCATTTTGCCCTCAAACAGAGCCTTTTTCAATAAAACCTCCCTCAACTTTCATCTTGCCTCATGTAGGATATTGATAAAGATCCTTAGCACTGGCAACAGCAGCCATCAGGGACAGCAAAATCCAAGTGATTTCTCTGTTTGGATGACTTACTGAACAGATCATCAATATCAGCCACTCTAGATTCAGATGTCCCAATGTTTAGTGACTCATCACTTGTGATTAATAATACACAGGAAAACTGCTCTGACACCATCCTTTCCCTCTCAGTGGAAAGGGATGATTTGCCAACTGAGAATTCATAGAGGTAGCTTCTAATGTCATGGCTCTTCAGATACACTGTCATTTGACAGAACAGCACATCTTTCATTTTCTAGGACTGATAACTGGCATTTGAACTGGCCCAGGGATGAGACCCTATTCTATACCATTTCTTCACATTTATTCTTCCCTGGGATCAATTGTTATGTTTACTCTCAGCCCATTTATTTATCCCAGGGAGTTTGGGAGTCACTAAGGTTGCTGAATCTGCAGCCAGTGGTGGACTTTAGAAATACATCTGTTCACCACCCACACCAACAAGAAAGTTCCCAAATTTTGCAGCAGGCCTAAGAAACCAGGAGTGTTCACATCATGGATTCTTTCTCCAGAGAATGTGCGCAGAGACCCTGAAATATACATTCTTCCCTCCCCCGTCATCTCTTTCCTATCATCTCAAGAAAGTGCATCGGTGGAGGGTAGACTGACTAGGAAGTCTGAACAGCTGAAAGAAGAATATGGTTTCAGATTTTGTTGAATGCTTCTTTGCAGAAACCAAGTTTACTGCTAAGGAAAATCTCTCTCTGGTGGGTAATGTTTTAGTTTGTTACAACAATCATAGAATAGTATATCAGGGTTGGAAGGGACCTCAGGTCATCTAGTCCAACCTGCTGCTCAAAGTAGGACCAATCCCTCGACAGATTTTTGCCCCAGATCCCTGAATGGTTCCCTCAAGGATTGAGCTCACAACCCTGGGTTTAGCAGGCCAATGCTCAAACCACTGAGCTATCCTTCCCCTCCATATTGAGCCCTCATGAAGACTTAAAAGCTGCTTTTGTTAATCAGCTTTAAAAGAGTGCTGCCAAATGGCTTCAGCTGTATGTTACTCCAACATAACCTATGACTATCATTACATTAATGAAATGGCTTCAGAAGGCTGGACACAACTAGAAATTTTTAATTGTCAGTGTTGATTTGCCCAGTAAATGTATAGATACCCAAGTGGTTTTTGCCTTTACTTTTTCAGTATGAAGTCAGGTTCATAATGAGCATATAGTATGGGCTATTTATTTCAGGTTGGTTAATGCATTTCTCTGATGGTTAAAGCCACTCTGCTGCTGCCTTTGTTTCATTTAAGAACACAGATGTTTCATAGAATAACTGAGGAAATCACAGCCTGCTGTGTATCTTGGCTTAAAACACTGAGATTCTTGGATGGAAGGTGGCTATATAATAATAATAATAATTTATATGTTTGTTTATAAAATACCAGTACTCTACAATATCGCTCCACTACATCTTACAAAATTATAAAATACTGGTGTTACATCCTATTCATTCTGTTTTCAGCTCCTTCTCAACCATTGTGAATGTCATCTCAAATTTCCTCCTTCCCCTAATATCACCAGTCCCTCTCCAATCACTGTGCATTAGCTCTGAACCCCTTTTTACTCAGTTTTCAGTCAACACCTCTTTATCTGCTGTGTTCCATGGAGTTGCCTTTGCAAAATGCAGGAGTTTTGTCTTTCAGAGTGGGAAGGTCACAGGCAGTGACTCAGGAGGTGTCATTGATCTCACCCTGGATGATGAAGATGATGGCTCTTCCCAAGGTAAGTCAGAAGAGATCCATTTAGCGGTGAGGAAAATTGGGCTAGTATTAGTATTTCATCCTACCAATTTGAGAAATGATCCAAAGAAACAATTATATTTTCACAGCTTTCCAAAGGAACAATGGAAATTTCTAATTGATAAGTAGATTAAAAGTTTTTCATTTACCTTCCTACCTATTGTAAACCAGATACTTAGGCAAGTTAGAATTAACCTTTTAACTAATTTGAGCCTTACAGTTGCAGTACATTGCATTGTTTCCTTAAATCTAGTCACTGAAAAGTCTAATAAAGATTCCTCAAGATAGTCTATAGTATTAGTGCTGTACTGAAGATGTTCCACACAGATACTCATGATGCCTTTGCCTGATCTCAGAATTATTTTTCTTCCCCATTTGTAGGTCTTGCAACAATATAGTAGCCTTTACTTCAATAAAATAGCAGTGTAATTTACAGAAAAACAAGAACAGCTCCCTCCCCTACTCAGCTGGTAGGATAGTACAGGAAACATAACTAGGAAGATCATGTAACTTCAGCTCTTTGGCTGTGTCTACACTAGAAAACTTCATATGCATAATTCATCACCAATGTTAGGATCAGCAAAAGATGTAACATAGGCACTCAGGTTTTTTTACCACTGTCATCTAATCTTAATGTCTTCAGTTGAGAAGTTAGTTAACATTATTTTACAATGTTTGTATTCAAAGCTGCTACCCAATTAAATTAATAAATTGTAAAAGGAGCCAGAGGGAACAAATGGAGATTCATGTGATATTTGTCCTAAAATGGATCACGTTACTGTGGCAAACTGTGCCAACAGATCTTTTCTGCCAGTAAAAGATGGACTTTTTTCACAGCTCCTTTCACTCTAATAACTCAGCCTCACAATATAATCTTGTCATTCTGTCAGAGCCCACTTAATTGGGGTTGCTGGAGGAATTTCAGTGATCCTCAAAGGAAAGATGTGACGTCTTCAAGCCCAGTCATAAACTATCTTCTGGTTTGTAAATTACTTCTACCTTCAAAAGCTTTAGTGTCCATTGTAGCTGTCTGGAGAATCCTCTGGCTCCGTCTTTAGCCCTTTATGATTTGTCTACAGAATTATTATTAGATTATTTTACGTAGGTTCTTGGTGCTCTGGGGAGTTTTCTCCAGTTGTGCAGGTTTGTGTTTTGTTCTCTGGTGGTGGTTTTCTGTCTCTCCTTTCTTTCTACCAAATCCCCTGACAGAACATTTTATACAACCCCTGACTGAACACTTACACTTCTAGGGAAGGCAAAGGTTCCTTCTGATGGCTCACCCTTTTCCAACAGGAATCTCCCCGCAGCTCATCAGGAATGTGGAAGGAAGTGCATTTTTTCTGGAGCAGGAAAAGCAAGGTTGGCAATTCTCACTAGTTATTAGCTTTGGTTAAACTTTCTACAATTGTACTGAAAATGGTCAGCACTCTTCTGAACTTGACTTACAATTGCTGTGATCATATCTACTCATCTGGACTAAGTATTGACAGCTAGACTTGGTGTAAATTCACCCCTGTCCAGGGCTCCTTAACATGGCAGACTCAAAGCTTCTGGCCATCTATCTGTGTCCATCCCGTGATGGGCCAATCGCCTTTAAAAAATTGACACAGTGTGTGTCTGTTCTGCCTAGGAAAGTCTCCTATACTGAGCAGATGTTTGGTGTGCCTATTATTCTCCACTAAGATGTCTGAGTTGTGAAGGCTATAGGATGAAGCTCCATCATCAAGATAATGCTACCCAAATACTTGATCTGATCCACATTTTTCAGCTGTGTGCCTTGAATGAAGATGGCTGGTGCTGGAGTATTGGAATGAAGTGCTGGTTGGAACAAGGCCTCTGTCTTCCCGAGGCTGATGGTGAGGCCAAAGAGCTGGTATGTTTCAGAAAACCTGTCAACGATGATCTGAAGGTCATTATGCCTATGAGCTGTCAAGGCGCAGTTATCTGCAAAAAAATGCCTCGACGAGAAACCTCTCCAGCATCTTGGTGTTAGCATTGAGTCTTCGACCAAAGAGGGAGCCGTTAAGTTGATACTAGATGTGTATCCCCTGATCCAAGTCCCTTTTGGCATGGCTGAGAACACGGGTAAAGAACAAGTTGAACAGCACTGGCGCAAGTACGCAGCCTTGCTTCACTCCATTTGAGATTTCAAATGCGTCGGAGTCACCATTGGAGAGCACTTCATCTGTCTGCTCCATGACCACATGACAGTGCATTTGTATGAACCTTCTTGGGCAGCCCAGTTTATGCACAATAGCCCATAGACCCTTTCTGTTGACTCTATCAAAAGCTTTGGTCAAATTGATGAAAACTGCATATAGTTCCATGTTCTGTTCTAAACATTTTTCCTGGACCTGCCTTATGACAAAGATCATGTCCATAGTTCCGTGACCTGGTCTGAAACCACACTGCATTTCTGGCAGATTCTCCTCAGATATGTTTGCAGTTAGTCTGTTCAGTGGAATGCCAGCTAGTATTTTCCCTGCTGTACAAAGAGAGAAATGCCTCTGTAGTTTCCACAGTCAGCTTTGCTGCCATTGTTTTTGAACAGTGATACAATAATAGCATCTTTGATGTCTTGTGGCATTTCTTCTTCCTTCCAAATGCTACTCAAAATGTCATGAAATACCTCAGTAGCCTTTTGGCCTTCTACTTTGTACGGGTCTGCTGGAATACCATGCTTTCTGGATGCTTTGCCAGAGTTCAATTGTTTAAAGGCTTTCATGACTTCTTTAACTGATGGAGGTAGGTCAAGATCCTCTTTGATAGGGTTCTTGGGTAATTAATCAAGGACAACCCAATGAACTGTGGATGGTCTATTGAGTAGACTATTGAAGTATTCAGCCCTTCTCTGTACAATTCCCTCCTTGTCATTGATGAGAGTTATGCCATCTTCTAACTTCAGGGGAGCTGTGCCAGATTTAGATGGTCTGTAGACTGCTTTTGAGAGAGTGTCAAAGAACATTCTTGCCTTTGTTTTATCTGCTGAACTTCTGCAGCTTTCCTCTTCCACTACTCATCCTGCAATCTCCTCAGTTCAGACTGGGCATTGCTCTGTAGGTAATTAAACCTACCTATCTTTGAGATTTGAGATTTCATTCTGCCATTCAACAAATGTTTTATGCCTGTCACTTAGGAGTTTGGAAATGTCCTACTTGTTCTCATTAAACCAGTCCTGGGGTACCCTTTTCTTTGGCCCCAGCACTTATTTAGCTGTGTCAATAATCACATCTTTGAACTGGTTCCATTTTTCTGTTGGGTTGCCGTGATTGTAAGGCATGAAAAAAGCTTATCAAGTGATTGCTGAAACTGCACCTCATAGTCTATGTGCTTGAGCTTTGCTATGTTGAAGGCTGTTCTGTTGAGCTTGTAGCGCTTGCACTGTGAGGGGACTATATGCAGGCTGAGCACTGCTCTTACCGATCTGTGGTCTGTCCAGCATCCTGCGCCACATGTGGCTCTGGTAATTCTGACATTGCGGATGTCTCAGTGGGTGATAACATTGTTGATCTGGTGCCATTGTTTAGACCGTAGATGCATCCATGTCATTTTATCATTTTGCCTAAAGATGGTGTTAATGATGAGCAGATTATGGTCTGCACATTTACCCAAGAGAAGGAGTCCTTTGCTGTTCATCTTTCCCATTCCATGTCATCCTATCACACCTCTCCATTCACTGCTGTTTCTACCAACTCTAGTGTTGAGCTCTCCCAGCAGGATGAGCATGTCTCATGCAGGGGTTAATCTGAGGATGAAGTCCAGGTTAGAATTGAACTGCTCCTTGCATTCCTCTGTGCTGGCCAGTGAAGGCACATAGACACCGATGACAGTGACATGCCGTAAAGGTTTCAGGGGAAATTGAAGTTTAATGAGGGTTGTTCATTCAGCCCAAAAGGTAGGTCAAGAAGTTGTTTCACGAAAGGCATTCTTATTGCAAATCCAACTCCATGGACTCTGTCTTAATCCTCAGCTTGTCCTTTCCAAAAGAAAGTGTAATCACCTCTTAGCTCACTGATGGAACCTTCTCCAGCCAGTCTAGTATCACTCAGTGCTACAAAATCAATATTGTAGCAGATGAGTTCTTTGGAGATAAGAGCTATTCCTTTCTCAGGCCTTCATGCATCGCCTCCGTCCATAAGCATGCTGACGTTCTATGCTCCTAGAATGAGTCTTTTCATCTTTATTGGCTGGATGTTATGGGGCAGGCAATGTGTAGGGCACCATTTCTAACCCCTTCCCTTAAAAAGGGTGAGCAGTGCTACCCTAAAAAAGGCTGCTCAGTTGCCTAGGATGTTGCCCTGGGGACAGAGCTAAACAGCCCCTAGTCCCCAGGTTGTCTAGTTATGTCCTAGTTCTTCTTTATATCTAACTCACATAGCCCTGTGATTAAAACAAGACATATGTATATTTAAAACTCTTTCAGTTCATCTTTAAAATCAACTTATATTGAACATTTTATCTTCCTATGTTTGATTTTAGGCCTTCAGGATTTTATTTCCTGGTAACCATCTATGACATCACTCCCAACTAACATTGCTTACTCTGATCTTGGGCCTCAGTGATATGTAGGGTGACCAGATGTCCTGATTTTATAGGGACAGTCCCGATTTTGGGGGCTTTTTCTTATATAGGCTCCTATTACCCCCCACACCCTCTGTCCCAATTTTTCACACTTGCTGTCTGGTCACCCTAGTGATATGTCAGAATGGGATTCTCTGTGTGCCGTTGAACTGAATTAGTGGCTGCTAGGAGTGCACTTGTCATCCCAGGTCTTTTGAGTGAGTCCCATCAAAGCTTTCCTCAGTGTGCTTGTTTGTGTGGCTTTTTATCTCTACAGATTCTGTTTTTTGTTTTCCTGGTGTTTTTCCCCTTTACGGCAACTGAAGCATCTAGGTAGAGATGTCTTGCCGTTTCCTTGTTAACCTGCTTGTGGACAAAGGAATGCAGTAGAAATGTGATTTATCTTGCTTTTAATAAAGCACTTAAGAGTATTTCTCAGCCTAACTTGAAAAATTATTTCAAGTTCTCACAAGCTGGTTAAAGAGAAAAGCCATTGCTAAGGCTGCATACACAGATCCTCATCACTGCAGTAGAGCAAAGTAAGCAGCATCTCAGTGCAAGAAAAATCATTCTGATAAGCAAATTCGTTGGAATTCAGAGTAAAGCAACAGGAATTAATTGTGGGCTGGAGGAGTTGACTTACAAACAGAAAACAAAACCAAGGCCTACTCTACACTTAAAAATTAAATTGACCTACCTGTGTCATTCACGACTGTGAAAAATGTTGTGCCCTGACTGCTGTAGGTCAGTGCCACTGACCTATAGCCATAGCTGTGCCACTGTAGTGTAGACATACCATTAAGTGCTGAGTAAGTTGGGGAGAGAACATACGTGTCTACAAGTATTAGGTGCTAACCGCAAAGTAGAACAAGAATTACTTAGGGAGGTGTGCAGCATTATTCCTATTAATAAAGGGATGAAATTAAGGAAAACAGTGCCTATGCTGAACATAAAAAATAAGACCTAACAATCATTGTTAGTCTATGGAATAGTCTTTAAAGGAAGTAATTGAAGGCCTATTGCTTGAGCCATTTAAAATTAGAAGAGATATGACATTAGCATAGTGTTTCATGAACTTTGGTCCCTGAATCACAATGGTCTGCCCAGTCTTTCCTGAGAATAGCAGAATGAAATGTAAAAAAACAGAGAGATTGGGCTGATGGAAGATGGGTTCTTTAGAGCATCTTTTATATGTTGGTTTGTAGAATGAAAAGGTGGAAGAACCACCACACTAGCAAGCATGCTAGTTTGGAGGTGGCAGGGGAAGGGACTGGATGACCCAACAGGCCTTTTCATCCGTATTTGCTATTGTCTACAATTTCATTCTGTTTTTGAAGCAGATTCCAAGAAGCAAAATCAGTCGGGTGTATCTGGAATGAGTCTATCCTCCCAGCCCTTAGTTCGCCCACTGCAGCCTTTACAGGCGACTCCTCTGCAGCAGACAGGTGTGCCAACAAGTGGGCCTTCCCAGACTACCATTCACGTACTACCTACAGGTAACTTCATTTTGTATAGTTCTGTGAATGTGGTGATTGGCTTCTGAAACCTAGTGCCGTTCGGTCTCTTGGTGTTAACTTTTTGAGATGACTGTACAGACTCTGTTTTTCAGCAGGTTTTTCATCTTTTTAATGCCAGCCAGACCTTCCTAACCTCTTTGGGTTCTTCCAAAGCTAGAGAAATTTAAATTTTTTAAGCAGAAAAAGGTGGATGAGTCTGTCTGGAAGGGGCTAGATGGCAGAATAAGCTATTGTCCTATAAGCTATTTCCTTCTGGGAATCATAGAATAAATAGAGCAGTCCTATTGGATTATCTAGTCTGTCTCTCAGCCAGGACAAAACTGCTCCTGACAATCCAATAAAAAAACATGGTCCACTGAATAAGACACTTCTAGAAATTATTAGCAATGTTGTTGGCTATCCAAGGAGAGCTGAAGGGACCACCGAGGTGCCAGCTGCCCAAAGGAGGAGGTTGTTGAGGCACTGGGAATCTGCACTGGCTGTGGGGTTTGAATTCCTGAAGGGATTGCAATAGCACAGCCACTCACCCTAGCACCTCTCTAGTTCTTGGGCAGCTCTGGTAGCTAAGCTGCTGTGGAAGTCCCTCCATCCCAGGGTGAACTTTCTCCTGTTAGCAGCATGACTTCAAAAATTAAAGTTATAAGGGAAACATAGGTCTTTCTTCCCCCCCGGCCCCCACCCTGATAGGTGACTGCTGAAGACCAATTAGACCTGATATTACCCAATCACTGAGAACTCTCTAGTGATTTCTGCTCTGTTGCCCACTGTTCGCTAATAATACCGAAGCACACTTACCACCTAGGATTTTCTATATTATTCCTTACATTTTGGATACTATTTAGTTTTTGCAGAGGAGATTTAATAATAGTAAAATGTGTGTGGGTTTTTTGTGCATTTGAACCATGTTAAGTAAGAATTTACTATTTAACCCTGAACTGTATCTCTTGGATATTAAATATTTGTCTTCTCTGTTTGTCTGAAATTTGTATATTTTGGCATTTCTTCATTATATGAAATTTAACACACATACTTCAGTTTTGCTCAGACTGCATTCTTCTATATCCTCCTTAACCCCTTAAAAGTAGATGCACTTAATGTAATGTTTCATAGAGACTGCTTTTATTTTTCACGGCTCACGTGGATCAGTTGTCGAAGATGCCTGCATTCTGGAATGGGGGGGTCTCAGTTTTAATCCTTTTGACTCCAATTTGTGGTCCTTTTTATTTTTCCAGCTCAGACAACAGTGAATGTAACGCATCGTCCAGTGACTCAGAGTGCTGCTAGGCTTCCCATACCGAGAGCCCCTGCTAACCACCAAGTGGTCTATACTACCCTTCCTGCACCACCAGCTCAGAATCCAGTGAGAGGTGCCGTCATGCAGAGCCCTGGTTTAAGGCAGGTCAGCCCACAGAGTGCAGGTAAGAAGTCCTTTTTCATGTATATCCTAGTATTGTGGAGATTGATAATATCAGGATGCTCATTTGATGCCCAGATACCTCTCACGATACTATGCAGAATTGTGGGGTGAATTCTCAGCTTATGAAGACATGAGAAAATCTAAGGTCAGTAAGATCATGGGTCTTTGAAAACATTCCTCACTCAGGCATGTGGATTGAGGAAAGGATGGATAGGTATCTCCTCAAACAATGACAGTAGCAGCCATGGACTTCTGGGTGATTTGTCCAAACTATGGATGAGCATGTAAGATAACTCAACATCAGACCTGCACCAATCTTGTAAAAGTGCGGTGCTAGGGAAGTGGGGAGAGTCTCTTTTATTCTTATGCAGTAAAATTCTTAAACTCATATAGTAAGTCAGACATGGCTTGCCATCAGAATGCTCAGTTTCAGTGTAATTCCATAACAACCTGTAGTGTTTCATACTGTGTTTTTGGACCCTGTTCCAGTGAGATTTATCTTTGGCTTCATTTACTCCTGTATATCTCCAGGGAGCTGAGATTTCCCACCAATCACAGCCTGAGCTATGATGCATGCTGGCTGTAGATGTCAGCAAGCTCAACTCAATACTGTTTGAGAGCTTGGTTCATATTTCCCCCAGCAGAAAATTCTTTTCTTGTCATGAATGGCGCATGTGAACCATAAAGTGCTTAAACTCATGCAACAATTCAGTGCTAGATTTTTAATTGCTATTTATAGTTCCTCTTTTATCATTTCCCTCCCTTCCTCTGCTGTGGGTGATTTCTACGCTGACAAGCATAAATGACCACATTCATTAGTTGTCCTGAGAATGAGAATATACTGATACCTCTGCAAGGCCGCTTGTTCCATAGCCCCTGCTATATACTGCCTCAGGATACTGTGTGCTTGAATAGTATGTGACTGCACACCATGCCTTTGTGCTAAGTTAGTTGATTCACTGCCCTAGTTTTAAAATTAGATTTTTTGGCAGATAGAATACCAGAAAAGACTGTGTATTTCTCTTGCAAAAAAGCCTAAACAGTGTGTGTGAGTGTAATACATGACTTGTGACTGTATTGCCTCAGGCTGTGAGTATATCAGATTGCACTAGCTAAGAAGACTTAGGTCTGGTGAGTGCTTGGGAGCTCTCCACAGAAAGTCAGCATCTGCAGGAAGTACTGTTCTTCAAATATCAGAGGGGTAGCCATGTTAGTCTGGATCTGTAAAAGCAGCAAAGAATCCTGTGGCACCTTATAGACTAACAGACGTTCTGGAGCATGAGCTTTCGTGGGTGAATACCCACTTTGTCGGATGCATGTAGTGGAAATTTGCAGGGGCAGGTATATATATGTAAACAAGCTAGAGATAACGAGGTTAGTTCAATCAGGGAGGATGAGGCCCTATTCTAGCAGTTTAGGTGTGAAAACCATGGGAGGAGAAACTAGTTTTGTAGTTGGCAAGCCATTCACAGTCTTTGTTCAATCCTGAGCTGATGGTGTCAAATTTGCAGATGAACTGAAGCTCAGCAGTTTCTCTTTGAAGTCTGGTCCTGAAGTTTTTTTGCTGCAGGATGGCCACCTTAAGGTCTGCTATAGTGTGGCCAGGGAGGTTGAAGTGTTCTCCTACAGGTTTTTGTATTTTGCCATTCCTAATATCTGATTTGTGTCCATTTATCCTTTTCCATAGAGACTGTCCAGTTTGGCCGATGTACATAGCAGAGGGGCATTGCTGGCATATGATGGCGTATATTACATTGGTGGACGTGCAGGTGAATGAACCGGTGATGGTGTGGCTGATCTGGTTAGGTCCTGTGATGGTGTCACTGGTGTAGATATGTGGGTAGAGTTGGCATCGAGGTTTGTTGCATGGATTGGTTCCTGAGCTAGAGTTACTATGGTGCAGTGTGCAGTTCTAGTGAGAATATGCTTCAGGTTGGCAGGTTGTCTGTGGGCGAGGACTGGCCTGCCATCCAAGGCCTGTGAAAGTATGGGATCATTCTCCAGGATGGGTTGTAGATCCTTGATGATGCGTTGGAGGGGTTTTAGCTGGGGACTGTAAGTGATGGCCAGTGGAGTCCTGTTGTTTTCTTTCTTGGGTTTGTCTTGCTGTAGGAGGCTTCTGGGTACACGTCTGGCTCTGTTGATCTGTTTCCTTATTTCCTCGTGCGGGTATTGTAGTTTTGAGAATGCGTGGTGGAGATTTTGTAGGTGTTGGTCTTTGTCTGAGGGGTTAGAGCAGATGCGGTTGTACCTCAGTACTTGGCTGTAGACAATGGATTGTGTGGTGTGCCTGGGATGGAAGCTGGAGGCATGAAGGTAGGCATAGCGGTCGGTAGGTTTTCGGTATAGGGTGGTGTTAATGTGACCATCACTTATTTGCACCGTGGTGTCTAGGAAGTGGACCTCCCGTGTAGATTGGTCCAGGTTGAGGTTGGTGGTGGGGTGGAAGCTGTTGAAATCGTGGTGGAATTTTTCCAGAGCCTCCTTCCCATGGGTCCAGATGATGAAGATGTTATCAATGTAGCGTAGGTAGAGAAGGGGCGTGAGTGGATGAGAGCTGAGGAAGCGTTGTTCCAGGTCGTCCATAAAAATATTGGCATATTGTGGGGCCATGCGGGTGCCCACAGCGGTGCCACTGATCTGGAGATATATATTGTCATCAAATTTGAAATAGTTGTGTGTGAGGATAAAGGCACAGAGCTCAGCAACTAGTTGTGCTGTGGCATCATCAGGGATAGTGTTCCTGACAGCTTATATTCCATCTGTGTGTGGGATGTTTGTGTAGAGAACCTCTACATCCATGGTGGCTAGGATGGTGTTTTCTGGAAGGTCACCAGTGCATTGTAGTTTCCTCAGGAAATCAGTGGTTTCACGGAGATAGCTGGGAGTGCTGGTGGCATAGGGTCTGAGTAGAAAGTCCACATATGCAGACAGTCCTTCAGTAAGAGTGCTAATGCCCGAAATGATGGGGCATCCAGGATTTCTGGGTTTGTGGATCTTGGGTAGTAGATAGAATAACCCTGGTGGGGGCTCTAAGGATATGTTGATTTGTTCTTCAAATGTTTCTCCATAGATATTCAACAGTTTTGGTGCGCATGTGTACTCAGTGCACTCAAGTTTGGATTCTTTTGGCCATTAGTGTCCATTGGGGACCATACTTCCACCTGAGTGTCTTCATGCTTCCAACCAAGGCATGAAAACCGCAGCCACCCTCACTTCCGTCTCACCGCCCATGGCTATGAGTCAGAACTTGCAGCATCCAAGACTTTTTGCTCACTGTGCACTCTACCCATTGTTTTGTAGATAATTGCAAATTGGTAGGTACGTACTCAGTGTTAGTTTAGAGATTTTTTGATAACGTTTCTCTTAATCTGTGACAAAAACAAAACCTATTTGTTTTTGACTAGGGGTTTGTCTACACAGCAGCTAGACATCCGCAGCAAATCTGTGCCTACCAATTTGAGCTCCCAGGGTTTGGGCTGCGGAGCTGTTTCATTGCTGTGTAGACTCTGGGATGCTCCCACCCTCACAAGGTTCTAGAGCCTGGGCTCCAGCCTGAGCCCAAGCATCTACACAGCAGTGAAACAGCCCTGCAGCCCAAGTCCCACAAGCCCAAGTCGGGGGCCAGCAGCAGTTGTCTAGTTGCTGAGTAGACATACCCGGAGAATTTGTGCCCATGCCAAAACCAGTCATTATGACTGAACCCAAATCTCCAAGATTTCAAAATTTCCTTTTATATGAGGCGGCAGTGCTCCATAATAATGGGCACATCAGATGCTGCTTGTGTCTGGAGGAGTGGCATGTAACAGGCAGATGTCACTTGTAAATCTTTTTCTAAGAGAATCCCAAGAATCTGGAAACTCAGCTGAAGATGTTCCTGTTGGAGAGGTTGATATATCCCTCTTCAAATTCCTGAGCACATAGTTTCAAAAAGTGCTCCTGCGAACCCTTCGGCTCACAAATATGAGACAACCCCTTCAAAAGCTTCATCCCTCGTTAATTGGTAAAACCGAAGAGAAAGGGGGAAAAAGAGCACCAGTCCCACAAAGGGAAGAACTGTAGGTCTCCTTCACCAGCTCCTTCCTCAAAAGGCCACAAATCACCTCAAAAAGGGTAGCTCAAGGCACCAGAATGGTCCCTCTGGCACTCATTCAGGCACTGGTGCCTATGCCTTTCAGCCCCCTTTCTTGGTATCACAGAAGTCACCTGGAACCAACCTCTCAGCCCCAAGGCTCCTGGTATCAATATCTCTGATCCTGACTATCCTGCTGCTGATGTCATCCACTCACCTGACTACAATAGCACCAACTTAACTATACCCAAATCCTACACATTGTCAAAAGACCTCATGGTCTCTTTGGTACTGGACTTTTCTTGGTGAGTGGTAGTGAAGGCACCTCTTCCAGCACCAACTGCTGTTCTTACATAGGTGTTGATCAGAGCACTGTGTGTGGGTGTTCCCAGCACTCTAGCTGGAATAGTTTCTCATGTCCTGGGAGACTTTTATTGTCATCCCCAGGCTCTGCTGATAGTAGGGAGGAGACAGCAGTTCATTCTCTGCATATTCTGGCTAATACACGCCACAAATGGCTGATTTTTATTACCCCAGACATAAGACTTCAGAGGGATGTTATCTGTGGAATCCACTCCCATAGCCATCCATTCAGTATGCCTATCCTTGTCATCCTTAATGGGCAATATGGGGACTTCATCAGGTTAGAATACTAGTGGCAACATCCCGGTACAAGGATAGATCCCCTTACCCACCACCTCACAAGGGGTTATTAAAGGCAACTCAGTGTCCACTCCTGCCAACCAAGCAGACTGGTCATGGCTGTGATGAGGAGTTACAGATGCAGGACCATCCCATCCTGGCACCCATCGCATTGTCATCTGCCGATGAGGCTGTGGTACCCATACCGCAACCACAGATGACCACAAGATGTTCCAGGACTTGTAGGATGGCTCAGACTGGAGTATCCAGTGGAACTGGTCTCAGAAAAATCGTACAAGCTCCTGGAAATCCTTCACACCTCGACCTGAACGATTTGCAGTGCCCATCAGTGAAGAGCTTTTAGCACCACCTAAGTTGCTCTGGCAGGTGCCCACTTCTTTGGTACCAACATCAAAATAAGCAGATCATTCCTACCAAATGCTTTCCCAAGGCTTTTAGCAATTTTACACTCACACCTGGGTCATTGGTTGTTGCAGCACCTAACAAAAGGTGTAGCCAAAGACAGCAGAAAGCAACACCTTGAAGCAAGAAGTCCCAGGAACTAGATTTATTTGGGGAGAAAAATAATTATTAAACATCTAGTCTTCAAATGCAAATCACCAGTTCCTAGAGCATCTTGGTGAAGTACAGTTATTTAAATTGGGACTCCATCTCTTTAATTCATCAATAGGTTTCCTCAGATAGCAGAAATAAGTTTGTGCCCCTGATTGCCAAAGGTGAGCTTGTGACACTTGCATCACTCTGTGGCGACCTTGATACTGCTGACAGCATGTAGATCCATGGCTACCTCGATTGCCATGAGGAGATTTTCTTGGCTCCAATCGTCAGGAATCCCTGAGGTACGAGTTACAATTGAGAATCTTCTGTTTGAGGGATGTGGACTTTTTAATGTAAAGACTCATGAAGGTTTACACTGAAGGACGTGAGTAATGTTGAGGTCCCTAGGAGTCTGTAGAGGGCTAGTCACGGGTATGGTTATGAAGTGTATGAGTCTTAGGTTCACTCTTCAGGATTCCCTGGAGAGGTGCAGAACTCCATAGAGGATTTACCGATTGACAACTCAGACTTTTTCAGTTCGAAAACTGATGAGCCTCTACACTCGTTGAAAGACTGTAAATGCACCCTTCACTCCCTGGGAATTTATGCTCTGGCCCCAAAGAGAGAACACCACAGGCAAGTATATAGGCCAAACCTGCTCCTGCCACAAGTATTCCATCACCAGTGCCCAGCTGACCCTCTGTGCAAGATTTTCATCCCCTTCTACTGCCACGACCTTTACTCATGTGCTAAGGGCTACTTTTGATGCCTCAGTCAAGAACTGCCTACCTTTATTGATGCCAACCACTTCTGTCTCCCCACTCCCCATCCCCAGTCTTTGGGGGCCCTCTCACACTTTTTGCCTACAACTGGGACTCGTGTCACAACAGGCAAGTAGGTTCTAGAAACCATGCACCATGCTTACTCCATCATAGTTCTCTCCCTTCCTCCCACAAACCTCCTTCCCAGCCTCTCTCCATAGACCGCTCTCACAAGGAGATTCTTTGGCAAAAGGCAGAGTCTCTAATGAAGGGCAGTAGAACAAGTGCCATCTCAATATCAAGGGAGAAGGTTGTATTCCATATGTCTTAGTCCCAAAAAGTGATGGGTAGAGACCCAGTGAGGACCTTCAACAACTGAACATCTTTATTCAAAAGCCAAAATTCAGGATGGTTACACTAGCATCAATAATCCCCTCCCAAGAGGAGGCAATGTGATACACATGACTCTCCATGTGAAGGATACCCTGTTTTCATGTAGATATTCATCCTCCCCACAGAAAAAATTCTTCGTTTCCTGATAGGACAGGAACACTACCGGTTCAGAGTCCTTCACTTTGGACTAGCAACAGTCCCAGAGTATTCATGAGGATGTTATCTGTGGTGGCAGTCCAGATAAGATGTCATGGCTACTTAGTCTTCCCATACTTGGATGACTGGCTCCTAACAGCTAGTTCCAACCCAGCAACCCGGGACAAGTCAGCAACTTTGTTCCTGCTTCATCTTCTAGCAGCAGTGTCTGTATGAACAAAGAAAAGTCCATTTTGACCACACACACCCCCACATATGGCCAATAAATTTTATTGGAGTGACATTGGTCTCCATTTCAGCAAGAGCTTTTTTCCTCACAAAGATTTCAATCAGTGAGCAATCTGATAACACAGGTTACTTGCAAACCAAAAATGACAGTCAAAGTATGCCTTTCCCTACTAGGCCACATCTGTTTGTGTATTATGTGACACCATTCGCCAGACTTTATCTACGCTGCCTACAGACCTGGCTCCCGTTCATCTATACACCAGACATGGATCACATGAACACCAGAGACTGTTCCTGCAAGCATCATCTCTTCTTTCACATGGCGGTCAAATCCAGAATGAGTGCAAATGGGAATCCCCTTCATGAATCCCACCCCCAGTGCTACCCTCATGACAGATCCATCTCTTCTAAGATGGGGCATTCACCTGAATAACCATACCAGGGTATGTGGACACCCCCTAGAAGGCCAGACTGCACATCAATCTGCTCAAAATGAGAGCAGTCTGCCTGGCCTGTGAAGCCTTTCTCCCACTCATACATTCACACCATATCCAAATAGTGTAGGCCAACATCATCAGAGTCTTTTATGTAAAACAAGCAGAGTGGAGCTGTCAGGGTTCCCTCCCCACTCTGAACTCTGGGGTACAGATGTGGGGACCCGCATAAAAGACCCCCTAAGCTTATTTCTACCAGCTTAGGTTAGAAATTTTCCCAAGGCACAAATTCTTCCTTGTCCTTGGACTGTATCCCTGCCACCACCAAGTGAATTAAACAAAGATTCAGGAAAAGGACCACTTGGAGTTCTTGTTTCCCCCAAAATATCCCCTCAAGTCCCTTCACTCCCTTTCCTGGGGAGGCTTGAGAATAATATACCAACCAAGGTGAGCACAGACCAGACCCTTGGGTTTGTAGGACACTAAAAACCAATCAGGTTCTTAAAAGCAGAACTTTATTATAAAGAAAAGAAGTAAAAGAAGCACCTCTGTAAAATCAGGATGGAAGGCAATTTTACGGGGCAATAAGATTTAAAACAGAGCATTCCTCTCTAGGCAAAACTTCTAAGTTACAAAAAACAGGAATAAACCTCCCTCTTAGCATAGGGAAAATTCACAAGCTAAAACAAAACATAAGCTAACACATTTCCTTGCTATTACTTACAGTTTTTGTAATCTTGGATGCTTATTTCAGGTCGGGTTTTAGGAGATGTTTTTTCCTGCCCTGGTCCCTCTCTGTCCCAGAGAGAACAACAAAGAAAGCACAAACAAAACCTCCCCCCACAGATTTGAAAGTATCTTCTTCCCTTATTGGTCCTTTTTGGTCAGGTGCCAACCAGGTTATTTGAGCTTCTTAACCCCTTACAAGTAAAGGAGGTATTTTATGCTACTCGTAGCTGTATGCTTATGAAAGGAGCAAAATCCCTTCCCCTCTGCCTGGAATTGGTGCATAAGAAATCACATCACTGTCCTAGCCACATACTATTAGGTGTTCAGTGTTCTCTAGCAGACAAACTCAGCAGGAATTTCTCTGCAGACCATGAGTGGAAATATACAGCTCTGTCCGGAACAAGATACTTATTCAGTGGGGGACACTCTAATGGGATCTCTTCACATCGCAAACAGGAAACTTCCCCTGTACTACTCCAGGGTAGCTCTCCTGTTGTTATACAGACCAATTCAGATGTCTTTCCTCCTGTCCCTCTGCTACCACATCCTAGACCCTTTTGGTTACTGGAACTTCTGAGACTGTCAACTCATCCTCCTATCAGGATCTGCCCCTTCCCAGATTTTGTAACTCAAGAAGACTGCAAAATCAGATACTCCAGTCCAGACCCACTTCACCTCACTGCCTGGTTTTTGAATGAGCATCAGAACTAGAACAATCATGTTTGGGAGCTGTCCAAATCACTCTTACTCAGAGTAGGAAAGATTCACCCAGCAACTGTTACCTAGCTAAATGGAGAGGCTTCTCTGCCTGGGCACAGCACAATCACTCTTCCTCAGAATCTGCATATAGCCTAGTCATTTTAGATTGTCCTGTCATTGAAGAACTCAGGTCTTTCTGTTAGCTCACAGCAGGTTCATCTCCACCGAACAGGTGTTCTGTTTTCACTCGCCCAGCAACAGTTAAATTCCTAGTCAGGACCTTTCTGCCAATGATCAAGCCTACGCCTCAATGGGACCTCCAGTCTCATCTTGTCAATTCTTACCAGACCACTATCCGAACCTTTGGCCACATGCTCTTATGTCCCACCTTTTCCCTGAAGATTGCATTTTTAGTTGATGTTATACTAGAAGGGTGAGCAAGGTGGGAGCACTATTGGTTGATCCACCAGATATACTGTTTTTCATAAAGAGAAGGTTTTCCTTCACTTTCATCCTAAATTCCTCTCTCAAGTAATTTCTGAATTCCATGTCAACCAACCTATCTGCTTACCTTTTTTCTTCCCAAAACTCCATGCTTCTGTTGATGAAAAAGTTCTAATTTCCCAGATGTCAGATGTGCCCTGGCATTCTACCTGCAAAGGACCAAACTAATTAGAAAATCACCAAGACTGTTTGTCACTATAGCAGAAAGGTTACGAGGACAAGCAATATCTTCTGAGAACCTCTAAATATATTTCTGATTGCATTATCATGTGCTACTAATAAATGTGTGTGTGTGTGTGTGCCTCGCAAGGGGTTAGGGTACACTCCATAAGAGTACAAGCTACTTCCACAGCATTTTTACAGGAGGTACTGATAGTGGACATATGTAGAGCGGCTCCCTAGAGTTCCAGTCACACGTTCATAAAATATTGCACACTAATTCAAGCCTCCACTGCAGATCCATCTGTGGGGACTGAAGTTCTTTGAGCATCTTTACTGACTGCATCGTTGCATTGCCTCCCCTCCAGTCTGAATATTGCTTATCAGTCATCCACACAGGGACCAGCACTCAAGAAGTGGAGGTTACTTACCTGGTAACTGGAAGTCTTTCACAATGTGTGCTCTCTATCTGTATTCCACTACCTGCCCTCCTTCCCCTCTGCTTCAGATCTTATTGGATTTGTGGTAAAATAAATCATCAGAGAGGCAGATGTTGGCCCACACTGCCCTTACGCCCTCGGTCTGGAGCATGAGGACATCAGCTGCACATGTGTGGGTCAATGGACACTGCTTATTAAGAACTCCAGACTCTGGGACAGGGCATGCATGCGTACCCCCATGTGGAAAACAGTAGAGACCATATGTCTCCAAGAACTTCCCATTACAGGTAAGTAACCTTCATTCCTGTACAAATGCAAAACCACAGCAAAGACAATCATTTTATACCCAGTAGAGACAACCTGAACCACCCAAGAAGTGCCAGAAGTTTCAGAGGAAGAAATCATCTGCTGTCTTCTCACCAGCTTCAACATCATCAAGGCAGAATGTTTGACTCTTTGGTCAGAAGTGGTGTACAACTTCTGTTGCATTTTCTTATTATATCCCCTCCATATGAGAACAGTTTATTTCATTTTTGTGAAGTCTGGAACACCATCCCTAAGGTCCTGTAAATCAGAGGTGGGCTATTCTGTCCAATTACAGAGTCTCCCCAACATCTACCCACCTTCCTCACCCCTTTTAAGGGACCCCTCTCTCAAGAGCATGCTACATCAGAGGTGGAATCACTTCTAGATCTGGAAGCAGTGGAAGAAGTACCTCAATAATATAGGGTGGGAAAGAGGTTTTACTCCCATTACTTTGATTTCCAAAAAGGAAGGGGGCTGGTGCCCTATTTTGGTCCTGAGCCAATTGAACACCTTCATTCACACTCTGGTTCTTTGAGTATCATCCCTATGGGTGCTCCACTTCTGGTGTACATGCACCCTGTGCGCCTTTGGTTGGAGATTTTCAGTAGCAATGTCTGTTAGGCCTGTGCATGCACCCTGCCCTGTACTGCCTTATGCCCCATGCTGTGGCTATATAGGGCCAACCGGGCGAACTGCCTTCAGTTCCCTCTCAACCACCTTGGCTTGAAACAGAGCATCTAGCCATGCCAGCTTATCTGTTCATTAAGCTTGCCTTCTAGTATAGTTTAGCCCTTATCAATGTTTAGTTTTATTTCTTTGATTTGGAGGGTTTTTATTTTATTCCCTCATTTTTCCCCTTCCTACCCTCTTGGGAGGAGGCCCCTTTCTTCCATTACAAAGATATGCCAGGATTCAAGCATTGTTTCACTTTGCCAGGACACTATCCCTGTCAGTGATGGACATTCCCATTGTATTCACTGTCTGGGGAACAAGCACATTCTTTACTGTAATTTCTGTAAAGCCCTCAAGAGAAATGCTAGAAAAAAATGAGAGATCAGACTCAGACTACTCACGATGGCATGCTCCTTGTCCTGCCTCTAATCAGGTCAAGGAACCCTCTGCCCATCTACCTCGGCATCACATTCACCCAGACCTTCGAAGGAGAAATCATCAGAAGTTACTAGAAGAAAAGGAGTTCCAGCTCTCCTCAGAGAGCCTGCCTCAAAAAGATCTTGGTCTTCATTTAAACTAACTTTCTAAACCCTCCAGTACCAAGTTGGATACTCTTGAGGCGTCAGGCTTCTTCAGTACCAATTGTGGCTCTGAGGTCCTGAGTTCTTCCAAGAGCCACATTGCAAACATGCTTCATTGCCTAAACAGTCTTTGGTACCATTTTAGCCTGACCAGCGCAACAAGGAGAAGCTGTCTGTTACTAGTAGGGCAGTACCAACGGACTTTCCTGTGCAACCTTTGGTGCCTAGCTGCATGCCCACTTCAGTACCACAGAAGGCTAAATGGTCTTACGCTTCACACTCTTCGAGGTGCTCAGTATCCTTGGTACTGACATCTTGTACAAGGCATTAATTTAAGTAAATCCCTCGTCCATGTAAGATAATGGAGACGATATCACAGGACTTTAGGTAATCCAGGGATTTGCATGTCTCTGATGAACCAGATTCTTCTCTCTTAATGGGTATTGAGCTCTGATTGGTACTGAGGAGATCAGTCACTGGAGTTACGTATCTCTCCTGTATCGCTGGATTCTCCGCCAATTTCGGAGGTAGGTGGGGCTCCCCCACGACTCCTTTGAACGTTGAGGAAGATCGCTCATCAGACTCCCTTATCTCTAGCCAGGATTCCTCTGTCTACCATTACTGGGTCTTACTCCCTGATAATTACAGGGAGAGAGATTATTTACACGAGGGACATGCTTCCTCTCCTCCATGGTATGAACACCAATTAGTGACAGCCCAATGCCTTATGGTCCCCCACAGTGGCCATAATGGGACCTTTTGGCTATTCATTGTCAACAGTTTCCGTGAATCCTACTCTCAGCCATCGAGACATGCAATCTCCTAATCCTTCTGTTCTTCCTCAGTTGCAAGAGGAAACATTTGAAGAACAACAGGCCAGAGCAAATAAGGAAACTACTCTGCAAAACAACATCTTTTCAGGGCCAGTTGAGGCCCTGGATGATCATTTCAAACAATTCCAGGACCTGGTGAAACAGATTGTAGACTCATTGCAGATCCCACTAGAGGAGGTCTGGGAATCCCAAAATAAACTCTTGGGACATTCTGCAAATGTGATCTTCTGTGAGAGTGGCTTTACTCATGAGTGAACCCCTCTTAGATCCTATCAAAACTATCTCTCACACTCCAGCAACTCACCCACATGCAAGAGAAATGATAAAAAGTACTATAGTAACTCCTCACTTAAAGTTGTCCTGATTAACATTGTTTCGTTGTTACGTTGCTGATCAGTTAGAGAACATGCTCGTTTAAGGTTGTGCAGTGCTCCCTTATAACATCATTTGGCAGCCGCCTGCTTTGTCCACTGCTTGCAGGAAGAACAGCCCATTGCCGCTAGCTGGTGGGGGCTTGTAACCGGGGTGGACCGGCAGCGCCCTATCAGCTCCCTGCTCCCCTAAGTTGCCTGTACAGCAGCCACCCAGCAGGCTACCAATTGCCAGCAGTTCAGCTGTCCCTCCCTCCACTGGCATGTGCTGCCCTCTGTCTTGGAGTTGCTCCCTGAGCTTCCTGCTTGCTGGAGGAAAGGGGGCTAATATCAGGGGGTCTCTCTCCCACCCCGCTCCTGCACCCCACTTACTCCATCTACATAGAGCAGGGGAGGATACACGACAGAGCTCAGGATGGAGGGAGCTTCCTGGCAGCAGCTGCATCTCAGCTTGCTGACTACCTTAACAAGGCAATGCACTTAAGAGTGGGGTCAGCATACTTAAAGGGGAAAGGCACATCTCTCTCTCTCTCTCTCACGCACACACACGCGCACATGATGTGTGTCTCTGTCTCTGTCTGCCATGCTGTCTCCTCTCCCTCCATTCATGCTGCCTTGTAGAGTGTGAGGCTACATTAACAATGTGTTAACCCTTGAGGGCTCAGCTGAGTGCTAGTTCATCATTTAGCAGCAAGGCATTCCCTGGGAAATATTCGACCCTCTGACTTCACCATCTCAACCAAGCTTCACAATCATCATTGCTGTGTACAGTATTAAATTGCTTGTTTAAATTTATACGGTGGGTGGGTGGGAATTTTTCCCTGGAATATAACTCCCCCCTTTACATTAATTCTTATGGGGAAATTGGATTTGCTTAAAATTGTTTTGCTTAAAGTCGCATTTTTCAGGAACATAACTACAACGTTAAGTGAGGAATTACTGTATGTCCCAGCGAAAGACTCCAAATTTTTGTTTTCACACCCCACAACCAACTCTTTGCTCAAAGTTGCAAATGAAAGTGGCAGATAACCCCACTTTAAATCAACCCTGTTTGACAAGGACCAAAAGCTCCTTGACCTTTTTGGCCATAAACCTATTTATCCTCAACCCTGCAATTTAGGACAACAAATTACCAGGTATTACTGGCAAAGAACAGTGGGAGCAGATTCAGGCCATCATAACCAAAGGTCAGATATTGGCTAGAACTTTGCTACAAGCTTTCCTAGATGTGGCTGATACAGCAGCATGCTCTGTCTATATAGACTTGTATGTAGTGCTGGGGAGAAGCCAGTGGTCATTGTATGTGTAGGTACCAGTGACATAAGGAAGGATGGGAGAGAGGTCCTGGAGGCCAAATTTAGGCTGCTAGGTAAGAGATTGAAGTCCAGGACCTCCATGGTAGCATTCTCTGAAATGCTTCCAGTTCCACGCCGAGAGCCAGTTAGACAGGCAGAACTGCAGGGTCTCAATGCATAGAAGAGATGACAGTGTAGAGAGGATGAGCTTAGTTTTTATTAGGAACTGGGGAAACTTTTGGGAAAGGGGGAGCCTATTCAGGAAGGATGGGCTCCAGCTAAACCAAAATGGAACCAGATTGCTGGTACTTATAATTAAAAAGGTCATAGGGCAGTTTTTAAACTAAGGCCTGGGGGAAAGCCAACAGGTGCAGAGGAGCAAGTGGTTTGGACAGAGACATCCCTTAGGAGAGGATCTATTAATGGAGATTCTCTATGTCTTAGTAAGGATGAGAGGATGGAAGATGATAAAATACGGTTAGGATCTGATGAGAAACAGTCAAATGAAAAAGAATCCCATTCAGTTACATCAGGTAATGGTAGCTAAAAAGTGACAAGTTTTTCAAGTGCTTATGTACAAATGCTAGAAGTCTAAATGATAAGATGGGTGAACCAGAGTATCTCATATTAAATGAGGATATTGATATAATAGGCATCACAGAAACTTGATGAAATGAGGATAATCAATGGGACACAGTAGTACTAGGGTACAAAATATATAGGAAGGACATAACAGGTCATGCTGGTGAGGGAGTGGCACTATATGTAAAAGAAAGCATAGAATCAAATGAAGTAGAAATCCTAAATGAACCAAACTGTACCATAGAATCTCTGTGGATAGTAATTCCATGCTTTAATAATAATATAGCAGTAGGGATATATTAACCAAGCACCTGACCCAGGGTGGTAGTAGTGGCTGTGAAATGCTCAGGGAGATTAGAGAGGCTATAAAAATAAAAACTCAATAATAATGGGAGATTTCAGCTATCCCCATATTGACTGGGTCCATGTCACCTCATGACGGGATGCAGAGATAAAGTTTCTTGACACCTTAAATGACTGCTTCATGGAGCAGCTAGTCCTGGAACCCACAAGAGGAGAGGCAATTCTTGGTTTAATCCTAAGTGGAGCAGAGAATCTGGTCTAAGAGGTGAATATAGCTGGACCACTTGGTAATAGTGACCATAATATAATTAAATTTAACATCCCTATGGTGGGGAAAACACCACAGCAGTGCAACACTGTAGCATTTAATTTCAGAAAGGGGAACTACACAAAAATGAGGAAGTCAGTTAAACAGAAATTAAAAGAATACAGTGCCAAAAGTGAAATCCCTGCAAGCTGTATGGGAACTTTTAAAGACAACATAATAGAGGCTCAACTTCAATGTATACCACAAATTAAAAAACATAATAAGGGAACCAGAAAAGTGCCACTGTGGCTAAACAACAAAGAAAAAGAAGCAGTGAGACACAAAAAGGCATCCTTTAAAAAGTGGAAGTTAAATCCTAGTGAGGAAAATAGAAAGGAGCATAAACTCTGGCAAATGAAGTGTAAAATAGAATTAGGAATCTACTAGAATTCTTTGAGGGGGTCAACAAGCATATGGACAAGGAGGATCCAGTGGCTATAGATTTTTCAGAAGGCCTTTGACAAAGTCCCTCACCAAAGACTTTTAAGTAAAGTAAGCTGTCATGGGGTAAGAGGGGAGGTCGTCTCATGGATTGGTAACTGGTTAAAAGATAGGAAACAAAGGGTAGGATAAATGGTCAATTTTCAGAACAGAGAGAGGTAAATAGTGCTGTCCCCCAGGGATCTGTACTGGGCCCTGTCCTATTCGACATATTCATAAACCATCTGGAAAATGGGGTAAACAATGAGGTGGCAAAATTTGCAGATGATACAAAACTACGCAAAATAGTTAAGTCCCAGGCAGACACTGAAGAGCTGCAAAAGGATCTCACAAAACTGGGTGACTGGCCAACAAAATGGCAAATGAAATTTCATGTTGATAAATACAAAGTAATGCACATTGGAAAACATAATCCTAACTATACATATACAGTGTTGGGGTCTAAATTAGCTGTTACCACTCAAGAAAGAGATCTTGGAGTCATTGTGGATAGTTCTCTGAAAACATCCAGTCAATGTGCAGCAGTCAAAAAAGCTAACAATGTTGGGAATCATTAACAAAGGGATGGATAGATAAGACAGAAAATATCATATTGCCTCTATATAAATCCAAGATGTGGTTGCCCCACCTCAAAAACGACATATTGGAATTCTAATACCTATTTTAAGAATATTAACACACAGGTGAGACAGAGTGATTCCAGCTCTGTGTTTGTCAATATTCAGTTGAGGCATGGGGATCTTGGCATGAGTTAGCACCTCGTTTGCCAGCTCACAGGCGTTATGAGAGTATATCCCCAGTCAGAGAACCTCCCCCTCCTTGTTATCTCTACATTGTACTGATGGGTTAATGGATCCACATTTGCGCTACATGTTCCCTGCTCCAAGTTTACATTAAAACAGCCTTTTTAGTAGAAATAACATCTGCCAGAAGCATAGGAGAAATACAAGCTCTAATGGCAGGATCTGCATTCACTGTTTCTCTTAAGCATAGAGTAACCTTGAGACCTCACCCAAAGTTGTTGCTGAAGGTAGTCTCTGATTTCCATCTCAACCAAGTAATATTCCTACTTATTTTCTTTCCAAAGTCACATTGCAATCAAGGGAAACTAAACTTTACACACCAGGTGCCTTCTTTCTTTCTGAATAGAACTAAGCCATTTAGGGTATTCCCTGAGATTATTTGTAGTTTATGGGGATAGGGTGAAAGGTCAAATTATATCAACATGCCTGATTGTATTTCAACATATATTGCGTTGTGCTATGAAATAGCAAATTTAGATCCACCACTGAGAGTGAGAGCTCCCTGTATGAGAGAAGTCCAACTAGCTGCTGTAGATTCTTTAAGAAATGTTTCAGTACTAGAGATATATAGGGCAGTTATTTAGGATTCAGTGCATACATTTACCCCCAGAATTGATCTATAGTAGACATATCAAGATCTGATGCTCGTTTTGGTAGGGCAGTTTTACAATCATTCAGGTAGATTCCTAGCACCCACCTCCTGTGATCTAGGTCACTACTGGTGAGTCACCAACAGTGGACTATATATAGATAGAAGAAAATGTTACTGACCTCACAGTAACAGTGGTCGTTCAAGATGTGTTGTCTATATATGTGTATTCCCTGACCTGCCCTCCTTCCCTGCTACTGTGGAGTACCCGGATTCTGTATTGGTGAGGAACCGAGGGGTGAATGAGGACACACCACCCATTGTGCCTTTGGCTAGAGGCACAAAGAAACGCAAGGGGCAGGGGCAGCCCCCAACAGATAGTTCTGGCCAAAAGAATCTGAACTTGAGTGCATGGGGCACATGCGTATCAAGAGGGGAATATACAGGGACAACACACCTTGAAGAACCACAGTTACTGTAAGGTAAGTAACAGTTTCTTGTTAGTTCTCACAATTCCTAGGCACTTACCTGTAAGGTCATCTAGTCCATCCTTAGCCAGGGTTCTCCATAGTGCCTCATTTAATGCCAGTTCATGTGTGTAAGTGTTCATGAAAAACACACATGGCCTTCTGTGGATGAACACTTCTCAGATGGGATGAAACACAGTTCTTTTTGCTATCCACAGTGCTGATTTTTGCCACTGGTACGTTGGGTAAACATTACTTTGCTGCAGTGGGTTTCTGCTTTTTTTCCCCCTCCTTGGGCCCCAGATTAATCTGCTTTTTCTCTCATGATCTCAGATCTTGGTCTAGAATGGTCTAGAATCTTTTGTTTTGCTTCTTGTGGTGCTGCTAAGGATTCTTGGCTTCTGGGATGGGCATTCAAGCATTGCTCTTCTGCCCCCACCCAACATGTGCATCTGCTTTATTCTCGCTCCCTAACTGTTGTGGGGGAGAGAAGCATCTCTGTTTGTGCCTCCTTCCCCTTTTGGGGCCTATCCCTTCTAGCCTTTTCCAGCTCTCTGAGGAGCAGTTTCATAAAAAATACTTACTTAGCTTTCCTAAAGGGTCAGTCCTCTGGCATTCTGATTGGCTGGCCCGAAGAATTAACTACTCAGGATCCTGATTGTACCTCTTCTCTCCCCCTGGTATCTTTGTAGGTTTGACAGTGCGAATGCCTCAGACAACTGCCTATGTTGTGAACAATGGGCTAACCCTTGGATCTGGAGGCCCTCAACTCACGGTGCATCACCGGCCACCACAGGTGCATGCTGTAAGTACAGTTATCCATTGCTTCAAAGTGCCACCACATTTGTGTCACTATTCACAGGTTTGTCTCAACATAAAGGGTTTTCAAACTATTTCATAGTATGGACCACATGTTAGTCAAGGACTTGTGGACTCCTCCGATTTCATTCACAAAGTTGCCACAACTAGAACAGTTAGACCCATGTGACCTGCCAGCTCACCACTAGCAAGTGCGCCACAAAGCCCCAGTGGCCTACATAGCAGTTTGAGAATTGCTGCACTTTAATACTAGATGTGTGCCAGGGCCCTTCTGGATCAGGGTGTGCTGAGAAAACGTGCTAGGTCAAAGAGCTCAAGTCTTCAAGGGATTAAGGAATACAGTCTGTGATCTTAGCTGTGAACAGGGATAGCTACAATGGAAATCATGGACAATTTCTCAAAATAATAAAAATTTCTCTGCACTGTTCTGCCTGCGAGTCATTTCTTGTGCCAAACATTATCACTTGTGGGGATGAGAGGGCTCTGGCTCCTGCAGTTTCTCAGCACAATTTTTAGTGGTGTTTGTATCTGGGTGCAGGGTGGTCACTGTATATGGACACAATGTGATCCACTCCTTATTCAGGGTTGTTTTGAAAATAACATGGTCGGCACCGGGTTTTGGTTTTCCATTCTTTGTAATGCTGAATTTAACCCCTTCTGAGTGATTTGTCTTTTCCATTATAGCTGACACTGGGTCAGATTGACTGCTTGGGATAAGTTGGGGACAGCTGCATTAAAATAAATGGAACTGTGTCAGTTTACACCAGCAGAGAACCTGGGCCATTGGGTTTATTTTTTTATCATTTTATTGTTTCGTAGAGTTGGAATCAAACATCTTGTTAGACATCAGCATCACCTCTGTCCATGGAGTTCTGGGGTTAGCAGCCATTAATGATATCCCTCCACAAAAGGAATCTGATTGCCAGGCTCGAACTCCAGACAAATTTATTACAAGAAATCAAACACAAACTGTATAGCAAATCGAAAGTGCATAAAAACTAGCCCAATGTGAAATTTCACACTGTAAGGTTTCTGACATGTAGTATGTGGCAGGACTTTATAGTCCAGTTCTGAACTAATCTTAATTAACTCCATAATGTGGCCAGAAATGTATGTATATTTGTTTCTCTCTCTCTCTCTCTCTCTCACACACACACACACACACACACACACACACACACACACACACACACACACACACACACACACACACACACAATTCCAGTGAAAACAGGTCTGTAGTTTTCTTTGGAAACCTTCCCTGCTGTTGGGAACTTCAGTTGCCTTGAGGGAGACCATTAAACTCACCCATCCTACGCTGGGGAGAAAGGCAGTGGGTAAATAAAAGGGTAATTCTCAAATACCCTTTTTGAACAGTCACTGGTTTGAACTTCAAATACAGCTCCATTGGTAAGAGAGGGCCTTGTGCTCAGATCTTCCCAGGCCCTACCTGCCTTGAAACATGGGACCTTGAAGCTCTTCTAGTTTAATTATTAGCTAATCCGATGCCTGTTGAAGTCAATAGGTGCCTTTCTATTGACTTCAATTGGTATGTTGGGTGGGGCCTTCAGAATGCATCTGTGTTGGAAGCAGTGATGTGTGCATCCTTCTGCCCTCATTACAGACTGTGACCTTTTCTCTTTTCCCTTGTACGTCCCTTAGGAGCCGCCACGTCCTGTGCACCCAGCACCACTGCCAGAGGCCCCACAGCCACCACGCCTGCCCCCTGAAGCTGCCAGCACCTCCGTGCCTCAGAAGCCACAGCTGAAGCTGGCACGAGTGCAGAGCCAGAATGGTATTGTACTGTCATGGAGTGTCATGGAAGTGGATCGGAGCTGTGCCAGCGTGGACAGTTACCATCTGTATGCTTACCATGAGGACCCGAGTGCCACCATGCCTTCCCAGTGGAAGAAGATTGGGGAGGTAAAGGCCCTCCCGCTGCCTATGGCATGCACTCTCACACAGTTTGTATCTGGCAGCAAATATTACTTTGCAGTTCGGGCTAAGGATATTTATGGACGTTTTGGACCTTTCTGTGACCCCCAGTCCACAGATGTGATCTCTTCCCAGAGCAGTTAAACCAGAGACCTTTGGAGCCATTAAAACTTTCCCACTATCAAGAGTGACTCCAGTTTGGGATTTTAATCCCATACATGAAATTCACTGTTCAGTTCACTCTCTTTAGGATTATTTTGGACAGCCCTGTGTGATACACTACATCTATTGAGAACCCAAAGCAAAATTTAATTCTCAGCCTGCAGCAAGAGAACTTATTTTTCTGGACAGCTCAAGCCTTGGGAATTTGAAATCTAAATGTTCCTCTTCCCTTATGGCTGCTCCTTTCAGAGATACCTACCGTTTATCCAAGGGGATTCTGGACAACTGGGATTCTGCTTCAGATTGGGAACAGGATCATACATTGCACAGTTTGCCCGAAGCAAACACAACACGTCTATGACATGCTGAACAGTTACAATGGCGCTAACATGAGGACAGGAACAGACTCACTTGCTCCCTACAACTCAGTAAGAAGGTTGTGAGGGGAAAGGATTCTGAGTCTGACTTCTTTTGAACTGGAAGATTGAGTAGTTTGGTTTCATCTTATAAACAAGTCCACTCTCCAGAAGGAAAGAAATCTTAAGTCTGTCCAGTGCAGGAGGGGTGTGTATAAATCTGGAGGTGGTGCAAGAAAACCCCCACTACTCTCCACCCCTCACATCCCGGTTAGAATCTGGGAGTATTATCAAATCAGGTCTGAAACTGGTGTGTAGAGACTTCATTCATGTTTTCTCTTTGTAGCTCAGATAATTCTCTGCCCCCTCCTCATACTTCCAGCCCTGTTTTTTTAAATTTATTTTGTGCCTTAAAGAGTAATTTCAGAAATAAATGTAGCCAGATCTCTGTTGTGTTGGTTAGGTGTGGTATTTTTTTTTCTTCACCCTTTTAGCCTCCTGTTGCTGCTGCTCCTCTTCCTGGCCCCAAAACAATTGCTCTATTCTGACAGTCCCCAGAAAGTCTAGCACTGGTATCTCTGGCTTCATTCCCCCCGTGATATCATTCAACGCAACAGGCAGTTCTTGAGTGGCTGGTTTTGTCCCATGAAGATGGTTAGTAGGTTATACAGACAGTATTCTGCATCAGCACCCTTCCCTGTTCTCCTGGGAAGGCTGCATGCTAGATTGGCCAAAGGAAATCTGTGTGGCACTGAAAGTCTTCCATTTCATCCCACATGCTTTGGATGCTGTATTAATACAAAAAGGTATCAAGATAATGTTGGTTCCCCATCTCTTCTCCCAGCCCCTAGTCCGTCTCCACTGGATAGACAACCAAATCCAGAACACAGTTTTGGAAAACTTTTATTTCACCCATTGGCCCAAAAGTTGTAGAGCAATTGCAGACTTCAGTAGGGCCTTTCACGATGCTTATGAATTGAACCAAAAGGAAAGCTGCTTTTCCACCCTGCATTTATTGTGGCTTGATTTGAAAAGACCCACCGACCTACACACACGTGGCAGGTAAGATTCTACCTTGCCATCTTTCGGAAGAATAGAGCTGGTTTGTCGTCTTTCCTGCCCAGCAGAGTCAAACAACTTCCTGGGCAGGGAAAGGAGCCATCCTTTACCCATTTCACTGCCTTGCCTAGCCACAGTAGAAGCCGTTTTGCTCTCTTGTCCCTTGAAACTACTGGATTTTGAACTATAAAATGAGGTTGGAAAGTCTAAATGCCAGAATACGCTAATAAAATGTGTTTTGGGAGTGTGGGTTCTTTATTTTGTTCCTCTAAAGAACTTGTGTCGGTAAAATAACACTGTATTGTAAAGCCCCCTATGGGGCCCCCATCTTTTGTATGTAACATTTATGCTCTCGCATGCCCATCACTCCTTCCTATTGCTGGGATTTTCATTCCTCTCAGATGAACAAGAAGCAGTCTCTCTTGTGGAACTCCTTGTTTTATCTTTCATGTTAGCAGCTGTAGTCAGGAATATTGCTGGTCTCCATGAATAAATGTTTAGGAATTCAGGTATCCCAAGAGAAGGTTCACACCTGTTCATTTTTTCCACAGTATTTAACCCTCCACTGAACAACAGCCACCTCCATTTCCCTGGTGCAAATAATCAATAATGCTTTGAAATTTTCTGGATTTTATCCACTGTTCTGTCTGCCACCTTCAAGGATAAGACCTGCTTAATTGTATGTTTTAGGCTATTTATATAAAGTTAATGCAGCCAACTGTCTATTTACAGTGACTATCTTAGGGCCATTTAGACATATTTAGTTCTCCTTAGACTACTTTTAATAAGCTGTCTGGAGCAGTACCAAAGGAAGATGGAGGACATTTCAGTGCAAAGAGAGATTGTTGTTCAAAAGCGGGCAGGAAGGGACCCACACCCTAGGGATGGGTGCTGCTTGTTTAACATCCTCTCCATTGTGACTCCAGTCCACACCATTCACATGTGAGCATGTCTGTAATATGTGTTTTGCTCTCATTCAGTTCTTGACTGTTATTGGCCCTGTCTTGCTGGAGAGAGGTCCCCTTGGCTAACTTTCCATTCCTTTCATCTGATGGAAATGGTGGTTATCAGGAATGTCCTAGCATTGTTTGTTGGAGATTTTGTGCAACCTGTTTTTAGTTGGACTGTGTGCTTAAACAAAGGACAGGGCCAGTGCAACCATTTAGGCAAACTAGGCGGCTGCCTAGGGTGCCTAGTGGTTGGGGGCACCTAAAAGCCCCCTCAGGTGAGGAGGTAGAGTGGAGGTGAGCTGGAGCAGGGAGGGCCACCTGCAGTAATGAGGGGGGCAGGGGCACACAGGGGAACCGCTGTCTGCCCCAGATCACCTCCACTCTGCCTCCTCCACTGAGCACACACCCCCACGCTCTAAGTCTCCTCTAATCGGTGCCGCAAGCCTGGGTGGGGAGAATTAAAGCGGTGCTGGCGTGCTCAGCGGAGGAGGTGGAGCTGAGGTGAGCTGGGGCGGGTTCCCCAGGCAGGATTAGCTGGCGTGGGGGCTCCCCAGGGGGGTTAGCTGCCATGTGGGGGGGGTTCCTCCCCGGGCAAGGTTAGCTGCTGTGGAAGCGGGCTCTCCCTGGGCGGGGTTAGCTGTCACGGAGGGGAGGTAGCCGCTGGGGGGGTGGGCTCCCTGGTTAGGGGGCTGGGTTAGCTGGATGTGTGGATGGCACAAAGTGGAAGTTTTGCCTAGGGCACTAAACTTCCTTGCACTGGCTCTGACAAAGGAAGATGGAAATGCAGCCAAGAATAATTCTTTAAATCTCAAGTTGAGTCAGTGGCCCTGAAGGGAACTGTGGGAAGCAGAAGAACTGGGTGAATTGGCTTTATTTACAAAATAGTAAGATGTGATTCGAGTCTGAAAAGTGACTGTAATAAGTGGCCTGCTCAGCAGATCTGCTCCCACTCTGTGTAGTAGTCATTGATGTGTTTTAGCCATATGGGTGACTAAAAAGTTTCCGTTTGTTCTGTGGAGTAAACACAACTATGGGAGAATGATTCTGCTTCACCCAAAGAGATGTTAATAAATTGCAAGTGCTGAATCTTTAGTTGGTGGTGACAATGTGTGAATCATCAGGAACATAGTTTGATTCTGATACCTGACTATGTTTGGAGGCTTCCAAGTTAGCTGCTCTGGAATTCAGAGATAGTAAATAGGAGACCTCATTATGCCATTTTACAGTGTCACTTTCAAAACAGAATTGTTCTCTGCAATGGTCATTATCTCTGTTGTTAGCCAATAGGAGCTGTGCTGAGCTCCTCAGCTGGAAGTCACGCTTTGGCCCCCTACATTACCCTGTTGTGGCTACTTCTGTTTCTTTTTTGTTTTAGACTTGTTAGCCAATAGAAGCAATAAAACTGTTTTAAAAACTTCTGCTTGTAACAGACATTCTGGAATAACTGGTTACACTGCAAAATACCTTCTTTCAGAGTATTACAAAAAATATTTGCTAGACTGCTTAGTACAGGACTGTAAATGAAGTGCATTTTTAGGATGGAGCTCTCTGTGGAAGTGTTTGTCCCTGTTAGGATTGTTGGAAGCCTCAATACTTGTTTTGTTTTTAAATGTACTAAAATATCTATGTGACATTAAGGGGCAGGGCTGTTTTTAATCTATGTTTTGCACTTTGTCAGAGGTTCTCCCCCCCACCCACCCATGTTCTCAGTACTATAGTGTTTGACTGCTCCTTGCTTACGGTTTTTGCTCTTGCCACTGTGTATATAACAATACAAAGATGGAGCTCGTTCTCCAAGTTTTTAAGAAATACAGTACTGTATCTTTAGCTCTGTTTTTCCCACCTTCATTTCTGACATGTTCTTTTCTTTTATGTAGTTCTTGGGATCTGATTTCCAGATGATGAGTAGTGTAATTTAATTCAGTTTCTTGCTGGGAGAGAAATGAGATTGGTTTCCTTTCTGTACACAAGTGGGTTGCTGTTAGCAAAATGCTGTTAATTTCCATTGAATTTCCCTCTGCCACAGCCCCACTGACCTGCCTGTCCCCCACTTCATTTCTCAGCTTATGTTGAGAAAGCTCTATCAAATTCAGGCAACTAAGACCTAAAACCTGTTGATTTGTAACCTGCAGGCACAATGTGTGTCTGCATCATTGTACCTGCACCAGCAGCCTGTGGAAATTGCAGGGTACAATAGCTGTACAATTCTCTTTATGCCTGTAGTCAAGCACGTGTTAAATATTTTTAAATGCTCTGACCAGCTTCCCCTGAGTAGCAATTGATATTAAAAACCTGCTACACCAAACTATTTACGCCACCATCCATGTCTGAGTGAGTTTTAGAGATTATCTAGCACTAGCACTGAGACAGTTGCCCATCCTGACTTGAATTTTTAGCATGGGGTGGAAAGGTGGCAATACGTGTGCTGTCTTCACCTTACACACAAAGGGTCTGATCCTGCATCCTTTGAAAACAACAGCAAAACTTCATGGGGAGCAAGATTGGGCCCAATAATTCTAGAATTGCTAGGATCTGAGCACAGTACCGTACTGTAACAAACCTGGTCAGTTCTCTTACGCTGTTTGCCTAAAGTGTCTAATGAACCAGAAATCATATTACATGAAATGACAGGCCAAAACTCCATAGTTTGGTTCTCGTTCCCTGAAGAGCAGTGTCCCAGTATTAGAATACTGCAAACACTGTATAAAACTAAGCTGTGATTCCGCCTTCTTACAACCTTTGTAGTATTTTCATTTAGTAAACAACAAAATCTATCCAGATTTTTAAGATAAAAGGCTTGATATATTAAATATATATTTTTTTAATTTGGCTTTTCTTTTTGGGTGGGGTGGGCACCAAGTACAAAAGTATTGGCAGTTCGGAGGAGTTCAGGCTAGGCTGCTAGTCTAACCAGTCCTGTAACCAAGATCCCCTTCAACCAGCTTCTGGGGGGGAGCATGAAACATAGGAATAGATGGAGAATGCAAATGAATCTTTTTTTTTTTAATTTTTCATCTTCAGATCTAATCAATCTTATTAAAACTGATTTTGTTTCTCATTTTATTGTGCAGCCTGAGCATTCTTTTTTAAAAAAATATTTAAAGAGCTGTCTGGATTTAATGGGTTATATCTGTAAATATGGTAACTGCGTAGGCATCTGGGGGTCTAGTTTGGCTTTAGTAATTTATCAGCCATTAAAATACACATGTACAATATCCTTTGTAGGAGACTCACAACATGATTTTTCTTTTGCAGCTGAACATGTAAATAAAGATAATGTAGGACCTATCTAATGTCCAATTTAAACTGGGCACTTGCAAGCTGTCCCCATTTTTTGTATGTATTGTAGATTAGTGTGTGTATAAGTGTTATCCGTAATGGGGTTTTGTCCAAAAAGCCTGAAATTTATACTTTGAAATAAACTACTGGGTTTTTAACACCGTGAGTCATCTGTGGTTGGTTCCGCTCATCCCAGGAGAGTCCTATTCTCAAATGGCAAGATGTGCCTCTTTCCTCACTGAAGATGCAGTTGGCTGGGAGGGATGTGAGGGGGATGTCTGGGGTGAACGCCAAGAATTCAGATTTTTAAACCCTATCACCATGTTCTCCAAATTGTTGGGTAGCAAAGGTTGGGCTCTGAAATTCTTCTGGGACCACTAACAGGGTTGTTTTTACTTGCCCAGCCTTCTCAAAAGGTTTGCTTCGACATCTCTTCTCTTCTGCAGTTCGAGGCTCCTACAGCACTTCACAAAGAGAACCCGAGTGGAGAACAGGAACCAGGACACTGACATTTAACCCCCCACCCCTCCATACACACGTTTGTTTTTTTTTAACTTCATAAGAACTGCCACACTGGGTCAGACCAAAGGTCCATCTAGCCCAGCATCCTGTCTTCCAACAGTGGCCAATGCCAGGTTCTTCAGAGAGAATGAACAGAATGGCAATGATCAAGTGATCCATCCCCTGTTGTCCATTCCCAGCTTCTGGCAAACTTCAGCTTAAAGGATTAGAGCCTTGAACGTGCAAAGACTTACTGATCTGCTTAACTTTACACATTTTTAAGTGGTCTTGTTCCAGTCAATGGGGCTATTCATAGTGTGTAATGTAAAGTACTTTCATAAGCCTTTGCAGGAGCAGGGCCTGGGAAGACCAAAGTTCTAAGTGCAGGGATGGGGAAAAACTGTCCTGCAGAAGTACAGGCATACCTCACTGTTCAAAGAGTTAAAGTTCAGGTCCTAGACAAGCCTTACATCTCATGTGAATTGGACTCACAAGCTGCTTATAAAAAGGAGCTACTATAGGGCAGCAGCATGGACAGGGAACTAAGCCTTCCAGGTCTGCTACTGAACAGCTGTGGGACCTTGGGCAAGTCATTTACCCTTTCAGTTCCACCAGCTCTAGTTTAAAATAGGAATTATAGACCTGGCTCCCACCTGCAGTGCAAGGATTAATGTTGGGTGGAGCATTTTGAAGTTGCACAAACCTAACTGCTAAGTATTGCTATTACCTCTACAGCAATGATAGTGAAAGCTGGCTCAAGCCACCAAGGGACCAGCAAAAATTGCAAACTAAGTAATAGACAGTCATTAACTAAAAGCTGAATAAAAATGTATTTGAAATCACAAAGCACTTCTTTAGAAAAGGTCATTAAAGATAAGAATCTGCTTGTACCACATGGTACAGAGCACAGGTTTAACTGCATACTGAAGGGGAGTACATAGCTGCCTGGGACAGCATGATACACTTGAAGCCTAAGCTGCTCAGCTTTCTTCTCTAAGCATAAAGGAAGGATCAGTTCATTCACTATTGCCTTGCACATTGTGTAGTCACTTCCCTAGTGCAAAGTGAATGCAAAACAACCCTGCTGAGCGAGCAGCATTTCACATGCACTTTGCACTGCTGTAAGTGGAAGCATGAGGTGCAGGCAAGTGTGACTCAGGCTTTAGTTGCAGAATACCCCTTATCACACAGTGCCCTGGCCTGGCGGGGTGGTATAATTTCATAAGAGCCCCCAGGGGAGAATGTTATTAGGGCTCAGTTAAGCACTCAAAGTCAGGAAAGGGCAGGGCTGAGGTGATCTCATTGCAGCAAGTGCGGTCTGGACCCTGCACCTAATTTGCAGGGGGGGAAGGGAGCAGCTCTGGAGAACGCAGTTGCAGTTGGTATTCCCAAAATAAGAAGTGTTTTCTTGCCAGCAGTTACTTGTTTAAATAATAATTTGTATTACAGTGGCACCTAAAGAACAGCAGAAGGGTGGGTTTTTTACTTCCTTTTCTTGGAAAGACCTTTTTGTCCCCCTTTCAACTTACAGAAAAGAGAGTCCCCATTTAGGCCAAGCCAAAGCCGGGAGAAGTTTGAGGAACTGAAACAGAGGCATTAACAGTGGGAACGTGGCCAAAACCTCAGTTATAACTGCCACATTTCTAAGGGCTAATCTACACCTAGAACATAGGTCAGTGGTTCTCAGACTTTTGTTCTGGTGACCCCTTTCACATAGCAAGCCTCTGAGTGCGACCCCCCCCCCCCGCCTTATAAATTAAAACACTTTTTAATATATTTAACACCATTATAAATGCTGGAGGCAAAGCGGGGTTTGGGGTGGAGGGTGACAGCTTGCGACACTCCCTCCCCCATGTAATAGCCTTGTGACCCCGAGGGGTCCCGACCCCCAGTTTGAGAACCTGGAGGTAGGTCAACATAGCTATGGTAATGGGGGGGGTGAAAAATCCACATACCTGAGCACTGTTGCTATGCCAACCTACCTCCTGGCATAGACATAGCTAGGTCAACAAAAGAATGCTTCTGTCAACCTACTTATTATTGCTTGGGGAAGTGGAGTTCCCACAGTGACACAAACCATGGCGTAGGAACACTGCCACCCTTAGTAACAGTGGCTAGGGCCCTTTATTCTGTAAATCTAGCTGCATTTACAGTAGAGGTTAGGTCAGCATCTCTACAGAGCTCAAGGGTGTGGATTTTTCACCTCTAGCTATGTCAACCTAAGTTTTAAGTGTCAGCCAGGCTGTAATATAGACAAGCCCTAAGGCAGTGGTTCTCAAACTTTTTTTTTTTCCTACCGACCACTTGAATATTGCTGAGGAGTTGGGCGGACCACTTAACGATCTTTCCAAATGTTGTTTGTACCGCTAGATAAGTATTGTAAAGTGCTTTGGATAAAAGTGCTATATAAAAAAAAAAAAAAACTTTTTTCATTCTACAAATAAAAGTACACAACTGATATTTTAATATCAGTAGTCTTACCTTTCTAATGCAATGGATGTGCCCTCTTCCCCCCACCACAGCAGCTCCCAAGCTGGGGCTGGGAAGGAGGGGGATCTCTCACCGGCAGCCACAGCCCTGAAGCTCGGGAAAGTTGCCTCTTTCTCTGGCTGCCGCAGCCCTGCACATCCCAAGTGTGGGTAGCAGCAGGGATGCAGAGAGCAGTACTGTTCCTACTTCAGTTAAGACTTATTAGAGATGGTCAACATTTATATAAGTTCCATACATTTGATGAAGCAAAGACTATTCTGATTAAATGGCACCAGTTGAAAAGTACATACGTCTGTAAGCAACCACTGGAGAGAATTTAATAGTAGTTAATTATTTCAATCAGCTCTTTTTCCTGATGCAGGATTATTGATATTTTAAAATTGTTATTTAAAACAAGTGCATGTAAATATATAGATATGCTTTACCTTTTGCTATATAAAATCTGCAAATTCTTCCCATGCTCTGTTACTGTTACTTTAAATATGACATTGACTTACGTATCGGGAAGGGTATAAGGACCCTCTGATACTGGAAATTGGTGTCAGGAACTGGGAAGTCAATCATGCGCAACTTCATACGTATATAAAAATAATCTGTATCAGATTGCAGGAATTTAGCTCAAACTCTTTAAGGCAAGGACTGGATCTTCCTCTTTGGAAAGCACCTGGTTCATGAGAAGCAATCTAAAGAATGTTTTGGCAGTTTTCTTATCAGGATTCTTTTAAACAGATGCTTTTTCCCCAATTATTTTAATTGTTTTAAATAATTGGGAGAAGAGTTGAAAGTAATGTGAAATCCAGTTATTTTACCTCCAAATGCACCAGTTGTACTACAGGCCTCAAACTGCCCTGGTTGGCACATGTGCAGTTTTTTTAGGGGGGGGGGGGTTGGTTTTTTTTGTTTGTTTTTAAAATATTTCAACAGGATTGGTTTTATTTTGTAGTAAGAGTGCATCTAGAAGTAAATGAAGAGATGTATCAAAGAGCAAAACTGACCTGGTACATACAAACAAAGTAGCTGCTGAGACTTAAATGGCAGATTCACAGCTCAAACATGTTAAAGCAGACAGAAGTCTGAATTACTGCTGCTTCCCTAATGGTTAAGAAACAACGTAATTGAGAGAAGCCTCTTCCTTAAACATTGGTGAACAGAAAAACAAGAGGAGATACATCCAATAGATAATATGGGATGGCATTGTGAGATGGAAGATCAGCTCAGTTTTATCGCTTTCTCCATTTTTAGTTCCAACAATTCTTGGGTCTGAATCTCAGCAAGGGTCCCATTCTTAATTCTCTGCAGTCACATCAGGCCACAGATAGCACATGCTGTTCCCAGCTTCTTAGGTAGGTTCCTTACATCCCTTTACGCACTAGTGCGTCTGTCTAGACATTTCCAGTTCCTGGACCTTGGCAGCTCCTCTCACCAAGCCCTGGAACTTTCTGGTCTTTGGTATGCAAAGTGAGATGCTCAGTTGGTGCCTGAGGGGATGCTGAACCCTGCTCTGCTCCCTTCATCCTGCAGTTCTCACTGCACAGAAAATACTTCATTCATTTACTCAGATTTATCAAAGAACCAAACTCCACAGTAGGTTCAGAGCTCTGTAATAAAGCACAACACTGGAACCTCACACCGTTAGTTCCACTAACCCAAAGCAAAAACTTCTCTTCTGTGCCACCTAGTGACAATGGGTTGCACATTAGAGCTGAGCTTCTGCACTGAATGCATCTCATCAGAATTTAACACTTTTATTAAAGAAATGCTACCGGACCAAGGATGCTAATATTCCAGTAAGCTCTAGCCCGACTTGCAATTTATTCCTCTGCTTCAGGACTGTAACCAAGCAAAAACTCTTCCTATGCTTGCTCGCTTTCCCACAGGCAGGGGTGTGGGTGCTGCATTCCCTAGCTGATGTCAGACAAGGATCCTGAAAGCTTCCAATGAAGTGGATGGGAAATACTGTTGGGCTACAATTGCTCCTCCCTCATTTCTAAAGTAACCTATGGACGGATTCTGGCAGTTTTCCCTAGACCCCACACCATCACAGCCAGTCAGACCAGGCCAGGGCTGACCGAGTGCAGGGACGTGGTCAGGGATCAGAGCCAGCCCAGAGAGATCAAGCAAACTTTCAGCAATTTGACATTATTGGTGAAGGTGACACAGCTCTCAGCCCCATCCATCTCCCCTTGCCAATCAGCCATACACCGTTCCCCCAGCATGCACGCACAGGGGGAAGGAGAGCCGCTAGCTCTATGATTACTAGGGCGGACACCCCTCCCTCCTGAGATAGCAGTGGTATGTCTCCCCACCTCCCAGGTGGCTGGCAAGAGAGATGGAAGAGATGTGAACTTACCTTTTCTCCAGGATGGCAATGTCCATTGGAGCTGCTTCCCACAAGTGCAGCAAGGATGTTCGTCCACGGCAATGAAAATAACTTGGCTGGGTGATGGCATCTCAATGCCAGGAAATGCAATTTCACACCCCTGCCATACTCCTGACAGCACACAGCACTGAAGGCTCCTCACTACTCCAGGATTAACTACCCTTCTTGGGTTACTAGCTGCACCATTGCTTTCCACTGCTTGTGTGGTGGCTGGAGCAGTTAGAATTACACCGTGCAGTGACAGCTCTTTTCATACTCAAAACATTCTACAAACAGTAGCTAGATTCTCTATATACCCGTGAGAACAATATGGGTTACCCTCATTTAACCAGGGAGGAACAGGTGCAGTTCACTTTCCCAAGGCCTCACAGGGACTCTGTGTGAGCTAGAATTAGACCTCAGTCCAGGGTAAAACAAATCCCAGCCTCATCTTTAATCCCTTTAAATCTCTCAAACTGACAGGCCATTGGGAGCTTGCTGGTTTCTTTTTTCAACAGACAGGGCCCCATATCCCTGAATTTTTGGCTAATCTGTCCAGAAACATATTTATTAAATATAAAGACTGTGCATGTCCCTAGCAGAGAGCATGAGTGAGACTGTGCTGCCACCTGCCAGTATATGATGTGAAGCATTAGATAAGGACAGAGCCAAATGGTAAGGGGAGGAAAGCTCGTTCTATCCCCTCCCCCCCCCCCCACACCCCTTCACCACTAAATTCCAAGTGGATCAATTCATTAGATTCTGGTCCTGTTTTAAAGGACATTTTTATTCATAGAGAAATTAAAAAAGGAATAAAGGCAAGTGGAGTGTTTGACACTTTGTACACATTAAGTATAACTGTCTGCTATTCATGCATACAGAGGAAGCCACAAGTGTAACAAATGTACCTACACCTTGCTTTTAGGGAACTTAAGTTGTACCAGCCAAATGTCAAAGCCATTACTTCCATCAAGGGCAGAGAAGCGATTTACTGTATTCAAAACTCCATGCAAAGTGACATAAGAGAGCAGGTGGGGCACCAGTCCAGCTGGGTGCCTCAGGAGGCACAATAATTATAACTGAAAAGTCCAATTCTACTGCTTTCTCCCTCTGAGGTGGTGGCGTTCAGGCAGCAAGCCAAAGCCCTCAGTTGGACATGTTGCAATAGAAATGGCTAATTTATAGTCATATTATTTTGTTACCTTTCATTTATTTCAAGAATTAAATTGTTCTTCAACTGAATCCCTGCCCCTATATTTTCCTTGCGCTAGGCTAACACTCCCCCTCCCCTTACATTTACAAGTATTTGTTGTGCAGGGCCTCCTGGGGAAAGAACCCTTCCTTTCTATGCCCGCAGCATGTTTATTCTCAGTAAAATTCACCCCATGTTACATCTACACAACAGCATGATCCTAATAGGTCAGTTATTTCTTTCCTTAGAGAGGACTGTCCCATCCCTTCCTTAAAGTGAATCAGTCACACCACATAGGCACAAGCGGCTCACTCCCTGAGTCAGGAGCTCTAGCCCATTGGCCAATCTGGCATATGGAGCTTTGAGGAAAGACCAGAATAAACCCACTCTTTTCCCTTCATATGAATAAATAACAGGACTTAGAGACTCTTAGGTTGGACGGTAAGCTCTTTGGGGGCAAGGACTGTCTTTTTGTTGGATGTGTACACAGTGCCTAGGACAAGGAAGCCCTGGACCACAAACGGGGGTCTAGGCACTACCCTACAAATAATAAATGGAGGTTACTTACCTGGAACTGGAGGTTCTGTATTCTACACAGACACACACCATGTGCCTCAGATGGGGAACTTCTGCAAGCCGTGTCCATTGGGCTGTATCTGCACCCTGGAGTTCCCCCATGCTCAGCGCCAAAGGTCTCTTCTGACCTTAAAGTCTATGAGTCTGAGTCCTGACCTAGTGCTGCTCTGGAGTAGTATATGCTGAAATTCTTGTTCATCTGGGAGTCAGACAGGTCCCAAGATGGCATTCCTCACTGAGTGAAGATTTCATTACCCCGGCCTGTGTATCTCCCCCTCGTGGTTACAAAGAAGTGCCTCCTGAGATTTGTCCACTGGTGAGTTTTGTGCACTTGGGAAGTATGTTGCTGACAGAGTGATGTGGTTGTGGTTATACCAGTTCCATAAGTGCTTCTATGCAGAGAGGAAGAGATTTCATTCCTCCTTGTTTGCTTAAATAGAAGACAGTCGTTATGTCTCCAACATTATCCAGATATGTCAGGACCTTGTAAGTGAGAGGAATGCATTGCAGGCCCAAGTGACTGCTCTTAGTTCCAGGAAATTGATATTCATCCTGGTCTCCTAAGGCATCTGTGTAGCTTGTATTGTGTGGTCACCTATGTGAGCACCTCAGTCTATGCAGGATGTGTCTGTGATTGTGGTTGTGTCAAGTGTGGGAAGAAGGCACAGGACTCCGGTGCACACTTGCTCCAGGTTCATCCTCCAGGCAGTGGAAGCCCTGATGGTGGTGGAGAATGTCACATTTTGGTATTCATGCTGTCCCTGTGAGTAAACAGGGCAGCAAACAGCATTACACAAGTACAAGAAGTCATCTGGCCTAGTACGGAAAGACAGACCTTGTCTGTAGTTCAAGATCTGTGAGTGACTTGTCTTATCAGGCTGTTCATGGTCTAGAATCAATCCATAGGGAGGTTTGCCCTTGCTGAGGTTGAGTGTAGGGTTACTCCCATAAAGTCTATTATCTGTGTGGGAGTCAGAGTAGACGTCTCCATATTTACACAGATTACCATGGGTGCCAGGAAGCAGAGTGAAGATAAGATTTTCACCTGAACTTCCTGGCTGGATCTCCCTATTAGAAGCCAGTTATCCAAGTATGGGAAAATCAGGGTCGGCTCTAGCCATTTTGCTGCCCCAAGCACGGCGGCACGCTGCGGGGGGTGCTCTGCTGCTTGCTGGTCCCGCGGCTCCGGTGGACCTCCCGCAGGAGACCAGCAGACCCTCCGCAGGCACGCCTGCGGGAGGTCCACCGGAGCCGCCTGCCGCCCTCCTGGCAACCGGCAGAGCGCCCCCCCGCGGCATGCTACCCCAAGCATGCGCTTGGCGTGCTGAGGTCTGGAGCCGGCCCTGGGGCAAATGAGGTTTCTGTTTTGTCTCAGCTACTACCACTGAGATTTTTCTGAAGACTCTGGGTGCTTTTGGCAGACCAAACAGGAGTGGAAAGTGTCCCTGTGCTACCAGAAACCTGAGGAATCTCCTGTGGGAATGGTGTATATTCACGTAGCCCCAAAGAGGAAACATCATAAACAGATATATAAACCAAGGCCTCTTCTCCAGCTTTCCTGAACCATATTTCTTTTTCCAGGGGGGAATTACTGATACCAATTTAGCCATGGGGAATTTTAATTTGCAAATAAAAGTATTCAGCTGATGCAAGTCAAGACTGGGCAGCCATCCTCCTTTTTTCCTGGGAACTGAGAAATACTGGAAATAGAATCCTTTAACTCAATGCTGCGGTGGCACTCGCTCGATAGCCCCTCATTCAAGGAGGGAGTACCCCTCTTATTGGAGGATCTCCTCATGAGAGTGGTTGCTGAAGAGAGGCTGGAAGGAGGGGGTGTGGGGAGGTGGGAAAGAAACTCGATGGTATAGCCCAACTGGATAATATCTAGTACCTACTTGTCCATTGTTGTAGCCCTCCAATAGTGCGACAAGTATGCTAGGTGGCCACCAAAGGTTTGGGAAACAGGTGGGGATGGCATCAATGATTTGGTTTGCAACTCTCAAATGTCCTTTCCGAAGTAACCTTTAGCTGGTGGATAAGGTTGGATGAATGGGTCTGCATATGTTGGTCTTTGCAGCTTCTGATGTTTGCATAGTGGTTCGTATGCTCATTGGCTGTGAAAAAGCTGGAGAAGAGGCCTTGGTTTATATATCTGTTTATGATGTTTCCTCTTTGGGGCTACGGTATAAATGCCCAGGGAACAGAGGATTGTCCTTGAGTCTTTTAATGAGTGCAAGCCCACAATGGTGTTCTGAACCTCTCAGAGGAACCCTCAAGAGTGATGCTACAATTCATGCCCCATTACTATTGCAGTTGCTATAGTTCTAGATACAGGATTGGCCATGTCAACTGACGCTTGTGCCATGAGTCAACCCTGTCCTCCCGAGTAAGTTTATCTGTATAGTCCAAGAACTTGGAATAATTCATAAAATCATACTTCATTAGGTAGTTAGCAACTCTAAATTGGAGGCTGATGGATGCAAACACCTTCCTCCTCAGAAGGTCAAAACATTTAGCACCCTTCTCTGCAGGGGTAGTCTTGGGGTGCTGTACGAGCAGCCATGGAAGGATCTAGGCAACAACTAGAGAGTTAGAGGCAGGATTGGTGAAGAAACATTCTGACTCTTTCACAGGGACAAAGTATCATCACTCAGCTCTTTTGGGGGTAAAAGAGCATGATGTAGGTGTGTGCCATACCAACCTGGCAGGTTCCATGATAGCCTCATTTACTGGGAGACCTACCCGATTGGGTCCCCTGGGCTGTAGGATGAACAAGAGCTTGCGCTATGTGTCATGAACTTCCTCAAGTGGGATCTAAAGTTCAGTTGCCACGCTCTGCAAGAGTTCTGGGTAGTGCCTGTGGCTATCAGGCAGGGATAATGAAGATGGGGCAATTGCCTCATGGGGCGGAGGATAATTTGCCTGTCCATACCAGTAGATCCAGCTTCTATTTACTTCAGTGGAGCCAATTGCTATTGCCTAAGGGAAGAGGCCTGATGAGACTCTCGCACGGATCCAGGATACCACATATAGGGATCCCATGGACCTCAATAAGGCCAGTTCAAAGGCAGTCCCCAAGGCATTCAGCCAGGGCCAATCAGAGCGGGGCCAGGAGGGCCATTTGGCCTAGGCCTCAAGCTCAAAGGGGGCCTCAAATTTAGACACTTTTTAATTGTTTGGCATTTGATAAGTTTCGCACCTTGTTTTTATGTGCAGCCCTATCGGACCAAAATGTGACACACACTCTCAGCTTAGAGCTTCAAATTTAAGCAAATAAGAGATGTGATTTGGTAAAAGACATTTTTTTTGCACACAAAAAGGCTAGAAAAGCATTTGTTAAATAAAAAAATATTCAAATTATGTCTCACTCTTTTTTGGTGCCTTATTTTGTTTTCAGGTGGCCTCATTTATTATTATTATTATGGCTAGAGGCCTCAAAAACTGGAGATGGCCCGAACCTCTCTGGACCTCTGAGAGGACCTGCATTGGGCACCACTGGTCCCTGGGAGGGTAGTCTTGTGTGGTTGGAGGATGGCTCCAGGACAGTCTGAAGCTCTGTCTGGGCTAACCTCCCTTTGTAGAGGTGATGATTCCCCCAGACATCAGCTTCAACCCATGAAAAGGTCAGATCCAGTTCCATCACTGGTACTCTGTGCTGACAGATGAAGCAGGGGAGTAGGTCTTTCTCCTTGAAGTGGATTCCTCTTCTAGTGTCAGAACAGTCCCACCTGGAGCTTTTGATCAGTGTCAGCAAATGCCAGTTCTTCAGATTACTAGCAGGTACCCGAGTTGGTACCACTGGATCTTTGTCCGAGGCTCCTTGCTCTCATGGTCAGGAGGTTTAAGCAGGTCTCAGTCTGTAGCACCTGAACGCAAGGACTCACCTGAATTGGAAGGAGTTGGGGAGGGATCCTCTCTTTTTGGAGCAGATGTGGAAGGGGATATAATCTTGTGCCCATGAGGCTGCCCTTACTCTCGTGAGAAACCTAAGACAACCAGTCTTTGGCTATATCAGATCTGGCCTCCACTCCAGAGCTCATGGTTGGAGGGGCACTACTCCTGGGCTGAGGCTGATGTGATGAGAGGTGTGACACTGCACCCCATATTCTTCAGAGTGATATGACATAATTATAATGTATTTTATGCAAGATAAGTCATGTTAGATGTCATTGGAAAAGTTATGATTTGCTGAATATGATTATTCTATTTGTAGCATGTATCATTTTTGTATCTGAAGTTATGAATATTGACTATATTTCTGCATTTCAAATGTAGTTACACCTGGGGAATGCCCGCTAGACAAGATGGTTTCATTCTAGACAGTGGGTGGGGAATGGGCCAATAGGAAAACAATAAGCCTTAGGAGAAGCTTATATCCCACCTGGGGAGCCTCCCTGAGAATGCTACAGACAGCCTCAGAGTAATGGCTGCTAGGATTCTGCAAGGACATGTGATGAGACCACGTCTCTAGACTCCATCTTGGGATGTCAGTGTTTTTCCACAGACCAGTCTGGGAACCAAGCATTGAAACAAATGGTTCCTGCCATATACAAAAGCTAAATAAGGCAGGGAGTGGCATCGGCTGGTGTTCTTCACGCCACACCCAAGACGACTCCTGGAAACACCCGAGGAACAAAAACTGAACTGGGGGAACAGCTGGACCCTGGCTAAAGGGATTTCTAGCCTGTGAATGGAACACTTGGGGATTCCGAGCTGTAAACAAGTGCAGCTTGCCCCTTAATCTGCAGAATGCTTCTATCATTTCTTAGGGTAAGTATCTGCTATTCATATCCAGTCTATTTGGTATAATAAGTTTAGTTTGTGTTTTTTGTTTATTTGCTAGGCAATCTGCTTTGTTCTGTTTGCTATCATTTATAATCACTTTAACTTTATCTTTGGTGGTTAATAAACTTATTTTTGCTTTATCTAAACCAGTGTGCGGTAATCATAATTCAAGGGCAAAAGGCTGTTGCATATTCCTCTCCACACTGATGGAGGGGGCACATTTTATGAGCTTACGCTGTACAGTTCTCTGTGCAGCACAAGATGGCATAATTTTGGGTTTATACTCCAGAGGGGGTGCATGCTTGAGACTGGTAGTTGCCCTAGCTGTAGCCTTCCCCTGCAGGGGCTGGTCAAAGAGCCTGCATGTACTGCACCAAGGTGTGTCCCTATCTGTATGTAGGAAAAGAAGGTATTTGTAGCTATTTGTATTTGTATGTGTGGAGGCTGGCAGGGGTAGTGTGCTGGGAGAGAAGCTGAGCCCTGATTAGGGGGCAGGACTTCTGACTAGGCATCCTATAAAGGTAGCCAGCCAACCAGCCAGCGGCACAGGAGCCAGCAAACAGAACTGTAAACAGGGGAGTTTGAGTGGGAGTTTACAGGGGAAGTTTGGGGGAAGAGTAAGAGAGGCAGGCAGAGGAAGAGACAGGCTATTGAAGGGAGTGTGAAGTGTTCTAGCAGTGTCTTGGTGCTTGTTGGGGGTTTGTTTTGCTGTGGGTGGTGATGTTTTGGTTTGGTTTGTGTTTCCCAGATTTACAGGATTTATACAGAGGCAGCAGTTGTAGTGACCCAAGCAGTGGAAGACACAATGAAGATGACTGGATGTGCAAGCTGCCGCATGTACGTGATCCTGGAGGGGGTACCTGATAAAAGTTTCATCTGCATGAAGCACCGCCTGATAGAGCTGATGGAAGAAAATATCCGAGGACAGGAGATGCAGGTGGAAACTCTGGTTGAATTTAGAAGGGGATTCGAGCAGATGATGGAGCAAAGACATGAGGAGTCTGAATGGAAAAGCTCCGACTTGCAGATGGAAGCAGGACCAAAGAACTCTGAGGGGAGACTGCTGGGTGAGGAAAGTGAACGGTGGAGGCATGTGACTAAGAGAACCAGGTAGAGGAAAAGACCGGCTAGTGAAGGAGAAACAGAGCTCAGGAACAGGTTTGTGGAGTTAGAAAATGAAGAAGGGGCACAGCCAGGGGCGGCTCCAGGTATTTTGCTGCCCCAAGCACTGCAGGCAGGCTGCCCTTGGCGGCTTGCCTGCGGGAGGTCCCCAGTCCTGTGGATTTGGCAGCACGCCTCCGGGAGATCCGCCAAAGCTGCGGGACCAGCGGACCCTCTGCAGGCATGCTGCCGAAGGCAGCCTGCCTGCCACCCTCGCAGCAACCAGCAGAGCGCCCCCTCCATGGCTTGCCACCCCAGGCATGCGCTTGGAGTGCTGGTGTCTGGAGCCGCCCCTGGGCACAGCAGGTGGTCGCTGAAGGTGAGAGGGCAAGGAAAAAGAGAAGAGCAGATAGTCCTATAAGAAGAGAGGAAGAGTCAATGGAGATAACACCAAATATGAGCCCTAGGAGGATAGCAAGGTGAATAGGAATCGAGAGGACTTGCAGCCAGAGGGAACAGGAGATAGAATGCAAAAATAGCACCATCACCAGGAAAAGGCAGATCTATGTGATTGGGGACTCCTTACTGAGAATAGACAGGCCTGTAACCAGAGCTGATCCAGAGAACAGAAGGGTGTGCTGTCTGCCAGGTGCTAAAATACGGGATGTAGACCTGAGGCTGAAAAGGATCCTAATGGGAGCGGGAAAGAATCCGTTGATTTTCCTTCATGTGGGAACAAATGATATGACTAGATTCTCGCTGAAGCATATCAAGGGAGACTGCCAAACTGGGGAAGACGCTTAAGGAAATTGAGGCTCAGGTGATCTTCAGTGGGATTCTGCCTGCTCCCAGAGAAGGGCAACAAAGGTGTGACAAAATTATGACGATCAACAGATGGCTCAGGCAGTGGTGCTACAAGGAGGGCTTTGGGATGTATGGCCACTGGGAGGCATTCATGGACAGAGGACAGTTCTCTCGGGATGGACTTCACCTGAGTAGGGAGGAAAATAGACTTCTAGGATGGAGGTTGGCATAACTGATTAAGAGAGCTTTAAACTAGGAATTAGGGGGAGATGGTTGGGAGATGTCCAGGTAATCTCCATGCCAGCTTTTAACACTGAGAGGGAAGAAAACAAAGTAAGACAGGATACAGCCATGGGTAGGATAATGGACATAAGGAGGAAGGAAAGTGTAGATACCAGTCTAATAAGTGATACTGATGGTAGAATGTCTGTGCCTAATCGGGTAAAGAATGTGAGCGAAGCCAAACAGCAAGAATTAAGATGTTTGTACACTAATGCGAGGAGCCTAGGTAACAACATGGAGGAACTAGAGATACTGGTGCAGGAAGTGAAACCAGATATTATAGGGATAACAGAAACATGGTGGAATAGTAGTCATGACTGGAGTACAGGTATTGAGGGGTACGTGCTGTTTAGGAAATACTGAAATAAAGGCAAAGGTGGTGCAGTAGAATTGTATATCAATGATGAGGTAGACTGTAAAGAAATAAGAAGGGCTGGAATGGATAAGACAGAGGCCTGGTCTACACTACGCGTTTATACTGAATTTAGCAGCGTTAAACCGATTTAACCCTGCACCCATCCACACAACGAAGCCCTTTATATTGATATAAAGGGCTCTTAAAACCGATTTCTGTACTCCTCCCCGACGCGGGGAGTAGCGCTGAAATCGGTATTGACATGTCGGATTAGAGTTAGTGTTGCTGCAAATCGATGGTATTGGCCTCCGGGCGGTATTCCACAGTGCACCATTGTGACCGCTCTGGAAAGCCATCTGAACTCAGATGCACTGGCCAGATAGACAGGAAAAGCCCCACAAACTTTTGAATTTCATTTCCTGTTTGGCCAGTGTGGAGAGCTCACTAGCACAGGTAACAATGCAGTCTCCTGACAATTGAAAAAGAGCTCCAGTATGGACTGCATGGGAGGTACTGGATCTGATCGCTGTATGGGGAGAGGATTCAGTGCTAACAGAACTCCGTTCCAAAAGATGAAATGAAAAAACATTTTGAAAAAATTTCCAAGGCCACACCAGGGACTCAGTACAGTGCCGTGTGAAAGTTAAGGAATTCAGACAAGCCTACCAGAAAACCAAAGAAGCAAACGGAAGGTCTGGGGCAGGGCCAAAAACATGCCGCTTCTATGCTGAGCTGCATGCTGAGGTGGGGGTGGTAATCTCAGCCATGCCTGAGGATTCTGCTGACAAGGAAGATGAGGAGGAGGACGAGCTTGCAGCACACAGCACTCCGTTCTCCCCAACAGCCAGGAGCTTTTTCTCACCCTGACGAAATTACCCTCCCTACCCTCCCAAGCCACTATCCCAGACAATGAAGCCATGGAAGGGACCTCTGGTGAGTGTACCTTTGTAAATATAAAACATGGTTTAAAAGCAAGCGTTTTTTAATGATTAATTTGCCCTGAGGACTTGGGATGCATTCGCGGCCAGTACAGTTACTGGAAAAGTCTGTTAACATGCCTGGAGATGGAGCAGAAATCCTCCAGGGACATCTCCATGAAGCTCTCCTGGAGGTACTCCAAAAGCCTTTGCAGAAAGTTTCTGGGCAGGGCAGCCTTATTCCGTCCTCCATGGTAAGACACTTGACCACACCATGCATGTAGCAAGTAATCTGGTATCACTGCATGACAAAGCCTTGCTGCGTATGGTCCCGGTGTTTGCTGCCATTCAAGCAACATCCGTTCTTTATCTCATTGTGTTATCCTCAGGAGAGTGATATCATTCATGGTAACCTGGTGGAAATTCAGGAATTTAATTAAGGGGACAGAGATGGCCATTCCTACTGGGCTGTTTGCCTGTGGCTTAAAAGAAATCCTTCCCTGCAGGTAGCCAAGCAGGGTGATTGGCGCTGAGCTTTTTGGCGTTTAGCTAGCAGGGATCTTCCCTGCTACCAGCCACGCAGTGGGGGGAGGGGTAAAGTGATCATCCCAGAGAATTGGATGGGGGGGTGGTTTCTGCTGCTGCACGTTAACAGGAAAGAAGCAGCACTCAATGGGCTTTGCTTGCTATTTGGGAAAGGAGGGCGCTGGATATATGAAGGCTGCAGAAGCCGAAAGACAATGGCTTACCATGGCCACATGCAAGCCGAATTCTGCTGCCCGGACCTGCGTCTATGAGATCTCTAACACCAGAGCCGCAGGCACTCAATATTAAGATGCAAAATGCGACCTTGTAGTGAAATCACATGTGCTATGTAAGGTGAATAGTGTTGTTCACCATGAAAGAGTATAACCATTGTTCTGTAAAATGTATCTTTTTAAATACTTCTCTCCCTTTTTTCCCTCCCTCAGGCAGCTGCACATTTTTCAAGCCTCCCTACTCCATCCCGAAGGCTAGCTCAGATAAGGTGGCAGAAAAAAAAAAAAAGATGCAAGACTAAATGTTCTCGGAAATCATGGCAGTGACCCACAATGAAAGAGCTCATCTGAATGAGTGGAAGGATGTGTTATCAAAATACAGGAAAGATGCCAGTGACCGTGAGGACAGGAGGGACGAACGTGAGGACAGGAGAGATGCTTGAGATGAGAGGTGGCGGCAGGAAGATCAGCTGGGATGCAACGCTGGGGCTGCTGCATGATCAAACTGACATGCTCCGGCGTATGGTGGAGCTTCAGGAACGGCAGCAGGATCTTAGAGTGCCACTGCAGTCACTGTATAACCACTCTCCCCCCTCACCATGTTCCTTAGCCTCCTCACCCACCAGATGAGTAAGAACGCATGGGGGGAGGCTCCGTGAACCCGCCCACTCCACCCCAGTGGACAGCCCAACCAAAAGGCTGTCATTATTATTGAAATTTTTTTAGTGGCCTTTTCCTTCCCTCCTATCCTCCTCCCAAACCCCAACCAGGCTACCTTGTCAGTTCTCTCCCTCTTTTTATAATCAATCAATAAAGAATACATGATTTTTAAATGAAAGTGACTTTATTTCCTTAGAAAACAAACTGTGTTCGAAGTGGGGGTGTGTGGCTTACAGGGAATGAGTCTATCAAGGGGTGGTGGAATTCATCAAGGAGAAACAAACCACAGTCACACTGTACCCTGGCCAGTGATGAAACTGGTTTTCAAAGGTTCTCTAATGCGCTCCACTTCCTAGTGTGCTCGTCTAATCGCCCTGGTGTCTGGCTGCACGTAATCAGCGTCCAGGTGTTTTGCCTCAGCCTCCCACCCCACCATAAAGATCTCCCCCTTACTCTCACAGAGATTGTGGAGCAAGCAGCAATAACAATGGGGACATTGGTTTGGCTGAGGTCTGAGCGAGTCAGTAACGTGCGCCAGCGAACCTTTAAACGGCCAAATGCACATTCTACCACCATTCTGCACTTACTCAGCCTGTAGTTGAACAGCTCCTGACTACTGTCCAGGCTGCCTGTGTATGGCTTCATAAGCCATGGCATCAAGGGGTAGGCTGGGTCTTCCAGGATAACTATAGGCATTTCAACATCCCCAACTGTTATTTTCTGGTCTGGGAAGTAATCCCCTTGCTGCAGTCGTTTAAACAGAGTAGTGTTCCTGACGACACGAGCATCATGAACCCTTCCTGGCCATCCCACGTGGATGTTAGTGAAACGTCCCTTGTGATCCACCAGAGCTTGCAGCACCATCGAAAAGTACCCCTTGTAGTTTAGTACTGGGTGCCCTGGTGCTCCGGTGCCAAGATAGGGATATGGGTTCCATCTATCGCCCCACCAGAGTTAGGGAATCCCATTGCAGCAAAGCCATCCACTATGCAGCAAAGCCAGCACATTTCCCAGAGTCATAACCTTTCATAGCAGCAGCTTAATGAGTGCTTTGGCTACTTGCATTACAGCAGCCTCCACAGTAGATTTGCCCACTCCAAATCGATTCCCGACTGATCGATAGCTGTCTGGCGTTTGGAGCTTCCAGAGGGATATTGCGACTTGCTTCTCAACTGTGAGGGCTGCTCTAATCTTGGTATTCTGGCATTTCAGGGCAGGGAAAGCACCTCACAAAGTTCCATGAAAGTGCCCTTACACGTGCAAAAGTTTCACAGCCACTGGGAATCGTCCCACACTTGCAACACTATGCGGTCCCACCAGTCTGTGCTTGTTTCCCTGGGCTCAAAATCGGTGTTCCATGGCTAAAACCTGCCCCATTACCAGCAGGATCTCCAACACGCCGAGGCCCGCAGTTTGAGAGATGTCTGTGTCCATGTCCTCATCACTCTCATCGCCGCTCTGCTGTAGCCGCTGCCTCCTTGCCTGGTTTTGCAGGGCCTGGTTCAACATAGACTGCACGAGAATGCGTGAGGTGTTTACAACGTCCATGACTGCTGTCTTGAGCTGAGCAGGCTCCATGCTTGCCATGGTATGGTGTCCACAGAGTTCACCCAGAAAAAAAGGCGTGAAACAGTTGTCTGCTGCTGCTTTCACAGAGGGAGAGGTGAGGCTGTACCCAGAACCACCCCCGACAATGTTTTTTGCCCCATCAGGCACTGGGATCTCAACCCAGAATTCCAATGGGCGGGGGAGACTGCGGGAACTATGGGATAGCTACCCACAGTGCAACGCTCTGGAAATCGATGCTAGCCTCGGTACATGGACGCACACCACCAAACTAATGTGCTTAGTGTGGCTACGTGCACTTGAGTTTATACAATCTGTTTTAAAAAACCAGTTTCTGTAAAATTGGAATAGCCCTCTAGTATAGACATACCCTCAGACCCAAGTTTGATACAGGAGTGGGTGGGTGAGATTCTGTGGCCAGCGTTGTGCAGGAGGTCAGACTAGATGATCATAATGGTCCCTTCTGACCTTAAAGTCTATGATTCTATGTATGCTGGTGAAAGTGCAGGCTGGAGAGGGCTTTGCAGTTTGTCACAGCAGTACAGTGTAAAAGGGAGCCCAAGCTGGTGGGTTGGGGGGTGGGAATTCAGTGGTACCCCAGTTCCAGGTGGCACCCCAGAAAGAACCTGTCACAGGAGGAATCTCCCTGGCCTGGATCTGACTGGGGTCTCAAAACTTTCTCCATCAGGTACTTCTGTAGCTGAAGTGCTCGTCCCTCTCGGGAGAGGGAAGGAGCAGCAGAGCCTGCACTTGGCAGAGATATGTACCTCCCCAAGGCAGTAAAGACCGTTCTCATGGTCACTGCTGACTGAGGAGCAAGGATAGGAGACAAGATTCTTAAACCTCAGTAATCTGGGTATAATCCTTATCTCGACAGTGGGGAAAACTAATCTACACTAACTATAAAGAGACTACTAAAACACTGAGAACCATCTACAGTTATATACAGATAAGAAAGCTGGTGCTAAGACAGCTTCAGGCATAAAGGAGTCCAACTCAGGCCATGAGGCGGTAAGGAGGAACTTGGAGAGGTGGACAGTCCGCACTTCCCCTTATACTCTTCGTGCTGAGCCGGAGGATCTTCAGGGAGCAGCTGTGGGCCAATGGACACTACTTACAAGGTTTTCCAGTCTCGGGCACATGGATACCTATGTGTGGAATACAAATAGGGACCAGCACTGAAAGAAGAAATAATAGCTACAGCACTGCTTCTTCACAGATGTTAACGTATCTCACAAAGGAGGATAAGTCCCTATGTCCCATTTTGCAGACTGGACAATTCAATGGATAAGCTGGTAACAAATTCCATATCTCTGGCTGCCCAGTCACATGCCTGTACGTAGAGAGGAAAATACCTAACTTTCCACTAACCTATTCCTCTCAGCTATTGACTGGCACCAATCTAGCCACAAAACAGCCTGTTTGAGTCCACAAAGCGTCCCCTCTGCACATGACAGCCTCTCAGGTTCCAGGGCCGGATTTTTAAAGGCATTTAGGAGTCTAGTGGGAAAATTGCACCAGGTGCCTTTCTGCGTCTTTAGGCGCAAAAGCTTTAACACAAACTACTGAAAGAACGCACTGTAAACAAGAAGGTTTCCACCCAGCTCCACTGAGCAGCACTATCAGAGCCTCATTGTGAAGTGGACCTGTTCTGCCTCTAATTTATAATAATAATATTTAACTTTTGCATAGACTTTTCACCCATGGCTCTCAGATGTGCCTTACAAAGGGAAGGCAAGCATCACCCCAATTTTACAGATGGAGAAACTCAGGCACACAGAAGTGAAGTGACTTGCCCATTTGTGACAATGTTCTCATTCTTCGACTGCAGTTTGTGTGGTACTGTGTTCTTATAGGACCCTGGTATGTGTTCTTATAGGACTGATTAGATAGTACCTCCCCAAGCCTGTTGCCTCACAGAACAAAGCTCTGGAAACTAGGAAAGCAGAGGGTAGTTAAGGCACAAACACAGGGACTTAAAGAATGTTTTATTTTGTGGGAGAATGGAAGTATTCAGAAAAAGGAAAAAAAAAATTTTTATAAACCCTGATACCAGTTTCACAGGATTGGCTTCATGGTGACGAAGTCAAAGTTGTAGAAATCTGGCAGACCCTGATGCCTGGTCCCATTGAATTGTTTCCAGCTGAAAACAGGAAGCCCGTCCTCTACAGTTGGGCCATTGACAGCACAGGCTGCAAACACTGAAGCCATATGGAAATCTGCCACCTGTGAAGGACAGGGCAGGATTTTATAGCTAGAGGATACATTGTCCTATCACATTTGAACTGTTTAAACACAAGAGAGAGGGAAGGCATTGCTCAGGTTGGTCCAAGTGGGTATACGCAGGAGTAAAGGAAAGAAACTGACTACAGGAAAACTTATGCTAGTTCAAGCAACATTCCTTCCCCTCCGCCCCCAACAGAAAAGTTTATTAAACCAAGCATTGCCCCCACCTTAAGAAACCAAGGACCCAAGGTGACTTACAGCCCCATTGATGTAAAGGCAGCCGATCTGCCCCCTGGGGAATACCCACAGCGTAAGGGTCTCCAGCTGGTGGGGAGGGGACCTGGCCAAAACAGTGCTGTGCTCCAGCTGTTCTTGGCTGCTGCAACAGCCCCCTGGGGGATTTAGTGAGAAAATACAGGGAGGTACATGTGGTATAAAGCCACTTAGCCACCTTCCCACTCACATTTCTGCACCAAGTGTAGCTGCCAGAACAGAGGTCCCTGGGGTCCCTGCTGAGTCCTGCTATCGGAGGCAAGCCAGGGAAGAGTGGAAACTGGGTCTGCCAAAGATTTCTGATTCTGCCTGTCCTTGCAGCCTCACACACAATCCCGGAAATGGGCTAGCCACGACAGGGTAAAAAGCCTTAGAACTCGCCAGGTGTTTTAAGGGTTGGTATTAACTTACCTACTATTTGTACTAAGAACAAAGCTGCCATAAATCCTGCCTGTAAAAATCATTCTTTTTACTGAATCATGGGTTAAAACTAAAAGCTACCTGACCTTTGTCAACTTCATGCTGAGAATAATTATACAGGTTAAGTCTAGAGCAAAATGACTCACTGAAGAGCAAGGCATAAGCAAACACAGGGGTCACTGGGGAAACATTCCTCCAGTTCCAGGGAACTGGCCACATGGTTTCCATTAACGAGAGCAGACAGCTGCTTGGCAAATTCCCATTCCCTCTGTGCCACCCTGAAAATAAGATAACTGAGGGATCCAGGGCATTGAGTGACTAGTACATTCCTGAGCCCTACCTACTGCCAGGCTTTACTAGAATTTGGGTATTAACCCTTAGTGCCCTAAGGGTGAGCAGTCTCACCACAGCATTCTGCACCTGGATACACAGGATAAGTATGTACCCACGTACCTCGGGGTCCTGCATCCTCCCACCCACAAAACGTACAGCTCACCTCCCTCTGCCATCTGGTTCCACCCCTCTTGCTCCCTGTGTTTAAGTGAGACTGACCTCACCCCCGCTAGCACTGACCCTGGCTCTCCCAGTTAAACCTTGAAGAGAAGGACCAGAATGCAGCTGCAGCGAGTGGAGGCAGCAGAAGGAGATGGGGCCAACCAAGACTTACGGCAGACAGGAGTCCTATCCTGTCTGGCCCAGGTGCTTCCCCTTCACCCCACAGCACTCCCTTGTGGCCTCAGGAAACCCTGGCAATTAGCTGCTTACCAAAGGATTAGCTAATTCCCAGATGGTGCAGAGGGTCAGAGATCCTACAGACCACATAACACTGTACAGAGCAGTCAGTTAGGCTGGCAGGGCCCTAGCTAAGTAGGCAAATACAACAGCCAGTATCCCATAACCCTGCCTTGCAGATGCTTTTCTTTACTCGCTGGTGAGAAGTGTTGCCCAGGATAGTGTTTTATTCCTGACTCTCCCGCACTGTCGCAGTTTGGGGGACGGAAGGGGCAGACAGGGAACTTCCTTCTGCAGAGTATGAAGACTTGGTTGGCAGGTCCAGAGCAGGCGCCCTGCTTTCACTCAGACAGTATGTAAGGCGGGCCATGGGCTCTAGCAGTCTTTACCTTTGAGTCATAGCAGCCTGCTGGCACTGGGAGAGAAGGGTTCAGGTCTTCACGGCAGCAGATAGTGTTGCACGGATTGAGCTTGGCATAGGGCTCCTTCATGTAGTCTGGGAAATAAATGGGGAAGAGAAAAGAAATCAAGTTAGTCTACTTAGCCCCAGCAGGGGCTAAGGGCTCCTCCCGTAAAATCCGGAATGGAATACTCTGCAAGCTGATGCAACACTACCTGGGAAGTTGCCGTGAGAGAAAGCCAACTCGTACAAGAGAATGGGGGAGGGATCAGGAGAGAGAAAGTAGTGAGCAGCTCTGGTCTTAATATTTTAGTCTAGAACAGAAGAAAAAAGTTTACAAAACAAGAAACTAAAAATGAAGATGGCAAGGAGCAAGGTATATCAATACCCCCTGCAATTGCAGGGATTTGGGGAGTGAGGAAAAACTATGCCCATCTGATTGCTACTCAGTGAGCCAAAGAGAGGTAGTCCCCATGCCCTTTCCCTCAGATCACTGCCAGTTCATCCTGGGGGAAAGTCTTTCCAAACTTCACATGTGGCAAACAATGTTATATGCAAAAGAGAATCAAAATAAAGCAGCTATGGTCATCTGTACCTGAGATGGTGTTTATTCAGACACTTTTTCCCATTAATCCCAGTAAGGCAGATCCTGACAGCATCAAGACAGAGCACTGTGCATTGAAGGACATTCCTTCTGAGAGGGGGAAAGATATAAAAGAGTCTTTTAAAAGATTTTATGCTAAATCCTCTATATTAGTATTATAGACACATTGCCTAGTACTTAAGGCTTTGCAAGACCCTTTCCTTGCTCCAACTGTGCTCAAGAAAGTTCTCCCCACAGAGCCCGAGCAAGTCTCCTAATTCTGTTGGTGTTTCAGATGTTCTCTGGAACAGTTAGCTAGAATAGACCTCGATGGCATGTGCACTCAGAAATGAAAGCCTCCCTTGTTCCTGCACGGGGTTAAAAAAAAAAAAAAGGAAGATTTTCAAGTCTTATCTCGTACCTAGATTGTAAGTGCCTCAGGGCAGGGACTGTCTCTTTGTCCTATGTTTGTGCAACACTGAGCACAATGTGGTCCTAAGCCATGACTGGGGTCTGCCCAGGCAACACATAATACAAACAATAAATAATAAAAATCAGATCAAAGGAAAACAAATGGGCTTCTTACTGTTATATCTCATTATATACCTTCATGGACTCCAAGTCAGCCACTTTCCCTGGTCCCGTCGGAGATTTTTGCTCTGGGAGCCAGTTCATAAGAAAAGTCCAACCCATATTTCTCAGCGTACTTTGCATACCCGCTGAGGTTGTAGATGGTTTCATGGAAAGGGATGTTGTAAGAAGGCCAGTATCCTGCAAGGGAGACAACCCATTCTGTTGTTTAATTACTTAAACAAACTGTGCACTCGTTTAAAAAAAAAAAGTTTAAATTGCTGTGTTTCCTTAACAATGCCAGCTAGGGAACAGGAATTAGATCCAGTCTGACAGCAGCACAACATATCAGTCGCTACTGGGAGCAGGTGAGTTAATTCACAAGTAAATTTACTGGAGGGATGGTGCTAACAGGGTCTCAGGCCTCCACTTTGAAGGCTTATCACACAAAGCAAGTCTGAGCAGTTGCAGGCTAGACTTACAGAAGTATCTTGTGGTGCTTCAAGGGGAGGTCTGAGAGGTTCAGGTCTAGATAGTGCCCACAGGCAGAGCTGACCACCTGTGCACCCTCATGATCTGCTGAAACAGAGGATGCAGCAATAGTGCTCATCCACAGTAACATGTGTCTCCTGCAAGCACATCTTGAAGCCACTGAGCTTCTTTCTTGAAAGAAAAATGATTCCTAAAATGAAAATCCCACCACGTCACACACCACATATATGCATCAAAGCGCCATGCTGGAAAGTGAGAAGAATATGCCAAAGCACCAAACAACTCAGAAGCAAGGAAAAAAATCACGTGCCAAGGCACCGAACAAACCGGCACCCAAGAACATCAGGGATACACCTAAGGCCCTGAAACAACAAGCAGAAAGAGAGGTCACAGCAAACAAACCATGAAACCAAAGAGGCCAGCAGCCTTCACTCAAGTAACCCAAAAAGGAGCCAACAGAACTAACTAACTGTTGTTATAGACCTGACTGGAAAGCAGATCAACAAAAAAGGATACCCAGAGAAACAGGTGACAGGCTGTTGAGAGCCAGAGAGGAGAAGGCTGGAAGGTTGTGGTAGCTGATGGTGCATATTGACCAATAAGAGAGAAAAAGGGAATCTTGCACTTGCCACCACCACCATCACCTCAGCAAGCCCAAAGCCAAAAGACTTAGGACAGAACTCTCATGGCTCTATCTCACATAAGATAAAGGTCAAGACAATCCTGTCGTGAAAGCACCTTTAAAGAATAGTGTATCCCAACTGAATACAGGGAGATTATTAGGTAGGCAGAATGCAATTCTCTGTAGTACAAATAAGTTTAGGATGTTCCTAAGTTTGCAAAACAAATGCCATGGGATCATCAGGACATAACCAGACAGGACCTGACTCTGAAGTGTAACCCTAGGAGAATTAAAATGTGATCCTTTCCTGTCAATTAAAAATGTACAATAATGTAGTCTTTTCCCCCATGGGGGAAGGGGGAGGTAATGGGATGGCATATGCTGTAATGTGGCACCTAGAGCTACATAGCAACCTTTATCACCAGCCTAGGGCACTGGTTTGCTACTGAAAAGGGAGATTGTCACCTACAGAGTCATCAATACCCAAGGTTTTGCTTGGAGGTCTCCCACCTAAATACTGGACTGATGTAACACCCTTGTTCTGAGAGTTGGAGTGGGGGAATCTGTTGGTTGATGCTCAAATAATAAGTTGGGGCTCATCAGGCAACTTTACAAGAATACAAATCAAGTGTTTAGACATATAAAGTTTTGAACTAGTGGCCAATACGTCAGAGCCATGCACGTCTCTGAGTAGGTGGCTTACTGTCTTGTGTCTCAATACAAATGTGGCACAGAAGTGGGTGTCCTGTATAACTGCACAGCCTGCATTGGTTGATACGACATAACCTAGTTGAAAGGAACATCCAGTGTCATATGTTTCTCTGCACAGTAAAATAGATGTCCTCCATAGATTAATGCACTTAAGCCATCCTCCAAACAAGCAGCTAGCAAGATATGGGCAGGCCAGCTTTCAGGCAAATTCATTTCCAAACAGAAGGGAGTTAATTATTATTTAGAAATAAATTCTACAGTTGTACTGTCTCAAAGGAAGGCAAAGAATGCAGATGCCTCTGCATCCCCATCCAGAAAGCACTGTATTTAAAAACTACAGCAAAGTAACCCATGTTAAGTTCTCCTCAAGTAAAGCCTCTCCTCACTGTTCCCTGCTTTTGCAAGACTGTAAATCCCACCTATACAGTGCAGTGCCCTCATGTACCAGCTCCTGAGTGAGTTTCTGCTCCAGACAGATGCCTGCCGTTGCTGCAGGCTAGGCCATGCAGACCGCACAATGAGTAGTATGTAGAGCTGGAAGTATGGGGGAAGGCTGGCCCATGTGTACAGCACGGACTCTGTTGGGTGTCTAGGAGGAACTTTCTATTTTACTCTTCCTGACTGTGAAGCAGCAAGGGATTGTATTGAGTGCTGTGTGGGGAGCCAAGGACTGTCTTGTGGTTAATGCACAAGACTCAAGAGTCCAGAAATCTTAGCTCTATTCCTGGCTTTAATACAGACATGCTTTCTGACTGCAGGCAAACAACTCTTGGGACCTCAGTTTTCCCATCTATAAATGAGGATAATACTTGTCCAACCTTGCACAGGGCTGGAAGGTTTAATTCATTATTATTTGCAAAGTGCTGAGATTTTGGATGGAAGGGGCTACGTAGATGCAAACTAAGAGGTGCGTGATCTCGGTGTTTTACCTAACTCATCTTTGCTCCAGAGGCCAAAGACAGCGGCAGTGGCCAGCAAGTCCTTCTGCATTTAAGGCTGGCTAAGAAATTGCATCCTTTTCTCTCAGATATGAACCTCACCTCAACAATTCATGTCTTTGTCACCTTAAGGTCTTCATTACTGCTACCTGCTGTACGTAGGGCTACCCCTGAAGGCCACCTAGAAGCTTAAGCTAGTACAAACACATCTGCCTGACTTTTGAGTAGGACAGGGAGGTTAGAGCATATTGCCCCTTTGCTCTGAGCTCAGCACTGGCTGCCAGTTCACTTGTAACTAAAACTCAAGGTGTTTGTTTCTATCTGGATCCTGGCTTTCAGAGACCGCCTCTCCACCTTTACTCTGCAGCATCACCTGTGTTTGGCGAGAGCACGTCAACTGCTGGTCCCATAGGTGATGCTCAGAAGAGACAAGTGTTGGTTGCAGTGAAGAAATACACTCAGAAATGCGTCTAAGCCCAAGTCTGGACAAGTTTAATGAACACTGCAAGATTCTCCTCTTTGCTCCAGCTTTGCCTTAAAGTAAATCTGAGTCCCTTGTCATTCAGCTCACTCGCACTGCAAGAATGCTTTGAGGGCTATTATTTTGATACTGCAGTGTATATATTGTTCTCTTGACACCACCTTTAGTTGTTGAGTCTCTTCTTTCCAGAACTTTTGCTTGCCCAATCTTTGTGATTTCTTCACTGTTTTGGGCAAATGCAACACTTACTTCTTCCACTTTCCCAGCAGTCTTGGCTTGTTTACACTTTTCCTGTAATGTTCTTGTTTCATTACATGTCCAGTTTTTCCTTGTTTGTTTATGTCTTCCTATAACTTCCTACACTGTATTTTGTATCACTTCCTTGAGTATTTCCCAGTCTGTAGTGAGATTTCTTCATCAAAACACAAATTAATGAAATGCCTCGCAAGCATCAACTTTTACACCTCCCTCACATAGCTAGCTTTATCAAGATCAAGTGTGGCTCCAGTTACACTCCTCTGTTTATTGGACTTTAACTTAATATTAATTTTTCCCCTTAGTCATTCATGATCACTGCCACATCCTGCATCTCTACAGACTAACATCCAAAGATGCCCTTTTATGCATTTTACTGATAACAATGTGGTCAATCTGGTTTTTAGTTTGACCATCTGATGAATTGCACATAATCTTGTGCATATCTTCATGAAGAAACCAAGTACCACCAATAATCAGATTGTGTATCTCACAGCAAGTTCATTTGCCATTCTGATACCATGTGGTCCCAATGTTATTCATTTGCTTATCATGTGCGCTACCAAACTTTGCATTCATATTTCACATTATAAAAATCATGTGATGATCAAGAATCTCATCTACAAAGCTAGCCACTTGTTGTTACAATCCATCCTTCTCTTCCACTTCTGCTGCTTCTGGTGGTGCATAACAAGAGGTCACAGTGATGCATAGTTTAAGGTAGGCAGTAGTAAACCTTGCTATGACACTGGTTTCCAGCTATTATTTAAAGTAACTATTCTCTTGTCCACTGCTGTTGGAAGAAGGAGGAATAGCTCAGTGGTTTGAGCATTGGCCTATTAAACCCAGGGTTGTGAGTTTGATCCTTGAGAGGGCCACTTAGGAATCTGGGGCAAAAATCAGTACTTGGTCCTGCTAGTGAAGGCAGGGGGCTGGACTCAATGACCTTTCAAGGTCCCTTCCAGTTCTAGGAAATAGGTAATCTCCAATTATTATTTATTTATTGCAACCCCATCCCTATGCTTCACTTGTCCACCTGAGTGTCCTGAATAAAGGAAAGTATAATGTCCAATTGTGAACTCTCCTGTACCCAGCCAACGTGTCTCTTGTTTGGCAGCAAAGGTAAATGTGTAACTTCCTTAACTCCTCCACTACTGGCTCAGTCTGGCCTGAAGCAAACAGTTCTAACATTCCAGATTGCACTATCTGTAATATATTTAGCTGTTAACCAAAATTCATGATGATTTCCATTTGTTAGGCCATATAAATCAGTCTGGCTTGTAGTACTGTTTTTATAACAAATCGATTTCAGATGTAATGGCTTGTTAGCACATTCTACCCTATGCAGCTGGTGGAAGCATGATGTGATAGCCTGCTAGGAACAGGCACAATCAGCAGTTCCACCTTACTAACTTCAAGGCTAACAAGCTTGGACCACTTGGATTTGAAATCAGTTTTATTTCTCTGAGATAGACTTGCCTAAAGAGGTGAAATGAGCCCTATCTACCTTAATCTGAAATCAGAGTTCCCATCTATAGACAAAAAGGTTAAATTGTACAGAAACACAATCAAGTCAACAATGCAAGTAGTAAGAAATACTAGTGAACCAACAACAAATATCAAAGAGTTCCTGGAAGTATGGAAGGAGCATTTTGACAAAGTGCTAAACAGTGTAATTTTTCCAGATGCAAGCATTCTAGACATGCCAGAGGAACAGGGCAGAATGCATATAAGCACTGAACCACCATCTGAAAAAGAAATAGAAAGAGCAATGAAGCAGTTAAAAAAATGGGAAAGTTGAAGGAATAGATAACATAACAGCTGAGCTGCTAAAAGCTGGTGGAATAAGTGCTATCAAAGCATTAGAAAAATATATAAGGTCTGGAAGCAAGAGAAAAGTACCTGATGATTGGGTAAAGGCAATAGTTGTACCAATCCTGAAGAAAGGAGATCCTGCCAATTTGAATAATTGAAGAGGTATAAGCTTATTATCAGTACTGGAAAAATCTTGATGAAAGTAATTGTCAATTGATTATGGACAGTTTTAGAAATAGCAGCAGGCAAGGAACAGTGCAGCTTCATGCCAGGCCAAAGTTGAACTGATCCGACACACTCATAGACTCATAGGTCAGAAGGGACCAATCTGATCCCAACAGCTGATGGAAAAAAAGGTGAGAATGGGGATTAAAGATGTTTGCTCTTTTCATTGACTTCATGAATAAACTTGATTTGGTTTGGAGGGAAGCATTATGGAAAGTAATAAAATCATACGCAGTTCCAGATAGAATAACTGCAATTATAAAAGTTATGTACGAAGATTCCTGCAGTGCCATAAGAACTGGTGGGATATTAAGCAACTGGTTCAAGTCAAAGTTTGGTGTAAAACAAGGGGGCATGGAATCACCGTCACTTTTCATCATGTTCTTAAATTGGACATTTAAAATGGTATACAAGTTGGAGGGCACGATGCTCGGTGATCAAAAGTTAAGCTCTTTAGCTCATGCAAACGACACTGTACAACTACCAGACATGTTTGAATTGACGATGACACTCTTCACTACCTTGGAAAATTAGTGCAGTCGACTTGAACTTACAATAAATGCCAAGATGACGAAGTGGTTGCATCTTGGAAAAGGGACAATATATAAAGTGTTGAAATGCAGCAGTGAAGTCATAGAACAAGTAAAACCTTACATGTACCTAGGAAGATTGATCAGTGCCAACAGTTCCATCAAGGATGAGGTTTAAAGGACATGTGCTTTAGATACAACAGCTATGTAGAAGTTGATGAAATTATGGACTGATAAAAACATTGTTTGGCACCAAAATGAAAATGAATCAAACCAATGTACTAGCAGTATTATTCTGTGGTCTGGAAGCAGCTGCGTTAAATGAAACGGACATCAGAAGGCAGCTGGAGGTAACAGAAATGAGAGTTCTTTGGAAGATGGCAGGTATACTGTGGAATGATATTATGACAACTGAAGAAGCTAGAAGGAGCAGGATGTGAAGTGACGGTATAGGATTGGCTGCAATCAAAAAGATTACAATAATTATGACACCTTAGGAGACAAACAGGATGCCAAGGAAAATAACGCAAACACAACCACGGTCAGTCAGACCTGAAGGCTGGCCATCAACTATGTGGCAGGAAATCATATGCAAAGACATGACCAGGCTGGGCTTAATGGAGGGACAGGCCACAGACAGGAATGAATGCCGGTGCTGTACTGCTCCCAGGCTTTCGGATGAAAAGAAAAAGTGTATTTATTTCAGATTCCAGGAAATGGTTGATTTGTACTGTGCTTGATCCAACATATGCAAAACATGTCCAGATACTTGGGAAATGGCCATGTTATCAAAGCAGGTAATGTAAAATGTTATTTATTTCAACATTTAAACACACAAAGATTTTCCCAAAGCAGTAGGTTGTTTAAGCCTCACAATTCATTTCATTTTCCACTCCTGCATATTCTCTCCTCTAAAGCCTCCAATCCTTTTAAACTTAGCCATAAACAGCAGCTAAAAAACTTTTTAAAAAATTACATGCTTTTAGTTTTCCCAAGTGCTTCTGAATTGCACAATGAAACCATCTTTTGGCTCTGCCTGTACCATTCTCTAAAATTTGCTACATGTGGTACAAGAAACATTCAAATACAGAGTTGATCTTTCTGTTTTCTGCAAAAATTTCAGTTTGTGGGTTGTTTTTGTAAATGCACTAGCCGTGACTTGTTCCTCTTCCTGCTCTGATTTTCTTTAACTCTTTAGTCCTCACTGCATATTTTCTATCTTCCTCTCTCACACCTGCTGTGTGGGCACTCATGAACCACCAGCTTGGATGACACCAGGACTTCCTCAATGACTTCTGATGTTACCCATCACTTTTCAGGCCCTTAACTGACAAGAGCCATTGCTAGCCCTGACAACCTGAGGGGAGGAGCCAATTGGCAGCTCTGGATCCACCCTCTCTCAGTTGCTCTTTCTGGTGGGCAGGAAGATAGCCACTGAGATCAGCTGCCTGAAGCTGCTAAACAGAAGGGATTCTGGGTTCTGCTCATCTGGAGACAAGGGACAAGCCAGGAGTCTATTTGTTTGGCTCTCAGGCAAATGTTTAGGCCAGACCTTAAAAAGGAGCCCCCTAGGCCAGGCTTAGAGCAGAACATTCTGAACAAACTATGGAGAGGAGTGACTGCAGATCCTGGAGTGAGAGATAGGTCAGGTCCAAATACAGCCTGCCTCTGGGAAGTAGTTATAGGTGGGGGACGAGGCCAGCAGCTTCCCTGACTGTAGCTCAAGTGCATAAGTCAGGAAAGACTTAGGGCTTGGAAACACATGGAACAGCTTAAATCATCCCCAGAGAGCAGACGACCTGAATCAGACTTCCCCATATTCTCTTGAACTGAACACATGGTGCAAGTGAATGGCCAGGCCAGGGGGCCTGGAGACAGAAGCATAGTCAGAGAACACACCTTAATCTGGTCCTGAGACAGAGGAACTTGACTAGGAAAAACACAGATCATCAACAAAATGGGCTGGAGGGAGATAATACTGGGAAGGCAACTGGCCTCACAAATGAGGACTTGGCAGAAGCAGGCAAAAAATGACTGTGCCAAGTACAAGACCAAAATGCAACTGCATAACAGCAGTTCCAGCTCAGTCTAAGAAAGGTTTGGACCAATCACGCAGAGCAGATGGTCTGGTCCCAGTCACTGATGCATCCTCTGCCACCACCAGCTGGCACTGCACTCAGGTATCTGTCACAATCCCAGAGCAAGGGGAAGGAGGAACCACCTCTCTAAAGACCTCTCTCCTGCTACCCCACTTGAGATCAGCTATTAGGCTCCTTCATTTCTAGCCCCACGGAAGGGCCACTGGAGTAGCGATGCTAAGACCACCCACTCAGCAGCAGGAACAACCAGATGCCATGTAAGTAGCCATGTTTCAGATCCTCAGTGAGGATCTGGGAGAAGCATGTGTCCATAATGGCCAACATCAGATTCACTAGTTGGCAAACTTCATTAACTGCAGTGAGCTTCCCCAGTCAGAAGGGACTAATGAGGCCTCAATTTGTTAGTCGGTTCCCAATTAACATTTTGACAAGTGAGAAATATAAGAAGAAAAAACACTTATTTCTGCATCTTCAGCGGATTAGAGGTACATAAAACATAAAATGGATGAAGAAATTTTATAGATTATTCATGATAAGCATCCCCACCCCAAAAGCATTATTTATATTGTGATAGCACCAAAAATCTTCTAGACACTTCCATTGAATTAGAGGAGAGGGCAGGAATCCAAAACAAAACCACCACATTTCTGATTGATACATCCTCATGAATGTTAGTGTATGTAGGTCAATTCTGCAACTTATCACCTCTTCAGCTGTGCAAGTGCACAATAGAACAATGGAACCAAAACAATGAAGTCGGTGGACAGAGATCAGACTTCCATGTAAAGACACCAGTGCCTGGAACATGCTTGTGAATGTGCCTGGATTGCAGATACTGGCTGCTAGCATGATTTCTTATGATACCTTTGGGTTATATTTTCAGTCAATCTGTTACTAGCTTTGCTGTGGGCTTAAGGCATTTTCTGGAGAGCAAATATTTGCTAGCCCTATGGATGCTCAGCTCAGAGATTGAGTCCGGCTATCAGAGTCTTTTTTTTTTTTCTTTTAAACCCATTTCTCTCTGGGGTGACAATCACAAAAAGATTCAAGTGACTCTCAGTGTCACAATAATTCAGCACTAATTAAAAATGCTCCCTCCCTCCTCTGAGAAAAAATAAAGGTGCTCCAGTATAGAGGGAAACCATGCAGGAGAAAGCCAAGTCAGGCAAAGAAGAACAAGTCACCACAAGTTACTTTCAGCACATTCTAAAAAGATGCTCGTGGCAGCCATTTGCATTCAGGTGCAGCAGGTGGGAGCCAGTTTCATATGGAACAGCAAGGTGCACACAAGAAATTACTGCCTGTGGGATCTAGGTGACATTCACAGAAAAAGCTTCCCAACTTGGAGTCCCAGTGCAAACACCCAACGTAAACCATTCCCAGATGTAAAATAACACTCCTGTCAGCTTGCACAAACGGTTGAATTTTCCTAACCCTAAAGAAACCAAAGCAGTGATTACCTTTACGGAGAACACCTGTCTGATCAGAATACTCCACAAGTGTTGGGATCTGCTCAATGATATAGAGTGCTCCGTCATCCAAGCTCTCTTGCAGCTTAACCTTCCTCATATCCAGGACCATGTACTGATTGTTATAGGTTCCTAAGGGGCAATTAGGAAGAGGTCAGATCTTCCACCACTGCCTGGAGAAGCTGGGTGGGGGAAAAAAGGTAGGCAGTGCTTTCTTTATTCAGAGGTTCATATACACTTACTTACCCGAGTTGCATCTTAAGAAAGTTTGTGCCCAGGTTTTGCCACTGTCTGCCATCATGTTGGCAATACGGACTCTCTGCCAAGCAAAGAGAGATTTGGGCACCACTTGTTTAAGAAGAGTTTGGTTAAACACACTGTTTGTGGTCTGCAACATTACCAAGCCACTGCCAAGCAAGTAAAAGTCATCCAGAGACATCAAAAAACCTTAAACAAAACAGAAGACTTCCTGTTATCTTTATGGACTCTTAACATGGACCCCAGCTCTGCCTTACGGTCCTATGCTTTACCTAACCCTCATCCCTCCACATCCTAATCCTCTGCCCCAGCCCTGAGCCCCCTCCTGCATCATGAACCCCTCAGCCCCAGCCAGAGCCCTCATCCTCCCACACCCTAATCCTCTGCCCCAGCCCTGAGCCTCCCCCCGCAGCATGAACCCCTCATCCTCAGCCCCAACTCTCATCCCCCTCACCCTGATCATCTGCCCCAGCTCTGAGCCCCCCCACACAGCATGAACCTCTCATCCTCAACCCCACAGCCCTCACCTCACACCCCAACCCTCTGCCCTAGCCCTGAGCCCCGTCCTGCATCATGAATCCCTCATCCTCAGCCCCACAACCCTCACCCCTGCACTCCCTCCTATCCCCAAACTCCCTCCCAGAACATGCATCCCCTCCCAGATTGTGCACCACGTCCCCTTTCCCACACACCCTTTCCCCCCCAAAAAACTCCCTCCCAGAGCCTGCACCCCTCACCCTTTCCTACACCCCCACCCCGGAGCCTGCATCCCTCACCCCCTCCTGCACACCCACCCCCTGCCCCAGCCTGGAGCCTGCACCCAGCACCCAAACTCCATCCCAAAGCCTGCACACCCACCCCCTGTCCCTAGCCTGGAGCCTGCACCCAGCACCCAAACTCCATCCCAAACCCTGCACTCCTCCTGCACCCCAATCCCCAGCCCAGGACCTGCACTCCAGATCTCCCCGCACAAACCCCTCCCAGAGCCTTAGGCAGGTGGGGGCAGAGTTTGGGGGGGGCGCAGGTTCTGGGCACCACCAAAATTTCTACAGACTTGCCACCCATGGGCTCAAGCCATTATCCTCTCTCATAAAACAGGATTCCATGGCTTTTCTCAGATTAGAGTACACCTAGAAGAGAATTACTCTACAAATAATTCTTCTCTGAACTTACAGCGGTAACAGGTTTTTGCAAGCAAAAAACAGGCAGGGAACACTCATAGCTTGAAGTTCTGAGTAGTTGGTTCCAAAAAACAAAATGCAGCACCCAAATAAAACCTAACTCAAGCACAGCTTTCTATCAGATATAGCAGAAGAGCTAGAGATGCCAAAAAGGTCAGAAGAGACTTCTCTCTTGCTAGTCTATTTTACACTGAAGACACTTGGAAACTCCAGTGACGAGTGGCAGTACAAAATGCTTGGGACTTGTCTGTAGTTGTAATTAACACCTTGATTTATTTGGGAGCAAGGCTGTGTGTGGACACTTATTTGGAATAAAAGTAGATTTTTACCAATTTAAATTATATCGGAATAGGACATTCTTACTCTAAAATAAGTGTCCACACATGGGCTTGCACCAAAATAACTCAACTGTTAATTACAAACCAGCTTAGTTATGTTGGTTTCAATTTCTATGTAGACAAGCCTTAGATATCCATATACAGGCCCTGTAATGGAGTAATAGCCTGTACCACTGGACAGCAAAGGCCAGTTCCTGTTCCTTCTTGAAGACATAGTGGTCTGATGGACCTGACTCAAACAAGCCATCTTTTAGGATGCCGTGTCTTTCAAGGATCTTAAGAGTAGGCATTTCCAGGAGACTGTGTGTGGCTGTTTGTTGTGTGTGGTCTGGCTGGCTGGGTCCCCTCTCCCAGGTAGGTCACATCTTCTGCTATTTTTTATTTTATTCTTAATTTATACAATAAATTGTTATTTAAAAGTGGAATTTTTAATTACAAAAGTGTCAAAATCCAAGCAAGCCAGAAAGGATTATCTCTTCCTGGGTTTTGATATTCCCTGATTTTTATCCTCCAATTCTTTTTCAATAAACTATCACCTGTCATCCTTTCCCAGTCTAATTACACAGATGCATATATGACAGTGTGGCCTGGGATATATCAATATCCTGAGAAAGGAAAAAGTTAAATGCATGCTACAAGTTCAACCAGGGGAAAAAACCCTCAGAAATAAGCACAAGTGAAAACTAGAGATATCAGCAGATGGCTGGAGTTCCATTCATTCATCCTTGTCTTTTGCTCTATGTTTAAGGATGCACGAGAGCTTGATGTAACTGAAATTGCCTTTGTTTGGTCAATTGTTGCCTCTCTGTACAATTCACCTACTTTATCTGTAAGCCAGTCTCCCATCGTTATCAGCATCTCTCAAACAAACTTCTCAAATGAACCCTGTCACTCCTGTATCAAAGCCAACACAAGCAATCTGATTACATCTTCTGGATCAGAGCCATTTAGCTTGTCTCCAAACAATGTAGGAAACTGAAGTTTTCAGGACCTGGAGCCTCATTCATCACGGCACTATTTACTGCTGAGCAAAGTGAGGCCCTACACTTAACTTGATGGTATTTCTTGGTTTGTCTGCATGTAATGCAATAACTTTTGACCACTGCATCCCATAAATTCCAAAATTACAGGAATGTTCTAGACATCATTTAGAACACAAAGGTGAGGCAGCGACCTTAAAAAGGCCTGTAACAGGGAAGCAGAGTCACTCTGGATACAGGGATGAGGAAGAGATCTCAAGGTTAGGGAAAGGGTATGAATTGGGTATGAGTTAGTGGCTCCCTCACTCTATTCCAGCCAGACTCTTCACCCTAACTCCAGCCTGCCCCCCCAAAGCTTGTTCCCATTTCAGCCAGAATCCCCTGCCCCCAGCAGGGCCACTCACATCCCTGCTCCTGCCAGGTCCTCACCCCTCACATTCTAGGCAGAACCTATTGGTTTTGGTGATGTGACTAATGCTTCTCTGCTTCATGTCCTGGCAGAAGCCTGCCCAGGAAGGATCCAGGATTATTGTCAGTAGATAGGCATAGTTAGAAGTGGCTCTCAATTTGCTTACATGGAAGGTTAGATATCAATAAGTAACTGGCTCAATTCACAGGGTCCAGAGATGGCTACTCGACAGCTGGCTAATTTAAGGTATGCTTTAGTTTGGAGGGTACATTTTCTTCTTCAAAGATGCCTATAATTATCTCTTTCAGAAGGGGGGCCTAAGTGATTCTGAGTGGGGATCCCATTAGTGGGAGTCTTTTCAAAGGAAGCAGGTACATTATGCAAGTCTTCTTCACCAAGAAAGCAGTCTCTGTTTTGATCCTTCACACTGAAGGCCTTCTTTGAATTCTTGAACAGAGCTGCACACAGCAAACACATTGGAGAGTCCATGCTGAAGCCACTTCTTGCCTGGCTGTCTTTGTTCTTTTGCCAGACATTCTGGGTGTCACATCCAATGGAACAACATAGCGCTAGGGCCAAGGAGCTCCAAGCTCTGGCTCCATGGTCCATGCCGCATGGCTTCCCACAGCAGCTGCAGAAATCAGGTCCTGGCCTGTGGAATTTTAAATTTTATCTGCTGTATTTACATTCAAGTGGTATTCTCCATAGGGATAACCCAGTGGCTAAAGCACATTTATTAGAAATAAGAATGGCTGTTACCGGGTCAGACCAAAGGTCCATCCAGCCCAGTATCCTGTCTACTGACATTGGCCAATGCCAGGTGCCCAGAGGGAGTGAACTATACAGGTAATAATCAAGTGATATCTCTCCTGCCATCCATCTCCATCCTCTGACAAACGGAGGCAAGGGACACCATTCCTTACCCATCCTAGCTAATAGCCATTAATGGACTTAACCTCCATGAATGTATCTAGGTCTCTTTTAAACCCTGTTACAGTCCTAGCCTTCACAACCTCCGCAGGTGTGTGAAGAAGTACTTCCTTTTGTTTTAAACCTGCTGCCCATTAATTTTATTTGGTGGCCCCTAGTTCTTATATTATGGGAACAAATAAATAACTTTTCCTTATTCACTTTCTCCACACCACTCGTGATTTATATACCTCTAGCATATCCAGCCCTTAGTCTCCTCTTTTCCAAGCTGAAAAGTCCTAGCCTCTTTAATCTCTCCTCATATGGAACCTGTTCCAAACCCCTAATCATTTTAGTTGCCCTTCTCTGAACCTTTTCTAATGCCAGTATATCTTTTTTGAGATGAGGAGACCACATCTGTATGCAGTATTCAAGATGTGGGCATACCATGGATTTATATAAGGGCAATAAGATTTTCTCCATCTTTTTCTCTATTCCTTTTTTAATGATTCCTAACATTCTGTTTGCTTTTTTGACAGCCTCTGCAGACTATGTGGATGTCTTCAGAGAACTATCCACAGTGACTCCAAAATCTCTTTCCTAATTTGGTGTAGATAAATTAGCCCCCATCATATTGTATGTATAGTTTGGGTTATTTTTTTGCAATGTGCATTACTGTAAGTTTATTCACATGAAATTTCATTTGCCATTTTGTTGCCCAATCACTTAGTTTTGTGAGATCTTTTTAAATTCTTCACAGAACTTATTTTATTTCAGCCTGGCTTTGAAATCTTAATTGGCCAAGCAAAGCCAGGCCTTATACTCAACTCAATGGCATTTCTCTGTGTGTCTGTTGTCACAAAGCTCCTCTGTGTGCAGCATCACACGGGCAGTGTCCAGGGGAGAGAGAACCAATACGGGCAGCATGGTTAGAGTTAAGGTCACTGAATGGAGTGAGTGATAACTGGCTGAGTTACCACTGATGTCACAATGCTACTGCTCAGGCTCCTCTGCCTGGAGCATCAAATGGGCACCATCAAGGAGAAATTGTTGATATGAAACTGATAAATCAACAAAGAGATGAAGAGGAGCGGCTGAGACAAACTGACAATAAAATGTAGGTTTTGTGGCAGTATTCTGTAAAACCGCTACAGTTTCAGAGATGAAAAGTACATTGCTACTTCCCCCCCATCCCTATTTGTCAGCTCGGCCTATATAAGCCACAAAGTGTATGATCCTCTAGTTGTATCTATTGCTAACTACATAATAAAGGATACTTAATCAAAAACATAATATGTGCTGTGACCCAATGTTAACTAACTAACAACCTATTAACCAGACTGCAAAAGACAGGCTGCTATAATCAAAAAAGGGTATTTATTGCAACTCAGTGTGGAGGATCTGCTGTCCTGGGCAAGTTGATGCGTGTTGGGGTCAAACAATACACTAACTGGGGAGGAGGTTTTTTTTTTTTCTGGGAGGGCACATCACTTCTTACAAAGGGTGTGAAGCAGCTTTGGAATGTGGAAGAACCAAGACTTTTTTGTCATGAGGTAGGCCAGATATAATCTAGAATTACTTTGTAAACTAATTATCAGGGCTGGCTTGGAGGGATGTCTGTCTCTGTTTTATGCCTTTAATGCCTTCTCTTTCTGTGAAATGTCAATTAAAAATACTTATATTAAAGCTGATTTGGGTTTCCAATTACAGTAGATTCCGCTTATTGCTATTATCCAGCAGTTGCTAATAAGCGGAAGGCAGGATTGTGAAGAAACAGCCAGAGAAGGAAGTGCTGAGAACTGCCTTCCATGGCTGCAGCCCTGCAAATCTGTTGGGGGTGGGGGCAGCAGCGGGGAGGAGAGCACTGGGGCCCACAGAGCTACACAGCACCTTTCCCTGTGCTCTCCAGGGGTCGGAGCTCAGCATGTCCCAGTGCTTCTTTCTGTGTGTGCAGTCTCCCAGAGAGCATAGAGAGAGGTACTGTACAGCTCCGGCATCTGGGCTGCAGTCCCCCTCCCTGCTACTGCGCTGTCCATAGCCTCCCCGGCCTTAGCCCTTTATCTCCTGTGGTCCTTGTGTGCAGGCAGGTTTGCTAGGATGTAGCCCCAGAAGGAAGTGGCTAGGACATGCTAAGCACTGGCCGCAGGCAGGTTTGCACATCCCAGTGCTTCCTTCTGCAGGCACGTTTGCAAGGCTGCAGCTCCAGGTGGCCCTTTCTTCCAAAAAAAGAGCTGTTAATAAGCAGCATGCTGTTGCTAATATACAAATCCTAATAACACTGATGTTAATAAGATGGGACTGGTTCCCAACAGTATGTTGCCATTAACCAGAAGTTGCTAATAGCAGGATTGCAACTAGGCAGAATATAGTGTCTTTTATCAAGACAGTTTGCTGGCTGGCTCTCTCGAATCAAAGGTTTCAGAGTAACAGCCGTGTTAGTCTGTATCCGCAAAAAGAACAGGAGTACTTGTGGCACCTTAGAGACTAACAAATTTATTTCAGCATGAGCTTTCATGAGCTACAGCTCACTTCTTCAGATGCATAGAATGGAACACAGAGACAGGAGATATTTATACATACAGAGAACATGAAAAGGTGGAGGGAAAAGTGATAGCCTGGTGTGGGTCATGTACATGGAAAAGGTTGCAGTCTTCATTTGAAGCCGTGACATGGGACCTGTGGGTTCCACTGTAGACCCCAGAGGGCTAAATGACCGAAAGGTACAAGACTCCATCACATTACTGCAACTTGCAGCAAAAGATTTTGGAAGTTTTCCTTATTGCAGGATGTCCCTAGACTGCCACTAAGCCTGCGTCTCAGTTGTTGTCCATCATTTAGAAAAGTGCAAGAGAGTTTGTGAGCCATACTGTCAGCTAGTGCAAACCGATGAAGTGATTGGATCTGGCTCTCTTAGTGGCTCTCTAAGGCCATGTCTACATCTAAAACTTTACAGCGCTGGTTGTTACAGCTGTATTAGTACAGCTGTATAGGGCCAGCGCTGCAGAGTGGCCACACCTACTGCTAGCAGCGCTGCAAGTGCTGTTAGATGTGGCCACACTGCAGCGCTGTTGGGAGTGATGCATTGTGGGCGGCTATCCCACAGGGCACCTCGTCCCAAAGCGGCGCTGGGGCTTGTGGGAAGGGGAAGGAAGTGTGATTGTCCTTCTGCTTCCTGTTCCTGTTCCTGTTCCAACGGCCAGCGTTGCTTTGGTACACATGCGGAGCACTGTGGCAGCATTGTGACTCTAAAGCGGTTTTTTCTGCATTATCTTTCAAGAATGGATCCTCAGGTACTGAATACCGTACTAATGACTATTGCCAGCACATCTCGCCTTACTGTTGATCTAATCCTTAGGCTGCTAAATGTGCGTGTGACTGACATTGAGGAGTGGGACGATGGTACTGAATCGCATCAATATGCAGACAGTACAGTGCTAGTGGCAATAACAGACATGCTCTGCTCCGTGGAGCGGCGCGTTTGGGCTCGGGAAACCAGCACTCAGTGGTGGGATCACATCGTCCTGCAGTCATGGGATGACGAGCAGTGGCTGCAGAATTTTCGTATGAGGAAAGCCACTTTCATGGCACTTTGTGATGATCTCGCCCCAACCTGCGGCGCTATTGAACACGAGATTTAGAGATGCCCTTTCTGTGGAGAAGCGGGTGGCTATTGCAATCTGGAAGCTGGCAACTCCAGACTGTTTCCGATCGGTGGCGAACCAGTTCGGAGTGGGAAAGTCCACCGTTGGAATGGTGCTGATGCAAGTTTGCAGGGCCATTAATCGAACACTGACAAGAAAAACCGTGACTCTTGGGAACGTGCAGGACATTTTAGATGGCTTTGCAGAAATGGGCTTCCCTAACTGTGGAGGGGCAGTAGATGGGACGCATATTCCTATTATCTCTCCACCCCACCTGGCATCGGAGTATATTAATCGCAAGGGGTACTTCTCTGTGGTTCTGCAAGCGCTTGTGGATCACCGTGGGCATTTCACTGACATTTACTCTGGATGGCCTGGAAAGGTGCACGATGCACGCATATTTAGGAACAGTGCCCTGTTCAGGAGGCTTAGGGCCGGGACCTTTTTCCCAGATCACAAGATAACAGTAGGGGAAGTGGAATGCCCATTGTGATTCTGGGAGACCCCGCTTACCCATTAATGCCATGGCTCATGAAACCATACACGGGGAAGCTTGACAGGAGCAAGGAACGGTTCAACTACAGGTTGAGCCGCTGTAGAATGACTGTGGAGCGTGCTTTTGGCCGTTTGAAAGCCCGCTGGCGCAGTCTGTTCGGGAAGCTAGATTTGATGGAAAGCAGCATTACCGCTGTTATATGCGCGTGCTGCACCCTCCATAATATTTGTGAAGGGAAGGGTGAAAGGTTCAGTGAGGAATGGACCTCCGAGGTTAGACGTTTGGAGAATGAGTTTGCTCAGCCAGAGAGCAGGGCTAACAGGGAGGCCCAGGAAAGGGCTTCAAGGATTAGGGATGCTATAAGGGAGCAATTTGATGCTGAGAGCCAGCAGTAATGATTGGTGCATGTGTTGTGCTTTGCTTTACATTGCTGTGTTTAATTAACCATTTCTATCACCAATAAAACATAGGGAAAGAAATACAAACGAAATCCTTTTATTTGTCATACAGTAAAAAACAGGAAAGGGGGTATGGGTAGTTCACCGTACATTCAGATGTTTTAATATTTCCTATTTTACTCAATTGTACCCGCCTGATGCAAGTCACCGTTGCTTTGCTGCAGAATGATTGGGGTGGAGTGCACTGGGTAAGAATTAAACATATCTTGGTTACTAGGTGACCTAATAGGTGTTGGGGGCAGCTGATGATAATAAGGAACTGGGTGCTGCATAAAGCTATTTTGAGGATACACAGGGGGACAAGTAACAGTGCTTTGGGAAGGCTGTGGATATCACGGTTTATATTTGTCTGCATGGCTACAAGAGACTCAAAAGACTTGGTTTGGCGAGACAGGAGTCTCATCATCTGCCTGGCTATTCTTTTGGCAGACAATTCCTGTCTCCTGCTTTCAGTCAGCCTCCATTCCTGTAAACTCTGCCTCCATTCCTGTTACACTTTTTCTCCACTCCTCAGTCTTCCTACTTTCCCCTGTTGTAGTGGTTCAGAACGGTCTTGATCAGCTCCTCTTTTGATTTCCTAGGATTGCGCCTCAAATTCTGCAATCTACGTGAGGCTGGTGACACAGCTGCATTACTCGAGTTGCCTAGAAAAAATAGAGACAGAGACATGTAAAACACAGGGCATCATTGTTTATTATCAACTTTTGAAGGACACTGTAAACTGTAGGTAGCATCCCTCTCACATACCTCACATAACACTGTAGACTTCAAGAAAGCTAAGACATGTCTAGCAGTGGGGTGAGTACTTTTGCTTAAAATTCTCCCATGTTAGTGGGATGTCTTGGTTCCTGCTTGGAAGGGGGGCCGGGTGAGTAAAAAGCAACCCGCAGGACACGTTTCCCGCTTGGAAGGGGGGGTGGGGGACGGACAGAGCACACAGCAGGGCAGGTTTCACGTTTGGAAGGGGGGTTGGGGGACGGACAGAGCACACAGCAGGGCAGGTTTCCAGCTTGGAAGGGGGGATAGGCGAGGAAGAAGCACACCGCCAGGGACACGTTTTCCGCTTGGAAGGGGGGGTGGGGGACGGACAGAGCACACAGCAGAGCAGGTTTCACGTTTGGAAGGGGGGGTGGGGGACGGACAGAGCACACAGCAGAGCAGGTTTCACGTTTGGAAGGGGGGGTGGGGGACGGACAGAGCACACAGCAGGGCAGGTTTCACGTTTGGAAGGGGGGGGGGGGGACGGACAGAGCACACAGCAGGCAGGTTTCACGTTTGGAAGGGGGGTTGGGGGACGGACAGAGCACACAGCAGGGCAGGTTTCCAGCTTGGAAGGGGGGGTGGGGGACGGACAGAGCACACAGCAGGGCAGGTGAGGAAGAAGCACTCCGTCTGGATGCCTACGTGCTGGGAAGGGCGGGGGGGGTTTGGTGGATTGGGGCAGAGGAAACAGAGCGCCTTGCGCTGGGGAGCCGTGCTTCTAGGTACCTGCCCTCAATTATCCCTAAACTATCCACAGGCTTTCATAATGCCAGACATATCACTGCTGCGTGTTACCAAGGAAGAGCGGGAGGGTCTTCTACAGGAATGCGGATACCGCCCTGGCCCCTATGCAGCTCGCCTGTGTGCGGCCATGGTCCCCCCACCCCTCGCTGCACAGTGGATCGGACGAGTTAGCCTGAACGGGACAGGGACCACGGTGGCTCTACCTATAAACTTGTTAAAGCACATTGCCCAAGATCTAGCTGCAACTTTTCAAGAGATTACTCAGGCAGATTACACAGATGTCATAGATCAAATCAATGGGCTATTCCACGTTTAGGCATGCATGCAGTCAGCCATAACGAGAATCCTGCTAGCACAAAGCATTGCAATCTACTTACCACGAGCACGATCCTCAGCTTCCTCATCAACGTCCGCTTCCAGCTGCTGGGACTGGATAGTCTCCTCAGGGCTAGAGAAGAGCTCCTGGCTGCCTGTGTCCTGAGACTCCGGGGTGTCCCCCTCAACGCCAGTAGTATCACTGTATTCATCCTCTACACCATCCCCCACGTCTCCCTGCTCTGAACTCTCCATCGTGCTTCTAGGATTCACGGTGGGGTCACACCCAAGAATGGCATCCAGCTCCTTGTAAAACCTGCAGGTTGTGGGGGCTGCTCCTGAGCGTCGGTTTCCCTCACGGGCTTTGCAGTATGCACTCCTCAACTCCTTAATTTTTACTCTGCATTGCAAGGCGTCCCGTTCGTAGCCCCTTCTCATCATGGACTGCGATATCTGACCATAGGTATCGTAGTTTCTCCTTCTAGAGCGCAGCTGTGTTTGAACAGCCTCATCTCCCCACACACTAATTAGATCCTGCAGCTCTGCATTGGTCCATGCTGGGGCTCGTTTGTTGCGTGGAGGCATGGTCGCTGAATGATTGATTGATTAATTGCTCTCCACGCCTGACTGAGCAAACAGGAAGGTGATTTTTGAAATTTCCCGGGGCATTTAAAGGAGGGGTCAGGTGAGCACAGGGCAGAGGAGTTTTCTTGATTACCAGAGAGGTATCCTCAGGTATGCTGGGATACCTGCTTATTCCACGGAGGTCAAGAAAAGCGCTGGTGAGTGTCTACATTGCATTACCAGCGCTGGATCAACAGCGCTGGATCCTCTACACCCGAGACAAAACGGGAGTACGGCCAGCGCTGCAAACAGGGAGTTGCAGCGCTGGTGATGCCCTGCAGATGTGGACACTCTCAAAGTTGCAGCGCTGTAACTCCCTCACCAGCGCTGCAACTTTCTGATGTAGACAAGCCCTTAGAGTCTGCTGAATTTCTCTCATGTAGACACATACCCTGGGTGCCAGGAACTTCACTGTGGCCATGACACCCAACTTCTGTAGCATGGTCTTTGCTGAAATTTGCTGGTAATGGCAAATCCTACCATATTGTTGCATCAGAGTCTGTCCTAGGACAAGAAAGCTTTAAGAGGAGCCATGTCTACAACATTTCTTGGAGAATCTGACTGTCTCTGGGGAACAAGTTGAGATGTTGGGTCTACTAGAATGAAGCCTAGTTATACTAGCACCTCAGTGGCTGATTCTTTGATATCTTCCAAGGCGAAGTGCTTGACAAGCCAATTGGTCAAATCAGGGAAGACTCACATTTCTGTCTTGTGTGAAGAGGTCACAAAGATTGCAACCCCCACTCATTTTTTTTTTAAAACCAAGAGACCACATTTTAACATTAATTGGCATTTTCTAACATTGCTCTAGAATGAGAATGAGATGTGCTGCCAAATCTTTCTGTGGTAGTTTATAAGTAGTTTTAGCTACATAACTAAAACATGAAGCATACACAAAGAACAAGGAAAAAAGCCCATCCTCTTAAAGGAGAGTAAGTTGGAGGGAGGGATAGCTCAGTGGTTTGAGCATTGGCCTGCTAAACCCAGGGTTGTGAGCTTAATCCTTGAGAAGGCCCTTTGGGGCAAAAATCTGTCTGGGGATTAGTCCTGCTTTGAGCAGGGAGTTAGACTAGATGATCTCCTGAGGTCCCTTTCACCCCTGACATTCTAAAGTTCATTGGGCAAGTAAAACCACCCTCCCCCAACACACATCCCAGCTCCACAAATCAAAAAGGAGATTGAAAAAATCAATTTGAAGACTGGCAATCAAATGTCAAAGATGATGTCAATCTGATACTGATGGGATTACTAGAGAGTATCACTAAAGTGAAGTGTTCAGAACAGTATCATCACCAGAGACACATTAGTACTGTAGGGCTATGCTTGGGTAGAGTGGGGAAAAGATCAGCAATGCAGACAAACATGTACCATGCAAGTAGAATTCAAACCCCTTCATAAGGAACCATATTTGCACCAGGGGGTTGCAGAATATTTAACAAGTACTCTTCAGAACATCATCCCAGACCATTTTTTTTTTAAAAGGATACATTCAAAACAATAAATCTGCAAGAAATTTTCCTCTATTGGCTTCTAAGAGTATTAAGGTAGGTCAGTCTCAGTGCCTATAGTAACAGTGTCCTGTCTATAAGGCTTTTATAGAAGAGTACACACGAGTCAGTGAGATGTGGAGAAGGCACATACAGACATGGATGCATTTATGAACATGGAATACGAGGTTTCCTATTCTCACCCCAGTTACCTGGGTAACTGCTGAATGACATCCGACCAGTAACAGTCTTTGGATCAGTGATGTTGAAGTCCCAATGTTTATATATTCTCAACGTAGCTGCATATGTAAACCAGCTGGAATGAGCAAAATAGATGTTCTCATATCCAGGGAGAACCTAGAAAACAGAAGCAGAACAGTGAGTAATCCTGATCATTGTAACACTCTCTACTCTACATCAGTAGAGGCAGAAGAACAATTTGTTGCAAATAACCCATCGGATGGATTTTGCCTTTGTTCAAGAATTATCAGGCTATCAAGATTGAATCTCTTGTTATAATGGGACATACTGGCCCTTTAAAACCAGAGAGGGAATGCCTGGGAGACCAGGAATTCTGGAGCAGATAAGGGCCTAGGAAATGACGGATGCAGGTGCTAGGAGAGAAGAAGTGGTCCGAAGGTGATAGTGTCTCGGAAAACTCAGGCTACTGTTTCTTTAAGGGCCTGGGATCAGGAGCTTTGCAGCGTAAAGTGGGACAAGGTTCCCCTCTCCGTCAGCCATCCAGAATAAGTTCTGGGAAAAAGCATGGCATACAACCTGACACTTGCCTCACTTAGAGACGTGAGCAGGGGAAGCATTGGTTGCCTGCTGCCATTTCCCAGCTCACAGGAGAAAAGATAGAGGTGGTGTGACCTGGCCTCCAAGTTGGGCAGGAAGGCTGAAGCCTTCACCCCAGACAAGGCCTCTGGGAGGAAAGGATGTTTGTTATGAAGGTTTTGTTTTGTGTTCTATTTGCTTTTTTAAAAAAAATAATTTGTTGCCAACCTGGGTGGAACCAGCTAAGGGAAATTTACAAAGGTCGGCTGGGAGAAGCTGCCCTACCCTGGCAGCCGGCTACAGCTGTTAAAAATTAGTCACTAACATTTCTGGGAATAATCCTTGGTCAGTTGGCTGTTTACAAGCAATTAGTAGTAAATATCTGAAATTAGTTTAATTTAGTTTTTATTGGACATGTGTATTATGATATGTTTCAGTTCTCTGAGTGCTACTTAGAATCAAGTTTCCTGCTTAAATTTTTTTTTTTTTTTTTTTTTTTAGAATGCAAAATTTGCTTTCTACAAATATTCTTCAACATTAGCTGAAAATATGCTGGTTTTGTGCATGTTCCTCTTGGTGACCTGGTTAAATAGAAAGTACAGAAGGCAAAAACAAGGGACCTTGTCAGTAAAAGCAAATTTGTTTAAAAATTTAAATGTATATTGACAGAACATTCTTTTTAAGTATTCACTCAGCTCTAATATCCAGTGTTCATTCAGGAGCCAGTTACAATAAGTAAATATCTGACTCTTCTCCAGATTAAGCTAAGGTTCCTGAGAGGCAACATTCCCGACACTAAAATGGAGTGCCCCAGAAGTCTTCAGATCCCAACTGGAACCCTGTGAATTCCCCATTTTGTCATCTTCATCTTTGAAGCACCATGTTGTGGCCAACATCTACAGTGAGATTCCTTCTGAAGCCCAATAACAAAACTTCTCTTAAAAAAAATAAAAAATGAAAATCAAATCAAGACTGCCTATTCATCTAGACTTCACTCCCTCCTCCTCCTCCTCAGAGCACGGTGCCCACACCTGCAGCGTTCCAACCCCGTACCAGCATAGAGAAGGAGACCACCTCTACAAATGAAAAACCAGTTCCTAACCATTTTAATATCACACCCATTGCCATAGTACCATAGTTCTTCTCCTGGATGATAGTGAAAATCACCAGTTGCAAGGCCTGCTATAGCATCTTTAACTCCCCAAATTTAGACAAAGAGGCTACCTCTAAATCAGATGAACGTATCTCCCATTCCTTCTCCCAGAAAGCTAAAACACTGCCTCGGCGGTCTTCCTGATCACTACCAGACCAAGGGACAAGAGACTGGCTCTGAAAAATCAGATACTGCCCTTTTCAAAGGTAGCACACTGCATAGTCACATGATGATCCGCTATTCTGAGATGTTTTGTACCCCTTAAAAATGCATGGGAACTTCTTATCTGTCTCTCCAACATGGCTTTTAGCCATCTTCAGATATTAAACAACTTCAATTTAGAGACAAATGAAAGACCAAATACAAGAGTAACATGATACAAAAGCAAGAACTAGAATGATTTGTTAGATAGCTTATCTATGAACAGTATCAGTTAAAACAAAATGGAATCAAGATTGATTTGTCTGTAGTGCCCAGCATGATGGGGCCCTGATGCCTAATTAAGGCCCCTACATGCTCCCAAAATATAAATAATAATGAGGGTTTCATCAACATGATCATGAAACAAGTCTACTCAGGGGCTAGAAATTATGAAAAATTGCATTGCCCTTACCTTGATAAGAGCAGAGCAGTGACCCATGTCCCACTGATATCTCCCAAAGCCTGCTGGGTCACCCTTATACCAACCCACTGCTGAATACGTGAATAATGCAGGAATAAGGTCCAGTAGATCTCCAACTGCATTCAGGAAGCGGACATCAAAGACACTCAGGGGCTGGGAGGCAAAGAGATCAAAAAATATATATATATATATTTTCAGATGGAGAAGTGACTGAGTGAGCAAATTCAGCTGTTAATAAAAGTTCATTTTTCTTTCACCCCCAAAGGAATCATTAAGTTATCCCCTTTATATAAAATATTCACATGTTCACATAATGCTTTTGCAATGACACTATATTGACACTGGAATACTGCTACAGAGAAAACAACTAAGGAAGAAAAGGAGAGGTTAACAAGAATTATTAAAACCTGTTGTACCTGTACAGAAAACCCAGAATCAGCAGATACTGTACTATTAGGTTTGAAAACTAAGTCAGTTGTACATTTATCTAAATGCCTTTATTAATGACCCAGATGAGCACTCAGATCTCAAAGACTTTGGGCTTGTCTACATGAGAAATAAAAGCTCACAATAACTAATGTGTTTCGCTATACCATACTAACTTCCCTGTGCATACAAACCCTTTGATAAAACACATCCTGAGGATGGAGATGAATGATGCCTGGGGAGTTAGGTAAGCTTAGTGATACTAGCCAAATGTGAAACTACTTGCTCAGACTGGTTAATAGAGAGAGCCAGTCACCAGAAACTAGACTAAGGACTTTCAAAAATCCCATCCTGGCTTTAGGAGACCAGAGTGATCTAATTCACTGTTCATTTGTAACCTATCATTTGGTAGTCTCTCCCCTGGCCTCTTCCAGATAAACATTTAAACAGAAGTCTAATCTTAAGCCTTCTTGACTCCAGGGTAATTTTTAGAAAATCCTCCATGGTTGTTATCATACCCTTAGTGTAGACAAGGCTCAGTAGGGTCACAGAGTGCTTGTGCCTCAAGGAATAAGACTGGGAGATTTGCAAGGGGAAGCATTCAGGTAGGAAAGAAGTACAGTACCTCCATGAAGCCTTGTTCCTAACCATTAAGCTGGCCTCTCTGAAGAGAGACTGCTGGGGAGAGATGGAAGAGAAGAGAACAGTATTCTCTCAATTGCTACCCATTTTCACATGCAAGTCAAATAGAGAACTGTATTGCCCACGAGCTATTCGGACCATTCTGCTTTTGCAGTGGAAATCATCATCAGAAAGAATGTAATACACTGCTTTGTGCACAAAAGGGAAGGAAAAAAAACTTTCCAAAACTAAAACCTTTGCCAAAAGTTCCAATAATAAGCAAAACTTCCCCACACAGCTAAGATCTTGTATAGCAGGTGAGCCTAATACTGGCTGTGATTTAGAGGCGGAAGGCTGAGACATACATTTAACTTTTATTATATTGCTTTATCCTCTCACATTTTTTAGTGAAAAGATATGGCAGGGAGGGGCAAGCAAGGTACCTCAGGTCTATAAAGAGTGGGATGACTCAAGTGTTGAGGTTTTTTTTAAGAACTCAACAGTGTGATGTACGCAGAAGAGGGTCCTGGGAGTCTGTACATATGATAATTTAGTTTCTATATTAAATTACACATGAGAAACCACTTTCAAAAATAATCAAGAGTTGGACTGAGAGATTGCAGGGGAGAAGGCCTGAGAGGCTGAGTAGGAAGAAGCCCATGGAGGTGGCAGCAAGAAGTGAGATGGAGCTGTCTTTGGCTGCTGGTTATAGGTTCCCCGAGTTGGGAAGCGGTGTAGTGTGTGTGCCTGGGTTCCCATACAAGCCACTCGTATGGTGGCATGAGGCCAGAGAAGGGGAAAGGACCACAAGGCCCAGCACTGGAGCCAGACATCACATATAAGGACTGGACTTTTATTTTGTTGAACTGTATGTCACCTTGGAATGGGTGGACTTAAATCATGACCTGGCTGCAGGATCATCACAGGCGGAGGCTGACCTCCAGAGGATCTGTCTGCAGGGGGTGCCAGACAGGATGAGAGCTGCCATACCTGACCATAAGGAGCAACTCCAGCAGTGGGTTGACCCCTTCACAGTGATCTACTTAAAAGGCCCATGTTCTTTGGCAGTGTGTACAAGGCAAGTGATTGTGATGATGCATACACCATTGCTGACTGGATCAGCACAATACTTGTATACTGTCTGCATGGGATTTTCAAAAGCGCTCAGTGCTGGTCTAAGTCTTTCCCCCACTGATATCAATGGTAAAATTCCCAATGACTTCAATGGGAGCAGGCCTAGGCCAATGCTGAGTGCTTTGGAACATCCCCCATGTGGCTTTAAGTCATGATCACCCAGAACCTGGAACTCCTAGGGAGACAGGGGAGAGGGAGAAAAGGGGATATCACAAGCATACTCCTACATGTCTAAAGTCTTCTGATGAATCAGTTTGCTTAGGAATTAGCATCTCATCTTCAGGATTCTGGGAGAGCCTGAAGACACTGATCAAATTTCTGCAGCAAATCCTTTTAAAATCCAAAGGATTCTGTATAGTTAGGGCCCTAGCAAACTCACCATAGATGCCGACTTCCCCTTTACCCAGCTCTGAAGGCAGCAGCACAGAAGTAAGGCTGGCATGGCATGGTATTGCTACTCTTACTTTTGCACTGCTGCTGGCAAGGCACTGTCATCAGAGCTGGGTGCCCAGCTAACAGCTGCTGCTCTCCAGCCACCCAGATCTGAAAGCAGCACAGAAGCAAGTGCGGCAATACTGTGACCACCCTCTTATAATAACTTCGTGACCCTCCTGCAACTCCCTTTTGGTTTAGGACCCCCAAATTGAGAAACACTGGTCTCCCCCATGAAAACTGTATAACATAGGCTAAAACCACACAAAGGACCAGATTTCACAGGGGAGACCAGATTTCATGGTCCGTGACACGTTTTTCATGGCCGTGAATTTGGTAGGGCTCCAGTTATGAATGCTTGTGCACTCTTGTCTGAGAGTCAAGCTTTTTTAACATAATCTCAACAATTCTGGCTCTAGATGTTCAGACTCACCCCTGCAGCACCTCCTGCTACTGACTCCTGGGAATTAGCTCTTTTTCCAGCCAGGAGCACCCTCTGCAGGCCAGTGATCCACTTGTCCTCTTGGCCCCCATGTCCCTCCCTGGACCCAGTGCCCTGTTGTCTGGGGTGCTGCCCCCTGGCAATAACCCCTCAGTCTGAGGGTCTCCCCTCCCTAGGGAACCCCCAACCCACTATCCCCACCTTGCCTCAGTATCAGTCTACTGCCAGTCATCATCTAGCCCCACGCCCTGGGGCAGACTGCAGTATCAGCCTACTCATAACTGGCAAGGTGGGTTTGGACCTGCTGCCTTGGCCTACCCCTGGGCTGCCCTCTGCAACCCCCAGTACCCATTGATCTTGTGCTAGGCCACAGCCTGGGGCTTTCCAGGCTAGAATTCCTCAGCCTTTCCCCAGCCCTGCTTCACTCAGGTACCCTGTCTCTAGCTCCCTGCAGCCAGGCCCATCTCCCTCTACAAACAGAGAGAGGCTTCTGGCTCCCAGCCTCTTATAGGGGCCAGCTGGGCCTGATTGGAGCATGGCCACAGTTGAGCCTACTTTCCCCAATCAGCCCAGGCTTCTTGCCCCAGCCACAGCCCTCTTCCGGGCTGTTTTAAGCCCTTCAAGACAGGAGCAGGGGACCACCCTGCTACACTGGCCTACAACCTCCTGGTCAACCTCCTCCTCGTCCTGGCTAAAAAGGCCATCTACAAAACCAGGGAGAGGAGGTTGGCCAATGGAGACTCCTGTGACTGTGGGGCTTGTTTCCGATCCTCTGTCCGTTCACGCATCCAGGCAGAGTTCCTCTGGGCAGCGTCCAATGGCTCCCTTGACGCCTTCAAGGACCAGTGGGCTCTGTCCAGGATTCTCTGCTCAGTGTCCCCATCAGGCTCCCTTCTTATGACCCTTTGACTACACTCCTGTCCCTGTTCTTTTATTAGTTGTCCCCCAAAATCTGTTGGGTGTTTGAGGTCCTGTGGATCCTCCCCTTTGGAATGGACACTGTCCTTATTCTGTTTCACTCTCTGGCCTCCCCTGCAATAAAGGCCCAAAGCAAATTCTACAGGGGGGGGGGGGAAAAAGGTATGGGGGGGCTTTACTATTTTAAAATGTTTCTGCTTTGCAGTTCACCACCCCCAACCTGCCCACTTCCTTGCAGTTCTTAGGCAAAGTTTAAAAGGTCAGTTACTGAAGTCCTTGCTGTCACTGTGTGAAATGCATTAGACATTTTGGGATAGATCCTTAGCTGTTCTAAATTATTGTAGCTCTATTAAAGTTCATGGAGCTACACTGTTTTACACCAGCTGATGATCTGGATCTTGGTAATGATACTTCCAATACAAATTCTAATATGAATCACAAACAGCTCTGCCATAATACTGTCACACATACTCTAAAATGAAAGACTAGTTTTTTAAAAAGAAATCCAGGGCTTCAAAGAGTTTTTTTTAAAAGTTACCTTTGAAAATAAAGGTGAAAGCTTTAGTGACCTCCCAATTTTTTATTCACAGTATTCTTGCCACTTTGAACACCCAAGAATTATTTGCCCACAAACCAATTAAGAAAGCAATCTTCCAATTTGAGTGTGAATTCTAAAATCATTCCCAACCCAACCAGCATTCAAGAGGACAGAGTTGCAAATCAGTTTTAGAGAACACTTCTCTGATCTGCACTGAAGATTTGTTTGTTACATCATCTATACCGAACATCCACTAATGTTAATGGAAGCTTTGTATGCTGAATACAGGGCTGGCTCCAGGGTTTTCGCCACCCTAAGTGGCAAAAAAAAAAAAAAGAAGCCAAGATCGGCGCCTGCTCCACTGCACCACTTTCTTCTTCAGTGGCAATTCGGTGGCCAGTCCTTCCCTCCGAGAGGGACCAAGGGACCCGCCACCGAATTGCCACCAAAGACCCTGACGTTCCACTTCTTCCCCTTGGCCGCCCCAGGCACCTTCTTGCTGAGCTGGTGCCTGGAGCCGGCCCTGGCAGAATAGGTAAGCAGAGACCTTTGTCTTTAAATATCTCCTATGTCTTTGACTTTAAGTTACCCTATCCTTCCCTTCTCCCCCTAGAATCACTTAGAGAGCTTCATCAGTCTTACTCTTCGCTTGTGGTGCTTAGCCCATTCTTGGGCTCCCATGTACAGTCCATCCAGCTGTGCAATAACATAGCCAGCATGCCTCCAGAAGGGGTCATCCTTTTTAGTTTTGATTTGTTGTCTGGTCCACTGATCCTGTTTCCTGCAAAGGAAAAAAAAATTGGTTTTACAGAGCACTCTTGATATTCCATGTATCCTACAAAGAACAACACTTTACATCGTAATTAACTAAATAATAGAGTGAATTAACCATGGGCAAATGTAGTTGTGATAGTGATGCTCAGCAATAGCTGTCTATCCCCCTCCCCTTCCCCTCCACCTCCCAGACAGAGCTTAGAACATAAAACACTATATTTCGTTAAAACAGGCCAGACCAAATTCTGGCCCCTGCTCCGGCCCCTTTACCCAAGTCTGGTAAGCATACAGGAGTATAAAATGACTGCAGCCGAATTCCCCCGGTGCTGTGCAGGGTAGGGCTGACATAAATGGCCCTACGATGCCCCAATGGTGTGCATCCTGGGAACATTTCGGGGCATGGTCATAGCTCTCACAAGTTTTCTGCACTGTATAGCAACCTGTAGGCAGCCCAGAAAAGGTTGCTGTAAAGCAGATCAGTTCCCACAGCAATCCATAATCTGGGCCATGCAATGGTGGTATAAAGTCACTTTCATCCCCATCCACCTCCTTGGGCTACACCTGCAGTGCTAAGATGCAGCATAGAACTTCACCTGGAATCTCTGCCAGGGCATAGTGATTTCCTGCTATTCTTTTCATTGAGGAAAGAGGGCTGGGGGTTAGAGGGGTAGTAAGGAAGCATTGGGATCCTTAACTTCTTCTTGAACAGGCCAAAAAAAAAAATAAAGCCTTTAATGTAGTACCTTATGAGAGGGATCACTACTTATATGTGCAGCAATAACAGCATGAGCCACAAGCACAAGTCCTAGTGTGCGGTCCAGAACTACTGAAAGCATGCTACCCGTGGAGCCATCGCTTCCTAGCATCAAGATGTGCAAAAGGCACTGTCATAACTATAAAGGGAAGGGAACAGCCTTTATAATTATACCAGCTATAGTATAACAATACTATAAAATCCCTCCTGGCCAGAGACACCAAAATCCTTTTACCTGTAAAGGATTAAGAAGCTCAGGTAACCTGGCTGACACTTGACCCAAAGGACCAATAAGGGGACAAGGTACTTTCAAATCTTGACGGGGGGGGGGGAGGCTTTTGTTTATACTCTTTGTTTTGGGGGTTGTTCGCTCTTGGGACTAAGAGGGACCAGACATCAATCCATGCTCTCCAAATCTTTCTGAACCAGTCTCTCATATTTCAAACTTGTAAGTAACAGCCAGGCAAGGCGCGTTAGTTTTATCTTTGTTTTCTCAACTTGTAAATGTTCCCTTTTGCTAAGAGGATTTACCTCTGTTTGCTGTAACTTTGAATCTAAGGCTAGAAGGGGTTCCTCTGGGCTCTATGAATCTGATTACCCTGTAAAGTTATTTTCCATCCTGATTTTACAGATGATTTTTACCTTTCTTTCTTTAATTAAAGTCTTCTTTTTAAGAACCGGATTGATTTTTCCTTGTTTTAAAATCCAAGGGGGGTTGGATCTGCACTCACTAGGAACTGGTGGGGGAAAAGGTTAATTTCTCCTTGTTTTAAGATCCAAGGGTCTTTAGATCAATGTTCACCGGGGAATTGGTGGAGGAGTCTCTTAAGGCTACCCAGGGAAGGGTTATAGTACTTGGGAGGGAGATATTCTAGGGGGGAAGGTAGACAGAGTTTCCCAAATAACTCTTAAATGATTTGGGTGGTGGCAGAAAAATCAGATCTAAGCTGGTAATTAAGCTTAGAGGTTCCCATGCAGGTCCCCACATCTGCACCCTAGAGTTCAGAGCGGGGAAGGAACCTTGACATGGTGGCCGAGCGTGCGACCCGTGGAGCCATCGCTTCCTAGCATCAAGATGGGCAAAAGGCACAGCTTACAGAAATGGCTGAGGTTTTGCAGAAATATTTGTAGTCAAAGAAAGAAAATAGAAAATATATCAACACATGAACCTAAGGAAGTAAATAAGGTAGGCCAAATGCTGAGCCTCCCAATCTAGGGCCTGGTTTTCTTCCCATGTGCACCGGTTTTATACTAGTGTAACTCCATTGACTTGAACAAAGTCATTCCTGATTCTCACAGGTGTGAGAGATTCCAGCACTTGGTAACTAATGTACAATGTGCTTGACCTTATAGAATATACACTACACAAAATGTCTACAGTGGGAAATACACATAGAAAAATTACAAGTGCCAAGAGATAGTCCAATGTGGTATTCAATACACAAGCTTGTCCATAAAGTTATTGAATACAGGAAGCTTGTGAGTTAGTTGGCATTAATTAAACCTGTTTGCAGTGCTAGTGCAAATGCCTCTTTGAAGGAACAGAATGGGGAACAGGACATATTCCCTTCTCAGTATATGTTTGCACTTCTTATTCTTGTTAGACACATAATCATAACAGAAGGAGCCAATACTTCCTCTTTAGCAAACAAACAAGATCAACAAACTCTGCTGAAAGACCTGAGGATTCCATCATTCTTTTATTTCTAAGCCATGAACTCAAGAATCACATTTCTAGTAACTCAGTACATACCTCATAAACTCCTGAACTCTGCTTAGAACGGTGGGATTCTTAATTAGTTGCGGATACAGGTTTGAAGTATGGTCATACATACGCCTGAAAAAATAAGTGTCAAAAGTTATTTTCTGCCATTTTCCCTTCATTTCTTTCAATTCTGGCTTCCTGAATAGTAACAGATAAGCAGCACAGTTCGCAAGTCAGCTGTTTCTTTATCACTCTATTACCTTTGCATCTCTGGTACAAGACAAACCATGAGGCATGTAATAAGACTTTTCAGAGTATAAATGGCATAGCTCACTACCCACTCAAACTGTCTTATTATGGAAAAAGATGAGAGAGTGAGATTAAAGTATCCCTATAATGAAACTTCTGTTTTCAAGCATGCTTTAGGTCAGTAGCATCTTGGATGTCCTAGCACATTAATTGAAAGTATGACACAAATGGGTAACTGGAAGATGATCTCATTTGGGATCAAGAAAGCAATCAGGTAGATGCTGATCTGATAGCTTGTGAAAAACTCAACTGACATCTAACAGTGTTTTACTTACCGGTTAACCAAGTGTTTCTTCCTCAATGGATTAGCTAAATAGCTCAGCAAAAAATGTATATTTAGAGAGGGAAGAAGGGGTCCTGCACACTTCTAGAGCACCAAAGACTCTCTCTGGCTGTACTGTTTTGAGAAAGAGGAACAGATGGGAATTGCCAAGAGCTTTGCTGGGATCCAGAGTGAGCAGAACTAAGCCACTCATCCGTGTAGGGAGCTCCTACCTAGCATTGAGAGCAATACATCAGAGCCAAGTACGTAACCTGGGTTGCATATGATCATGCTGAGCACTTGTCACAAGGCCAGACTTCTTTCTGTTAAAGCCTGCGACAATCCTAGGTCATTTCACCAAAAGGGCAACCCTGACTGGGAGGAATAGGTTTGCAAGATCTGCAAGCCTTACTCCCAGTTCCTCTCTGAAGGTGAAATGCATTCCTGTGCAGAGGGCCTATGCACCACTTATGTCTCTTGTAAGCAGAAAACTTTCATCTCTGCTCTGCTCCCATTGTACCACTCAGGTAGCACAAAGCAGAGACTCACCATGACTCCCCTTCTGGGGATTCCCCCAGCAGGCAGAGAACCAGCAGAGTGGGCCCCTACATGGTTCTCCCCCTCAGTCCCCAGCGGAAAGGGCATGCTGGGGACAGGGAAGGGGAATGGCCAGAGTGCAATACATTCCAGCTGGCAGATGGTCCCCTGGGGATGATAGCCAGATAAGCAAGTCAGAGAAGCTCCCAGGTTGCTCTAATAAGTGCTTGGGCCAGGGCAGGTAATCAAGGAGTTGTAACCAGCCCGACAGACCCCTCTATCTGCCACACCCAGTGAATGTCCAGCAACATAGGGCAGACTTTACACCAGTGGCATCTCTAGGCTGCTCACTCACCAAATCAGTGCAGAATCAGGGACTTGTAGCTTCTTGAGAGGCCCTGCCTCCTTGCACAAATCAGAGACACACAAGGGAGGAAGGAGTTCAGGGACTCAAGTGATGTTTTTTAATTGCCTTCTGATATTTAATGAAATGTCTAAGTCTTTCATGCTTTATAATGGTGTCATACTGAAGCAGTAATCAGCTCATTAAATTAAGTTAAAGCTTTTCTATTCTACCTAGGACAAAATGTAAGGCAATCATGAAACCGCACTGAGAATCTCAAGGTACAGTCCAAAGGAGAATTTCAATTTACCTCTTGAAATCAAGAGGAGCATCACTAACAGGATGCCGGCTCAGTGAGAACGTACCAGAGAGACGTTTGACCAATCATATTTGAAGTTTAAAGTTTGCTCTCTGGGGCCTATCATGTTCCATTGAAATGAAGAAGAAAATAAAACTACTTTCCCCCTCCCTGCTTCCTCATAATACCAGGTAAGGCACAGTTTTTGGGTGCAATGCTAAAAAAAAAAGTTGTCCTCATTTTAACCAGTGTCCAGGGCACTAAATGAACACAGGAATAGCCAGATTATTTCCTTTTAAGAGTGGAGGAGTGTGGGGGGGAGAGGAGGGATGAAGTACTGATTCTCCTTTATTTGTAAGTCATTTTGTTTATAACAAGTTAAGAAAAAGCACAGCAGAACACATACAGTAAAGGATAAGATATAATAGAAGAGCACCAGCACCTCTGAGTTTTTCATCAAAAAAAATTTTCATAGTTTTCTGAAACACAGAACCTTCCTATGTGCTCCTTAGTGAAATAGAGCATGCTGGTCTATTTAGATTATTTTGCTGTAGCCTGATGCCTGACAGCTGAGCAGTTGTTCATGATGCAAGTAAAGCTTTCGGCATCTTGGAACAGACTGTTATGCTTTCCACTTGCTGTTATCAGAAGAGGAGAACCTTTAAAAGAGGCAGTTAAGCTGCCTGGTCACAGCTGTGTGCAAAAGGAGAGAACAAGGGCATAAAGAGACTTACCTATCTCTTATGGGAGAAAATTCAGACAACGCTGGCTCTTGGAGAACAGACCCTCCGATTGCACAGAGATGAATGTGGCAGGCAGTTAGACGGGGAAGAAACTACAGCTTGAGATGCCCCCATTTGTGTTCAGATTTCAACATGGAAGACTTATGCACATGTCCCAAGGGAGAACAACTGCCTTATGTTAACTGGGGTTCTTCCAGCACTTGAACAAGGAAAGGAAGGGAAGAAGATGTACATATTCCTCCTTAAGAGCTAATTTTAAAGAATGACTAATTCATTCATTTGTGATCTACTTGGGGAAAATGTGACACAGGACTCCTGGCTTGCATTCCAATTGCTGGATTTTAGAAAAGTTAGTTAAGCTCTGTGTTTCAATTCCTTATCAGTAAAATAGGTTTAATACTCATCTCTCTCTCCAAGCTGTTGTGAGACTCTTTGTTAAAAAACAGACTAACTTTGAAATCTTTGGATGAAAGGTGATAAGTGTTAATATTATAGTTAACTTATATGCATCAAAATAGAGAGGGACAAAAGCTGATAGAATCATGCACTGAAATGACGTATTTACGGAGTACTTTTCAAGTTAGCTTACTTACGGAGCTGTGAGATAGCCCTCCAAAAAGCCAGCTGCATACATGAGGCGTTCATTCCCTATGGACTGACTCCCATAGCCTGCTCTGATCTCCAGAATCCCCCACCCTGTTGATTGTATGGTGTCATTGTAAAAGCCATAGGCATCTCCATTCTTGTCCAATACATCTTTGACCTGGACTGTTTTCTCAGTTTTCATCCAATATACAGTTGCATAGCGGATTTCTGCAAACAAAAACCAAGGAGGAAAAAGTTAGAATGTTGTATTACATGTCTCCAGCAATAAGTGTGGGGACCTCATTCCACTGAGATACCCAATCCCTTGTGGAGAACAAGATGGATCAGACAGTTGGTAGTGAAGTTTATGCAGCCAACCAGTTCTAGGTCACTAGTTTCAATCTATAATTAATGACCTAGAATAATTATCATCAGATACCTGTTTGCTGACTTAAGTAACAGACAACTGGACAGACTGGTTGGCTCACCACATCTGATACCTCTGCTCACAATCTTAAAGGGGGAAAAAAATGAAAAGCTGCAAAAACCAGACTACCTACTCAGACCTAGAGATGGCCTTTGAGGAACAGAGCTAAGGCCAGGCTCATTGGCAGGGCAGAGATGGGAAGAAGCAGCTAATGCTATATCACTTGCTATGTATTGAAAAGATTATGGACATAGTTTCCTGCATCAGCCACAGCTGAGTCCTGATATAGAAAAAAAAGATGCTCCCATACCTGACTCAGAAGAAATCCTACAACAAGAGATATTAAAAGCAATCTACAAACAGTTGATGATGAACCCATTCAACCCCGTTTCCTCTCCTCGACCACCATCCCATATCCCTGCCCCCTGACCACCACCCTGAACTCCCCTGCCCTCTATCCAACCCCCCAACCCCGCTCCCTGTGCCCTTACCGTGCTGCCTGGAGAACTGGTGGCTGCGGCACTACCACTGTGTCTCCCAGCTGGAGCTGGGCCACGCTGCCACTGCCACAGCCACCATGCAGCACAGAGACCAGGTCAGGCCAGGCTCTGCAGCTGCACTGCCCCAGGTGCTCACAGCCCCGTCACCCAGAGCATTATGCCGGTGGCGGAGTGAGCGAGCCAATACTGTGGGTGAGGATAAACAGCAGGGGAGGGGCCGGGGGCTAGCCTCCTGAGCCAGGAGCTCGGGGGCCGGGCAGGATGGTCCTGTGGGCCACATCTGGCCCACGGGCCATTGTTTGCCCACCCCTGGACTGTTCTAAATCGCTGGATCAGAGGTTGAAGGTGGAGGCAGCACAGAAACCCAACTGTACAGAATACAGGAAAAGATGCCAAGAGCACATCACAGTATTGTTCCATGATCTGTCCCTATTCACTTATTCTACCAATTCAAAATACTGATCTTCAGCTGGCATTTTCAAAAAGTGCTCAGAGTTAGCCTAACTCTGCTCTGGTAGGAAGTCAATGGCAAAAGACCAATGCTGAATACTTTTGAAAATCCCAGCCTTCATCTTTCAGCCCTCAGTGACATGGGACCTGATAACTTCAGGTCTCCATTCACAACCTATCAAGACACCTGCACAGTACTGCAAACGCCAAAAGTTCAAAAATCAGGAGTCAGAATCCCCAAAATTATGAGGTTGTCTCATAAATTGTAATGGTTTTTTTTTTATTATTTTAATGATTACTGAGCTGTGTTCTAACTTCCCCTGTCCGCCTCCAATGTGTGTTAATTCACACTGCCAATTTACAGTGAGAAATACAATTTTGGCCATCACAGGTAATTTTATGTCCCAGTCCCCACATCAACATTGCACTCTCAACCCCAAAACAACTTATTTTGTGACAAATCCCCAGTCCTCACACTTATCCCATTTACACATCAACTCCACACACCCACCCACACAATTCTGCACACCTCTTGCCTCACTACCCCATATGTGCCCCTTACTCCAGCACACCTCTGCTCCTCCTGTGTAGGTTCTTCATCCCAATCTAGACCAAGTTGGAGAAAAACTCCAGCGGGAGAGAGAGAGAGAGGCACATGCGCACACACCTGGGAGTGGGTCAGCTCCAGTGGATCTTCACAAACACCCCCTTGCAGGCCTTGGGAGAGGGCAACTCCAAGAGGGCCACCTTCTCCTCCATCCCTCCATCCCAGGCCTGGTATGGGAGCGTTACAGAAGAAGGAAGGGGAGGATAGAGGAACAGAGAGAACACTGACCCATTTTTCACAAGAAGGGAGGGAGCAGTATACTCTGAACTGCTGGGTAATTTTTGTTCTCTCCTCCCCTTTCTCTCTTGAGTAAATAGTATTGGCTGCTCTCTTTCCCTCCTCTAAAACCTTCTTGGCTCCTGAGGAGAGAAGTGTTTTGCAAGTCTTCTACCGCATCTGTCATTGAGTGACTGTACAAACTCACTCCCCAGGAGGTGAGGACATGGGGGAAGGCAATCAGAGAGGGTTTTCTTCAGACAGCCTGAAAAAAATCACTTGAAGGATGAGCCTCTCACCTCATGGGTAAGACTGGCTCCAGCAAGGGCCAAATTTGTGTTACTTATGATACATATGTGAGAGCGGAAAACACTGCCTGCATTCCTCTAGGTCAATACAGCTAATGGTGCCAAGGACAAAACTTGCAAGAGCTACAGACAAGGCATTTTTGGTCAAAGGCTACTGACCATGGAACCTTATTCTAGAAGAGATAAGACTAAGCCCAAGGCTGAATTTTCAGAACAAAATACATGACTCACCTTTGTGCAAAAGGTTTCCTGCATGAACTGAAGACAAGGGAAAACAGAGGAGAGAAAAATAAAAGAAACACACTAAGAAACCTGCCAAGCAGAGAGTTGAATGCAGCATGGACATCCCTGAGAATCTCACCATATTTAGCATTCATACGATGAAGATTGGCAACATAAAAATAACTAAGATATGAGTATCAGCACAATATCTAATGCTTTGCAAAGGCAGTAGGTAATGGCATTCATAATTGGATACCTAGCTTGATTTCAAAATGCACCCATTTTGCTCAGTGCCTTAAAATAGCCTGTTAAGAAGTAATTTTTTTCCATCATAAACAATGAAGTTTTTCAATAAAAAAAAAATATTTTCTGAGTTGCTAAGCTCTTCCTCAAGCACTTCTGACACTGTGATAACTCAGTTGCTTTAAGGCAGTTTTCATTATTTTTACTTCAGCGTTTATTACTTTAAAAGGTTGTAACTTTACAATCAGAAACACTTTCTTGGCCAGTGTAGTGTTCAGTGAGACAGAGCAATAACTGTTTCTCATCATGTCAGTGTTCATAATGCTCAGCTACATAAGCGATACAGCTTTCTTGAATCAAAATTTAAAGCCCAGCTCTTGTTATTATTTGCCAGTGAACTAAATTTCTCTTTTTCCAGACTCACTGTTACAGGAGTTCTGTGCATATCAGGTACTTTGTGTGTAACACACAAACAAAATGCAAATATGTATATTTGGGAAGGGGACCACTCCAGTACTCCCTCTCAAATGGCAGTTGGGTAAATGTTTTAAAAAGTGTTGCTTGATTAGTGTGGACGGAGGCTTAAATAGAGGGTGCTTTGAGACATGAAAGGCTTGACATTTCTTCAAGCACATATTGCAGAGAAGAAAGTTTAAATCTCCTTAGTTTTCATCTGGTAATACATAATGTATCGGTACTGCCCATTGTCAGGTGAGACTCACAGGGGCTGAACGACCATGAAAACAAGAGCTGGTTTCATCAGGCTGGTAAGCAGGTAGTGCTGAAAAGAGTTACAAACAATCCCTGCAAGCCAGGATGGATTTGATTTAATCTGATTAAATCAAATTGGTTTAAATAATGATTTAAATCACTAGTCAGGAAGATTCAATTTAATCATGGATTTCTACATAAAAGTGCATTCCTGTTGATTGTTATAACCTTAATACATATTCTTCAAAACTCAGAGATAGATGTAGGGTTTCATTTTTAGAAGGTACACACTATACATTTTAAAGTGATTTATTTTGAAAACTTTTCAGGATTAGTTTTACAGTTATATCAGAAAATGAATGATTGGTTATTTCAGGTACCAAAGGTACCTGAAGCAGATATTTATGAAGTCATTGGGAGGTGAATTATCTCCAGTTCAACAGGTTAATCATTAATATTTGGAGGATTTTCTTGCCATGCTATATTAGGAGGAGAACATCACCAGACAGACATTTAAACTGTTTTATTTAACTTAAAACAACATTATGTATTTTGGATGTTTTTCTTTAACAGCAAACATATAATATTTTAACAAAACAAGCATATCAATTTTTGAATTTAGTTAAACATTCACATTTTTTAAAATCAGGTTTGTTTTTGTTAAAATTGTTTTTAACTAAAATAGTTAAATGAAATATATATTTTTAAATCAAAAATTAAATCAACTATGCCACCCAGGTCAACATAAGAAACTTAAAATAGTGGATTCTGCAGCTAACTCAGTCATCTTCACCTTCATTTTCCTGTTTGTTCATAATCTGGAAAAGAAAAACAAGCTTTCCTGCTTTTTCAGGTCCAAAACAATTTCTCAACTTGGAATTAATTAGTCCAAAGGAATAAAATATTCTTTCTACGCCAGCAGAAGCAGCTACTGCCGTTAAAAGTGAGATTATCACTTCAACATTCTCTGAATCCAAGTGCTTAAGTGACTTCCACCAGTTCATTGATGTGACTTTCTTTAAAACATCATCAGCAAACATATTTCTTGAATGGTTCACGCTTAGCTCTGAAGTTTATTATAGTTGGCATTATGGAGGGATGATTCCTGGATGTCCATATCATAGCCAACTCCTCTTCTTCAGCAGTTAAGGTTTGAACCTGGTACTGAGTATTGACAATATCTGCAAGAAAATGAGCTGGAGATAGTGCTTGTCCCATTTGTTTTTTAAATGCTTGTACTTTAACTCTGTCATTGCATATTTCTCTTTCTAAGATCTCACTCAGTTCCTTCCAAATTCAACAGCATCAGCAACAACACAGCTATTTCCCTGCATTTTGTTCAAGGCTACAGAAATAGGCCTCAAGGTACTCAGCATGTGTTCAACATTTCTCTTAGGCCCAGTGTTAAGAACTTTGGCTGTGACAGTGCCATCTATTTTTTTCACGATTTTGTTCATAAACTGTCACCAGATTAGGCCAGTTCTTGATATAGTGCTCAAAACAGTCCACTACTGAGTTCCACTTCATGTCTTGTGGGAGAGTGACCTTGGTTCCTCCCACTTTTTTCAGAGCAGCTGCTGCAAAGTGGTTGTTACGGAAGTATTTTGCAATTTCAGCATTAGCCTTTATTTCTGGAACACTGAAGTCTTTGTCTAGGAGGTGCATCAAATGAGCATTGCAACCGTATGTTGTTAGGTTGGGACTCTTTTCACTCTCTTCTAAATAATTTCTTCTCATCTTGGATACATGTGCAGCATTGTCTGTGACCAAGCTCAGTTGAATGTTTTTCACAATTTGTTATATCTTTTACTGCTACTTCTTGTAAGTATTCTGCTGTGTGTGCGCATTTCCTGATGTGTCAATTGTTTCTGTAAAGAAGACACTCCCTTCTTCTGTTGTCACACAAGCACATACAACAGGATCATTGTGGACATTGCTCCACCCATCAAGACTCAGGTTAACAATTTCACCCTCTAGACCTTTTGCACACTGCTCAATTTCTTTTTCATACACTTTATCCAGCAATTTGCCTGAGACATCTGCTCTTTTGGGTGGATTGTATATTGGTCTTAATGAGTGAACCATGTTAATGAAGTGTGGGGTTCTCAATAATATGGAAAGGAGGGTTTGTTGCGTAAAAAAACTGGGCAATTTTTCATCAATTACCTCTTTTTGTAATCTGCTGGTTCTTATCACAAACTTATCTATGGTTGTTTCTGAATGATGGAGATTTTTTTCTTCTTTTTGCTACAGGTGATATACTGTGGCTGTGTGACATACCTGATGTGACTGAAACCTTATCATTGGCAGATAACTCTGAAATTATAGAAAATGATGGTGATTTTGAAAGTGGATAGTCTTCAGAATCCTATATGTTGAGGATAGAGTCTCCTAAACAAAATAAGTCAATGCAGTTATTTAATTATTATTAACATACTGCTCATTGAGTATTACTCATTGCATTCACCTTTAAAGGTGAAATTGTAAAAGGAAGATCTACCTATGTCAGCTACATATTTTTTATCACAATTGTATCAAATGATATTACCACAGAACAACAACTATATTTTTTGCTCAAAGATGAGAATTCGAGAATAGTCCAGAAGGAAGACAGGCAGTCCTTAAGAAAGAAGTACAAAATAAAAAAAGTTTAACAACCTGAAGATCCTGCATGTTCAGACATCTTCAACGCAGCTTCCTCCTGAGAAGGAACATTTCTCATTATGTTGTTTCATTCGGGCGATCAGGCCTAGCATTTTTTATTGCACTGTTTGCATTTTGTACGCATGCCTGTCTTACCCACAGGTAGAGGAACTTCATTAAAATATTCCCAAACTGGGTCTCTTTTACGGCCTGCTGCCATTATAGGTTTTCCCTTCTAGTGAGAGAATGGCATGACAGATCTCAAATCAGTGAAGGCTACATTCAGAAAGACCTCAAGACTTCTGGAATATTCTGCTCAAACAGTTTCTCTTTTGTTTCTACTGCTTGGCCCTTCCTTCTCACATTTATCTCCTGACTTTTTCTCCTTGTCCAGATCTATTCCACCCCCAACAATCTTCTATTCACTGAACTTTTTGAAACTTTGCACTTTTAGAGAGAGGTAAGAGATTGACTCTGTGTACACAAATTTGCAGAGGGACAATAGGGTTGAGGTCTGTTATTTCTCATCTCTACATATTATTTATTTTAAAATATTTTTGCTGTTAACAAGCATGTTATCTCTGGAGACACAAATCCAGTTTGAGAACTGGAAAACTAAGGATCACTGATGGTATCTTCTAGTCTGAGAACTAAGTCCTATTGAGTAGATAGATAATTAACTTAAATAATCTATACAGAAGCCCCTGGAACCTCATAAGATTGAGTCCCTAATCCACGAACTATTGGAACTCATTTACAAAACTTTTCTTAAACATTACATGAATATATTGTCTCATACTACAGAATTAGAATTTATAATCCCTATTCCATGATGAGATAGTTTTGAGCTTTAATCTTAATTAAAAATATCTTTAGATAGGTTTTTTCCTCAAAAAGCATTTTATCAAAAAAAATCCAATTTAAATTAAAAAAAATTGAGTTTTTTTGTTTGTTTTTTAAAAAAACGCATTGATTTTTATCCACTCTGCTGCAAGCTGAGTTCACAAAAACTGACCACGTAGCAGTGAAGGGTAAGGAATGGGGAGAGAACAAGAGTTAATAAACAGCAGTACAAGCCAAATTCTCCTGAAAACAGATGGTACAACAGGTCCAATACAGAGCAGCACTAGCATCTCCATCACTACGGTAGAAGCTAGCTTCCAATTAGAAGTCTGACTTCCAGCCTGCTCCCCAAGGCACACCTTACTCAAAAAAGCTAATACCCTGAATGTCACAACCCAGAACCATTTTTACTAAGCGATGAGAAATTTCTTAGGACTGTTCTGACTAATCATATCTCCAAAGTGACTTGGCCTACAAATTCCAAATATATATATTTATTTTGTTGGCCTTGCTGAAGAGTAGAATCTTTCAATTTGGGTTTTTCGTTTTGTTTCATTTTTTAAGGGATGGAGGAGAGGAAGAATTAGTGGAGAACTTGTAAAGATTTATAATATAAAGAGCTTATGTGATGGGGTCGGTGCTTCAGTAGGAAGGACAAGCATTAACTAGGAGCGTATAAGAACAGGGATACAAAGAAGAGGAAGTGAAAAACTGGAAGGAGAGGACTGCAAGTACTCTATTCCTCCTTAACCTAGTGAATAAATGGGAAGCAACCAAGAACAACTAGAGAAGTTAATTATTGTTCTTACACTGAAGGATTAATTTAGTAATTAGAGGATTTGCATGTTGCAAGATGTTCTCTTCCTTGAAGCAAACCAACTGTTTGCTGTTTTGCCTTTAAAAAAAAATCATCAACACTTTGAAGTAAAACCTGATGCTGACTCCCAATCAGTTAGACTTAGGTAGAGAAACAGTCTGTGCAGAGGTGCTTCAAAATGGAAAGATGCATTATTTTGCTTTACGCCCTCCCTTCTTGTAATCCATGGCTCAATTCTGGGCCACACTGGTACAGAACTGTCTTTGAGGCTATTATAGTAGGCTTTCAATTTATTTTTAAATGTTTGTAAGTATAATCCAACCTGCTGCTGACTGCATGGATTCTGGAGCCTAAACTAGCGGATGCATGGATAAGGTTGAGGGCAGGAGACCGGGGAAAGCATGAAAGGGTAGGATTTGTAGGAGCCATGGAGAGCTTTACTCCCTGGTCTCAAAATGCGGGCAATGGGCAATGAAAGAGGAAAGAGGCTTTGTGAAGAATTGCTTTGAACTAGCTGAAAAGAGCTAATTAACTGTTCAATCTTATTATTAATGGGAGAAGGTATGCATGTATGTGTAGGCATGTGCATAGACTCTGGGAGAACAAAAAGGGGGCATCAAAAGTAGGTATGGGATGGGGAAAGCTGGAGGTTTTTAAAAACTAGACACTAACATTTTCTAAATATAAAAATCTTTAAAGTATATAAAGTTTTCGGTGTGAATAGAAGACTCTCCCCCCTCTGTCATCCACTACTCTCACACCCCAAGCAGTTTTAATTCTCTTCCTCCATCCCCAACTCACCCCTCCCCTTCTATGACTTACTACAATCTGCAAAAGGGGAAACAAGCTTTGATATGCTCACAAGAACTGCCAGAAAAGTGCTCTCCGCTCACAGGCCTTATTAGCCAACCCAATTTATTCTTTGATTTTTTTTTTAAATGACGTAAATGCCCAACAAACATCTCCATTCAATACAAAATTAAGTTTGTTTCAGCAGAATCCGGCTAACTTCCAAAAACAATATTATACTTTTTAAAAAACCTAAACACTACTACAAGAATCTGAAAAAGTACATTTAAAGGGATCCACCCAGTCCTTCTTAACTTACTCCACCTGGCTTGCAGCCAATCTATTCAGCTTTAGCTCTGCCCTGTAACACTTCTAAACACATGAAACTAGCAAGGTCTGAATGCACTTACATAAATTTACATCACAATATAATCCAAACTTTTTGAACAAATAGACCATTCCAATTTTTCTATACTACTAGCATTTTATTCTGTAAGCAAACACACAGAACTGATACATCGTGATGGACCTTGCAATTATAGTTCTTCTGAACCTTTGTCACATTAATAAACCTTCTATAAAAATCAATAGCATACACAGGACTTGAGAAAACTTGTCAGGGAGACCTGGAATCTTTCCCAGGTGAATAATATTAACTTCTGCAGTGTTTTTAAAATAAATAAATAAATAAAATTTCTACACATGGTATTTGCAAAGATAAATAGGAACCAAGTGTAAGTGATGCAAACAGTTTCAGTGCCACAGCTGCTGATACATAGTGCCACTGTCTTGTCAGTGTCCACTGCAGTCCACAGGATTCTGAATTACAGCAGTGACATCGATAACAATTGGGTCAGTTTCTGTTCTGCTGCTGCTTGGGAAGGTCTGCGTAGCAATTAGAGGCAAACATTGGAGCTATTCACTAAGGATGAGTCAAAAAAAAACAAAAAACACCTGTGGACAGGGTAGTTTGTGGAGACACCTCCTATCGCACCCTACAGCAGCCAAGGCACTATGGGGATGAGAAAGCAAATGAAACAAGAATATGCCTCCTCCCTTCCAGTAGTCACTGAGGGTTAGGAGGGGACTTCAAATTTAGTAAATACATACTGGCTGGAGGCTGATATGAAAGACTGCTTTCCCTAAGGAAAGATCCAGAGACAGCACTCTAGTATTAATCCTAGCACCCTCCCCTTCCCCCAAAGCTAAATGGTGTTTGCCTTTCATCTGATGATACCCTAGACAGTGGAAGCCATTACCCATCTTTGAATTGGTCTGTGTCTGATAGGTAGTGGTCCTCTGTTATCAGTTGCTGGTAAAATTCCCAAGCCCTGTGTCTGCATGGCTAGATATGGGGGTCAGAATGAGAGAGAGGGAGAGATTAATGGGATATGCTAAAAATGAGATGCTCTTTTATTTGGTGGTGTAGAAAAAAGAAGAGATATACAATGCATGAAAGACACTGGATCACACAATGAAGAGAAATAAGGAGAGAACAGATTGAGGGAGAATGAAGGAAAAGAGGAGACACACTGCTGATGATGTCCAGAAAAAAAATCACAATCTACTATAAGAAATAAAAGTAAGTAGGGAGAAAAGCCAAGAAAGCAGGTCAAACAGTATTCAGTAAATGTTATTTGACAAATGTAATTAATGTTCATCAAATAAGTTAAAGACTTTTTCCCCCCCCATAATTCAACCAACTCCACAGCTACTCAAATACCATTTGGCACATCTCATAATACCAGTAAAATTCTTCAAGTGTTGCTTAATTACTATTTTTTTTTCTTGCTGCTCAGCCAGTCGTAGGTTAGATTTACATATTTTAAAAAGCTTATTAAATGATGGACCTTATCTTAAAATTAGACATACTAAACAATGGATTTATTCCTTAAAACTGCAGGAGTTGCAACTTTGGGGGAGTGATAACACCAGTATTTTTTGCTCAAGTTACCAGGCTTAGTCCTCAGTGTAGTGGTAAGTAGGTGTTGGGTGTATTTTTCAAGTGCTTTGAATATACTAAATAGCACATTACAAAAAGTATCCACAATTAAGTTTGATGGACAGTATAAATTAGGTGGGGTAAAGCAAAGGATTAATTATACAACACCATACCTACCATTTCCGTGAAAATAATTTCTGCACAACTTGGCAACCACAAATGCAGAATTTGTACATATTTGTACCTCTTTCATTTTCAGCCCACAAACACATTGCTCAATGGTTAGATGTCAAGCTTAATATTTCAATTCAACCACAGTGAGGAACTTATGGTGGTTTTCCATTTTTGTGTTTGTATTTTGATACTGCTTTTACTATCTGCCTAATAAGATTTCAGAAACCCCTTCCCCCAAAATAGGAAGTTTACACTCTTTCAAAAGTACATTTAAGACTGAAATATGTATCAAATGTTAAATTGTAGAACTGATAAATGAAATTGTTTTTAATTGTTCATTTTATTAATGTAACTTCTGTTCACCATTCACTACACTTGCCTACACTGTAACTTCTGTTCCATATTGTAATTCAAACCCCATTTTAAAACACTCACTCCACTTTGTAAAAGCTTCCTCCAACCTTCATTTTTGCAAACCCTGCTGTAATCTTATTAGTTTAGTTTAGATGTGTGAATGAGGTATGTATGAATGATGGAATCAACCTCCAGCCCCAGCCTGTCCTGATGAAATAAAGTTCAAATACCAACGGCTGAAGACCTAGACAACAGCCCTAAACAAAGTAAGAAGCATCCACCCTAAAAAGAAAAGGACAACAGAACAACAGAAGGAAGATCAAAGCCAGGTTCAAGGCTGAAAGTCACGCCTGCAATTAATGGGTGATCAATCTAAACCCAGAGGCAGCGTGACACAGCAAGACCTATAGACTTTGAATCCAAACTAAAAGCCTATAAAAAAGAAGGGTGAGATGAGAAACTCTGGGTAACATTCTGCTGCCAACATGGAAGGACATCAGTGCCTGCCCAACAGAGATCCAGCTCAGCCTTGTGCCCAGCTTTCCTGGCCAGTTAGCTGCCACAAGCTACGAACCCAAGCTGCAAAATCAAGCCATGAACTTAAGCTATCTTCAGGACTGGTAACTATGCAGCAGCTGCAGAACAGATGAATGAGTGTGTGTGTGTGAATGTGTGTATGTGTGTGTGTATAGGTATTAGGTATTATAATGTGAGTGTGTGTGTGTGTATAGGTAATAGGTATAATGTGTGTGTATAAGAATTAAGATATTAGTTATTAGTCATAAATTGTTATAATAATAAATGTGGCATCTTTGCCTTGTCCCCTTTAATAAGATCCTGCTGATTTTTATTGGTCTAATATAATTGGTACAACAAAATCTCTAGTACTTGTTTATAGGGTTCTTTATGCTGTACATATATTAGAGAAGAAACCTAATCCTTTCCAAATTAAGAAACAAATCTAAGGCCAATACCTTCTGTTTTATTTGGATATACACTACTTGGGTTTTCCTTCTTCCAGTAGGAGACTTAATTACTGACCCAAACTCTTGTTTATTCCCGCCACACTATCATGTCAAAGCAAGATATCTCATCTCACCACTTGATACGTGCAAATGGTGGGGAGGTGTGCGGGGGAGAAAACATTCAAACCCTATGTGAATGATGTATTGCATTTTGAATCTTTCGTGCATGATTTTCACAAACATACATACCAGCATAAACTGTGGAGTGACGGGCACCAGGGTCCCAGCCTCACCACTTTTTTGGCCAGGCCAAACCTAAGTGGTATTACAACCCCATGCACCAGGTCTCAAGGCCACTCCCTCAAATTTTGAGGGGTTGGGCATAGGGGTTCATGGGCCAGGGGAATCAGGCTCTTGGGGTATGGGGGAATGCCTAAGAGGTCCACACACACTTTAAATGGCTTCCGCAGCCCCTGCATACCAGTTAAGTTTTGTTTGTACAAAAGTTTGTCAAAAACAGTTATGTCACCCAAAAAAGGGAACAAAAACAATACCAGCTGATTTAAGTGACATAGTTAATCAGAAATCTTAAATCACTAATTTCAATTACGGAGTAGTCAATTGAATACTCCCTATAACAGCACTCAAATTGTGGATTGAAATTTATCAAACTACTTCAACCCATATTGAATAGTGAACCAATTCATAAAAAATTCATGTTCTATTTAGACAAGTCTCTTTAAAAAAAAAAAAAAAAAAAAAGGGCCTATATTTACTGTTCAAACAACAATTTGACCAGCTCTACTAGCTACTTGGTAATCCTGTAGTCACTGCCTACATTGCAATACAAAGCTGTTGAAGCAGTCAGATATGGGCTATAACACTTTCACCGTATCTCAAGTTTCTTTTTGAGTTTCCTTACCTTTCCATTGACTGCTGAATCACACAAATGTAATAATTTTCTTTTAAATATAGGTCTTTGAGATAAGGTAGGACAGCTGCACCTCTCTTCCCATCGCCACTCCTCCCACAAAATTGGACTCTCATCCATTTTATAGCAAAAGTGTCTTGATTTTTTTTTTTTTTACTGTTCTGTGGCAAGAAAGAAACTAATTTAGGACAATTCTGGAAAATGTGTGGTAAAGCCAGGTTCCTGCGAACCCCAGCAACAGCTAGGAGAAGATCAGGTACTCTGATATATTTCTATTGTTCCCATGCTGGGGGAGATGTCAGACTACTTGCAAATTTGAACTCTGGATAGTATTTTGTATACATTGGCTATTTGCCTTAACTTCCTCCTTCTCTCCTCGCTATCCCTCCACAGCCATGGCCTCCCTTTCACTGTCCTCTATGTTATTCTCCATCAGTCTCTCCCTCCCTTCTTTTACAGTCTTTCCTTTTAGTTTCTCTTTCCTCCTTCCTTCCAATTGCTGAATAATCCCTACTGTTCTCATCACTATGTTTCATATTTCCATTGAGCTTAATTGGACTGTTCACATTTCTCAGGACTATTTTTTCTAGCTGCATACAATTAGACCCACAGCATTCATTCATATCTGCAAGGTTTCTCAAATAAAATAGGTGGGAAATTAATTTTTAAAATAGAAGCTCCAGTTCTACAGAAAATTGTGGGGCCACCAAAAATGTACATATCAGTTAAATCCAACCCTTGGCTTTGAAGTGTGGTGACAATAGACAGAAGAAACTGGAGGCAGAAAAATCAAAGCAATCCATGAAGAAGTTTGAAAGTGCTACAGCACTTTTAGATATTAAATTAACCTAATTTTAACCTTACAACTTTTGCTACAAATATCTTATGCAGACATAAAATGATAAGCAGCTCTGTGCAGGATCTCTTCTCTCCTTTGTAATATAGACAGGGAACTACTTAAAAATAACCTGATATTTTCTCACCAATCACGGTAAAAGCAACAAGCAGGAGGCAATAAGTTAATATACAGACACAAAGCACCAGATTTGTAATATATGTGGCACTTCTGAGGCTAAAAGGACAATATTTATTATACACTCACAAATCAGAACTTTAAAATTAATTAAAGTTCCAAATTGTAACATTGTATCATATTCTTTACTATAATATTCCCTGCCTACAAACACTATCCTCCACTGGGTATGATAGCTATACACAAGGATATATGGGCATCTAAATAAACCTTTTTGTACTGACTTCCCTCCTGACTGCAGGGCATGACCTGCTCTGGAAGCAGTGCTGCATCTTTTCTTACTACCACTTAGCTATCATTAGTTCCTACCAGAACTGAAGGGCTTAACCAAGGGGAAGTTTGTTTTAAATCCCTTTATAATGTGTGCTGGCTGCCTCAAACATCCCTATCGTGGCCAGACCTTGGACTTCATGCCAATTCAACTCCACTGATCCTTCTGGGCAGCAAGGATCATAACTATCGGCTCACTAGGGAACGGGCCTGGTGCACAACACAATCACTGAATTGGCACCTGCTTCCACTTTGAAGGGTTTAGTATGGAAAATAAGAAGATTAAGAAGAGTAACTCCGCAAGCAGCAAGAAGGTTTGTAGCTATGGTCAGGTCAGTGACAGGCACTACCAGCTCCGGCTGCCTTTCTGATACAACCTGAGTCGCTGCGAAGACCCAGAGGGACGAGCTCAGCCAGGCAGAGCCATGGAACTGATCAGCGCTTTGCCCGGCGAGACCGCGCTGCGCTCAGGGTGGGAGCGGGAGCCCTGCGGGGGTCTGTCTGTCACGCTGGGACGCTCCCCTGGGTGCCTGGCACAGACTCCAAGCCAGGGGCTCCCCGCCCGACAGGCTGCAGTGTCTGTCTGGCCCCCAGACGGCCCCGGCCTGTCTCCCTGTCCATCCCCCTGGGGGTTGTGTGCTGTCTCTCTCGCTCTCTAGCCCCTGCCCGAGGGGGTCGGTCTGTGAGTCCCCCGTGGCAGCGCCGGTGTCTGTCCGTCCGTCTGCCGCTCTCACCTGCTCGGGCCGCCGCCCACAAGAGGATGAGCCCCCAGCAGCAGCCTGGGTGGCGGAGTCGGGCCATGCTGCTCCCCGCGTGTCCCGGCCGGGCGGCTGCGGGACTTGGGGAAGCTCGGGACACGCCTCCTCCCGGGTCCAGCTCACGCCCTGTCCGCTGAGCCCTGTGCTGGGAGTGGGGAGGCGGCTACAGAGCACGGACTCCCCGGGCCGCCCTCCCACCCGGGCTGTGCCTTGGTCGCGGGGCTTAGCCCGGGGGACACGGCGCCGCCGTAGTGGGGGCGGGCGGGCGGTAGCAGCACTTTGACGCTCCCGGGGCAGCGTCGCCAGCATTTCCCGCCAAACACCGGGGCTGAGCAGGCGCTGCCGCCCCCCGGCTCGCTGCCCCGGGCCCCGCACAACCCACCCACAGAAGCCCCTTCAGCGCGGGAAGAGCTCCAGGGCTGCGCCACCCACCAGCCCCTGCCCACAGACATGTCTCTCTACCTAGGTGCTGGTGGGGTCCTCAGCCCTGACGCTCAGCAGGGGACTTAGCCTCACGGGGGGCGGAACTACTCCTATTTTACAGGTGGGAGCTGGGTACAGGGTGAATCGACTTGCCCAAGGGCACAGGGGAAGCCTCCGACCTGGGAAATGAATCAAGATCACCTGTCTTTAGTCTCCCCCCCCCTCTCCCCCCATGCTCTATTGTCTACACTATCTGGGGTCTGGTGCCCCTTTGGGGGGGCCATGAGCAGGTTTCAGGGGGGGTCCAATCAAAATAAACCGGAGAGCAGGACTGTCATTGGAATCGCTGGAGCCCAGGGCAAAAAGCCAAAGCCTGAGCCCCTCGGTGCAGGGCTGATGCCACAGTCTGAGCAACAACGCTTCACAGGGTCCCCTGTGATATGGGGCTCCAGGCAGTTGTCCTTCTTGCTATCCCCTCATGCCAGCCCTGGCTTTTAAGCTACTGGATATGCAGAAAAACAATTGTGGCACAGGCAGGCAAAGGAATTTTTATAGCATTTGAGGGGCCTCAGGAAGAAAAAGGTTGAGAACCCCTTCTCTATACCATTCTTCCCACTGCTGGGATCAGGGCAGTGATTTCCCTAGACCCCCTCTGAATTTCCCCAACACCACCACCCCCCCCCAGTTTTGTGAGCTAGTTACATACCAATTTAGTGACTGTTTGGAAATCTGAATTTAAACTGAAATATTAATACACACTTTAAAAGCTTATACAGTGCATGATAAAATACGTGTATCTGAAATAGTATACTAGATTTGAAAAGTATGAACATAGACTAGCTTCCTTGCTTCCTTATACAGCTGTTGTTTTTTATGATGTCAGTGCATTCATTTCGGTGATGTTGGCCAACCTAATAATTTCAAATGATGATTTGTAAGCAAAGTCTAAATGAGCTCTCCCTGACAGCTAGTGATGAGCTGGGGCTGTGGGGAAAGGCTTCAGGGCCAGATTATATTTACATTCACACCTAATCTACTTAGGTGTTGAGCAAACAGATCTATGTTGTCCAAGTGATAGATTTTGGCTGGGGTTGGGTTACAAACCACTTGAATGTGGAGGGAATGGGGGATGAAATGTTGTTCTTATTGTGTGAGTAAAGGGCAGTAGAACTGTACTTAGCCTGTGATGATTTGAAGGCATCAAGAGAGAGGGTGGGGACCTGTTCCTCTCCACTGTTTAAAGACAGAGCTGATTAGGCTCCATAGAGACTGTTAAGTGTTCTGTTAAGTGACCACTGCAGCTGAAATCACTGACAGTCAGGTCTAAGTGCTTAGTCCTGTTGTGGAGACAGTGTTCCTGTGGGTAGAGTGTTTTTGTGTAAGAGACAGCCCAGACTGCACTAGCAGCGAGTGAGGTTCCCACAGTGAGAGCTCAGCTGAAATCACTGAGAGCTGGTGGAACCTCAAGAGACCAACTCGCAGAGGTCACAGTGGCAGATGGCAGCAGAAGGTGACTGTGCAGGGCCATTGGCAACAGAGCGGTGGAGTGAATGGTGGCAACAACGAACAGACGTGGCCAGAGCAAACAGTGAGCAGCTGGAGGAACAAGCAAGGTGCCTTCTTGTCCCCCACCTGGAAGGTGTACTCACGTGAAAGCACCTCTGAACTCTGGGGCCTTGGCTACACTGGTGCTTTACAGCACTGCAAATTTCTTGTTCAGGGGTGTGAAAAAAACACACCCCTGAGCGCTGCAAGATACAGTGCTGCAAAGCACCAGTGTAACCAGTGCCCCAGTGCTGGGAGCGCGGCTCCCAGCGCTGCAAGCTAATCCCCATGGGGAGGTGGAGTACGTGCAGCGCTGGGAAGAGCTCTCTCCCAGCGCTGGCGCTACGACCACACTCACACTTCAAAGCGCTGCCGAGGCAGCGCTCCTGCGGCAGCGCTTTGAAGTTTCGAGTGTAGCCAAGCCTTGAGTCTCCACTGACCAAGGACAACACCAGTGAGTGCGGTGGAGGGAAAAGTGAGGGACATGTTAAATAAACGTTTGTTGGACTATGTTTTAGTCACTTTGCTCCAGAATGCTAGATTTGTGACTGGGAATGGAACCTTATATAAATATGTTTCCTAGTAGGCCAAGATTTTTAAAATGCATTATTTGCCAAGGTTGTTATCTCACATTGTTGCTATCTTGGGAGGTCATTATGTTGGGGAGTTTCTGTACCAAACATTTTTATTATTATAATTAATTTTTACATAAGAATGGTCATACTGGGTCAGACCAATGGTCCATATAGCCCAGTACCCTGTCTTACAACAGTGGTCAAGGCCAGGGGCTTCAGAGTAAATGAACAGAATGTAATCATCAAGTGACCATCCCCTGTTGCCCATTCCCAGCTTCTGGCAAACAGGCTAGGGACACTCAGAGCATGGTGTTGCATCCCTCCCCATCCTGGCTAATAGCCACAGATGGACCTGTTCTCCAGGAATTTATCTAGTTCTTTTTATAATCCTGTTATAGTTTTGGTCTTCACAGCATCCCCTGGCAAAGAGTTCCCTAGGTTGACTTTATTTTGTGTGAAGAAGTACTTCTTTTGTTTTTTTAAAACCTGCTGCCTATTAATTTCATTGGGTGACTGCTAGTTCTTGTGTTATGTGAAGGATTAATAATAATAATAATTAATAAATAAAATTTCTTTATTCACTTTCTTCGCACCAGTCAAGATTTTGTAGACCTCTGTCATATCCCCATTAGTCATCTCTTTTCTAAGCTGAAAATTCCCAGACATTTTAATCTCTCCTCCTGTTTCATACCCCTGATTATTTTAGTTGCCCATCTCTGTACCTTTTCCAATTTCAATATATATATTTTTAGGATGGGTGACCAGATCTGCACACACTTCAAGGTGTGCACATACCATGGATTTATATAGAGGCAATATGATATTTTCTGTCTTATTATCTATCCCTTTCTTAACGATTCCCAACATTGTTTGCTTTTGTGACTGCTGCTGCACATTGAGTGGATGTTTTCAGAGAACTATCCACAATGACTCCAAGATCTCTTTCATGAGTGTTACCGGCTAATTCAGATGCCATCATTTTGTATGTATAGTTGAGATTGCTTTCCAATGTGCATTACTTTGCATTTATCAACATTGAATTTCATTTGCCAGTTTGTTGCCCAGTCACCCAGTTTTGTGAGATCCCTTTGTAACTCTTCGCAGTTTGCCTGGGAGTTAACTATCTTGAATAGTTCTGTATCATCTGCAAATTTTGCCACCTCACTGTTTACCCATTTTTCCAGATCATTTACAAGTACATTGAACAGTACTGGTCCCAGTACTGACCCCTCAAGGATACCACTATTTATCTCTCTCCATTCTGAAAACTGATAATTTATTCCTACCCTTTGTTTCCCATCTTTTAACCAGTTATTGATCCATGAGAGGCCTGCCCTCTTATCCCATGATGGCTTACTTTTCAAAAGTCAATTTAAATTAAATAAATTTTTTTTATTTTTTTATTTTTTTTTAGAAATCTAGATCTGTTATGTGTTTTGGTGTAACTTGCATTTTCCTTATGTTAAATTTGCATTATCCTAACAAAACATTTACTTCATTCACTTTATTCACATCAGTCAAGATTTTATAGACCTCTAGCAGATCCCCACTTAGTCTTCTCTTTTCTAAGCTGAAAATTCCCAGTCATTTTAATTTCTCTTCCTGTTTCATACTCCTAATCACTTTAGTTGCCCATCTCTGTACCTTTTGCATTTCCAGTATGTCTTTTTTGGGATGGAGTAACCTGATCTGCACACAGTATTCAAGGTGCAGGCGTACCATGGATTTATATAGAGGCAATGTGATATTTTCTGTCTTACTATCTATCCCTTTCTTTAAAAAGCAAAGGTTTCAGAGTAGCAGCTGTGTTAGTCTGTATCTGCAAAAAGAACATAAGCTTTCGTGGGCTACATCCGATGAAGTGGACTGTAGCCTGCGAAAGCTTATGCTCAAATAAATTTGTTAGTCGCTAAGGCGCCACAAGTACTACTGTTCTTTTTTTAAAAGCAAACAGAATGTTGGGAATCATTGACTACCGCTGCACACTGAGTGGATGTTTTCAGAGAACTATCCACAATGATTCCAAGATCTTTCTTGAGTGTTAACAGCTAATTCAGACTCCTTCATTTTGTATGTATAGCTGAGATTGTTTTCCAATGTGCATTACTTTGCATTTATCAACATTAAATTTCATCTGCCATTTTTGTTGCCCTGTCACCCAGTTTTATGAGATCCCTTTGTAATTCTTTGCAGTCTGCCTGGGAGTTAACTATCTTGAATAGTTTTGTATCATCTGCAAATTTTGCCACCTCACTGTTTACCCATTTTTCGAGATCATTTATGAATATGTTGAACAGTAATAGTCCCAATACCGACCCCTCAGGGATACCACTATTTATCTCTCTCCTTTCTGACAACTGATAATTTATTCCTACCCTTTGTTTCCCATCTTTTAACCAGTTACTGATCCATGAGAAGACTTTCCTCTTACTCCATGATGGCTTACGTTTCAAAAGTCAATTTAAATTAAATACTTTTTTTTTAAATGTATATTTTTTTAGAAATCTAGACCTGTTATGTGTTTGGTGTAACTTGCATTATTCTTATATTAAATTTGCATAATCCTAACAAAACATTTACTTTGTTCATATCTCTTTTATTTATCTCATTGGTCCTGACACCTTCCCTGTAAATTCGAACACCCCCCCTAATTTCAATTCCTGGGGAAACCACCGGATCAGGGCTGCCCTCTCTTCAGCTTCCCCTATGGACGCTTGTCTTCCACTCCTAAATCCTTGCTCTTCCTGCCAGATGCAGGTTCATCACAGCAGCAATTTCCTGTATGTTGTGGGGGTCATGCCATTATGCCTCTGACTTGCTGCTTCATCCAATGGCCCATAGTGCCTAATTCCAGCTGGTGCCATTTTAACCAACAGCTTCCAGGTATGTTCAAGAATCACAAAGTGGCTGTTTGTTTTATTGAGTACTTTTCTGACAATGTATTTATTACAAGAATGAGGCCATTCTTGAGAGCACACATTTTTCATCAAAGAAAGACCAGTTCCTTATGCTGCTGAAAAAATATGTCCAACACACTAATGTCTCAGAAGATGAGATGAGAAAGCAGCAGCATCCCTCCTTTGCCCCTTGCAATCCAGATTACTTGTAGGTCATGTAGATTTATTGTCCCATTTTGGGTATTCCTCCTGATGTTCTAAAGCAGCTGTTGATGCGTGGTATGCCCACACCTTGAATACTGCATGGAGTTCTGATTGCCCCCATTTAAAAATATATATATTAGAATTGGAAAGAGTATAGAGACGGGCAACATAAATTACACTGGTCTACAATTTTTGAGAAGTCGTCTGCTTCAGAGATAATGTGATATTTATTATGTATTTTGATGTGCTGAATTCAAGTATGACAATTAAAACAACTGATTGGCTACTGTTTCTAAGATATTTAAGTTTTTACATTTTATGTCTATGTATATTGTGTAGATAGTAGAGTTTTAATCATAAATTGTAAACCTAGGTCTTTTCATGTGTTTATGGTTGCTTTACATGATAATATTTCACCTGTCCTGTTTATGTAACACTTTAAAAATCAGCAAAAGGGTTATATAAATAAAATTTATTATGAAACAAAAGGCAAAAAACTATTATGTACATAGTTTAGTCCTATTCAGTGTCTACTCGGCGCTTCTTGGTTTGTCTCTTGTATTCATTAAATGGAGCATCTCTTGTCACTGTCCAGCAATAGTCTACAAGCATTGATGGGCTCCATTTGCCCTGATAGCCTGCCAGGAGATTCCACTGCTGTAGTCTGGAGCCCAACAGCTCTGCCTTACTCTTGGGTAGTTCCAAATCCCTGACAAGGTCATTCAGTTCACCTTGTGTTATGAGGTGTGGTTCAGAGGAGGAGGATGGGAGAAAATGTGGGTCCTGTGACATTGATGGTTCAGGACCAGAAGTTTCATCCTCTTCCTCTTCCTCGTCTGACTCAAGTGAGAATGATTCTGGTGCATCAGGAACCGGCAGTCTTTCTCCGTGGAGTACTGGGCATATAGCTGATGGAATGTTTGGGTAATGAACAGTCCACTTTTTCTTCTTTGACACACCTTTCCCAACTGGAGGCACCATGCAGAAGTAACAATTGCTGGTATGATCTGTTGGCTCTCTCCAAATCATTGGCACTGCAAAAGGCATAGATTTTCTTTTCCTGTTCAACCAACTGGCGAAGATTTGTTGCACAAGTGTTGCAGCATATGTGTGGGGCCCACCTCTTGTCCTGATCTCCAATTTTACAGCCAAAAGAAAGGTGATAGGCTTTCTTAACCATAGTGGTTATACTGCGCTTTTGTGATGCAAAAGTCACTTCATCACAAACATAGCAGAAGTTATCTGCGCTGTTCACACAAGTACGAGGCATCTCTGCTCACTTTGGCTAAACAGAAATGTGTCCCTTTGCAAAATCAAACACTGACAAATAGAGCACGACACTGTATGATTTTAGAGCTGATATAGGGCAATTTGTTCAGCAGAGTGATGTAAGCTTCATTATGATTGCATTATCCATGACTTCTAGGAATAACATGATGCAATTCATATCATGCATGATGCAATACCAGCTTTAGATTGCAGCATTAATTGTTTTGCCTAAAAAGCAAGTACTGTCCAAACCCAGTCATAGATTTATTCATAGATCCAGTCAGAGATGTATTTTAGTCATTTCTGGTTTAAATTGAGATCTCTTCCCTTTATAACTCACTTATCCTCCGCCATTCCCAAGTCAAGGGTCGTATATACTGGCCAAATAGCATATCTTGAAAACTAGCACTAATCAACAATTTTAAGCATCATTTTCGTTCTCAGTGACCCAGAATTAGTAAAGTTGGACTACATTTATTTCAGAAGCATTTTGGCTGTAGAGCAGTGTTATCAGGGGTATGGAACAATTTCCATGTGAGGAGAGATTAAAAAGACTGGGACTGTTCAGTTTAGAAAAGAGATGACTGAAGGGAATATGATAGAGGTCTATAAAATCATGAATGGTGCGGAGAATGTGAATAAGGAAGTGTTATTTACACCTTGGCATAACGCACAAACCAGAGATCACCCCATTCAATTAAGAGGTAAGAGGTTTAAAGTCAACTTGTGGAACTCATTGCCAGGGCATGTTGTGACAGTCTAAAGTATAACTGGGTTTAAAAAAGAGAGAAGTTCATGGAGGATAGGTCCATCAATGACTATTAGTCAAAATGGTCAGGGACACAACCCCATACTCTGGGAGTCCCTAATCCTCTAACTGCTAGAAGCTGGCACTGGAATATCAGGAGATAGATCATGTCATAAATCGCCCTGTTCGGTTCACTCCATCTGAAGCTTCTGACACTGGCCACTAGATGGACCATTGGTCTGAACCAGTATTGCCATTCTTACCAGGACTCTTTTAAAGGCTGTCACTGTAGTTTGTGTGGTAGCTCTTTCATATCAGATGATCTCTCGTTCAAGTCACACGCCAAGGCTTTGGCTCATGCCCAAAGCTCATGTTGCAGTGCTGTAGCAGTAGCAGGAATGCAGCTACTAAATATACCATCCCAGGGCCACCCGGAGCAGAAGCAATTTGGCGGCCGGGGGGGGGCTCCGAAGTGCCCCGAAGACCCACAGCGGGAGGCCCTTCCGCCCCAGGACCTGCTGCCGAAGTGCTGGGTCTTGGGCAATTTGGCAGCAGGGTCCCCTGCTGCCGAAGACCTCAGGCCCCCTGAATTCTCTGGGTGGCCCTGTACCATCCTTGTGCAAAACTGTTTTGTCCTTGTTGCTAGTCTAGTTGAAAGGCAAAGGTCTCAAGGTACTTCTTAAAAAGAGGTGAAGATAAATCCCAGTGCAATGGCTAACTATTCCTCCTTCAATAAAATGAGTTCTAATGTCTAACGCTGAATGCATAAATGCTAGGTTTGCCTGAAAACAAATATTTCATGATTTTTCATTTATGAAACATGCTTCATAAAATGAAAAATTCACATGCTTTCTCCATTTGACATTACTGGCCAGGAAGGAATATTGAAATGAGTTATATATATATCTATATTTAGCTCCAATATGTGATTTACAGCTGATTGTCATAGCAGAAACGTTTTTAAACATGATTGGAACTATCATCAGGGTGAGAAAGGACCTTCTGAGTCTAGCTGCTCTTTCCTTTCAACACCTCTCTCTGCATTTCTCTGAGATCATCACACAAGAGGTTATTGCAGTTCTATTAGTCAGGAAAACATTTCAAATTTTAGTCTCTCCTTTGGTTTCCCTATATTTTCTAGCATCTCCAAGTGAAGGTCCAATAGTGCTGCCTTGGGTGCAGGATATTCATTTGTTCCTCATTTACTTCAATCAAACCCATAGCAATGTATTATATTTAAGAAGTGTCAAAGTTAGAATCAGGACTCACAATTTGTCAGACCACTCTGTTTATTAGCACAGCGCTCCGCCAATAACATTCAGAATATGTGAGTGGCCATGCAAGGCCCAAACAGTCTTATTTATACAGATACAAGAGCGGGAATTAGACAAAGGGACAAAGAAATCAAAACAGTAAAATTCACCTGGGGCACAGCATGCATATCCTATTTCCTTACTAACTGTTATCGATCTAAGGCTAATGCTTCACCAATTGCCCTTAAACGGTGCAATTGTTCTATGTTAATGTCTGTATTCCTGACACCTGGTTGCAACATTCCAACAACTTTGCTTAAAGGTACAGACAACATTTCTTTAATCCTTTCTATTCTTACTATATAATTCATTCTGCTTTCACAATCCCTCCTTTTGGTCAGGCGTACGCCATGACCAACCCTTACTGAGTTCCACAAATTAACCGTTCCTTATCTCTTAGTTCATCAGCGATATTCAAAATCATCATATTAGCACTCTGTTTTGGGGCAGCCATCTGGGTGACACAATTCTGGATACAACAGGAGATTAACTGAAAGCATACAAAAATCACTAAGATTCCAAACAGGATAGTTAGGGCTCCCTGAAACAACCAGTTTCCTATGCCAGAGAAATTGAACAGGTTACTTAGCCACTTCCATAAAGAACTCAGCTCTTTATGAGGAAGATATGCAACTTGTTCTAAGTGGCTAGCGTGATCTATTACCTCATTGGTATTGTCAGGTATAAACACACAACATTCTTTTCCAATGAAAGCACAGGTCCCTCCTTTGGCCGCCAGCACTATGTCTAATGCTTGACGGTTTTGGAGGGCAACCTGTCTGATCACCCCTGTTTCTTTGGCCAGGGTTTTTAAACTTTCTCCGGTTTCATTTGCCATTATTTCAACCACTGCTTGTAACCTCAGGAGTCTTTTTGCGTGGTGTATTACTCCCCCAAGTGGGATAAAGGAACTGCCAATAGCCTCTTCCCAGGTGTCATTACTGTTCCATATTGTGTTAAACGGACAAGGTCCTCCAGTGAGGTCTGGGGAATTGAGTGGGATAGCCAGGACAGGAACACCAGTTTGAGAGTGGGCTGGGATGTGGCTGCAGACCCAGCATTTAGAAATAATAAGGGTCTGAGCTATCCACACTTGCTGCTGGATAAAAGAATTGTCCTTGTGGACTCCCCAGACCTTAAGACACCAGCAGCCGAAGAACAGGCACCACCAGAGGCGCATGTTGGAGGCAGGGCCCTTCTGGTTCTGACAACCTCAACTGAGGGAACTGCAGTTACAATTTTATGTCCACCAGGCAGCAGGCGCTAGGCTCACTACTGCTTCTTCTTGGGCCTTGCTTTATGTAGTCATCTGCTTCTGGCAACCCTTACGAGAGCGTAGATTGTAAGGTATTGCAGGCTGTTCCTCTATGTCTTCTTCTGGAGTAAAAAAATTGACTTTGCGTGGTCCTGAGGTGGTGGTTGGTTCACTGGAGGTAGTGCATTCTTACACTGCAAAGTATGTATCCACTCTGAGATGCCAGACAGTTTAACAGCCATCCCTTGACTCTGGCTATAACAATGGCCTTCACACCTTATCTTTTCCTGATGCATACATTCCTCATTCACACAAATAGATTGAGAATACAAACAGTAGTATTTTTTATTGAACAAAAAAGCATTGCAAATTAAACCTTGCTAAGTTTTACAATTGATAACTAAGACAATGTACATTGAGACCCAGGCCTTCAATGTTTCTCTAATTTACTTAACATAGACACAATAGAGAATCCTGTCTCTTACTACCTAAATCTTAAAACAAAGAGTTAGAGGGGGCCCAATTTGTAATGCATATGGGAAAACAGAATCTTAGGGTATGGCTACATTTGGAATTTCAAAGCGCTGCCGCGGCAGCGCTTTGAAGTGTGAGTGTAGTCAGAGCGGCAGCGCTGGGAGAGAGCTCTGCCAGCGCTGCATGTAAACCACATCCCTTACGGGTGTAGCGTGCAGCGCTGGGAGCCGCGCTCCCAGCGCTGCTGCCCTGATTACACTGACGCTTTACAGTGCTGTATCTTGCAGCGCTCGGGGGGGTGTTTTTTCACACCCCAGTTGCAGCGCTGTAAAGTGTGAGTGTAGCCAAGGCCTTATAGTCCCAGGGGGTCATTTATTTCTGCTATTTAAAAAAGTGGCTAGCAGGATGAAATCAAATTATACTTTAATTCTTATGGGACATTATAAAATCCTGCTCCTACATATCCCCCTTTTGACACTAAGATTATTAATCGCCAGTGTCACTTCTTATTTAGTCCATGTAATAGAAAATACTGGGAGGTGATTTGGGCCTGTGGCTTTAGCTTTACATACATTTGTTTTATCCACCAGCACATTTTAAACATTTCAATTACACACATACAATTTAAAACCAAAAACACAATTAGGGGTAGTAACATTAGTATGCCAGTAGTTGTGGGAAACCATTCAGAAAATATGTTATACCAATGGTAAGCTGTTATGTTTTTCTGTAGTGGCAATTCTTAACATGTCCCCATTTGTGTGTATAATATGAATGGTCCAGTTTTCCACATCTTTTTTTTTTTTTTTTTTTTTTTGGAACTATGTTACCTTTTTACCTTTTAACAGATGATTGGTAACTGTTTGCCATTCAATGCCAAGCTTGATAGAGAACTCAGCTAAATCAGTGCTTACAGTAAGCTGAGACTTTCTTTTGTTGTTGTTGTTGTTGTTGTGGCAAATAGTAAATGTGAGTATTGGTAAACACAGTACTTACATTACATTTACATTTGTCTTCTGGTGGGTTGCTAACACTTTTTAAACACTTTTCCCCAAGAATTAACACATACACATAGCCCATTATACAGTACTTTGGATTATCTGAAAGACAAAAATAACATTTTTCTATCCCTTTTGGGGTGGCATTGATTATTACTTAAAAGATTCCTTTCTTTTACAAATACCTTTGCTGACTGCAGGCAAAACAGAGGAATTACCCCCATATTTTCTTGTGTTTTTTTGTTCTATAGGCAGGTCAGGTTTTAATGGCTTCTACTTTTTAAAGATTATGCGGAAATTATTCCACTGTTTAGTTATTAAATTCATGAGGTGGTGTACCTCAAGTTTTTCTTCTTATATAGCAGACCAAGTTTGTAATGTTTTTCCTGCTATGTTAAGTTTTAAGTTTATACACAGGTAATAGCTGAGAAGCATCATTACCATATTACTTTAAAGGATTTTTCCAAAAATCATACACACTACAAGTTGTTACAGGGGTACTTACTAACATTAAAGTTATTTTAATTGTTTAGTATTAACAGTAACAGTAGCATCAAATCTATTAAAGGTATCTTGTTATACCATGCCTTTTATGTAGGCAATTTGTGTTTTTTTTTTGACCAGGTATGTTCTTTATTTGCAGCTTCTTTTGTGCTGGCAGTTCTCACCTTTCTTTATCAGTTAGGTAATTTGCATCAACACAGGCTAGGCTTTTGGATTCAGAGCCATCAGCAGAGCTCAGAGACTCTCTGTCTTAACATACAGGGATCTGAAAAAGAAAACACAGCCTATTGCGGCTCTTTTTGGAGCCCTAATAGGATTTTAATTCAGCAGCACGTTTCATTTGCATTTTTTTTACCCCTTTCTACAATATAGGCACATGTCCAAAATGCACATTCCTTCTATACTGTAACTTTTTAAAAACATCAGCCATATGAATTTTTACATAAGGTGTAACTGTTTCTTTTGTTCTTACAGAGTTTTCATGTATCCTTATCAAAGTGACAGTCTGATTCCACAGAGCCATTTTAAGGCTCAGTGTTTTTAACATTGCTTCTTTTTGTTTTGTGCACCTCACCTCTGCTGTTGCTTCAGAGGGTCACTGTTAATTTCTTATTCTTTCACTACAGCTCTTATCTGCTATTGTTACCAAAAAAAACAACCAAACAGACAGACTCCAGAATCTTTACCTATTCTCCTGATTTTAACTGCCCTATTGCAGCCATGACTTGGTCTTTATTTAAAAACATTTTAATTTTTGTAAAGAATTAAATTACCCCTTAAGGGTTAAATGGTAAATCCCAAAGCCAAACAACACTAATTGCCTGTGTCTTGCAAAAAGGTCTGTCAGTTTTGCAACTTTGAATTAAAGAGTCAAATGAATTTTTAGTGGCATTAAAAACAAAAACAAAATCAATTTATCTTACCCCTACAAAACAGGAGTTTTACAAACCAGATATGCTGGTTTAGATTCTTAGAACTTTACATATTTTCACAGACAAATAGATACGTACACTTTCTTTTCCTTAACATTCCTTTACACTGCTTTGTTTTTACATAGCTGTATATATATTTGGATCATTTACAGGCATTCTTCTGGAAAAGGGCCCATTTTCCCTTCAGAATGGCTGCAAGAAACCAAGAATTCTCTCTTTAACATGGTCCTTTTTAACATTTTCCACAAAGTTTAACTGCTTAATTCTCTCCAGCCTCTGTAGAGTTAACTTTTCACTCTCTTCCCTTAAATCACTTGTTTGTGTCCCAAAATGACACCTTTATCACCTCAGATTTCACCATTTTAAGTATTGTTCCAGGGGTTCATGCCTGCACTTACTGCTTTTCTTACTCCTGACACTATTCCCTTAGGGCTTTCAACCTGTTTCTTTATCTGTTGCTTGCCTGCTTGTCTGGGCCCAATCCTGCTTTTTCCAATGAACCGTTTGTGAGTGATATTGTTGTCATTTCACAATTTAGAAAGAAATGTTCAAGGAAAGGGACCAGGAAGGGTGGGGACTAGTTGAGGAGCCCACCCTCCTTGCTGAATTGGTAGTGGAACACTAAAGAATCAGTTTTTGAGGCAGACAACAAAGGGGAACAGAACAAGGGGCTTTTTGGTCATTTTTACAATGAGATGGGAGTATGAAGGGGGTTGGATCGATCCGGGGTTTGGAGAACAGAGTAAAGAGGAGCGCTCGGTCTAGTGGTGGGAGAGGAGGCTTTTAATAAAGCTTTTAACTTATTATTTGAATAATTGAGAGAGGCCAGTTTTGATTTTGTCCACCTATGATTTGCCTCTTGCCACCACTGCGTGAAACGATTAACCTCTCCTTTAGCCAATTTAGTTTTAGGTTGGCCGAGTTTGTCCTTTAAGACGTTCACTTAGTCTTTGTTCCAAGATTTTAACAATGGCCACTGAGTTTTGGGATCCCCCTGAGTTAGCCTAGACCATTTTCCCAGAAATTTACAGGAGTCTGGACCTTTTTTACAGGAGTCCAGACCCATCCTAAATACATAAAATGCGCCGGCGTTCATTTAGGGAACGGTCCCGACTTAGACGTCTGGTTACCAGTACAGGAGGACTTTCAAACACCAATCACACAAGAAGGAAATTCAGGTTCGTCAGAGCGATGCTTGCTGCAACACACAAAAGGAGCCCACAGGCTACTGCCTCAATTGCCCTTGCTTTCACACCAGGGGTTTTACCCAAAGTGTGGTGCGGCTGCAATTGTGCAGATTCCACTCTCAGACCGCGGGGACAGGAACCCCTTGGTCGGCCGATCCCCAGACAGAAACGGCACCCAGACTCAAACACTCCACAGGGAGGACGGATAGACACAGAGACAGGACTGTCCTCAGTCTGGACAAAATACAGAAATAATTACCTGACCAGATTCCTGATGTCAGATCCCAGAATCCCTACCAGAACAGAGTGGGAACCAACAGGTTCGATGGCATAGACTTCACTGTAGCTGTGCGCCTTTCCGTTCTAGTGGGGGACCGCTTGGGCCAAATGCCCAGGTGCCGGCTGCCACGGGCATCCTACAAAAACAATCAGGAATCACACAGCCCCAGTGAAGACGGTTGCCATCTCGGTGGAACCTCCAAATTGTCAAAGTTAGAATCAGGACTCACAATTTGTCAGACCACTCTGTTTATTAGCGCAGCGCTCCGCCAATAACATTCAGAATATGTGAGTGACCATGCAAGGCCCAAACAGTCTTATTTATACAGATAAAAGAGTGGGAATTAGACAAAGGGACAAAGAAATCAAAACAGTAAAATTCACCTGGGGCACAGCATGCATATCCTATTTCCTTACTAACTGTTATCGATCTAAGGCTAATGCTTCACCAATTGCCCTTAAACGGTGCAATTGTTCTATGTTAATGTCTGTATTCCTGACACCTGGTTGCAACATTCCAACAACTTTGCTTAAAGGTACAGACAACATTTCTTTAATCCTTTCTATTCTTACTATATAATTCATTCTACTTTCACAGAAGCCACTGTGTTCTAACGTTAGTTGTGCTGAGATACGTTTGGAATCAATTACCTATCAAGCTACATAACACCACCACAGACGACTATCTTCAATCCATGAAGATATGCCATCACACTGAATGTATGCAGAGATGCACATGGCCAGAGGGATTGCAGGCACATGTGCAAACGGAAAGGGAATACAGACAAGCAATGCGGTTATGAACAGGAAGTGCAGATGTACAAACTAAATACGAGGAAATGCAGATGCTCATTAATCAAAACACAAGGCTCTCACTCTGATCAAAGACAGCTGTAGGTCGTATTTGGTGAGATGACTTCAAATGAGCAAGTGAAAAGTGCAACCAAAATATTCTCCAGTTAGGGGCAGAAGTATGTCTCACTAAGCCATTTGGAATGCAATGCCTTGCAGTTTCTTTTTAAAACAAGCAGGAGAAATTTGGGATTGAAATAGCAGAAGGGGAGAAGATTTCTGATAGTAGATGGCACTTTGATCTAGCAGACAAAGACATAACAAGATCCAATGGTTGGAAGTTGAAGCTAGACAAACTCAAATTGGAAACAGAGTGCATATTTTTAAGTGAGGGTAAATGAATATGAATTTGCCATGATATACGTGGAAAGGAAATGCACAGGACTGGAATATGTGGACAGGAGACACACAACAACACATGCCAACTGATTCATCTGTGGTGTAACTATTTAAATCAAAGGACTTATACAGGAATTAATGACCCCAATCATGCATGAGAGGAGAGGTCTAATAAAAACTGCATTCAGGGACTGTACATATAATACATTGGTGGCTGCACATATGGGGTCTGTGCTAACCTGTACATGAAAGGCATCGAGGATGGAACCCATAATATTTATCTCCAAAAACATACTCCTTTGCCACTTGAGTTAAGGGAGAATCTGTTTAGTATAATAACATTAGACCTTTTCTATGCTGAGTGATCTAGTCACTAGAGTGTGATTTGGTTATACAGACTTAAGCAGGTCAACTATTCCACTAAGTAGAGTGGTGCCAGATAGCCAGTATATTATACCAGCTTGCAGAAATGTGTGGACATTCAAGGAGTGCAGACATGCACATGAAGATTTGTGGACAGGCAGCAAAATCGGGACAGGGGGTAGAGGATGTGTTGTAATTATCTTTGTTAATATTTCAAGACTGAAAAAGATCCAGCTTAGAAAGACAGGGCATTTAAACTACTACGCTAAAGTAAGGGTGCATACCCTTTTGCTCATTCACTTAAAACTAATTTAATAAGGAGCCAAACAGAAGTGTAGGGCAATGGTTCTCAATTGTTGTTTGTATTATTTTGGTACTATGGACCACTTCTAAAGACAAGCCATCTTTTGGAGCTCCTACCGTCTTCTTCCATTCTCATCCAAGTCCTCCCCATTCCCTGTAGTAACTATAATGCTATAATACAGGGGGAGGAAAGAAATTTTAAAATAGTAGTCAGAATACAATATTACAATTGATTTAGTTCAATTTGGTCCATATGGTTGCTTGGTTATATACCCAAGTTGTTTATGTGGTGTTTATTTTTCTTCCTGAGTGTAGGATTTTACATTAATACTGGTCCCTTAATGCCTACAGCCCCAGCTACTACTCTCATTTTTCCAGGAAACGTAGCACTTCAATTCTGTCCTGATGTATATTTGCTCCTCTTTCAATTTTTATGTTTTAAAAAAATTACTGTTGGATTTAAATCAGAGAAATACATGATCAAGAAAGACACAAAGCAGCTGCTCAAGAAAAAAGTTTGGTGATTGTGTTATTGTTTTATTAAGCATTTACTTAGTCAAAGAAGGTTTCAGAGTAACAGCCGTGTTAGTCTGTACCCGCAAAAAGAACAGGAGTATTTGTGGCACCTTAGAGAGTCTCTAAGGTGCCACAAGTACTCCTGTTCTTTAAGTCAAAAAAGTTTCTGGAAACCATAAGAGTGCTAGACTGAATGACAGCTGAAGCAGTACGCTTCATTGTTTGAATACTGACCAATGCTTCAACACTGTTACAGAAGCAACCCTGCAGACCACTATTTGCATACAGGTCATTTACAAGTCCATGGACCACAGTTTGAAAGCCACTTATGCAGAGAAAGTCATTTGCCAAAATCTAGCTTGTTAATGATTATTTTTTCAGTGAAATGCCAGTTGTTTCCTCTGTTACACATCTGTACTTTGGCTCTTTGTTAAAGTGGATAATTGACAGTAAGTGTTGATTTTAGCATATGGTTGAGCCAGCTCAGATAAAATCCAAACAAAATGCTCACTCATGAAACTTCACCCAAAAGTTGAAATGAAACTCTTTGAGTTATGTTCTGTTATGTTTTATTTTTAATTTTTGCAGTGGTCTATGTGCTTCTGGTTTTGGGGCCAGAAGCAGAAGTAGAGAAATATTATGACAGAGCCAATTTTTGCAAGATTTCCAGCTTAATTCTGTAGACCCAAGAGATTCAGATATGCTTAAGAAACCATCCAAACTTTGGAATAAGCTCCCTAGAGAAACAGTGGAGGCACAATTTTTTGAGCTAGATTAATTTAACTAAACAAAACACTTGAGAATATACCATGGGAAAATTACAAAAGAACAAAATTGCAAAATATCCAGGTCCATATCTACATACATTTTAAGTATTTTAAAAAATATATAAATGCACTTTTTTCAAATAAAAAATTACAAGTCAAACACTAAGTTTAAAATCATGACAAATTAAGACTCTACAGAGAAGACTTTGGGAAATGGGTCATTGAACAGCTGATCACATTTTAAAAATATTAGACAATATCTTTCAGTCTCAAATGGATATTTTCTTTTTCCCTAAATCAGGGTAGATGTGCCTGGGTGAAGCAATCAGGTGATTGGGAAGATGCAGCAAGCACTGAGGCAACTACATTTTGGCACCACAGCAAAGGGTCTACCTGATTCACTGATTAAAAAGCCAAGCGGTAGAGACATTTCCCAAAGAGAGAACAGTCTTGGTTTTTCCCCCAGTTCTCCCTGAGAGTGCCAGTCTTCAGCCTCTGTGTAGTATCTTCCAAAGCCTGTACATGTTTTTTATGTCACACTAGACATCCAGTTTTACAGATAGGTGCTGTAGTTTTCTGTGGTGGCCAACTGCAGGTACTCTAGGGTGCCTTTTCGGTAGCTGGCCACCCGGGAAGGCTCACGCACCAGGACCCGTTCAGTTTGCCTTTTCTCCAGACACTCTGTTATCATCCCTGCTAAGTCATCTTGCAATCGCTGCTGATTCTCCCTGGAAATAGCAGGAGAGGAAAGATTTCAGTGACTCATGCAGTACAGGTAACTAGGATCCTCAGTTCCCAAGCCATTTTTAGACAATTCTATCCTGCCATCGTTCCAGAAGCTCTCCATATACTAATGAGATAGATTGTGGGCAGAATCAATTTCAAGTGGACATAGAAATCCAATTCAGGGTCTACTTGTGACTGTTCCTGACAATATGGGTTACTGTTTTTGCCAAAGAAGTCTGTTTTAGCATCACAATCTCTCACCTGTAGAGTCTGTGAAATCACTTCAAATGAAGAGGAGAAAAACCTGAACTGGATTCACAAACCTAATTGAAATGGACTATGACTCTGACTCTATGACTAGACTCAGTTTCAAGTACCTGTAATAATCAGCTGCAGGTGTCTCTCAAAATAGTGGTAGTATTCTTAGAATTGCCACTCTGCCAGAAATTCATGGGACATATATGATTTTCACAGATATGTTCCATGCAGAACAATTAAAAAATTCCATATCTATCAGACTGGTGCCATATCACAGAGTGAAGACATAAGCATGACAGATAGCAATGGGTAGAATCTGAGGGATACCTTCAAACACACCTTCAGAGGGAGTGCCAAAACTCTAAAGACGATTCTCTCTGTTGCTCTTTTTAAAATTTCATTAGGTTAAAAAAAAGTGCCTAGTTAGAAAAGAAATGTACTGAAGAAAGTAGGCCAGGAATATCACTTCCTAAGCCCACAGATGGGAACTTTTGGGGTGAAAAATAAATGTAAGATACTATTAATTATTATTTTTATTGCAAACATTTTGAGAATTAGGTCCTATCCCATTGCACAAGTTCAACACTCTGCCCATTCATTCATATCTACCTAAAGCAGAAGAGACTGCCTTTCTCTCAGGCGGTAAGAGGTAATTTTTGTTAGGGTCTTTCCAGACCAGAAAGCATCAAGTTTTCTTGAGAGATTTGTTGTACCAACACTCATCTGTTCCCCAAAAAGGGAACAAAAACAATACCAGTTGATTTAAGTGACATAGCTAATCAGAGATCTTAAATTGCTAATTTACTTTGCTAACTACCATATACAGTATGTAAAGGAATTACTTCAGTCTGTATTGAAACCCAGTCACTTCTGAGGTGTATCACAACAGCTGTGTAAATAGTACATAGCAACACTACACAACGGGATAGGAGAGGAAGTGAAGAACTCCATATCTCACTGAAACTATTTGGAAAAATGTAATCAGCCAGACTTGACTTTGATCATGTCGCTGGAACCAATGCCCTTTGTATTGAGCAAAGTACATCTTAAATTACCACAAATGGTCAGGAACTCAGTGTTATGTCACTTCTGAAAGGCAGCACTTCAGTGTCACCACATCCCTTTACTCTGGAAACTGACTCAGTGTTAATTCAAAAGGAAGACTGTTACCTACCTGGGTCTGAATAAACCAGGACATCAACCTAGCATTTTTACCTGGTAACTCCTCTCTTATGCTCCAGAAATTGAAGTTTTGTTTAGAAGTTTTTAAAAATTAAGTCTCTAGACCTTATGCTTGTGAAGATAATCTTCAAAATGAGAACCCAATATAAACAAAGAGGTGCCTGAGTCTGCAAACAACCTAAAATGGTAACGAAGATGTGAACTGCTCTCGTTCATCTCATTTTGGTATAAAGTCTGAAGCTTAGTGATGACAGTTTAATGTTAATGTTAGTAACTGTTTCACTAGTAATCAAATCATACAAGAAAAAAGAAGGGAAATTACATAATAAAATTTGCACATTTTATTGTGACTGGCATTTCATTTTAGTGTTAGAAGTCATTGTAGCTTGGACTGGGGGTAAAGCTTGGGAGAGTATCACCACTCTTTTTTCCCCCAATCTGAACCTGCATCTACTAAATCAACACCCCTTTCTGGTGAGTTTTCCTTGAATGTCTCCCTTCCAAGACCCTGATCCAGTAAAGTATGTAAGCCTATTAGAGCAGCAAAGAATCCTGTGGCACCTTATAGACTAACAGACATTTTGGAGCATGAGCTTTCGTGGGTGAATAACCACTTCCTCAGATGCATGTGGTGGAAATATCCAGGGGCAGGTATATATATGCTAGCAAGCAAGCTAGAGATAACGAGGTCAGTTCAATCAGGGAGGATGAGGCCCTGTTCTAGCAGTTGAGGTGTGAAAACCAAGAGAGGAGAAACTGGTTCTGTAGTTGGCAAGCCATTCACAGTCTTTGTTCAATCCTGAGCTGATGGTGTCAAATTTGCAGATGAACTGAAGCTCAGCAGTTTCTCTTTGAAGTCTGGTCCTGAAGTTTTTTTGCTGCAGGATGGCCACCTTAAGGTCTGCTATAGCGTGGCCAGGGAGGTTGAAGTGCTCTCCTACAGGTTTTTGTATATTGCCATTCCTAATGTCTGATTTGTGTCCATTTATCCTTTTCCGTAGAGACTGTCCAGTTTGGCCGATGTACATAGCAGAGGGGCATTGCTGGCATATGATGGCGTATATTACATTGGTGGATGTGCAGGTGAATGAACCAGTGATGGTGTGGCTGATCTGGTTAGGTCCTGTGATGGTGTCGCTGGTGTAGATATGTGGGCAGAGTTGGCATCGAGGTTTGTTGCATGGATTGGTTCTTGAGCTAGAGTTATTATGGTGCGGTGTGCAGTTACTGGTGAGAATATGTTTCAGATTGGCAGGTTGTCTGTGGGCAAGGACTGGCCTGCCACCCAAGGCCTGTGAAAGTGTGGGATCATTGTCCAGGATGGGTTGTAGATCCTTGATGATGCGTTGGAGGGGTTTTAGCTGGGGGCTGTATGTGATGGCCAGTGGAGTCCTGTTGATTTCTTTCTTGGGTTTGTCTTGCAGTAGGAGGCTTCTGGGTACACGTCTGGCTCTGTTGATCTGTTTCCTTATTTCCTCGTGCGGGTATTGTAGTTTTGAGAATGCTTGGTGGAGATTTTGTAGGTGTTGGTCTCTGTCTGAGGGGTTAGAGCAGATGCGGTTGTACCTCAGTGCTTGGCTGTAGACAATGGATCGTGTGATGTGTCCGGGATGGAAGCTGGAGGCACGAAGGTAGGCATAGCGGTCGGTAGGTTTTCTATATAGGGTGGTGTTAATGTGACCATCACTTATTTGCACCGTGGTGTCAAGAAAGTGGACCTCCCGTGTAGATTGGTCCAGGCTGAGGTTGATGGTGGGGTGGAAGCTGTTGAAATCATGGTGGAATTTTTCCAGAGTCTCCTTCCCATGGGTCCAGATGATGAAGATGTCATCAATGTAGCGTAGGTAGAGAAGGGGCGTGAGTGGACGAGAGCTGAGGAAGCGTTGTTCCAGGTCGGCCATAAAGATATTGGCATATTGTGGGGCCATGCGGGTGCCCATAGCAGTGCCACTGATCTGGAGATATATATTGTCATCAAATTTGAAATAGTTGTGTGTAAGTATAAAGGCACAGAGCTCAGCAGCCAGTTGTGCTGTGGCATCATCAGGGATAGTGTTCCTGACAGCTTGTATTCCATCTGTGTGTGGGATGTTTGTGTAGAGAGCCTTTACATCCATGGCGGCTAGGATGGTGTTTTCTGGGAGGTGACCAATGCATTGTAGTTTCCTCAGGAAATCAGTGGTGTCACGGAGATAGCTGGGAGTGCTGGTGGCATAGGGTCTGAGTAGTGGATGGTAGTGGACAACCTGCCAATCTGAAACATATTCTCACCAGTAACTGCACACCGCACCATAATAACTCTAGCTCAGGAACCAATCCATGCAACAAACCTCGATGCCAACTCTGCCCACATATCTACACCAGCGACACCATCACAGGACCTAACCAGATCAGCCACACCATCACTGGTTCATTCACCTGCACATCCACCAATGTAATATACGCCATCATATGCCAGCAATGCCCCTCTGCTATGTACATCGGCCAAACTGGACAGTCTCTACAGAAAAGGATAAATGGACACAAATCAGACATTAGGAATGGCAATATACAAAAACCTGTAGGAGAGCACTTCAACCTCCCTGGCCACGCTATAGCAGACCTTAAGGTGGCCATCCTGCAGCAAAAAAACTTCAGGACCAGACTTCAAAGAGAAACTGCTGAGCTTCAGTTCATCTGCAAATTTGACACCATCAGCTCAGGATTGAACAAAGACTGTGAATGGCTTGCCAACTACAGAACCAGTTTCTCCTCTCTTGGTTTTCACACCTCGACTGCTAGAACAGGGCTTCATCCTCCCTGATTGAACTGACCTCGTTATCTCTAGCTTGCTTGCTAGCATATATATACCTGCCCCTGGATATTTCCACCACATGCATCTGAAGAAGTGGGTATTCACCCACGAAATCTCATGCTCCAAAACGTCTGTTAGTCTATAAGGTGCCACAGGATTCTTTGCTGCTTTTACAGATCCAGACTAACACGGCTACCCCTCTGATACTTAAGCCTATTAGCAATCCCAGAAAAGACGGTTACTCACCTTTGTAACTGTTGTTCTTCGAGATGTGTTGCTCATATCCATTCCAGTTAGGTGTACGCGCCGCGCGTGCACATTCGTCGGAAAACTTTTACCCTAGCCACTCAGTGGGCCGGCAGGTCGCCCCCTAGAGTGGCGCCACCATGGCGCTCCATATATACTCCTGCCGGCCCACCCGCTCCTCAGTTCCTTCTTGCCGGCTACTCCGACAGTGGGGAAGGAGGGCGGGTGCGGAATGGATATGAGCAACACATCTCGAAGAACAACAGTTACAAAGGTGAGTAACCGTCTTTTCTTCTTCGAGTGATTGCTCATATCCATTCCAGTTAGGTGAATCCCAAGCCTTACAAAGGCGGTGGGGTCGGAGTGAAATATGGCAGAATAAAACTGCCGAGCCAGAGGCTACAGCCTCCCTTGACTGCTGAACCAGGGCATACTGCGAAGCAAAGGTAAGGACCGAGGACCAATGGAGCTTCGCGACAGGTCTCGTGGGTAGAAACACGAGCCAGCAAGGCGGCAGATGAAGCCTGAGCCCTGGTAGAATGCACGGTGATGTGGCTTGGTGAAATATGAGCCAAATCAGAACAAGTGGGGATGCCCGCCATCACCCAAGATGAGATCCTCTGAGAGGAAAACAAGCAAGCCCTCCCTTTGGCCCGCTACCGGGGCAGAGCTGGGGCACCTTAGGAAATGATTCTGTCAGCACAAGATAATGCGAGCACTCCACAGATGTCCAAGGAGTGCAAAGGTTATGCCCATTGCGTTGAGCTGTGGGTAACATGAAAGGCCAAAACACCTTAGGGAGGAAAGCCGGGTGCGGTCACAACTGCACCTTGTCTTTGTGGAACCTTCGTAAGAGCTCTGATCTCAGAGACCCGTCTGGCCAAGACTAGGTTGAGGCCCCAGGGCGGGGCTGGGCGGCGCACCCGAGGGTGCAAGCGCTCCAAGCCCTTGAGGGACCTCGAACCCATAGAGCGTGGGACACTGAACGTCCATCTTAGCCTGCTGGAAGGTAGGGACGGCTGCTGAGCGTATCCTCAGCGATGATACCGCCAGATCCTGCCGCTAAAGGCCAGAGGCAGGCCAGAAAGAGGGGATCAAGACCTCAGCAGGAGCAAGATCGAGCGTACTGCAGCTGTAAAGGAAACGCTTCCACCTGGCTCGGTACGTTGACCAGGTGGAAGGCTGCCTGTCACCCCAACTCAGGTACGCAGGAGCCACCGTGAGGCGAAGAGGCTGCAGGTCCGAGTGACGAAGCCTGTCATTGCCCTGAGTGATGAGGTCTGGGCTGACAGGCCGAGCAACGTGGTATGTCAGTGCTGCCTGGACCACTCTGGAGTGATCATGATGACGCACGCTCCGCCCCTGCGGAATTTGAGCAGGACGTAACGAACCAGTGGGAACAGCGGGAAGGCATAATGCAGTTGGCCGTTCCACGGTATCAGGAATGCGTCCAAGATCGATTCCGAGGAGAGACCTTGGAAGGAGCAGGACACCTGGCATTTCCTGCACTCGCGGTGAGCGAACAGGTCTGTGTGAGGAACCATTTCCACTTCCGGAAAGCGGGACGCCTCACATGGGGCAGAGTGATGACTCGTAAGACAGGAAAGACCTGCTGAGTCAAAGAGATAAGACGTTCCGAACGCCTGGGAGAAAGGACGTCGCCAGCTCCATCGAGCGGGCCATGCAAAAGACCCGGAAATGGATGGCCTCCTGACAAAAAAGGGGGGAGGACTATGTCCCCCCTGAATGCTTATGAAGCACCTGGCCATTGTGTTGGCTGTAAACACCGAGATACAACGGCCTCACAGCTGCCGCTGGAACCCCTGGCACGCCAGGCGGACTACTCTGATTTTTGGGGCATTAATGAGGAATGCCAGCTCTCTAGAAGACCGAAGGCCTTAAGCTCGGAGGTGACCATGAGCACTCGAGCAGAGAGATGATGCGTCCGCCGTCAGGGGCAGTGAGGGCTGGGGCGGATGAAACCGCATCCTGTCCACACCAAGGAGGGGGTTAGCCACCACTCTAGGGAGCCTAAGGCGTTCGAGGGAACGGTGACTACCATGACCATTGGCTCCCTGTCCAAGCGGTACGCCGAGGTGGGCCAGACTTGGAGAGGACGGAGGCGGAGCTTGGCGTGTTTGGTTACAAACTTGCGGGCAACCATGGACCCAGGAGACTGAGACAAGAACGAGCTGAGGTCGTTGGGAAAGCCTTCAGACCTCAGATGATTGATGCCATCGCCTAAAACCGCAGTTGCGATAAGCAGGCTCCGGCTAGGTAGGAGACCAAGATAGCCCCTAGGAAGCCCAACCTCTGCGTGGGAACCAGAGTGGATTGCTCTATAGTAATCATCAGGCCTTGATCTGTGAATAAGACCGTGACGATGCCCACGGCTGAGTGGGTTGTGTGTCAGAGTCTCCTCGGATAAGCGAATCGTCCCAATACGGAAAAACGCATATCCGACATAGCTACGGTAGGCGGCGACTATGGCCGTAAACCGGGAGTATTCACCGCTGGCTATAAAGCGGAGGCATCTCCCATGCGGAGGGAAGATGGCATTGCAAAAGTACGCGTCCTTCCTATCCAGGGCGGCATAGTAGCCCCCCGGAGGCAAGGATGGAATAATGGTTCCCAGGGATACCATGCAGAACTTCAACCTTATCCCAAACCGGTTGAGTCCATGCAGGACCAGGAAGGTCTGACCTGTGGTCGAGTGGGGGACTAGGGCATAACGGGAGTAAAACCGCTAGCCCCTTTTGTCCGCTGAAGGGGGACAGGGCTGGAGCAATTTTAAGGTGGTACCAATGCTCCATCGTGCGCAGGACCCAGCGACCTAAAAGTAACTGGGGCCATGCCAGGAGAAAGCGGGATCAGGATCCCGTCCTGCGACTGGTACACCGCCCTCCGGTGAACCTTGGAAGGTCCGTCTTTGGTCCCAGTGGTAATTGCGAGGGACCTCGACTTTGGCTTTTTAGGGGGCCTGACGTTTGTCTGCGACCACCTTGGCCTTGCCGTTTTCCAGAGTTCTGCCTCTGGCTAGGCACAGAGTATGGCGGCTGGGGCCATAAAGGCCTGCGTTTGGTCGCAGGCGTATACATGCTGAGACGCATTAGGACCCTATTGTCCAGCAGGCTTCGCAGTCTGGGGCTGTCTCTGCCGCGAAGATGCCTTTACCAACAAAGGGTAAATCCTTTCCCCCGTCCTCCAAGACGGCAGCGAACTCTAGGTGGGAGGTTCGAGGGAGAAACTCCTCCACCCAGGTGCTATAAGTATCGCAGCTAAGCAAGGCTTGTTGCTTCGCACCCCAGAGGTGCAGGGCCCCTGCAGAGTACACCTTGCATTCGCCAAGGCTCTTTCCGCTTCGGGGCTGGCGCCCGCTGGCCATGATATCAGGATCGTGGTCCTGAGCATAAAATCGCATATGGGGTGACACGGATGCGTGTCCGGACGGCCATGGAGGTACTAAAAGAGGGCACGGGCCGAGTCCCTGACTCACTCGGACCTTGCCCAACTCGGCACCGGGGACCGGCATCGGGAGGCGTATCGGTACCTGGAACGAGAACCAGACCCGCAACCAGAACGGTGTCGGGAGGTCGACCGAGATCTCGAGGCTCGGAGAAGAGCTACAGGAGTCAAGGTACCTGCCCCGGTGCCAGATGTCGGAACGGTGCCGATAGCGGGTCGGCGAACGGGATACCGACCGGTGCAGTGAGTGTGACCCGTACCGAGGAAAACAGTACCGGGACTGCCAGTGGTGTCCGGTGTGCCGACAGGACTTGGCGCGTCTGCGGGACCGTGATCATAGACGGTGCCGCTCTGCTGTACTGACAGGGGACAGTCCCTTGAAGAGACTGTATTACCCGTACCGGCGGTGCCCGGGTCAGGCAGCACTGACTCCGTCATGGCACTGAGAGCCCTCGCCGTTGGTAACATCTCCGGCGCGCAGGGAACAGCAGGCTCAACCACAGTGCGTACTGGGGAGCTGTCAGGCACCGGATTCGACGGCCCTCGTGGGGCCGGGATCCATGGTACCGAGGTCATCAGAGCTTCGGTAGGTGCCGGTGCCGGGAGAACCGAGTTAGATAAGCCGTCTGGCTGGGGTGCCGTCAGCACTGAAGCAGCGGGAGTAATACGCTCAACCACGGCGCGTGCCGGGGAGCCGTCGGACACCGGATTCTACGGCCCTTGCGGGACCGGGATCGACGGTGCCGCAGCAGGTGTCGGTGCCGGGCGATCCGACTTAGACTAGCCCTCTGGCCGCGGTGCCGTGGGCACGGAAGCAGCCGGAGAAGTAGCTCGACCACGGCGCGCGCCGGGGAGCTGTCAGGCACCGGATACTATGGCCCTTGCGGGACCGGGATCGACGGTGCCGACGTCATCGGTGCCGCAGCAGGTGTCGGTGCCGGGCGATCCGACGTAGACGAGCTCTGGCTGCGGTGCCGTTGGCACGGAAGCAGCCGGAGCAATACGCTCAACCACGGCGCGTGCCGGGGAGCCGTCAGGCACCGGATACTATGGCCCTTGCGGGACCGGGATCGACGGTGCCGACGTCATCGGTGCCGCAGCAGGTGTCGGTGCCGGGCGATCCAACGTAGACGAGCTCTGGCTGCGGTGCCGTTGGCACGGAAGCAGCCGGAGCAATACGCTCAACCACGGCGCGTGCCGGGGAGCCGTCAGGCACCGGATTCTACGGCCCGTGTGGGACCGGGATCGACGGTGCCGACGCCATCGGTGCCGCAGCAGGTGTCGGTGCCGGGCGATCCGACGTAGACGAGCCCTCAGGCTGCGGTGCCGTTGGCACGGAAGCAGCCGGAGCAAACGCTCAACCACGGCGCGTGCCGGGGAGCCGTCAGGCACCGGATTCCACGGCCCTTGTGGGACCGGGATCGACGGTGACGACGTCATCGGTGCCGTAGCAGGCGTCGGCGCCGGGCGATCCGACTAGACGAGCTCTCTGGCTGCGGTGCCGCTGGCACGGAAGCAGCAGGAGCAATACGCTCAACCACGGCGCGTGCCGGGGAGCCGTCAGGCACCGGATTCTACGGCCCTTATGGGACCGGGATCGACGGTGACGACGTCATCGGTGCCGTAGTAGGTGTCAGCGCATGGCGATCCGACTAGACGAGCTCTCTGGCTGCGGTGCCGCTGGCACGGAAGCAGCAGGAGCAATACGCTCAACCACGGCGCGTGCCGGGGAGCCGTCAGGCACCGGATTCTACGGCCCTCGTGGGACCGGGATCGACGGTGCCGACGTCGTCGGCGCCGGGCGAGCCGTCTTAGACGAGCTGTCTAGCTATGGTGCAGCTGACACCGAAGCAGCAGGAGCAGTAAGCTCTACCACGGCGCGAGCCGGGGAGCTGCCAGGCACCGGATTCCCTGGTCCTGGGGGACTGGAATCGACGGAGCCGAAGTCATCGGTGCCTCTGCAGGCCGGATAACGCAACTGAGGCGAGCTCTCTGGCTGCGATGCAGGTGGCACGGAAGTAGCGGGAGCAGGGGGCTCAACCACGGCGCGTGCCGGGGAGCCGCCAGGCACCAGCAGGAATCGTAGACTCTCTCGACCTCGGAAGAAGGGAACGGTGCCGAGTCGACATCGGTGCCGGCGACGGTCGGTGCCGGAAGGCCTTGGTGGTACCGGCGGGGTCCGGTGCCGAGGAGGCGCTTCTGCCCGCCGCTTGAACATCACTCCGCGCCCAAGGTGGAGGGGCAAGTGAAAGTCCCGCACCTTTTTGTTCTCGGCTTAAAAGCCTTGCAAATGGGGCACTTATCTGTCAAGTGTGATTCTTCAAACAGGAGTCATGTAGATCTCTCTTCGGCCGCGGCTTCTGGTAAGCCGGGCCCCTTTTGAAAATCTGGTGAGCCATGCATGGCTCCGGCACTGGGCTCATGGAAGGGCTACTTCCTGAACCCCGCTAACTAAACTAACCATGTTAGCAAAGGAAAAACGTATAACCATACAAATATATATATATATAAAAGTGTTATAACTGCATAATTATATACGAGAAAACGAGTAGCTAGGGAAGTGGAGGTCAGCTAAGCCGCGCTCCACTGTTCCAACGACCGACACGGGCGGTAAGAAGGAACTGAGGAGCGGGTGGGCCGGCAGGAGTATATATGGAGCGCCATGGTGGCGCCACTCTAGGGGGCGACCTGCCGGCCCACTGAGTGGCTAGGGTAAAAGTTTTCCGACGAATGTGCACGCGCGGCGCGTACACCTAACTGGAATGGATATGAGCAATCACTCGAAGAAGAACTAATGCTATTGTGAATACTTGCATGTGTTCATATACACATATGCTGCTGTGTCCTTGTCATGAGTCCAAGGAATACCAAAAAGTAAAGTAAGTTAAAAATTTTGTGGGGAGAAGTGCACGTCAGCACTTTTGGTGAAGGTTGAAGTGCAAGGCCTGAGAGCTTCTTTCTCCCTTCCCACAAATAAAGAACATCTTACACTGAAGGAGGTGTTGGGAGATTATACTGCTGGTCCTTCACCCCTGTCAGCCAATAGGTAATCTCAGTTCCTTTGCCCTAATATGTCAGAGAAGAGAGAAGCACAATTTAGAGATTAGATAGGCACAATATATGATTTATATGCTTTATATTATACTGTATTATATGATGGTTGTATTGTCTGCTTACTGTATGTAACAGGCACCCAGAGCATAGGATGGGCACCTATCAAATTTTATAAACTGAAACAAATAAATGTAACAGAGCAAAGGTGAGCAAATTAATAGGCCTCTCTCACCAGGCCCAGTCATCACTGCCTCCTCTCCAAATTTTTATTACCAATTATATATTTTACCTACAGTACTTCCAGGACATCTGTTTTGCCTTGACTCATGCCTCAAATTCTTTTTTAATGGCTATATTAACTCTGGAGTGGTGTCTCCATTACCCTGTTACCAACAGATACATCTCTCTTGCTCTCCTGCTGTTTGTCTAAGACAGGTGAACATCTCAGGTGTATGATACCTTTAGATAGGTTTCATTCCTGTGTGTTTATAGGCATGGTATATGTTACCTTCAGGTAAGTCTTTCCTCTTGTTTTATACTGGAAATGGCAGTCTGTCCTCGTCAGGATGGAGATAGTAGACCCACTTACATGAATCCGTAAAGCTAAAAATAAACAAACAAGCAACCAATGTTTGATTCATTTGATGTTCATTTTCTGTGCAAACCTGTGCTATGGCAGAGGTGTATCTAATTGTCATTGATGTCTTAGGACTCATTCTCTGAGCAAATGACATTAAAACTACCCATATATTGCTGAACCTCAAAATAACTACTCCATCACATAGCATTATATATGAGGAAAGACTAAAACAACTAAATAATTATAGCTGGACCAGCCAATGCCTCAGGATAGAAGTGATAACAGTATTTGTGGGGGGGAGGGGGAGGGGAGAGAAGGGGAAGGACTGGGAAGAAACTGAGCAAAAGGAAGAAAATTTAGGCTGGCTCCCAGGAAACATTCCTAGTTGCAAAACTATTAGACTGTGGGATATATATTCATTTATGTTTAATATAATAAAGATGCCCATCCAAGTCACCAGGTGCCCAAATGTAATCAATTATATAATAAATACAATTAAATTAAATCTCAGCAGCATTAAAATGACCAGTTCCACAGGAACTGAGCCAGCCAGGCACCTACCCTCTTCATCAACTAGGAAGCAAGAACTAAGAATAGGCCTGCATTTTCCAGGGTGGAATGGACGAATGGACAATTTGATCTTCTATCTTTAAATGTCTATGCTTTGATAATAAAGTTATTCTTGGCTGGAGAAGGAACTCTAGATTTGAGCGCACAAGTAGCCTACTGCCAGATTACACAGAGAGGTGAGCTTCAAGTCTTACGTAAACCTGTGGATTCCATCCTTGAAGCTGTGTTAACAGTGTCTCCAAATAAACAGTAACGAGGCATCTTAATGCCAACCACACCAGCCGCACATGGACCTGAAAGCAGAGGACAGGGCAGAGAAAGAGAAAGAAAGAGAGGCTGTTATTCCATGGGGATTCAGAGAAGCCCTTAAGGTCTCACACATGCCAGAAAGAAACTGAAACTTAGGAATTAGCATGATGCCATCATAACTATGGGAGTTATCGGTTAGTGGGGGGTGGGTGAATGGTCTCATCTGGAAGATGGCACTTCTAGTAGCAGAGCAGGGGCACTGGGGTCAGCACTGATTGAAAGCACTATCTATATCACTTTGTACAGTGTCTGGAGGTCTCACATCCAACTGTAGACCAGGCCTATCTCTGTTCAGCTTGTAAAATATATTAAATGTATTAAATATATTAAAAGACTATTTGAATATATTTCTATACAGACAAAAATGCAGAAGTATTAGCATAATTCCTAAGTGTCAGATTTGGAAGCAGGGGATGGAAAGAATTAACAATTATGGAGAAGTTTCTGGTGGTGTCTTTAGGGCCTTCCCAAATAACTGAATTGTTATATTCCTTCTCTGGTGATGGACATAAACAACAGAGTACTGAAACAAGCAAAAATACAAAGATAAAAAGTTTCCCCAAGTACTTGGGCTCTTTGGATTATCCACAATGCCACTCTAATAAAGTAAATCAAAAATTGATTCTCAAGTGGGCCTGGTGAGAACATTTGCCTCAAAAGCATTTAACACAGGCCTGCTTTTCAGTGGGGGAGGAAAGGTCTCTAAGGACTCAGGTGGGTATAATGTCACAAACTCAATCTCATAAGGAACTACAGAGGTTGGTTTGATCAGCTACCAACTTCACAGAGGTGGGGTTGTTAAATGGTATGGGAGCAAGCCAATGGTCTATTTAAGTCCACTGCCCTTCCTCCAACAATGGTCTTTTATAGTTGATGCTTTTGAGGAATGCGACTGACAGTGCTTCTGGCCAGTTGTGTGTCATGCTATGCCATAGTCCTCACAGAGAATCAATTTATGAATAATGAAGCATAAGCACTTTTAACCACTGTTTACTTTTTGATCTAGCTAGAATAGCTATGTCATTCATGTTCAGATGCCATGACTCCATACCAGAGTGAATCCCAATGCGAATCCAAACAGGCAGGCCTGGCAGATGTCGTAATTCAAAGGACCCCATGAAACTAAGGATATCCAGTGCCATCATAGAGATGTCCACTGCGTGGCGGTTGCCGTTTCTCTTTGGTAAGCCACTCACCACCATGTACGCATCACCAATGGTCTCCACCTGTGGAAACAGGATTAACAGTTACCATTCCCAGTTACTGGAAGATGCATATAAATTTCAGATGGAAAAGGCCTGTTAGAGTCATCTTGTTGATCTCTTCTTTGAAAGTGAAGGGATGCCAAATTCCTTCCAATTAGATGACATCTTTCTGGTAATGAAGTGCTCAATACACAGCATTCTAGGTAATGAATCTGTGACCACTTAGTCTCAAAAACCATTTACAGAGAGCTATGTGAAGCACATTAGAGAGACGTAATCTTGGCTTGTACTTCTCTCATTTGTCTTTATTTAGCGTACTGGTTTTGAGCCTTTGTTACCAAATTCTATTCCAATTACTTAGTCTGTGATATTTTATGTACCCTGATTATTATTTAAGTGTAAGTGAGGCTCTGTTCACCTTGTAAACATCATGATGGTCAAGAATGTGGTCAAAGTTCTTATAGATGTCATTGAGCATGTCCACCACTTCCATGGGGGTGCTGTATTGGCATAGCGTGGTGAAGCCGACAATGTCGCTGAAGTAGATGGTTACTGCTTCAAACAGCTCTGGCTCTACCCGCCCAGTATCCTTCAAAGATTTTACCACTGGCCTGTGAAGAAAGGTGGAAGGGAAACGGAGATAAATATACCTTCTGCTTTAGAGTACAACTCAGCCTCCTAGACCTGACAGCAGTACGTGTTTCAGAAATAAAGGTTTGATAAGTAAACAAACCAACATTCTAGTGATGAGTTCAGCGGGCACTTGGAAAGTCAGACACGCTAGCATTTCTGGCTACAAGAGCCTTCTAGATTATGAGCTCTTATTTAGATTGTAAACTCCTCGGGGAAGAGACTTTTCTTATTTTTTGTAAAATGCTATGCATCCCTATGCCTTCCTATATATAATAACTGAGAAAATCCATATGGAGAAATTACATGCATCCGACGAAGTGGGTATTCACCCACGAAAGCTCATGCTCCAGTATGTCTGTTAGCCCACGTCCAGACTACCCCGCCGTATCGGCGGGTTAAAATCGATTGCTCGGGGATCGATATATCGCGTCTAATCTAGACGCGATATATCGATCCCCGAGCGCGCTTATATCGATTCTGGAACTCCATCAACCCCAACGGAGTTCCGGAATCGACACGGAGAGCCATGGACATCGATCCCGCACCGTCTGGACGGGTGAGTAATTCGATCTTAGATATTCGACTTCAGCTACATTATTCACGTAGCTGAAGTTGCGTATCTAAGATCGATTTTCCTCCCCTAGTCTGAACGAGCCCTTAGTCTATAAGGTGCCACAGGACTCTTTGCTGCTTTTACAGATCGAAACTAACACGGCTAGCCCTCTGATACTTGAGAAAATCCAGAGACAAGACTGGATCAGGAAGGCAATCTCCTCCCAAGACTTGCTTTCAAGTCTCTAGCTTGGAATTGTGCACACTAAAGCCAAGGAGACACAGGGCTTGTCTACATCGCCCCACAGTTTCGACTATGGGGATGTGAATTGCAGCACACACTTGTGTGCTGTGCTACAACTCTCCTGTGGATGCTGTGGGTGCAATCTAAAAGGTACCTAGTTTGCACTAATTTAGTCCTGTTTAAAGAGGACTATGTTAATGTGAAGTAGTTAGTTCACGCCCTCAGCATCCATATGGAGAAGTTACAGCAGAACACATTAGAGTGTGCTTCAATTCACACCCTCATTGTGCAAACTGTGGGGCTGTACAGACAGCCATACTTCTTTCTACTTAGTTCCAATCTGTCTGGTGAGCATCTGACAGCTTTGGAAGTTGAATCCAGTTTTCAGTGTCATTTTGCACACATACACTTTCTCTGTACATCTTGTTCTTGACAAGACTGGGGGTGTTTGGCTTGGTGTCCTGGCCAAATTCCAAGTTGGTTAATTAGATTCTGCCTCCCTGAATTCCCACTCCTGTTTCAGTTGTCAATGGCAGTCTGTCATTCTTCACATCCTAGGCTTTGGAAGTATATTAAGCTAAAGCGCACAAAGACCATTTTAGTGCAAAATAAGAGTGTCTACATGGGGAGCAAAATAGATAGTGTTCTTTAAATTCACACCCTACTTTACTCCACACTAAATTCCCTATGTAGACAAGACCTTAGTGGTGGTGTTTGCTGTTGAAACTGCTGCTGTATGCCACCACAGAGGTGGCTGAATTTCTATGGAAGGTGAATTGATTCCCATATATATCATTTATAAAGCTTGTAAAAAACTTCAGGATCCTTGAGGATGAAAGGAGCTAAAGATATGTAGATATTACATTCAAAATTCACAGGTTATGTCCCCTAATTAACTGAAAAGTCATCTTAAAAATAGGTACTAATTCATTTTGTGAAATGATTGTTCACTGTATTCCCAAGGACCTCATTCCATCCTCAAGCTAGTTTTTAAATCAGTTTGTCTGTATGGCTATCATCATGTATAATTTTTACATGAAGTCTGTGGATCCATGATGTTTCAAATTGTCTCCAGATTGTTTAGCCCTCTGTTCACACATGGCACCTACAGGTCTCCCTCTAGCATCCTCCTGTAAGTCTTTCCGATGTGACACCTAGATATACAGAGGAGGACTGGTTTGGCCAGTTCTAGGCAAACAACCCTCTTCAACATCATTAGCATTCAAATAGATCAGTTATTTTATTGGTCATGATGAGACATGCATAAGCTAGAAAGTGCTCATCTGTTGCAAGACAACTTTAAATTCCTGAGTTACAAATCTTAACTACAGGTGAATCAGAAAGGGCTTGCTACAAAACCATGCTTCTCCACTCAACCACACTTTACAGATAACAAACTGAGGTATGACTACACAGAGACTACACTGGCATAGTTAAAAGTCATAGCTATGCTGGCATAACTCTGTAGCATAGATGCAACCTCCACCAACTGAAGGGGATTTTCTGTTGGTGTAGGAATACCACTTCCCTAAACAATAGTATTCTTCCATCAACATAGCTGTGTCAACACTGAGGATTAGTTCATTATAGTTATGTCGGTCTGGGGTGCTTTTTCACACCTCTGACTGATGTATCTATGTCAACCCGATTCTTAAGTGTAGACCAAGCCTGGATTTTTTTCTCCCATCTTTTAAATCATTAAGTAATATTTTAATTTTAGATCAGATCTGAGGGGTTTTGAACCTCTGCAGGTACTTCCTAGTTAAGGCTCTGATTTAGCAAATAATTTTAACTTTAACCATGTGCTTAAATGATGTGCTGAATTGGGGCCTTAGACATGGACTTCCTGGGCACTGGCAGGTCAGAGCCGTTCCTAGGTAGCTGACGAATTGTCGAAACTTTGAATCTCTGTGTGTGCAAACAATGTCCCATTTTCACTCTCTGCTGTATATTTTCCCCAAAAATCCTGTGTGGGGAATCAGAAAGAGTAGAGTGCAGAGGGAACTGGGAGCCCTGCAAATTTACCATCTGCTGAGCTGGGTAGATGAGGGAACTAGAACAGAGGAGAGGTGGAAGCAGCCTTTGATTCTCTGATTCAAAGAAATACAGGATCAGTGTTAGGATAACCTCCAGCTTTTAAAAGAGAGCGAATATCTGTAAACAAACTGCAAGACGACTTTTATGATAATAATTTTATGTTTCTCTAGAGTCATTAATCTTGGAGGATCCCAAAGCACTTTACACACTGTGGGTATAAGGATTATTTCATCTACTACTGAAATACAATAATTTCTGGGACAGAATATGGCAACTCCTTAGTAGCACACAACAAAAACAACGCTTCCATTTTAGAAAGAACGAAGACTTTCTCCAAATGAAACTGCAGGCTGATTTTAGGTTAGTAGAATATAATTCTCCAAGTTGGAATTTGTTAGGACCACCAACACTGACCCCACCCCCATTTACGTAAATAGAGACATTCAGTTATGTTTATGAATTTACTTTGATTTATAACTAATACCAACAGAGACACATTTAAAGCTCTGAGTGTCCCCACAACAAATTAAAATCACAATATCAAATACAAGCATAAATTACATTGCTCGCATTTTTTCCATCCACCTCATCTACAAATGGACCTTGTAGCATGTGATGGGGTATACCAGGCCTTCCCTGCCCCCATGCTGCATGCATCACCAAATTTGCCTAAAGGCAGAGTGTCGCATGGGAAAGAAGGGCCAGGAGTGCAGATCTCCTAGCACGGCCTAGAGAAGCCACTCAGGCTCTGGTCCTGGCAGAACCAATAAGACTAGGTCCTTCAGTAGCTACAAGAGCCCTGAGGAGGCAGCAGGCAATCAGACTCCCCTGTCTGCTTCTGCTAAGAGGGAGCATGGGGGGAAGCTGGGGGAGGAGAGCAGCTCCCCAGTGTTAATTCAAACCATCCATGACAAGATCTGGGGCTCACAATTTGCCTCACCTTCAGTTTAAGCATGCAACAAACTCTTCATTTTTATTGAAAGCTTAAAAGCCCAGGTGGCCATCTCTGTAGATTAATTTCAACTAACTGTTACTCATCTAGCAAAGGGCATATGGCACAAGATGTCTTGCTCCTGGCAAGCTGTGACATAGCTTCTCTGGAAAGTTAGCTGATCTGGCAGACCACATGAGAAGCATGATCCAGAGCAGATCAGGCTTCACAGAGAATAACATGTTGACAGCCCAGTTTCTTCTGTATCAGGGTCTTCTGTTGACCACAATTGCAGCAGTACAGTTTAGGGAGAGAGGTGGTCTCATGGGCAACCAAGTCCCAAACTATTTAGTACTTTATAAGTGAAACCCAACCCTTCTACTCCACTTGGATACCAACAGGCAGCCAGTGCAGATCCCAAAGCACCAGCATTATGTGCTCTTAGTGTGAAATTCCACTCAATAAGCAGACAGCTACATTCTGTACCAGCTTCAGTTTCCAAGTGATATCAAGATATAGCTCCCAGTAGAGCTCATTAGAGTAGTCTAGGCTGAAAGTGACAGAAGCATGAACAATGGTGGTGAGGTCTGCCTGCATCTGAAAGAAACTGTCACATTCATCTCACCAGATACAAGACTCTTGGCTATAGCTTCTAGCAAAGCACCCTGGAGCAATCGTCAGTCTAACAAAACATCCATATTACCAACATGTTCCATAAATGGCTGTCCCTTCATCTGGGGATCTGATATAATCTTTGCAAATTCTTTTGATAGTTTCCCTCAACCCACTCAACCTCAATCTTATGTCTGTGATGCTTCAGCCAGCTAACTCTCAGCTAGCTTGCTACAAACAAATCTTTCTTTGCCTCCTGCACAACCATGGCATCATAAAACTGTAAAAGTTCTTAATGTTCCAGTTAGTCTCATTAGCACAAAACTTCCTCCTGAAGTGCCCTAGCAGTCACCCCACTTGCTCCCCTTTTGCAAGTCATCTGTAAACCATGCCAGCGTAGGAGAAGAAAAAACTGTAAAAAAGAAGCATGTTAGGGATACTGTATTAATAGCTGTGAACAAAAAAATTATTATAAAGTTCAACCAGGCCATGAATATTATGGTCTGCTGGCAAAACAGCATTTTCAATCAGAGCCCTGCAGAACCAAACCAAATCCACCACCTCAAGAGGAGAGGACTGTCCTAATGTGGGTTAACAGTCAGTAAAGGCTAAATGGTAAAGACATGGGATCTTTAATCACCTTACAAGTTCAGGACCTAAGTTCTATAGCTCATTTGAAAGGTGATAATACTAATCATAGGCAAAAAAGAATGAAAATGGGCCAAATTCTGCTTTTAGTCACTTGTTATAACTCACAGAATATTTTAGCCCATTTCGTCTGACCTGGATCTCTGGAGGCAAGCACTGTGAACTGTTACAATTTATTCTGTGGAACAAGTATTATTCACACCTTCATGCTCACTGTGGTTGGAGCCTCCCACAATGATTCTGATGCATTACACCCCAGTGGGCCTCACAGTCAATACTGAACGCTTCCTACTGCATGGAAACCCCTGCTGGTCAACACTTACCGTGGGAGCAGCATGAAGTTAAGCCTGTCCGCTCTGTCTCTTTCTGCCTTGTAGAGCTCCGTCCTCTCCTCTACCAGATGCTCTAGGTTCCGGGAATACAGCTGCAGACGCCGGATCAAGGTATCCATGTAGTTTTCATTGGTCTGACTGTGGTAGTTACTGGGAACAGTGGTAGGGAAAAGGATGAAGAAAGCACATTGGCAGGACACGGACAAAAGTGAGCTACAGAAGGTTATTTCAGAGTGTGGCTTCCTTGCAGTTAGAATGGAAATTGCTCAAAGCTCATAATTTCACCTCTTAGCAAAGGCTTATTTTTAAGGCATAAAGGCCTCAGGCCCACCCAGGTCACACTGTCTTGCTAGTTTTCTGAGCCCCAGTTCTCCTGGCCCTGCTAATCTCCACAGTTTCAGGTCACTTAAAATAACCTGAGACACATATATTCAATGGGAGAGAGTACCATGGAAAGCGAGAATCCTGAGAAGGAGCTAGAGGTGATAGGAGGCAGCAAATTAAATATGAATTTGCAGTGGGATATAGCACTAAAAAAAGCCAATGCAATTTTGGGCTGCCTTTGCAATGGCATCTTATCACCAAACGGGGAAGTAACAGGTTGTGGGTCATATTTCACTCATTGAGATCTGCTAGTTTCCACTGGTGGGACCTGGACTGAAGATTCCCATCAATGGATCATCTGCCAGAAGCAGAGATGATATAGCACAAGCTATGCTTCACTTGGGGTCCTGAGCTAGCAGATGCAGCCTATGAAATAGATGGGGCCAAGATGACTGGAAGATCCAATAATTCAGATTCTGATAGAGCCCTGGCTGGATTTTAAACTGCCTTTTCCCCAAGCAAAACATCCATGTTAAGGTGGCAGTGAAACCAACTGCCCTCTCCTGGGGTAAGTCCCCTTCTAATGCAGCTGCTGCTGCAGATGTTAGGCATGAATTGTGTGTTGCTGCATGCCCCTGGTGGTGAATCTAACTATTTTTCTGCACTTCTTTGGTGTGACCTCATCTGGAATGTTGTGTTCAGTTACAGACACCACATTATCAGAACACTAATGACAATCTGGAAGTTCAGAGAAGAGCAATACAAATATAAGCATGCGGCTGGTGGGACAGACTTATGGGGATAGGTTTAAAAGTTGTGAAATAGTCTCTGAAGAGAAATGGCTGAAAACCCATTGCTTGGGACTTTTAAATAACTAGATTAGAAAAAGTATGGTAGAGAGCTCATTTCACTCAAACCCTATAATTACCTTACTGTGGGTAACCTGATCTTTTCAATCACCTCCCTTTGTGGTCATTTGAATCCATTAATCTCACTAAAACAAGTCACCTAAACTTTTAAATCATCTCATCCCCAGAATATCCAACTCCATCAATTTCCTGAAACCTCGACATCATGACTCACTATCAGACACTTGGGTAGTCTCTATTTACACAATATAATAATTTGGGCTCTGGGTGATCATCTCTCTCAAACACCTACACCTGCCCCAGTCAAGTGAGCTCTGTTTTTCCACTGATTGAGTCATGCTGCATCAGAATACACACCTAGAACTATCAGCATCCAAGTAGCTGGGAGTTCAGAACACAGTGCTTACCTGAATATTTTAGCCAGAGTGCTCTCAATTTTCTTAAAGTCAGGCCTTTTCTCTGGATCTTCCTCCCAGCAACTTTTTACAAGCATATACACCTGAGAATGTACAACCCAGGGGAAATTCAGGTGAGCAGTTGCAAAGAAGGGTAATAGGGTTAAACAGCAAGACAAGGATCCGTTCACTAGTCAATATGGAACTCCTCTCCCATCCCAATTGGCCAGTAACCTATTAAAATGTGACCAATTGTTATTAATCTGTGACCAGGAAATTCATTATAGGCACCTTACAACAACCCTCACTTCATGTTAGCCACTGGTCAGCAGACTGATGATACTGACATTCAATAATGACTACCAACCTGAACAGAATTTGAATCAGTGGTCCTTAAATGAAAGCCAAGTGAAAGGATCCAATCTCCCAACCTGGTACCAGACTGTAACTATTGACCTAGAAGTGAAAGCCTTAGTAATTCCATCCCCAGTTCCCTGAGCTTGGGTGCTGTCTGGAACTGGTGACTCAGAGATAAAACATCATGCTGTTACCAGTCCTCTGAGATACCCTCTCTAGTGTTTAATGATTATTGTGGTTTAATAATATCAACATTTTTAAAGACATATGACTGTAATATAGAAATGAATACTGTACTACTGTTTGAAAGTGTTGTCAAAAGATAATAGTAGCCCTTTCCCAAATAATTGCATAGATCCCATAAATAACTCCACTTAAGAATATAGGATTTGCCACACTGGATCAGACAATTCATTAATGAAGTCCAGTATCTGGGCTCTTGTCATGTAGAATCAGATGATCAATCACTTAGCCCAGTTATCCCATCTGCAGAATTGGCTAATAGCTGATGCTTCAGACAAAGGTAAAACACCCTCCCCATGATGCATCTGGTCAAGACAAACAGATACTGTGCCATACTAAACATACATGTGTCAAGTATCAGAGGGGTAGCCATGTTAGTCTGGATCTACATGCATCCGATGAAGTGGGTATTCACCCACGAAAGCTCATGCTCCAATACGTCTGTTAGTCTATAAGGTGTCACAGGACTCTTTGCTGCTTTTAAACATACATGTGTTCCTTAAAAAGAAACAAGGATCTTCTTTGTCCCATATGTCCCATCACAATTTTAATGCAATTTAAAAAACATAATTCTAAAAGTGGGGAAAATATCCTCTGATTTGTTTGGGTTTTTTTTTTCTTTTCCAGTGGATTGGCAAACACCTCTCACTGGACACCATGTGAATTCAGAAAGAGTCACCCTTAACACATGTTGTAGTTGTTGGAAGAGACCAGGTGCACAAGAAGGAAATGCTGTGTTGTGAGCACTGGAGTGAGGAAGAAAGAAGTCCAGTGAATTACATTTCACTGCACTGATGTTAACTATGGGACATTTTTTCTTCCTGAAAGGCCACAGCATTGGAACATACAGTGTGTATAGCCTTCATCCTCCCACACCAGCCACCTCTGGCCTGGCTAGAAGCATTCCTCTTTTCCTTTACTGTAGGCTTACTTCCAGCTCTCCTTCTCCTGCAGTCTCTGGGACCAGGTCTGGACGGAAGGGTCTAACTCCTTTGCCACTCTCCACTCTGTAAAGTTTCTCTAACGAAAAAAAAAGTGCAATATTTAAACAATAAAGCAGCAGTGCATTTCTGGGTGAGTTCAGTATGCGAAGGCAGTTTTCTAAATAGAGATGGGCCCAAAGCAAAAGCATGGCTCTGGACACCCATGTTTTTTTAATCTGGATCTGAACTTTGGGGGGTTTCTAGTTATAAGGCTCAAGGCCAGAACAGAGTGACTTGAAGCCACCTGAGAAATGAAAGGAACAGGAATGTATATGTGCATGTATTGGGCATGATAGACATGGACATGACAACCTCCCAAGTGGGCAGTAGCCATATTAGTGCCTTTCTCAGGATGGGGTGTAGCCACAGGAAAGGCAATGTGAGAAGCCCATTAGGATATTATGGCCCGATTTTCAGAAGTTCAGAGCACAATCTCACAAAGGCAATTGAAGCTGCAGATACTCGGCCCCTTTACCAATCAGAGCTTTAATATATATGAGTATAATTTTGAAACATAGCAGTTTGTTGCCTTATTTGTACCCATAAGCAGGAAGACACTGTCCCATCCTACCAAAACTCTCTGACTCCTGAACACGTCAGAATCCAGGTCATGTTTTCAAAAATCATTCATATTGTGACATCAACAAACCATTAGCTTGCTTCCTAACTTGCAGTAATGAATGTTCTGCTAGCCCAACCATGTAAAGGGCTTCTGGTAAGCGATATCACAAATTATTCTACACATACAGCAGGGGGATTTTTAACCTAGTTACTTGTCCTTCTATCTATGGTATTTACAGCATGCCAATCATCATTGTATCTAGATGCTCCACTTCAGAGGCAGAATATGACTGAAGCGTAATTCCAAAAAATCTTTATTTGTTACCTGTCCTCTCTCTGATCCTAGGCCAAACATTTATAAAAGAGGAACAGTTAAGGGCTTAAAAAACCTTCCTAATAGTGAGTCCCAATCCCCACTGATTCTTGGCAGAATACTATAGAAACTTAACCCCTAAGCCGTTTAAATGTATGCTAAACTTATTTAACCAACTTCTGAAATCAAGATCAATATCAGAACCTAATACATCAACCGCTCATATATTTCTAATACTAAAATAAAGGGAAAAGCTCCGTGGAGTGTGGATGTAATCTTATTGCTAAAGAGAAACTTTAAAATCTTAACAAAAGATTGGCCCACAGATTTATAAAAAGTTACTCGGTGAATCCAGAGTGGCCGAAGAAGCTTCAGGCCCAATAGATTTACCCACTACTAATCTGCTCCCAATTGTACTCCCACACAGAACCAGGCATCATTTGACACACAGTATGCTCTTGGGCAGACAGGGTTATGAAGATGACCAATATGCTGTGAATATAATATGTTTAGCTAACGATTCCCTATCTTTTAACTAAGTAGAGCACTGTAAACTTTCCAAAAATGGTGGTGATTTGCTTGTTTGGTTTTTAGGCAAACAAAAACCCAAAAGTAAATCCGAAATGTCCCTTCCCCATCAAACGAGCTCTCTCAGATGCTCATTTGTATTGACTTAGCAATTTGAAAGGCTGTGTTTCCCAGAGTATAAACATTACATGTCTGGGCAGGGAACATGCTGAGGTTATCCCAGAAATTCTTCTAACATGTTTAGAGGGAAAAAGCTAATTGGGAGGCTGAGGTGTTGCCGTATTATGTGTTTAAACAAACACAGGGAGGGTTTGGCAGGATGGCTCAGAGGCAGAAGAGGTGTCTGAACTTGTTATCAATATGCAGTCTGGGGAATTCTAAACTCTTACATACATATGGTTATTCTAATTTATAATGATAGATGGATTCTGGTGTTGTGGCATTGGATTTACATCATACAAACAAAATTTGTCCATTTCAGGAACAATACAATGTTGGCTTCCCAATAAAAGAAACTTCTTCGATATCTGCGAACAAGAAGCTTCATAGTTAAGTTTGTCCATTATGGGTCTTTTATTAGCATAGCCTTCTATCCAGGTAAACCTAACACAATTATCTCACTGGCCTACAAAGCTTTTGGCAAAGTCTTTTACAAATCAGGCAGATAGAGACCTAAAAGTTGTGTTCATAATATGAGGAAGGGTCATGCATTGTCCACAATCAGATGAAAACTGTACTAAAGGTAAAATTTTCAGAACTGCCTAAGTGACTAAGAAGCCACTAGGACTTAAGTTTACGTTACTGAGGCAGTTTTGAAAATGTTGCTTTTAATTCCACTGAAGATGAAGCCCCAGCTGGCCTCAGCAGAACTTTAATGGTGTTCTGCTTTAGTAGTTGCATAGACTTACTGTTTCATCATACTAACCATCTTCTGGATCAAAGGATTCAATACCTCCCTGCTTGCTTTTACTAGCCATGAGAGGTATGGGTCCACAACTCAAAAATCACAAGCTGATGTTCACCCAATGACTCCATAACTTCATGTAGCAAAACTTCCTAGAATGCCCCTTGTCACAGAATGTGGGGGGAGACAAGGCCCTGCACCCCCAGCTTCCTGCGATTCACCATTACTCTCAGCCAGTCAGTAAAACAGAAGGTTTATTAGATGACAGGAACACTGTCCAAAACAGGTCTTGCCAATAAAGACAACAGGACACCCTTTAGTTAGGTCCATCTGGGGACCCCGGGGAGGCCACAGCCCTATTCGTCGGGGTGGGCCTCTCTATTTCCCCGCCAGCTCCAAACTGAAACTCCCTCCAGCCTCTCACTCAGCCTACCCCCCCCAGCTCCTCCCCCAGCCTTTGTGTCCTTTGTCCAGTTTCCTGGCCAGAGGTGTTACCTGGCCTCCAACCCCCCTCCTGGGTTCTCATGTTACATGCTCAGGTATGCTCCCTTCCCCAATGCAGGCAAAACTCCCCTGCAACCTTCCCAGGTCAACACTCCCCAGCATTCAAATGGCACATCAAGAACATTCCCACTTCATCATACCCCTCAAGTCATAGATCTGCTCTCTAAAATAGCAGCCAATTTGGCGCAAATATAATTAATCTTCTCCCTGAAACATGTGGAAAATTCCCTGCAGCACAAAAGATCTGATTAGGTTTCTGAGCCAAGGAAACCAGAATTTACCAGGCTGTCAACTATTTCAAACAGTATCATGAAATGTGATTTCATGGATGCAGTAGAGAAGAAAATTTTCTTTTCTTGAAACATTATTGGTGAGATCTGCAAAATGCTGTAGTGAATGCCTAACTAGTCCACCCCTACAAAATGCCAAGCACTCTTATTTCGTGTCATTGGGTTTCCTTTGTCCTTTTGGTATCCATGTGGATTTGTTGTAGATGTTTGGTATTACTGAATTGTGACACGTTGGAATATGTAATGTTGCAGTGGGAGGAGGGAAGAAAAACAATACAAATCTTATTAAAAAAATCACAGCTATTCTCACAGGTGTCATTACTATAGACTCTTCTTCATTGTCCGTAAGAAAAGTAGCAGCTCAAGTACTTAACAGAGACAAGTGTTTTTCACTAAAAGTTGTGGAAAATATGACAGTCACAGCCACAACATCCAAATGCTATGGTTGTAGCATAAGATAGATGTGGGTTTTAAGGCTTTTACCTTTATGGTCCCGGCAGAAGTTAGTGTAGAAGGTCTCCCTGCGCAAGATGATCTCCTGTGCAATGATCCCATAGCTGTACACATCACCTTTCTGAGACACATCAGCATGACGAAGGTGTTCAGGAGCTGTCCACAGATCTGAGCAGCCACAAGTGGTAGATACAGAGAGAGATGAAACTGATTTGTGTGAACTTCTTCAGAACCTCATCCCGTTCATGTTGTTTTAATTTTATCTTCTTATTATTGTTACTCCCATCCCCACTAGAGCTTGGTATTGTTTAGATATTTGTACAGCTATTGTGTGGAAGGGCTGACTTCTATAAACACTGAATAACTGACTACCAGATATACTTAGGTTCAAACACAAGTTGTTGAGCTAGATGCAGGAATTACTGGGTGAGGTTCTATGGCCTGTGTTGTGCAGAAGCTCAGACTGGATGGTGATAAGGTCCTTGTTGGCCTTAAATTCCCTGAACCTATGAAAATAATCCCCAAATATTTTTGAGGCTGACAGCATCATTGTATCATAACATCTGTGGCTAGATAACAACATACATATGTATTTCTTGTACACCGGTCACCAAGATATCTAGACATTGTGGTGTTATTCTGTTGTGCCAACCTATCATGACATGTTGTTATTCTATCATAATGTAAAGCAAAATCATTCTCTTAGCTGCAACACAGCAGCCATAATGCAAACACACCCTGTTGTGATGAAATAACTTTGTTTCAAGGGATGAATTCTAACACCCAATAATTCTCAGTTTGCTTGTAACAATATTTCCCCCTGAGCTACCAGAGAAAGAAGAGAAACCTGTTACTAATATAAAAATAAGAGTGTAAGAACGCCCCTACTGGGTCAGACCAAAGATCCATTTAGCCCAGTATCCTGTTGTCCTACAGTGGCCAATGACAGATGATCCAGAGGGAATGAACAGAACAGGTACTCATCAAGTGATCCATCCCCTGTTGCCCATTCCCAGCTTCTGGCAAACAGAGACTAGGGACACCATCCCAGCCCATCCTGGCAAATAGCCATTGATGGACCTATCCTCCATGAACTTATCTAGTTCTTTTTTAAACCCTGTTATAGTCTTGGCCTTCACAACATCCTCTGGCAAGGAGTTCCATAGGTTGACCATGTGTTGTATGAAAAAAATCCTCTTTTTTTTGTTTTAAACCAGCTGCCTATTAATTTTGTCTGGTGATCTCTAGTTCTTCTGTTATGAGGAGGAGTAAATAACACTTCCCTATTTACATTCTCCACACCAGTCATGATTTTATAGACCTCTATCATATCCCTCCTTAGTCATCTCTTTCCAAACTGAAAAGTCCCAGTCTTATTAATCGCTCCTCATATGGAAGCCATTCCATACCCCTAATCATTTTTGTTGTCAATAATTTCAGTAAAATGAATATAAATATGAAATGTGACAATGAGAACACCCTGAGCGGGAGGAGTATAACATTTACATTCAGTGCACTTTTCCTAGTCACTAATTTTTCATATTCCTACCTCTATTACTGCAAATGTTTGTGTGTGAATCTAAGAACTTTCTCTTGCCATTCCAGCCCCAGGTTCTCTTCTGTCTACGTATACAGAGATGATATAATATGTGTTTATGACATTCTAGCTGCTAATCATACAAATGATTCCAGTGTCACAATTTCAGGTTTAGATCTTCACTCAAAAATAAAGTGGGAGGAGAGGATAGGTGGGGAGAAGAGAGGAATGCTTATTTATACAGAAATACTCCATGACGATTAGCAGAAATAGAAAAAAGGTGATAAAAAACAGTGAAAGCTATAATTTACTGGAACTCTATCTAAGGAATATAAAATATTAAGGATCTCTTTAGAGAATTATTTTAGAATGTAAAAATTATGTAAATTTATGTAAAATGACATGTTAATGTTCAAATTACATCACAGTACATCACAAGATATTGTGATATTTCATGCAGACACTCCACTGTTTTGTGATCAATACTATCATGATGTACCTCACCTCTTTTCTGCCCTGTCACATAATCTCATCACTGTTGGTGTGTCAGAGTGACTGTCTCCTTTGAGAGGGAGCAGGGTCCAGTGCACTATAACTGATCAGCTGCATCCATATTGGGTTTCAGAAAGAGAGAAAGGGCAGGTGAGAGTTGCCTGAGAAAGAAAAGAGAGACCAAGAACCAGATAGGAGCAGCAGAGGAGAGTTGTTGGAGACAGAGAGGAGCAGAGGAGAGCTGGCAAGAGTTACTGGGGGAGTGCTACAGGAGACCAGGAGGGTGGGAGAAAGATGGTGATGGGAGCTGGTACCGAGGGCTGTTGGGAAGACCTGAAGTTGAAGAAAGTTGTTAGTGAGCCCCAGCTAGAGCTAAGTTGCGGGAAAGCTTGTGCAAAAGCCCCAGGACAAAGAGGAAAAATCAACTTGGTCAGGGAAAGCTGAGAATGAAACAAGAGGGCTGATGCTGAGGTGTGGATCCCAGGAGCAGGGGTAGGACTCACAAGCAAGGAGGCCTGGGGAACTGGAACACTGTGGGGCGCCCTTTTGTACCAGGCCTGAATGGAGGGCTGCAGGAAGCCGAGCCCAAAAACAAGAGGGTTGAATCTGGAGAGATGTTCCTTAAGCAGGACAGGACTCACAGGCAGGAAGGCCTGGGAAGTAGAACACTGCAGTGAGTTCTCTTGAGGAAGGCCTGACTTGGAAAGCTCTGGTACCACAGTTGTGGGAGCAAAGCAACTCTGATAACTCTCCAGCATATGGCCTGGAGAGTGGGCCCTGGAACAAGGGCAAAGGAACTGTGAACAGAGTGGTGATTGACTCTTGGGTGGGTGACCTGGAAATCACTGAAGAGCGCATGAAAAACTGTTTTGTTTATACCTGCTGTACCTTTGGATTTGGAGAGAATGGTTTTATCATGAGGGTTATGCAGACTGCTGAATGTGTACATGAATACATTATGCCCGCAAGTGGGCTTTTGAATGGACATTGAGAGAGACTGTGTTTTTTGTTTGTTTTTTTTAATGGCTGGACCAGGAGAAACTGAGGTAGTTGAACTAGTTGTGCTGCAGTCTGCCACGGGGGGACACTTTAGCTGGGGCTGTCCTGCCACATGCTGTAAGAAAGAGCTTTTTCCCTGCAGTTCCTGCCATCTCAACAACCTTCCTGTCTTGCCCTCTCACAAACTCCCCCTGCTTTCCAAATATCAGTTGAAACTATATCTTTCTTTCCTCTCTTCTTTTTACCACTTGCTTCCTTTTCCTTCTGCCATTACTTCTCTCTGTAACTGTATTACTTAACTCAGTAAAATGTTTTCAGACACAGTTTGTATGAAAGATGCGATACAAAATAAAGTTGTATTGCATGTCATGCATTCATTTCTCTGTACTCAGTATATCTAATGCATAATAGATCACAGGATATCATGTAGCTTTTTAGAGAGTAAGCATTAAAAAGTCTCAGTGGACTAAGAAAATCTAATTTTCCACAACATTATAGTAAGTGCTAGACAAATCAGTAAGTGTACTTTTGCATAGAAACATACATATTGCTTTCACTTAAACCTATTTCCCCACATGTTGTAGTTTAGCCTAATAGTCCCACAATCTTATTCCGGGGCTGGGAAGGAGATGAGAAGAGTTGGGATTGTGACTATTTTTGCATACCTTTCCTTGGAGGAAGAATGGAATTGCAGCCAAAATCAGTGATCTTCACCACCATGCGGCTGTTTACTACACAGTTTGTGGACTTGAGGCGGCCATGGACCTCAGTTTTACTTGAGTGAAGGTAGGACATTCCCTGCGAGAAAAAGAGAGAGAGAGACTGTATGTGATTTGATTGCTACCAACCTTAGTAAGAATTTGAAGGTTCATCATAAAATATATCTAGGTACTTACATGGCCCTCATCAGCATAGTATCTGAGCATGTCACAATTATTAAAGAATTTTATCCTCACTACAACCCGATGAGGTAGGGAATATTTTACGAAAGGGGATTTTCCAAGGTCAAATTAGAGCTCTGAAATGAAGCTAGGTCTCTAGAGTTCCAGGCCAGTGCCTTACCCAGATTATCCTTCTTTCCAACTAACACTGTCTGATACTGAGATGTGCTTCTTGACAGTGCTAGATCTGCTGAGTTTGGGAAATTTATTTCCTTCAAGTGAAGTTCATTGAATTTGCAACAACTGCTTTTATGGTGTTTTTAGTAAAGTTACAGTTTCGTATAAGTATTTTACGACCCTAAAAATGTGGCTGGGGAAATGTCCCAGTTTTTTATTTTGTAAAGAATGAGCATCTTAGCTAAATGAAAAATCCCCATTAACTGACAAAAATATTAGGATTGTATCCTTTCTGTAGACATCAATCTACAAGTGAGACTCATAATTAGCAGCACTTGAGCAGGTCTGATTCTCCAAAGTACAGGGCAGCTGAAGTATCAATGCAGAGATTACTGGATGACATTCTATGGCCTGTGTAATGCAGGAGGCCAGGTTAGATGATCATGAAGGTCCTTCCTGATCTTACAATTTTTGAATCTATATACACTAGTCCATACATAATACCTGCAATCTGTGGGCTAACTTCAGAGGTGAATCTGCCAGTTCCCTCAGCAAGCAGGTTATGCTAATTCAGATGTTTTTAGACTCCGGCTTCCTGAACCCTCTTTCTCTGACACACATACTTGCAGACATGTAATTTGCACCCCTTTATTCATCACTTCTGAACTTGGCCCACTTAGTCTAGAACCGTCAAAGATGGCATATCTGGTATGTCAAGGAGCTGGAAGAGCGATGTAGTGGGAGAAACAACTGGTAGGTAGCTGTAAATTTAAGTAGGCGGTGTACAATTTACACCTATTTACAGTCTCCTATTAGTTGTTTTTCCTTCTATACCTCTCTTTTCTGGCCCTTTGATATGTAAAATGCAATCTGTATGCTCAGGAGGCTAGAAGGTGTATATGACACCCGTTTAGATCCCCTCTGAATTTGGCCCCATAATTTTACACACACACATTCAAATGTCATCCTCAAGGATGACAGGTGATAATCATGAATGTGGATTATACCAACTGAGTGATCATAATCACAGGGTGCGTGACATGCCGCTCTTTCACAAGAGAGAACTGTGCTTTGCTTATAGTAGGGGAAGGCTCAGGTACTGTTGTGAGATAGTTGAGACAGGAACAGCAGTGGTATGTTTGAACCCCAATCCTAGGGGAATGCAAGCAATACATATATCATGCTGGAACCTGTGGAGACTATGTAATAATGTGTGTCCAAAGGAACACTTCTTAACACTGCTGCTACTCCCATGCAGCCCTGCTGACACCACCTAGTGTAGTGAGCCTACAACTGCAAATTTGACACCATCAGCTCAGGATTGAACAAAGACTGTGAATGGCTTGCCAATTATAGAACCAGTTTCTCCTCTCTTGGTTTTCACACCTCAACTGCTAGAACAGGGCCTCATCCTCCCTGATTGAACTGACCTCGTTATCTCTAGCTTGCTTGCTAGCACACATATATATACCTGCCCCTGGATATTTCCATTACATGCATCTGAGGAAGTGGGTATTCACCCACGAAAGCTCATGCTCCAAAACGTCTGTTAGTCTATAAGGTGCCACAGGATTCTTTGCTGCTTTTACAACTGCAGGTTCTTCTGCAAGTTTCAGGGCCCACTTTCTGCTTCTGCATCTCATGTGCACTCCTGCTGACACCAACCCAGGAAGCAAATCCACTAGAGCAGAAATGCCACACCAGTTTTGGCCTCTTACGAGATGATTCCAGGGCCGCCAAGAGGGGGAGGCAAGTGGGGCAATTTGCCCCAAGCCCAGAGCCCCACAGGGGCCCCCACGAGAGTTTTTCAGGGCCCCTGGAGCGGGGTCCTTCACTCGCTCTGGGGGCCCCAGAAAACTCTTGCAGGGCCCAGGCCCCGGAGCTTCTTCTGCCCTGGGTCTTCGGTGGTGGGGGGTCCTTCCACTCCAGAGTGAAAGGACCCCAGCTGCTGAATTACTGTCAAAGCGGGACCCGCCACTGAAGTGCCGGGTCTTCGGCGGTAATTCAGCGGCGGGGGGTCCCTGCTGCGGGTCTTCAAGGCACTTCAGGGTCAGCTGAAGATCTGGGGAAGCAGAAGGCAGAACTCACAGGTAGGGTAGCAGTCAGAGAGGCAGGAATTGGGTGCAGGGGAACAAGAGCTGGTGATGGAAGGTACAGGGCTGCAAGAAGTAGGTGTTGGATTATTGAACTGCAGGAAGTAGCAATTGGGTCTGAGGGATGCATGAGCTGGATACTGATGGAAATGGGAGCTGGAGGGCAGTGAAGCAGGAGACGGATGTAAGCAGAGAAGGAGCTGTTGGGATAAAAGTAGGGAATAGTGTGTGTGCATGAGGGTCAGGTAAGGTGATGACAGCAGAGTGGTGTATGGTAATCACTAGGCCACACCATAGCCCTCCATTATAATACCAGCTCGAAACTGCAAATCACCAAGTACTCATTTGCTTATGAGGACTCCTCAGAAAACTTGTTTGAATCATCTTGACTGGTTCAAATAACATCCGGTGATATCCCATAGAAAGGGCCTCATACTCCTTTTATTCTTGGCTCCAATATCCATTTACAAATAGTACAGTGGCTAATAGGTTGTCTGTGAAATCCTGGCCCCATTGAAGTCAACGAGAATTTTGCCAGTGACTTCATTGAAGCCAGTATTCGCCCCGTATCTCAGGGTATGATCTCATCAGATCTGATACTCTCAACAGGGTCAGCCTTGGTCAGTGCCTGGAAGGGAGTCGTATGAAGATTAACTGCAAAGCATTTAGAAAACTTGTTTGTAAGATTCCAGAAGAGAGGGAAACATGTCCACAGTTGTTATTTAAAAGAGCTCTTAATGCTGAAGGTTAACTGAATGTGACATAGTCATTACCAGGACCAACAAACTGTGACAATTTGGATTAAGGAGATTTTAATAAAGAGTGAGATTTTCATTATCACATTGAAACAGACATAGCAGAATCATTCATCACAGAGAACACATCTGAGCAGAGGCATGTAGGGAAATGGAAGGACTGGCCAGGAATGGGAGTAGGAATGATGGAGCAGTAAGAAAGGTAAGGGCATAGATTATCTAAATCTGTATGTGAAATTCTTGGTCCCCATTTCACTAAAAATAAAACAAATACATATTTAATTAAAAAAACTCTTGTTTTACTACCTATCTCAACTCTCCACCTTCCAAAAATGGAAATACAGTACAAGTTTTGTTATCTGTCATCTTGGGGAAATGTGGGGAAGGGCGGGCGGTAAGTAAAAAATTCCAGTTAACTGGGAGGGGGTTTGGGTGCAGGAGGGGGTTCAGGGCTGGGGGTTGGGGCACGGAAGGGAGTGTGGGGCATGGGCTCTGGGAGGGAATTTGGATGCAGGACAGGGCTCGGGCACAGGTACCGACTCCAGGGGTGCTCCAGCCCTGGAGCACCCATGGAGAAAAAATGAGCAGGTGCTTAGCACCCACCAGCAGCTAAGCTCTGACCCTCCCCCCCACTCCCGCTCACTGGCGGCCCCCTCCAATCAATCAATTCCTCTCCTGCCCTCCCAGCACCTCCTGAAAGCTGTGGATCAGCTGTTCAGTGCCAGCGGCATGCAGGAGGTGCTGGAAAGGTTGGTGAGGAGCGGGGCGCGGTGCAGGGGGGACATGCAGAGGCGGGGCGGGAGTGAGGCCTTAGGGGAAAGGGTAGAGTGGGGGCATGGCCAGGGCAGAGTGAGGGTGGGAAGAGGCAGGGCAGGGGTGGGCCAATGAGAGCAGTGGAACCAGTGCTTGGGGCCAGGGCAGCATGCAGAGCCGCCTAGCCATTCCTCCGCTTGGGAGCAGCAGAGATGTGTCACCGCTTCCAGGGAGTCACACAGAGCAAGGTAGGGAGCCTGCTGGTTCCACACCACCTGGACTATGGACTGACTTTCAGTGAAAATCAGAAATGGCAGTTTATTGAGCTTTCCAGCTGGAAAAGTGCCAGATAACACTGCTTTTAGTGTACGTAGTGAAGGTTACTTAAAACCAGCCTTGATTTCAGTGCAGGATGAATTTATTCCCAGGCTAATTTGACCTCACTTCCAGAAATGGTTACACCTAGTACTAGCAGTGAGTTTTACCATGAACATATGAACGGCCATACTGGGTCAGACCCAAGGTCCATATAGCTCAGTATCCTGTCTTTTGACAGTGGCCAATGCCAGGTGCCCCAGAGGGAATGAACAGAACAAGTAATCACCAAGTGATCCATCCGCTGTCGCCCATTCTCAGCTTCTGGCAAACAAAGGCTAGGGACACCATCCCTGCCCATCCTGGCTAATAGCCATTGAAAGATTTACCATTTAAAAGATTAACTACAGTGTTCATTTAAAAAACAAACCCTATTCTGTTGTTTTTGATACAAGACGGTGCAAATCTACCATTCTGAACAAACATTGGAGTTTTCCTTTAAGCATGTTGCCCAACGCCACACACCATAAATCAGCAGCAGAGCTAGGAACAGAATTTAGGGCTCCAAGTGCCTAAATCCCTTCTCTAGCCACTAGACTGCACCTTTTCTCTTGGTAGCCTAAAACATATATTATGTTAGGCCAAGGGTGGGAAAACTTTTTGGCCCGGGGGCCACACGGGGGTTGCGAAACGGTATGGAGAGTCGGGTAGGGAAGGTTGTGCCTCCCCAAACAGCCTGCCCCCTGCCCCCTCCCACTTCCTGCCCCCTGACTGCCCCCCTAAGAACTCCTAACCTATCCAACCCTCCCACTTCCTGCCCCCTGACTGCCCCCCTAAGAACTCCTAACCTATCCAACCCTCCCACTCCGTGTTCCCTGACTGCCCCCTCCTGGGATCTCCACCCCAACCGTCTCCCAGGAACCCCACCCTCATCCAATCCCTGCTCCTCCCTGTCCCTTGACCACCCGCTCCTGGGACCCTCTACCCCTAACCGCCCCCCGGGACCCCACCCCCTAGGCAATCCCCCCTCCCTGTCCCCTGACCATCCCCTCCTGGGACTCCCTGCCCATAACTACCCCTCTGGTACTTCCCCCATCCCCTTTCGGAATGTGGCCCTGCAAACATGGGCGGAGGACTCAGGAGGAGAAGGGGCAGCCACGCAGCCGGAAATTAGCAGTGGTTTCCCCTTCAAAGCCCCGCTTCTCTCCTGCTGGCTGCGCGGCCACCCAGTGCTCCTTCTGAGTCCTCTGGCCGCGTTCCCCACACTCCTGCCACCCACGCCGCCTGCCTGCTCCCCTGCCCCCGCAGTGCAGCCCCTCCCCCCTGTGGGGAGTGCACTGGTGCTGAGCTGCCGAAGTGCCCAGCCCTGCAGCTCCCTGTTGTTGGGGGGCCCGTGCTAGGGCACCTTGTCTTCATGGTTAAATCTGCCCTGAGCCACGCCTCCCAGTCGGAGCCAGCCATGCTGCCGCGCTGCCAGCACAGCAAGCTGAGGCTACGGGGGAGCAGCAGGGGAGGGCCAGGGATGGCCAGGAGCTCAGGGCATGGATGTGGCCCACAGGCCTGAGTTTGCCCACCTCTGCATTAGGCCCTGTCACCTATAGCTACCCACTATGCAAGTTTTATAGCATGAGGAGAGATTTATAAATGCTTCATCACCACTGATTCACTTACCTTGGCAATATCATACATGACAGAGATTTTAAACTCCCAGTCCATGAAGGTGCCATCTGGGTAGGAGATCTTATCATTTAAGACATCCTGGGAGGACAAGAAGGAGACAAAGCTCTGAATCACACAGCCTTTTGGCCAATGACTAAAAAGGGGTGCCCCTCTGTTTTACTTAAGGAGTATGTAAATTATGACAGATACTGGGTTACTTGGAGGCTAGGGAATGGAATATAAGTTTGTCCTACACAGCAGCTACAAAAAGGTGAGAACCTAACTTCTAGCCACTGTATTTTCCAGTAGCAAAAATGAGCCTCTGTGAATATGTTTGCCTGCATGAACACTGTGCAAATCCTAGCAAGACATTCAGTGAGAGTCTTTCCATTGACTCAGGAGCAATGCCAGTTTACACCTGCTGAGGATTGACTCCAGGCAGGAGAAGGGAGAGGAGCAGAAGAGAACAAGTCTGCGATATTACTTCACAGAAGTACTCAAGTAATATTCACAGTACTCAAGCACTTCACACAAGTAATATTACCGACTGGCAGGTTAGCCATTTGGCAGGTTAGCATTTCATTTTACAAACTGGTAAGAGAGGCTTGCACAGTTATTTACCCGCAATGATCCTCTCTCACAGTATTCAATCACCCCAAAGATCATCGTGTCCATCTTCACTGTGCCATAGAACTTTGTCAGGTTGTAATAGTCGATCTGGAGGAGCTAGAGCAAAAATAATTTATCCATTAAAAACAGTGTGGGAGCCAAAATTAAGTCTGATGCTGTGAAGGGGCTCTCAATCCCAGACCCTGATATGATGTGTGGGTTCTCTGTGTGCAGGTGTGAGAGAGCCCAAAGTGGGTGATTGCTGAAGGGCAGCTCTCATTCCAGAGCCTTCTGATCTAGGAGATAAGGGTGGGGAGTGACTGTTTACTGTACTCCAAACTCCGCAGTCTCCATTATGCCTCTGCAGTAGAACCTCACAGTTTCATACCCTGGACCCGGATACCCATTATAAATGACTGACTGTTGCAAATTAGTTAGTAAATGAACAAATAATACAAATATGAGGATCTTGCATGATAGTATGTACTTTGTTCATTTAGTTAGGCTATTGCAGTTTCATTTAAATTATTTATAATACTTTACAATGTATCTGTTCCTAATGTAAAAATGTACATAGCATATTTTGTAAAAAATTGTGAAGTATTAAAGCCAAATTAAACCCTAATATAGGGTAGGTATAATTCTGTGAAAGTTAATGGGGATGTATTTGTATACACCAGAGATACATTTAGCCCTTAGTAATAGAAGATTTGACTACAACACTCCACTATTGAATGATTGGTATGAAGTGAGGAAAGAGAAATCAGTGCTAAAAATGATGCTTATAAAAATGTGGATTAACAAGGTTCTATCAAGTTCATGAGCGATCTCAGTCATCCTCAACTTCAGTGACTTACAGTGCAGAATCAGAACTGTGCATAAGACCCTACCCCCATAACAAACAGAGGGGCCCTCAGGCTACAGTAGCCTGTGGGATGGACAAACATACATGGATTTGGGGGAATGAGTTCACTAATTAGTTTCCTTCAGTCTGTAGTGCCTAGCTTGTATATGAAACAGCTACCTTGTTCAGTTCTATCTTTTGTTTCTCTGTGAAATTCCCATCATTGTGTTTGAGATCTTTCAGGATCACCACCTGGAAAGAAAAAAAAACAACTGGAAGGAAACCATAGCAGTTGCACAACAACAATCTGTGCTCCCTTAAACTACTTCTGGTATTTGAATATATCTTATCCACTAATAAGTAATGGAGTTATATTAATTTTCACAAGATTTACCAAGTTGTCCTGGAACAGACTAAGGGGCTGATCTTTCAGACCCTTCACTCACATGACTCACCTTACTCAGGCAAAAAGTTCAGCTGAAATTCAGGATATTTCACACATAAATAAGAGTTCTCCTTTTCCCATCTAGTCCACTAATTTACCTCATGCCACATCACATCAGACCAGTGGTCTGTTATGTCCTGGATCCTGCCTCTTGCCATTCGGGACTAAGCCAGTGGTTCATTGAGTCCAATATTCTGCCTCTGGCAGTTGCTAATACAAGGGGGCCTCAAAGGAAAATGAACACCTCACCTCTTCCATAAAGTCACCAGTTTAGCAAGGTTAGATGAGAATGGGGGTGGCACTGCTTCCTGATCTCTGAAGAGAACCAACTGCCTTTCACAGAAGCCTCTCACTAAAGAAGGGAAGGGGAGCATTTTACCTTCTTGTCATATTTTGCTTGGCGCAGTCTCTGGATTGTGTCACGCCTCTTGTCTTCATCAATCTGGGGAACAAAGAAGACTCATTAGCCAGCAATTATAACATACAAACCCCACCCTGGCAGGCACCAGACTACAGAGAGAAAAATAATGCCAAAGTATGGTACTGTCTGCATGGGTGTCTCTCTCTTTAAAGCCCAGCTAAATCCCATAGCATACAACCACCATTCACACAACTCCCATATGCCATCAGGGTCTTTTCCTCTAATCAATACTATTGGCCTGTGATTTACAGACAAAACAAGGATCAACCCCTTCTTGAAAAGGGATGTTATTTGTGATACTAATGGTGAGGGAACCCAATGGAAGAGCCTGGAAAGATTTACCCTGCCTGTTTCACAGTCGTACAAAGAATTTGTACTTGCTGTATTAAGTGGGGAAGTTACTGACGATTAATCTCATTCCTCTTCTGCACAGTACGTAGCAGGTGAAAAGACAGTGAACCAATTTTAACAGATACCTCTACCACTGTCAGAAACCAAGCAGTAGTCACTGTTTGTCTGACACTAAACCTTGATAGTGCAGAGACTCTGAGTCCCCACAACCCTCCCTCCATGGGGACATCTTGTTTCTCCTACCTTCAAACTGACATGGCTTGTCTCATTGGTCTCCAGAGGCAGGATCTTGTCAGGGGGGATGTGAGACCATTTCTTCTGCCGAAGTGCAATATCTCTCCTGTACTTCCTGTGAAAGAAGCGAACCTGTTTCTATCAAACAACTGGAATCCATACTGCTGAATGCAGTGGGGAATCTTGGAGTATTAGAATCCTGTGCACTAGCTCCTGTACTCTTTTCTTCATGCATTCCTGGAGAGCCTGCTCTTACAGCTCCCATCATTGAGGCCTAGAAGGGAGAAATACCCTCTCCATCACATACACCTTTTCCCCCTGATTCTAGGGAAGTCTGGTCTCTCTGAGGTTTCAGCACTATAGATCTGAAGGGGTCAAAGCAAAAGAGGAATTGCTGGCAGGTTGCTGCCTAATTCTTCACATTCATACACAGGGGAAGACAATGCAAGTTACTGCAGAATGAGTCTGCGATAGCTTATACTGTTTACTTTTCTTGCTATTGAACATCCTCTGAAGGCAATCCCAGAGGAAAACATGGATCAGATGAGCCCCTGGCAGCAAGACTCTTGCAGAAATGAATTGTACTATCCAGGAAAAGCAAGAAGCCAGTGGGGAGGCAGTAGAATGAAGGAAGGTGACTTCTTGTAGAGGGCCTTTGCCTCTGGCAGATTTCCTGATTATATTGGGGAATAATCCTTGGAACTGGGGCATGGAATCTCCTGTCTTTTCTGCAGGAATGTCCTCCCTCAACAGAAGAATGTGAAACAAGCAAACAATTCATTGGAATTTCCACTCTTCTATGTGGGTTGCTCCTGTTTAAAAAGGATTGGTTAGTGGAATGCTGGCAAATCCTGAACAGTGATTGGCTGCTGGAGAATGCTCTGGAACACTGAAGATCCTAGGATGCTGACTGACATAAATATTTTATGTTTTTAACATATTTTAACTGCCATTGCTAAGGGGACAGGGAGGAAATGTCCATTTCTGGCTGTAATTCCGCCCCCCCCCCCCCCCCCCCCCCCCCCCCGATTTTAGTCTGGAAGGTTTAGTTGCATTTGAACCATCATAATTTGCCAATAGGAGCACCAGTGAAAGTGCTAGACAGTTATGAGATCATGGGGCTCTAGTTATATGGGTCTCACAGTATCTCTCCTGAATTCCCCACATGAAGCTCTAACAGTATTCAAGAACAGAGAGATATCATAAGGGACAAATTTCAAGATGGCTTGGAAAACATTAAATTGTGGGAAATTCCCATTTCATAATCTTAACTGGAAAATTCTATGAACTATCAATAAATAAGGCAACTAATCCTAGTAGAAAAGAAAGATCCATTTGACTTGTTAGTACCTAAGCACTTATTGGACTGGAATGACATTTCCAATGTCTAATACTGGTTTTGTGTTTTTTTGAGGACTCTGGATTGATTTGTTTACTTGGAAGTCAGAACTACCCAGAAAAAAGTGTGGATAGTTTAGGAACTGCACACAATGGGAGATATATAAGAAATGATTGGAGCGCTTGTTCATTTTCTTGCCTAATGGATCCTTAGGAGCATTATTATCATCTATCAAGAGATAAGACTTACTAGAGCAGGACATTACTGCACAATTGAAACTAAGGTCAATTTAGGTAGGCTGCTTGTGGAGCTTGGCTATATTGATGGAAAGAACAAAACTGGTATCAAGTGTAGACAGTTATTAATCAGGACATTAACTGGCTGACAAAAGAGAATGGCTGACGAAAGACAATGAGCTCTTCTGTTTCTTGAGTACAGCTGGGCATCCAAGTGTGGACTGACTACATCAACTTGGAGTCTTATCTCACGGAAAGTGTTAACTAGCAAGGAGAACACATCAGGTCAAAATGACAGTGGTTACAGTGTGCTACCAATCAGGTTTTCATAGAATCCAATGTTCTTGTCTCTGAAGTCCTTTGATCTGTGGAAAAGGAGTTGTCTGAGCTACTAAAGGTAGAAGGTCCAGGTAAAATATACATCTCTAAAACCACTGAAAATGACGGTTCTGAGTCCTGTGAATATGAGAGATATACAGATGCACTGGAAATGGGTTGAACTTTTTCTTTGAAAGGATCCTAGAGTGTGTTTCAGTTTCTATTTATCTGATTTTTCCTCCATGATAGAAGCTATACCACGATCTAGTTAGAAAATTTTAGCTATAGAAAAAACATGTGAACTAGCTGCAATGAGGCAAGACAAGTCTGGGAAAATAGTAAGAGACTAAGTGGATCTAGAAACTGTGACACCAAAACTTTCTGGTGTTTTTATTTGTGCAATGACACAAGATTGAGTCATCCTTTCAGAATGAACTGTTAAGTTACCAAAAGGGTAAAGAAACATAGTAGAGTAATAGAAAGGGCTAAGTGTGAGAAAAAGTCTGAAGGTTGGCCTTGTTCTCACAAAGACACTTGCTAAGTTTGTGTGTGTATGCAAAGCTGTGCTTTCTAGTGGGTGGAATAGGCCTGATCATCTGTCACATCTACCACCTGAGCAACTGGATCATTTCTCAAAGCAGAGTGCTGAATGCAGGTGCCATGCGTGGTGTCTACAATAGAGTGGCACACACAGAGGGAGAAGCCAGCAAGATCCTTGCCGATGGGTGGGAGATATCTCCTTGAAAATCCTTCAAATTATCAAACAACCCATGCCCAGAAGCAGCAAATAGAGAAGAAAAGAAAGATGAGGCTGGTACCTCAACACCAGCAGAGCGATGATCAGAACCAACACCATGGTCCCAGTGAGTGCAAAGATAGCGATTGTCAGGATGGGCGGGCCTGCAAAGAAGAGAAATGGGAAAACATACAACCTTAGTGAAAACACTGAACACATATTAAAAAATACATACCCAGGGCCTGGTGCAAAGCCTTTTGAAATCAGTGGAAGATTGGCCTCCAGTTAGGAAGTCAGGATATCAGGTCACCAATAAATAAATCAGTCAAGCAGATATGCATGAGGAGTCATGAAGTGTCTCCCTGACAACCGCCTGAAACATGTGTCTCACTTATAGAAGCCTGCATGATTCCAAACATGATTTTAATAATGTAACTGGATGATGTTTGAAATGGGAGTATTAGAGCACTAGTTTTGTTCTTGAGGCTCTGCTACCCTCTTGTGGCTACTGATACTATAGCATGCTAAACAGTATTCCACCACGAATTAATATTGTGTATTCTTCCTAAAGAACCAGAATAAAATTTATGTTGGAGTGTATGGACCCCATCCAGGGATTGGTAGGGTGGGTGTTAAAACTCTGAGCAATAGAAAAGTCAAAGGTGAAAGCCCTAATTTTAAGGAATGCCATAAGGAAGAGTGGCAGAATTGGATCAGCAGTTGCAAATTACACACTATAAAAGTATCAGAGGGTAGCCGTGTTAGCCTGGATCTGTAAAAGCAGCAAAGAATCCTGTGGCACCTTATAGACTAAACGTCTGTTAGTCTATAAGGTGCCACAGGATTCTTTGCTGCTTTTACACTATAAAAGGGTTGTGTTTTAGTTATTGAGTTTGGTTAGCTTTCTAGAGGAAAGAGGACATAGCTAGCCAGAACAGTTTTGATAGGAGGTGGATGGTAACAGTAACTGAAACTTTGGCTATCTAGAGCCATTTTCTGTTTGAATATATTTATTTGGAAACTGGCTGGAGGAAGCCTTTTTAAACTCTTGGCTTTGGAAAGCATTTATGTTTGTTTGTTTTGCCTAAGCTGCAAAAAATCTGGACTTCTAGAAGTTTGCAAGTACTGATCCCCTGCTTTACTATGGCTTGCTTGACTGCTACAAATTGAAAATGGTAATATATGCATAATCCTGAACTAAGCCTAATAGCTCTGGATTTGTGTTTTCATAGACTTTTGGATGATTCAGGAAGCCTATTTATGGTGTAAAACATATGCTGGTCTCATTATAATGTTTCTACTATCGAAGAAACTAAACTCTGTAAAAATGTCAGGTTTCCTATTTTTTGGCTATAAATGACTTCCTGAGGCATTTTCTTAAGGAGTTTGAAGAGGGTGGAAGAATGTAAATGAAAACACCACGTTCCATGTAACCCTTTACTGCAAATGGACTCAAGATTGGGGGGAGAACAATGAGTGGGACCTCAGCTTAGCTACATTTGCACAATAACGCTTGTCAACAGAGACGTGTAGGACATTAGCTTAATGTGCTAAATAACTCTTATGCCAAATAATCAAAGTGCTCATCTCTCTACTGGGCTTTTGGTGCCACTGTGTTCCACAAAACTCTGAATTCTAGTAGTCTGGATTTAAAATCTGATTGAATACAGAAGGAACTTTTGGTCACCAAGAGAAAGTGGTACGTCATGATTCTGTGGTCCAGACTTGTCCTGGGTCATACAAAGGGTCAGTAGAAAGCTATCAAGAATTGAAACAGAGTCTGGGTCAAGCCAGTGGGAGCTAGGTTGAGCTGACTTTTACTGGGAGTGTCCTCTTCCTTGTTTCATTAGCAAAGAGTGAAGCTGAAGGCAGGTTAAGTTCAACAAGTATGATTTCATTAAACCCTGTGCACTGCGCTCTCCCTGAGGCTGGAAGCAACTCAGACAAACTCCACCCATTCCCTGTCCCCTGGTGTGCTGTCAACAACAGTCCTTGTCCCTCCAGGGAATAAGGGCCCTCTGGCTCCAGTTCCACTGATCACAATACACTGATGGCTGAGTTAGTATCAGCCTGTGATAGGGCGTCTATCCCACACAAGGGAGAAGGGGTTAAGGTGGCTAGCTGAGACAATTAACTGCCCAGGCTGCACCTGGAGGAGAAGCCAAGGAGCAGGGATTAACTAGAGTCAAGGTTCAGCTGGACAAGGACAGGAACAGGAGCAGTCTGTATAAAGCCCAGAAGCTGACAGTAGCTAGAAGCCACAGGGAAGTAGTCTGCATTTGCTCCCTGGGAGAGGGGCAATATGGTTAGGACTGGAGGGTAGTGTACAGCTGCTCTGTGGGAAGATGGAGTTTGGGCTGGCAAACCCATAGAGCCAGAAAGATAGGAAAAGCTCAGGGGAAAAGCAGCAAGGTATGGGATAGGGCAGATCTTAGCAAGTGATGGAAGGGCCCCTGATCTGGAACACAGTAGAGGGAAGGACCAGTTTCCCCTGCCAGCCACTGGGGAAGTAGCGCAGACCAGGAGGCAGGAAGCAGACTGCCTGGGACAAATTGTGTTGAAAGATTTTGATGCCCCAGAAGAGGGAAACGCTGAGTGATCTGGCAGAGGAAGCAGGAAGCTCTAGAAGTGAGAGGGGGGACTGTGGACAGAGAGATGGGGTGGAACTGCAAGAAGGAGTGTTGCCCTGGCAGAGCTAATCCCCAGAACAGCCAGAGGAGGCACCATCTAGTAGTGAGTGAGTGAAGTACAGCCATACTGAACTGTTCTCCACCTACAGCTTTTTGTACAGCTTACGGCTATTTGCATACAAGGCACTGTGTTAATATGGAGTTAAGCTTTCTGGCTCTCCACAGTGCCCTAGGATCTTCATGCTCATCCACAACATGAGTTTGTGTCCAAAAATCCAAAAGTTAGAAAACCAGAAAATGAGCAGTTCAGGTGCCAGGATTATGGAGGTACTATTGCACGGGCCAAGAAAGCACAAACCTTAGAAATGTAGGAAATGCAAAGTTAGGAAGACACCTGCCATGCAACATTAACTCTGCCCCTTTGGTCCATCACAGTACCATTACATTTCAGTAAAGTTTTTACTGTCCAATGTGATCTCTTCCAGCCACATAGAATCACAGAGTATCAGGGTTGGAAGAGATCTCAGGAGGTCATCTAGTTCAACCCCATGCTCAAAGCAGGACCAGTCCCCAACTAAATCATCCCAGCCAGGGCTTTGTCAAGCCTGACCTTAAAAACCTCCAGGGAAGGAGATTCCACCACTTCCCTAGGTAACCCATTCCAGTGCTTCACCACCCTCCTAGTGAAAAAGTTCTTCCTAATATCCAACCTATACCTCCCCCACTGCAACTTGAGACCATTACTCCTTGTTCTGTCATCTGGTACCACTGAGAACAGTCTAGATCCATCTTCTTTGGAACTCCCTTTCAGGTAGTTGAAAGCAGCTATCAAATCCCCCCTCATTCTTCTCTTCTGCAGACTAAACGATCCCAGTTCCCTCAGCCTCTCCTCATAAGTCATGTGCTCCAGCCCCCTAATCATTTTTGTTGCCCTTCGCTGGACTCTTTCCAATTTTTCCACATCCTTCTTGTAGTGTGGGGCCCTAAATTGGACACAGTACTCCAGATGAGGCCTCACCAATGCTGAATAGAGGGGAATGATAACGTCCCTCGTTCTGCTGGCAATGCCTCTACTTATACAGCTCAAAATGCCGTTAGCCTTCTTGGCAACAGGGGAATACTGTTGACTCATATCCAGCTTTTCGTCCACTGTAACCCCTAGGTCCTTTTCTGCAGAACTGCTGCCTAGCCATTCAGTCCCTAGTCTGTAGTAGTGCATGGGATTCTTCCTTCCTAAGTGCAGGACTCTGCACTTGTCCTTGTTGAACCTCATCCGATTTCTTTTGGCCCAATCCTCTAATTTGTCTAGGTCCCTCTGTATCCTATTCCTACCCTCCAGGGTAACTACCACTCCTCCCAGTTTAATGTCATCTGGAAACTTGCTGAGGGTGCAGTCCACGCCATCCTCTAGATCATTAATGAAGATATTGAACAAAACCGGCCCCAGGACTGACCCTGGGGGCACTCCACTTGATATCAGCTGCCAACTAGACATGGAGCCATTGATCACTACCCATTGAGCCCGACGATCTAGCCAGCTTTCTATCCACCTCATAGTCCATTCATCCAGCCCATACTTCTTTAACTTGCTGGCAAGAATACTGTGGGAAACAGTATCAAAAACTTTGCTAAAGTCAAGGAATAACACATCCACTGCTTTCCCCTCACCCACAGAGCCAGTTCTCTTATCACAGAAGGCAATTAGGTTAATTAGGCATGACTTGCCCTTGGTGAATCCATGCTGACTGTTCCTGATCACTTTGCTCTCCTCTAAGTGCTTCAGAATTGATTCCTTGAGGACCTGCTCCATGATTTTTCCAGGGACTGAGGTGAGGCTGACTGGCCTGTAGTTCCCCAGATCCTCCTCCTTCCCTTTTTTAAAGATGGGCACTACATTAGCCTTTTTCCAGTCATCCAGGACCTCCCCTGATTGCCATGAGTTTTCAAAGATAGTGGCCAATGGCTCTGCAATCACATCCGCCAACTCCTTTAGCACCCTCGGATGCAGCACATCTGGCCCCATGGACTTGTGCTTGTCCAACTTTTCTAAATAGTCCCGAACCACTTCTTTCTCCACAGAGGGCTGGTCACCTCCTCCCCATGCTGTGCTGCCCAGTGCAGTAGTCTGGGACCTGTCCTTGTTCGTGTAGAAAGAGGCAAAAAAAGCATTGAGTATATTAGCTTTTTCCACATCCTCTGTCACTAGGTTGCCTCCTTCACTCAGTAAGGGGCCCAAACTTTCCTTGACTTTCTTCTTGTTGCTAATGTACCTGAAAAAACCCTTCTTGTTACTCTTAACATCTCTTGCTAGCTGCAACTCCAAGTGTGATTTGGCCTTCCTGATTTCACACCTGCATGGCTGAGCAATATTTTTATACTCCTCCCTGGTCATTTGTCCAATCTTCCACTTCTTGTAAGCTTCTTTTTTGTGTTTAAGATCAGCAAGGATTTCACTGTTAAGTCAAGCTTGTCACCTGCCATATTTACTATTCTTTCTAAAAATCAGGATGGTTTGTTCCTGCAACCTCAATAAGGATTCTTTAAAATAAGCCAGCTCTCCTGGACTCCTTTCCCCCCCCCATGTTATTTTTCCAGGGGATCCTGCCCATCAGTTCCCTGAGGAACTAAAAGTCTGCTTTTCTGAAGTCCAGGGTCCATATTCTGCTGCTCTCCTTTCTTCCTTGTGTCAGGATCCTGAACTCAACCATCTCATTGTCACTGCCTCCAAGGTTCCCATCCACTTTTGCTTCCCCTGTTAATTCTTCCTCATTTGTGAGCAGCAGGTGAAGAAGAGCTCTGCCCCTAGTTGGTTCCTCCAGCACTTGCACCAGGAAATTGTCCTCTATACTTCTCAAAAACTTCCCGGATTGTCTGTGCTCTGCTGTATTGCTCTCCCAGCAGATATCAGGGTTATTGAAGTCTCCCATGAGAACCAGGGCCTGCAATCTAGTAACTTCTGTTAGTTGCCAGAAGAAAGCCTCGTCCACCTCATCCCCATGGTCTAGTGGTCTACAGCAGACTCCCAGCACGACATCACCCTTGTTGCTCACACTTCTAAACTTAATCCAGAGACTCCCAGGTTTTTCTGCAGTTTCATACCAGAGCTCTGAGCAGTCATACTTCTCTCTTACATATACTGCAATTCCTCCACTTTTTCCGCCCTGCCTGTCCTTCCTGAACAGATTATATCCATCCATGACAGTACTCCAGTCATGTGAGTTATCCCACCGAGTCTCTGTTATTCCAATAGCATCAAGTACACCATAGATCAACTGCGCTGCACAGAATACAGTAAGGCTCCTAGCAGTATATGAACAGAAATGATAATTTGAAGTTGTATTGGGTACACAGAAAATGACAGGTTTAGTTAGGCTGGGATAAGGTACTGTCATATTCTCAGCTCCTATTGACATCCCCATGGCAATTAAGATTGGGTGGCAGGCTGCAAGACGCTTTGTTTACCTGAGCATCTGCAGGTATGGCCGCTTCCAGCTCCCAGTGGCTGCAGTTTGCTGTTCCTGGTTATTGGGAGCTGTAGGAAGCAATGGCCTGGCCAGTGGGAGCTGCTCCTATTGACATCCCTATGACAGTTAAGATTGGGTGGCCACATTGCATAGTAAGTGTTATCTTAATGGTGCATGAGCCCCCTCCATTATGAACCAGTTTTAGTAGGTATCTCACCGGTGCTTGGAATGTCATTAGGAAGCTTCTGGTTCCTCCAGATGAAAGATGGGCTGGCAGTCATTGGTTTTGTCTTATTCTGATGAGTGTCATACTGCAGGAGGGTCTGGAACTGTGAGAGAGTATAGAAATGAACTTTGTTAATAGCTCTCGCACTCAGTCCCTTTCCTTTGCTTCATCCTCCCATAATGCACTACACAACTCTCAGCAAAATAGACTCATGCCCTCCACTGCAGTGATGTGTCCCCTCCAGCCTGGTTCATGTTGCTGTTTTTCATATTCTGCCTGTACTACTACTCTGTTCTTCCCAGAAGTGCAGCAGTCCCACAAAGTCTGGTGTTTTTGACTTCATCAGTCTACCAAGTCATCAGGGTGACGTCTTTCCCCACTTGCCCCATTGTGCTGCTGTGAAGGGGCATGCTCTCAAAATGGCAGAGAGGAGATAAACAAGTTCCCCTCGGCCTGTTCAACACCAACAAGACACACCTGCAAGGCTTGTTCTGCCAGGAGTAGGGGGAGCTTAAAAGGGAACACTTGCCCCAGGATGGGGCAGTGAACAGGATGAAGGCTGCCCTGCCTCTGAAAGCCAAGCTGGGCTCACAGAGAGAGACAGCAACAAGCTTCACTTCTCCCAAAGCTGCACAACTGAGCCTCAAAACGACATGCCCCATGAGAAGGGGCTGGCCTCTAAGCCCAAAGAGCTGACCCAGGAAAACTGCCTGAGTCCCAGGTCACCCTTACTTTTCTCTAATTTCCCATGGACTCCCCTCTCCCAGAAGGGAAGAAAGAGAAGAGAAGACTTTTCATTTGTTTGCTTGCTTCCTTACCCCCCACACCTGCACACAGACAGCTGTAGTACACCTCCCTTTCAGCTCTGGCTATCTCTCTTGTTATAGTCACAGTCTAACCCAGAGCCTCTAGTTCTCCTCTCACAGATCACCACAAAATACCTTCTTAATGGAATTACATACTTGATAGGTATCTACTGATGTATACAACAGGGACAAATTGACATCAAGATCTCCAAATTCATCCAGGGTCACTGGACCCAATGCACCTGTGGACACAAGGAACAGATCAATGAAGGAGCCTGGCACTTTCCCAAGAAGCATTAACATGTGACAAGAAGAGAGGTGTAAATTAAGAGACTTCTGATGTTAGGGTTTTTCTTCCCATTAACCTTCTGTAATCTTCATGACAGCACCCTTCTTACACCCACATCAGCTTATTCAACCTCTGCTTCTCCCCTATTTCCATACTATTTTTGCTTTAAAATATGAGTTTGAAATTGGTAAAAGGAGTAGATCTGACAATACTGAAGAATGAAGCCTCCCTGACCACAGAAAAGATACAACTCATGTAGCAACCAGTTTGTTTTATTTCCATACACTGATCCTGCCAATGTACCTTCAAGGGACCATCTCTAGAGGTGAGAAGGAAACTCTGATTCTATCCTTGGTCTTAAAGTCTGTTAACATGGAGGGAAATACAGAGATAATTTATGTTCTTTTCTACTGGCTTCACTTGGGCTAGATTTTCATATTTTGAGGGATAGCTGTTTGGGTCTAATAACCTTGTGTATCTTGCCATTTTTAATCATACTTTTTCTTACCTGCTGCTTTCTTTCTTATGGTGGGGAACACATATATTCCATAACTCAGGATATGTTAATGTTACAAACTAAGGATTTTAGGGTGTAATCTTCAAAATCACCCAGTGTTGGCCTAATTCTGCTCCCTCTGAAGTCAATGGTGAAATTGATGCTGATGTTTTCTTGCCCAATGTTAGCTGTGGCTGAACATTATCTACTATACATACTCCCCACACTGCCATCCAGGACAATGACAAAAGAAGAACTGGCTACATCTTGGGGGATGAAGCTTAGAGATGGATTTGGTTCAATGTTATTTATACTTCATCCTCATCCAACCTTGTGTCTAGCTTAAAATAAAACCTGGATGCCAGTCAGATGACAGGGAAGAGTCTAATGGACTCTGCAACCCACTTGGATGCCTCACTATTACACATCCTTTGGTCCACCCAGTCAATAGTCCCCATATAGACAATTCAGTCCTCTATACCTACACTAGAAAAGCACAATGTAATAAGGCCAAGGAGCTTAACATATGTCATCTTATTCTGTGCTGACCAGGAAGTGCCCCTCCCACTATCCAGGAGTATTCCTCCTAGGTCATTTCTGTACCCTTTACACCGCCAGACCAGTGTGAAGAGCCTGCAGCCCAGGAGAGATTCTGGCCCCCAAACACTTTGGTCCTAACTGAAATTTATAAAATGTTTCATCTCTTATTTTGTATGTGATGTATACAGAGGGGGATTCTCTGTGTATGGATATTACTTAGTCTGTTTCTTCAGTGCTGATTATCATAGTATATTTGGATAAATCAATTGAACAGAACAAGAGGGAAGACAACTCATTGCAGAGTCTGAACCCGTTCAGCAGTAAGGGGACTACCCCTCATGCCCACCTGGAAAACAAACTCCCTCTCCCCACAGTCCACTCAGTGAGCTGTTGCTCAGAATTGTACTTGATTACCTTTAAATGTGACGTTCCGAAACTGTTCAATGAAATCAGTGGGACTCTCAACTGGCTGTTCGGAGAGCAGAAGTTTCTGCAGGATGTGTCCAAAGAGCAAGACTCCATCCAAATAGCCGACAATATAGTCATCATTCAGCTAGAATAGGGGAAAAAAAGAAGCTGGTAACACAGCCTGTTTATACCTCCATCCAAAACTGCAGCATAGTTGGGAGTATCAACTCAGGAAAAACTTCAGGAATGGAACAGCAGAAGCTGCTGCAGATCAGAGTGAGGTGCATTGGTAGTGGTGGTGGTGGGGGTCAGGCTTGGAAAAATAGGATGCTGCAAGGTGGGATTGAGATATATAAGCAGAGTGAGGTGATGGAGCCACAGGTCTGTAGTAAGAGGGCACTGCAGGTCAAGATTCAGGTGCAGTGGCAGAACTAGGGAGGCCCTAGGACTGGAATAGCCCAGGTGAAGGGGGTTGGTGCTCAGCAGGGGAGGGTCTGAGTGTGTGGGCATGGGGTAGAGCTCAGCAGGGGGGATCTGGGTGTGGGGCTCAGTGGGGGGTCCAGATGCTGGAGGTTTGGGGTTCAGTTGGTTTGAGATCCAGATGCAGCTGGCTGGGGTTCAGTAGGGTGGGATCTGGGTGTGGATGGTCTTCTGGGTGGTTCAGGTGCAGGGGGCTTGTCAGGCGGGTTCTGGGTGCAGGGGTAGGGTGAGGCTCAGAGGGAAGGTGTAGGTATGAGGGAATCTGGATGCACAGAAGTTAGACGGATGGGGGAGCAGCTCCCTGCACAGTAATCCCTCCCCCTGCAGCTGAGGAGCGATGGGTACAGGAAGTGCTGGGGGGGCGGCGGTTTGCAGAGATTCCTACAGCTGAGGAAGAAATCTGGGGGTCTGACTCAGCCCCAGATGCTATGTAGGAGAAGAGGAAGTCCCATCCTCCCCAGCTCAGCCGGAATTAGCAGCTGAGCCTGGCGCAGGGTAGGAGCCACCAGCCGTGTCTTCCCCACTCCTGCCCCCAACCCACAGTGATCTACCACTCTGCTGGCTGCCCTGGGCACCTGAAACATATTGCTGAGGAGCATACTTTTGTGGCTTCCCTTTGCTTCCTTGTCAGAAAGTCATTTTTCTGTGAGGAAACAAAGAAATCTGGGGGTGGGGGAACATAAATTCTGTACATGTGCAGTGGCACAGAATTCCCCCAGGAGTAAAAATTTTCACAGCTCTCTCCCAAGTCCCATAAATTAGACAATTGCAGACCAATTAAAAGCTTTGAACTTAGTTTGGGCCTCATAGTGTAGCACAACAATCTTGCACCTTTGCTTTGTGATGCTGTAACCCCACATCATGATGTCAGATTATAGCAGGAGAATGAGATGTTATCCAGCATTGTCACGCTGTCATGACATGAAGAGCTAAACACTGCTATACCACACCGCTGTTTTGCAATGTGATTAATTTGTTTTGTGGGATGAGTACAGTCAGTAGCAGCCTTTCTAGTTATTTTTTTGGAACACTCTTGTTTGAAAACAGATGAGCTGGATGAAATGATCAGATATGAAATAGTGTGGTTACCAGGTGTTCTTCTGTGGAATTTGGTGTGTAACTGGGTGGTGGCAGCGTCAAGACAAGGACATTCCGCATATAACTGTCTGATTTGGTGTTGTTCTGAAAGTAGATGTTACTGCAAAGAAAAACACAAGTGATAGCAGGAGCAGGGGAGACCTCCAGCTCTGCATACCTAGAGAGACCTTCCCCCTCTCCCCAAAAGGAACATTTGATTAACAGGTTCACATGGTGGTTCTAAAACTTTTTGACATTGTAAATCCCTTTTCACTGTGGTAGATACATCCCTTTCCATTGTTCACAGTACCCCTGTGGCAGCTATAGTGTTTAGCTACACAAAATTGTAATATTGGGACAGATCTGAAGAGACCAGATAAAAATAGACACATATGACTAAATAGATTCTATTGCCCTGTTTTGTTTCTGTGCTGTTTATTTTCTGTCCCTGCCTGAAGCACTTTACACGTAGAGAGACTGAGTCCCAGATCCAAAATGCCATCTAGGCTTCTAATATCTATTAAAATCAGTGGAAGTTAGGAGCCTAAATACCTGGGCCTGAGTCTCTTCTTGGTGTCTGAAGACTCCATTACTACAATCTCTCCAGATTACTGGTCAATTTGTTTTTGACCTCTGATGCATTTACTATCCCTCTAATTTTGGTGTCCTTTACAAACTTGATCACAGCAGAATTTACACGACAGAAACACTTGGCCAAGAAAGATATGAAATAGCTATGCAGGGTACAGAGAAGGGTTGGCTTGTGTTTCCTTAGTTTAGTGAGCTAAAAGAGTCTGTGGAAACCACCAAAGTTTGGTGATGAGCTACACTATCTTGATGGGCCACTGCTTGAAGATGGCTGCTAATTCACTTCATGACAGAAGCAGCTCTGCTGACCATCTAGAAGTGCTCCACAAACCACAGTCTGAGAACCACTTGCTGAAAGCATCACTGAGAGGAGATTGACTATAAGTATCAATGGGAAGGGGCAGTATTATATCATTGTATTTGGTACAGTTGGATTGCTTAAAGCTCCTTTTGTGAATCTCCTCCCATAACTCACATTTGATTGCTCATTCTTGTCTTTTTAACTTTCAGAATGAATTTAGTGGCAGAGTGAGAGCTTTGGAGTCCAAAGTCCTCTCTTTAGCCCAGAGCTGTAACAAGGAATTTTTGTGCCCCAGGCAAGAGTCGGCTCCAGGCTCTTCAGTGGCAATTTGGTGGTGGGTCCCTGAGTCCCTCTCAGAGAGAAGCACCCGCTGCTGAAGAATGAATGAAGCGGCAGCAGCAATTCGGTGGCAGGTCCTTCTTCCGACAGGGACTCAGGGACCAGCCCCCAAAGAGCTGTCGCCAAAGCGCCGCTGATGGTGGTAGAGCTGCGCCCCTCTGTTTCGTGAGCCCGAGGCAAGTGCCTCACTCGCCTCACCCTTGTTATGGCGCTGCTTTAGCCCAAGCACAGGAGACAGCAGCAGCCTCTCCACCCCCATACCCACTGTCCCTGCCCTTAATAATATCCTGAGACATTCACGCTGCACCTTTCACCCTGAAGGGATCTCAAAGCAGTTTACAATCAGGCTAGGACTGAACAATAGGGAAAATTCCCTGGAGCCCACAGGATTTAGTAGCTCTGCAAGAGACCTCCTAGCAATGGCTGACTTAGTTCTACAGATGAACATGATCTATGCTTGAGTTCTGACTGACAGAGGGCTCTTGGCTCAACAGAATTTAAATCCACAGAGATATCTGGGGAACTCAACCACTGGAGAAAAGTGGGGCCTGACCCAGTTACCTTCTGCTGCTTGTTTGGATTTAGCATATTTCTGTGTTTGTGTTTGAGAAGGCCTGATCTGAGACATCCCATAAACTACAGGGTTACGTTAAAATCAAACACAAGCAGCAAGGAATGGCAGGAGGGCGCCATGGCACTGAGGCAGCTGGACCTGTCAGAAGACCACATGCTGCAGCAACTGCAGTGGTGGCTCCAATCCTCCTATTCAAGGGAGAAAAAAATCATCTCATCCCTCCCATCCCAGGCAGAGTGGAGATTTAGTCTGTGCTATCACTGCACAGACCACCCTATCTGTAAATATTTATATACACGGTGGTGATGCGGGGCCATGTATAAATGAATTTATCTTCAAAACACCTCTATAGAAGTTGTCTATATGGCATCGGCAAAGCGCATTAGAACGATGTGATTTGTAAAATGCTTTAACTTCCCCATGTAGACCTTGCTGGCATGAACTAAAAGATACTTAGATTGTGTTAACATAATCCTTTTAGCTTGTTCCAGAAAGGTCCATGCAGGGCAGTAAGAGCACTGTTCATTGAAGCGCTTTATCAATCACATCCTCTAACATGCTTTGCCAGTGCCATGTAGACCAACTCTTAGTGATGTGCCCAAGGTCTGTGGCAGAGCCAGGAATGAAGCTGAAGTGTCCGAATCCAAGGAGAGTGCCTTAACCAGGAGCACACCTTCCTCCCCAGTCTGCTCTTTACAACTATATCAACACGACACCATTGAAATATAGGCAGCTGGACAGGGTAGAGAGGCAATCAGTATCAGACACCACTCTGCATACTAGTGAAGGCAGGGAAATTGTGGCTAAGGACACAAGGGCATCCCCCTGATCTTATGGAAAGTGTCATAGGATGCTTGATGTCAACACAACGCTTACGGGACTCCACGTTTTCAAGGTGTCATCTGAAAAACACACACACCAAGTGAACTGCAGGCTACTTCATATATTCCCTTTGGAAGAGGAAAGACTGAGTTGAGCCTGTTGGAACTTTAACCTGTGATTCCAAGAGGTGTTTGAACCTAGATCTTAGATTACTAAACTATTCCTTTAGTGCCTCAGTCCTGACCCAGAGAGGCCAGCTCTAGGATTGAGAGGCATTCAGACTCCATGGTCCTGGGGATTCTCGGCCTCTTTGAGGTTGTCACTACTGGAACCAGTTAGCATATATTGTCTTAGTGATATTGAACTGAGATAACCAGTCCATTTCACATAGAACTGTAACCAGTGAAAGGCTCCATAAACCATTCCTAATCTGAGTTTTCCTGGTTTTTTGCCTGCCAGCCATGACATGGACCTGATTGGAACTGGTGACTTATAGTCCCAGGCTATTTAGAGTACCATGAATAGTACCCTGTTTTGTGATATTTTCAATAGCTCTTACATCATTCTAACATCCATAATAAAAATGTGTCCTATACATACCATCAAAGAGATGGTCAATATACTACTACTACCTAATTTCCTTTAGATTTATATACTTGCTCACATCCAAGTTTAGTATGTTTCAAAAAGGGATTTAACCCTAGGGCAAAGCTGAAAGACCATTTCTCTCAATGCCATCAACACTTACTGACAACAACTCCCTTCCCTGTTATTGCAGATATGTGTTTGAGTGAAAACTTCTAGGCCTCCAGCTGCTATTCCATCCTGCAGTGAAGTCAAAATCTTGTATTTGTGAAATCCCATTGAGATCACTGCTGTGGAGGTCAGTGCAATAACTGGCCTGGTAATAGCCTCTCCCTCTCACCTTTATATAAGTCTGACAAACTGGAAAATCAGAATAGCAAGAAAAAAATCCAGGTGCTAGAGGAAATAGTAAATGTAGGGAGATTTTTAAACAAATCCCATGTGTCATTTGGCCAAATTATGCAACTAAGTCGAACTGGGTAGGAAACAGTTTTCCTGTCCTGCGAGAAATTTCATGATTTGAAAAGCTCCTTATGCTACAGTGGGACAAAACTGAGACCTTTGAAAAAAAAAAATTGTGAAAAAATCAGAATGACCAACTATAGAATAACCAATGGCCTAGTGATTATGGCACTCCCTTAGGATGCAGAAGCCATAAGACATCTAGGTTCTAGGGCCTGCTCTGCCTAATTCAGAGCAGAGACTTGAACTGTGGTCATTTACATCCCAGCTGAGTGCATTAGCTACCAGGCTATTCTAAGATGTATCTCTTCTGTTGGAGCTGTTCCACTTCGTGTAAGTTAAATATTCATTGGCTCAGAAAGAAAGACTGATGCTATAGCCCCACGGTTAGGGCACTCACCTGGAATGAGGTAGACCTGTGTTCATGTCTCTGCTCTGAATTAGGTAGAGCAGGCCCTAGAACCTAGACGTCTTATGGCTCCTGCATCCTAAGAGAGGGCCGTAACTAGCAGGCTATTCCAGGGTCTCTTGCTCTTTTATTTTGAGTAGAAATTTCAACTTGGAGTTGAGAAAAATTTTAATCAAACTTCCCTTTTCACAGGATTTGACAAATCAACATTTTTGGATGAAAAAAACTTTGTCAAAAAATTCCTGACCAGCTCTACAGCTAAGGAGAATATGAGAAGTGTCTACAATTATATTAAGGGCATAAATACCAAGTATTTTGGTGCTTAGTGGGATTTTCAAAATCGCTTAAGCAGGTTAGGTCCCTAACTTCCATTGATTTGAATGAGTTAGGTGCCTAACTCACTCAGTGGGCAGCGACAGATCCAGCAGGGGTCAATTTATCGTGTCTAGTCTAGAAGCGATAAATTGATTGCCGAGCGCTCTCCCATCGACATTGGTACTCCACCGAAGTGAGAGCTGCAGGCGGAGTCAATGGCAGAGTGTCAGCAGTCGACTCACCACAGTGAAGACACTGTGGTGAGTAGATCTAAGTATGTCAAATTCAGCTACATTATTCACGTAGCGGAAGTTGTGTAACGTAGATTGATACACACACACACCCCCGGTATAGACCAGGCCTTAGATGCTTTTGAAAATCCCACCAGGTGCCTCTCTGCTTCTTTAGGTGCCCCTATACCTTTGAAAATTCTAGCCGTCTGGCCAGATTTTCAAAGGAGCCTAAGGTAGTTAGATGCCCAAATCCTAACTGAGTACCTAACTACCTTAGGCTCCTTTGAAGATCCCATCTTAAAGAAGGAGAGATATCATGTAAGGTGATCTGAAGTGGCTGTAATTAGGAATACTAAGATGAACTGAGCAAGTGAATATTTAGGCTGAATACCAGGAAATATATCCTAGTAGGTTGATCCATTTGGCTATGGAATAGTCTCTCAGTGGAAGTGGTGGAAGCCCCACTACTTATGTCATTTAAAATTGGACAAGACAAAGCCCTGGAGAAAGGACACTAGGTTCTAACTTTGATTTCCGTTATTCTATAATTTCATCCTGCAGTGAGGTCATGACTCTATGAATATGACATCACAGTCCAAAATTTAGACGTCTTAGAATAAAATCTAACATGGATTGGATAAGTGATGTGGAGGATGCGTCCTGGTTGAAACATCAAAAAGTTTTGATAATTGGCTAAAAGGGGGCCAAGAAGGCTATAAAAAGGAGGTGACTGGGAAATGTTTCATGGTAAAATGTCTCCTCAGCATGAGAGTTCCTCTTGCACTATTTCCATTAGCTCCATCCTGCAGGAAATGGGAGTGGGGGCAGAAGGAAAACCAGTGGTGATACTTTACTTGTGAAGATCCACCAGGATGATGACTATGTCCTCATCCACTTTCTCTTCCCCTAGAATTGTCTTGACCTCAGCTGGGGAGCCACACATGACGATCACTACAAACCAGGCAAAGACAGATGGAGAGAAGGTGAGAGGCATACAATTAAGGAGAGGGGGACAAATAGAGTTTTACAAACTGTTCTTAGATCATAAACTCTAGAATAGCAGGGCTACAGCAAGTCAGGGCTGAGAGGCATTGCCAGAAATAGGAGAACAGATAGTTGTGGGTCAGGACTGAACTACTCAGTCAGTCAGTGGGAGGAGAAAGCTTGCTCAGCACCTGCCCACATTATGCTGACTCCAGCCATTATCAGCACCTTCCTTTCATGAGCATTAAAATTGCACATAGATGGAGTGCAGCGTAAACTACTATCAGTAACATGGTATAGAAGGTTCTAAGGCAAAGGGCATTAGAAGAATAAACCATTAATCTGTTACTGGCTTCCTTATTCTCATGCTCCCCCTCCCCAGTGATGTCAGGGGTTAGCATTATCATAAGCACTTGTTAATAGAGCTGAGGCATCACCACCATGCCCAGGGTTTCCCGTAGGGATTGGTCATTCCCCCATGTTTGAAATGAGTCCCCTTGATGCACAAAAGGGGTGTGTGTGAGAGAAAAACAGACAGAGAGAGAAGCTGGGCATTCTTGTGACACAGGAATCCAAACTATGACTGGGGGCTGCTGGGTTATGAATGCTCCACTGGACAGGGCTTGTAGGAAGACAGTTCCATGTCTTCAGAAGATAATCTACCCCAAGAGGCCTCTACAAGCAGAATATGCCCATATGCTTTATCAGGACAGTGGGGGAACTGAGTTCTGTGCCATCTTCCCACATTTACAAAAATAGAAGAGGAAAAAGAGTATCTGTGCTCTTTCTGCCATAAATGGAAAGATTTTTCTCCAGAACATAACCCAGGCAGTAGTGCATAGACAGAGATCAACGGCATGCATGCAAGGGAGAGGGAACTCTCATCTCCCCTTACCATTGCTTTTCCGGCTCTGATCCTTCACAATTTTCTTTAATTGTTCTGGTGTCCTTAAAACCTCTTTGAACTTCACCTCTGAAGAGAAGTATGAGACTCCAGCCTCCAGTGCATTGAGGTACCTGATGCAGGGTAGGAAGTGCGGGTTATAGATCAGCTGAAAATATTGCTAATGCCTTACATTTATAAAGTACCTTCCCTCATTAATAATCATAAAACGTCTGATAGACTGTTTACAGCACATAAGGACCACTTCACCTGCTACAGAAATGTAGCCGCTTCTGGGCTGGAATGCAGCAGCCATTCTGCATCAATAAAGTTAAACAACAGAATTTGGGAGGGAAAGCAGTACAGAGAATGTGAGCATAAAAAGGAAAACTTTGAACCTGACCAAGAACCACTTAAATCTGGTATTATAAAGGGTTGGTTCAGATAATGCATTAATGTAGTAAGATAATATTCAAAACAGAAAACTTTGAGGAATTACAAAATCTAGTGAGTGAGGTTGAATGGGAGATTGGGGAATCCTAGAAGATACAAATTGAAGTGCAAAGGAGCAAATGTGGTTTTCCAAGAGACTGCTTAAAGACCTGAGGTTTAAAAAAAAAGTGATTAAAAACTATAGAAGGCAAAAAAATAACAGTGCAAAGTCAAGTAAGACTCGCTGGGAAGAGATAAGGAGAGGAAAAAAGCAGAATGAGTAAATGCAAGGTAAAAGCACTAAAGCACTATTTCTATCTGAAAAATTTGTACTTCCTATAGTTACAAAAGAGACTTTGGGTCACTATGTCTGAAAAATAAGCGGAGGGAGAACAAATAATTTTCTCTATTTTTCCTCCCCTGGTTTGCTTAATTTGTGATCTAACAGCACTTGGGGCACCATCCTTTAGAGGTGCTGAACGCCTTTTTCTCTCATTGTCTTCAGTAAGAAAAGAGGGTGCTCTGCACCTCACCAGGATCATGCCCTTAATAAGGCTCCAATCTTGCACACATTCAGGTGTCTTACAACTTTACACACATGAATAGTCCCACTGGAGATACTCATGCCTCTAAATATTTGTGGGGTGGAAATAATCAGGCCATATTATTTAATAGGTGCTTTATCAGAAATTGGATTTTTAAAAGAAAATAGTCAATTTAAAAGACTTCAAGTTAACCACAACACTTTAAACAAAATAAGTCCTTCCTGAAAATAACAATAAAAGAAAAAAAGTTTGAACAATTAGGAAGTAAGGAAGACCATGAAAAGTAGTATTTATGAAGGAAATACAGAAAATATGAAAGTACACAAATCAGCAGCTCTGAATGGTAGGAAACCTAAGGTATTAAAGGAATCTTGATAAAGAATATACGGTACCATGGACTTTTATTTTTGGAAAGTTATGGAGAACTGGGGATACAGCAGAAGAGTAGAGAAAAAACACTGATTTTCAAAACGTGAAAGAAAAATGATCCTGGCAATTACCATCCTGTAAGTCAAGTTTCTATCTTTAATAAAAGGACAAATACTAAGAGAAAATGGTCATTAAACACCTATGAGATAATGGAACTGGGATTGTATTTTAATTCCTAATTAAACAGAGCACTTAAGTACATGCTTAAGTCACACTGAAGTCAATAGGGTTCAAGCTGATGCATAAAGTTCAGCAGGTATTGATGTGTTCTCCTGACACAGGGCAATAAAGAATAAATCTTTCCAACTTGATTGCTTTTTTAGTTTAATTTCCGAATCACTGGAAGAGTGGAGTGCACTAAATAATAGTAATATTTGGATGTTAATAAAGCAATTGTCTCAATCTTACTTGAAAAATTAATTCAAACTGGGTTAGGAACACACAAACTGACAATTGGCTGATTGTGGGACATAAACAAAGGGTAATGATAAACAGCAATATATTGTGCAGGTAAAGTGTCTGTTGGACTATCACAGAGATTGATATTAAGTCTGTACTAACATCTTCATTAATGAAAAAGAGTAAAATATACTAATACAAGTCCAATATGATATGAAATTAGGAGAAATTGTACCTAGCACTGAGGACAATGAAAAAACCACCAAGGGACTTAGAAAGATTAAAGTCTGGGCAAAAAGTAACTAAATAAGATTGATTCAAATTGGGAAAAGGCATTGTACTGTAACTAAAGGAAAAAAGTCAGTATCTTACCATTGAATTTCAATCAATGGTAATGAAGAAGACTCTAAAAAACCGAACAAGGCCTAAGGGTGATAGCGGACAGCAGATTAGATATGATTTTTACAATGCTGTGACAGAAAGAGCAGCCCCTGCAGTTGCATATACTGAAGTATCATGTCACAGAGCAGAAAAGTAATAATATCCCTCTATGGCCATGGTCTGGTGAGACCATACCTAGGCTATTGCTTTCATTATAGGTCATTTCATTCAGAGAAGAACATTGATCAGAGTTTGAAAGGCATTCAGTGTAACATAAATAACCAGTGACTGAAGGGACTAAGGTGAGAAAGAATTAAAAGAGCTAACTCAGGCCCTGAACTTGCAAACTTATATGCACATCAGTAGTACTAAATGGGACCTCTCATGTGTTAAGCTAGATGCTTAACCATTTACATCCGGGATTTAAACAGGCTACAAATGTTTGAATGGTGTAAAACCAAGGGCTTGATTTTTTCCTTCCTTCCACAACCGTCAGATACACCCTTTTCCCTAGGGAGATACAAGTAACAACCGGACTGATTTGTATCCTGTGTGGGGACAATCAGGCATCAAGGAGGAAGTAGAGGAATTACTTAGGATGATACAGAAGGTTATTACTAGGAGTGATAGGATGAAATTGAAAGAGGGAAAATTTAATTTAGATGCCAACAAAAGCTCAAGCAGTGAACTCTATTAGACTGTGAAATATTCTCCCAATAGATGTGATGAAAGTCTGTAGCTTGGGAACATTTTCAAGCAGACTAGACATAACACTGGTAAATGTAGTGTAGAGCAGTGGTTCTCAAACCAAGGCCACTGCTTGTTCAGGGAAAGCCCCTGGCGGGCCAGGCCGGTTTGTTTACCTGCTGCGTCTGCAGATTCGGCTGATCTCAGCTTCCAGTGGCTGCGGTTCACTGCTCCAGGCCAATGGGGGCTGCGGGAAGTAGCGGGCAGGATGTCCCTTGGCCCACGCCGCTTCCTGCAGCTCCCATTGGCCTGGAACGGCAAATTGCGGCCACAGGGAGCTGCAATCGGCTGAACCCACAGACGTGACAGGTAAACAAACTGGCCCAGCCCGCCAGGGCTTTCCCTGAACAAGCAGCAGCCCTAGTTAGAGAACCACTGGTGTAGAGAATATTGCTGTTCTGGAAAGGAGAGGGCTTGGATGTTCTAATTGGTCTTTTCCAACTCTCAATTCTATGAGAGCAATAGAGAGAGAGAAAGAGAGAGAAATCTAAGGAAAGCCTAAAGAAATCATGCCAGAGGCGAGTACAAGTTTTCTAGGACAGTAGCTGGGAGAGACTTGGGAATGTTTTTACCAGAAGCAGTCTTCTGTGATGTTATTTGTCTTATAGAGGTAGGTGGATTCCCAGGAGCTGGTTTTGAATGGCAAATTGGACTTTTTCCAGAAGTCAACGAAGAAGTAGGTCAGTTTCCTGGCTGGAGTCAGGATTCGAGTTAGGTTGGCTTTGTAGTCACATGACAGCCCAAAGCTCCCTGCAGAGATCAGAGGGAAGTCCAATATTGTGTCAATGCTAAGGGGAAGAAGAGAGGGGGAAAAAAATATGACTGATAAATGAATTGATGTCACATCAAGGTAGCTACTAGGTGATTCACATGCCCAGTACTTTCTCACTTTGTATCCTGACTTCGTTTTACAACAAACTAATTAAAATGTCAGTACAGCATAATGGTGCTCGACTGACAATTTAACTAGCCTCGGTATAGGTACACTGCATGCCTCCACTACACACTACCCCTCCAAATGATTATGACATAATTATAATGTATTTTATGCAAGATAAGTCATGTGAGGTGTCATTGGAAACATTATGATTTACTGAATATGATTATCCTATTTGTGTGCATGTATCATGTTTCTATCTGAAGTTATAAATATTGACTATGTATCTGTATTTTAAATGTACTAACACATGGATAGATGGGTAACACACACTAGACAAGATGCTTTCAGTCTAAATAGTGGGTGGGGAAGGGACTATTCAGGGCAATGGGCCATTAGGAAAAAACAATAAGCCTTAGGAGAAGCTTATCTCCCACCTGGGGAGCCTTCCTGAGAATGCTACAGCCTCCAAGTAATGGCTGCTATGACTCTACAAGGACATGTAATGAGATCACCTGTGTCTAGACTCCATCTTGGGATGTCAATATTTTTCCACAGACTGGTCTGGAAACTGAGCCTGAGAACAATGGGTTCCCACCATATGCAAAAAGCTAAATAAGGCAGGGAGTGACATTATCTGGTGTTCTTCTCTCCCCACCTAAGACGACTTCTGGAAACACCTGAGGAACAAAGACTGGACTGGAGGAAGTGCTGAACCCAGGCTAAAGGGATTTCTAGCCTGTGAATGAAACATCTGGGGATTCCGAGCTGTAAAGCAAGTGCAGCTTGCCCTTAAGAATCTGCAGCCTACTTGTATCATCTCTTAGATTTTATATGAATAGCAGATTCTCACTCTATCTAGCATATCAAATTTAGTTTGCATTTTTTGTTTATTTGATAGATAATCTGCTTTGATCTGTTTGCTATCACTTATAATCACTTAAAAATTTTTTATAGTTAATAAACTTGTTTTTGCTTTATCTAACCACTGAGCTGGAGTGAAGTGCATGGGAATCATAGCTCAGGGCAATGTCACAGCAGTACGGTGCGAGACAGAGCCCACGCTGGTGGGTCAGGGGGCCAAGTGGCACCCCAGTTCTGGATGGCACCCTGGGGGGAACCCATCACAGTTGCTGTGATGCCATCTTCTGCTGCTAGGAGTGGGTCTGAAACCTATTAACTTATTTTAAACAGTTCATGGAACAGCTATCAGATGGTGATGATTGTAATTTTCTTGAGGCCAGAGGGGAGCTAGAAACAAAAAGCTACCTGTCTGCTGACAGATCAATCTCTTGTGTAATCTTTCTCTCAACCTCTAAGTGTGATGTAAGAACCTCGAGAACTAGTTGTCACATTTCATCTTATGTAGGGGGTAAAATTATTGTACAATGCCAGCCTATGCACTAAGACTATCTAAAATAGCTTAGTGAAGTCTTGTTATTTCCATCAAGCCAGTTTTGGATGAACTGGGGGCTGACTTCCTTTGCCAGGTGAATGATGTCAGATTAATCACAGGCCACCAATGGCCATTCTTCTTAAATGGGTTTTAGCATTTCAAAGCGCAGGGCTGGAGGAGAGATTTTCAGAGCCATTGACAAATCTTACTTCTGCAACCAGACTTCTTAGTGTATTTTGGGGAAGGGGAAATAGCAGTGGTTATAGACAGGGCTGGCTCCAGGCACCAGCCCAGCAAGCAGCTGCTTGGGGCGGCCAATGGTGAGGGGTGGCACGTCTGGGTCTTTGGCGGTGGGTCCCTCACTCCCTCTCGGAGCGAAGGACCAGCTGCCGAATTGCTGTCAAAGACTGAAGCTGCGGTGGTAAAGCTACAGATCGCGATTGCGGTTTTTTGCTTTTTTTTTCCTTTTTGCTCCTTGGGGAGGCAAAAACCCTGGAGCCGGCCCTGGTTATACAGACAAATATGGCAAACCTCCACCTGGGGTGAATTTATGAAAACACCACTAGTTTTTTCTCCATAGAGAGGTTGTAATGGGTGAAGGTATCTTCTGCAATGTTGCACTGTTATCACTTTACACTAGAAAAATTCTGCAGTTCTTTCAGGACAATCTTTTACACTTAATAGGAAATATTGTACTGAACAATATGGCAATTAGAATTATTTGGCACTGATATGACAGAACTACTGTCTAACTTTATCTCCAGGTAAAGGTCATTATTATTAAGAAGTGATGTAGCTTATGTTTGATGCAGTAGAAAAGGGGGAACCAGTGGAGGGATGCACAGTGCTCAGGAGGACAACTGATGCAGTGAGCCAGGAAGATGATTTCATTGTTAAAATGGAAATTTACCAGGCTGGTTTAGAATACTGCCAGGTAAATAACCTGCTTTTGTTTCCCAAATCTGTTCATTTTACCCTGGGTTAACTTGGTTGCCTAATGGTTAGTGCTCTTCATTGCCATGCAGAAGCTTCAACTCCTCATAAACCTTCTGAATTAACTGGGGCGGGATAAGACTTGAGAGTTATTGTAAACAACTCAGTGAAGCTCTTTGATCAAGGTACAACAGGAGTCCAAAAAAGCAATGTTAGGATGCTTAAGGAATGGGATGGAGTGTAATACAGAAAATATTATAATACTGCTATATACAAAGCAGGTAATATTACTGTATAATATAAATCAATCACACACCCTCACAAGGAATAATATGTTCAGTTCTGGTCATCCCACCTCAAAAAGGATATAGAAGAAACAGAATGGGGTCAGAGGTGGGCAGTCAGAATGAGTAGGGACATGGAAAAACTCTTGTATGAGGGAGACTGAAAAGTCTGGGATGCTTTACCTTAGGGAGGAGGCAAATACAAGGGAGCATGATTAAAAACACACAAAACAGTGAGTGGAAAAGAGAAGGTGGATTTCTAGTCACACTGACTCATGGTAAAAGAGCAAAGAAACATTCAATACAATTGAAAGAAGGTAAATTCAAAACTGATTAAAGAAAATATTTTCACACAATGCACAAATAGCTTATAGAACACCTTGCAACACAACATCATTGAGGCCTAGAGCATAGCAGGATTCAAAAAAGGGTCAGACCATAATTTCATGGATAACAGTATCTTCACTTATATATACACACAACATTTTACTCTTGTATTGTTTATGTATATAACAGTAAATATTGTGACAAAGTTCCTCCTCTACCTTGGTGGGTCCTGTGCTTATTGGCAGATTTGGTCACTTCAGTGATCTTTCCCACAGTCTGGATCAACTCCTCCTGTGTCTGATCAGGAGTTGGGAGGTTTGGGGGGAACCCAGGCCCACCCTCTACTCCAGGTTCCAGCCCAGGGCCCTGTGGATTGCAGCTGTCTATAGTGCCTCTTGTAACAGCTGCATGACAGTTACAACTCCCTGGGCTACTTCCCCATGGCCTCCTGCAAACACCTTCTTTATCCTCACCACAGGACCTTCCTCATGGTGTCTGATAACACTTGTACTCCCTAGTCCTCCAACAGCACAGCCTCTCACTCTCAGCTCCTTGTGCCTCTTACTCCCAGCTCCTCACCACCTGACTGGAGTGAGCTCCTTTTTAAACCCAGTTGCCCTGATTAGTCTGCCTTGATTGGCTGCAGGTGTTCTAATCAGCCTGTCTGCCTTAATTGGTTCTAGCAGGTTCCTGATTACTCCAGTGCAGCCCCTGCTCAAGTCACTCAGGGAACAGTAAACTACTCAGCCAGTGACTAGTATATTTGACCTCTACCAGACTCCTGTACCACACTGGCCTGGGTCTGTCACAATATATTTTTAAAAACAAGAATTTAGGAAGGTGTATAATCACTCATATTTCAGGGAATGAGCAAACCTCTAAATATTGGGGATTAGGAGGAAACCATCTCTTAGTGCACATTATCCCAGCACTGTCTTCTGCAAGGTTTCTTGCACCTTCCTCTGAAGCATCAACTACAGTCCACTGCCGTGACAAGATACTTGTCTAGATGGACCACTTGTCTGAGCCAATATAGAGATTCCTCTGTTCAAGATCATTTCTGTCTCCTGCTGAGACCTTGAGTGATCAGACTACTTTTTGTCAATCATTATCACTCCTCTCCTGAGTCCTACCTAGTAAAGCAGTTGCATGAATAAGCTCTTTAGGGGGCATTTTGTCCTTGCCAGAGGTAGTGGCCAGGTATAAGAGCTGTGTAGGACCCTGACTATGAAGCACAGTATATGCCCCACTCACAAGTTCAGTGTCTATGCTAGTCTGAGTAGGAAACAATTTTGTTGAGTATTTTACTTCCTTGGAACACAGTAATGTTTTTTTCTGATACTTACGAGAACATCTGGTACGTGGCATAAGTACAAGTGGGTCCCAGGACAACGCAGCCAAGTGTGTTGCTACTCTGCAAGAGATAAAAGAGCATTTGCAACAGAGAGTGCCAAGTGAGGGAAGGGGCTACCAATATGGGAAATGCAGAATGTGGCGCAAGGCACAGGCAAGGGGGATTGGGAGGAGACTGTGAAATGTGAGAAGACACAGCACCAAGATAAACTGCCACTGAGAGGGAGAGCTAGCTCAGTGGTTTGAGCAATGGCCTGCTAAAACCCAGGGTTGTGAGTTCAATCCTTGAGGGGGCCATTTAGGGAGCTGGGGGGATAGGTCCTGCTTTGAGCAGGGGGTTAGACTAGATGACTGTCTGAGGTCCCTTCCAATCCTAATCTTCTATGGCTCTATGAGCAAGTGCGGAGTGGTCAAAGAAAGGGCTGTGAATGAGGGAACAGATAAGAGGATGAATCTGGAGCAAGATAAGAAGGGAGGTGACAGAATGATGCATGGTAGTGTGTGGTCTGCTCAGAGGTGTATGACAAAGCTGTGTGGGAGCTCAGATCTGGAACAGCAGGGAGGCTACATGTCAGAATTAAAATGCATTGTCAGAGCTGTGCTGGAGTTGCAGGTAAGGAGCAAAGTGGCTCAAGAGAGGCTAAGCTGTACAGATGTATGTGGCAGACAGTAGGAATTAAGGGGTGCTATACATTGGAAATGAGGTGAGCTGAGTGTCTGTGTAGGAAGCTTGTACTTTGCCCTCAGCACACATTATACCTGCCTCTAGCCAACACTCAACACACTTCCATAAACAAAAAAGAAGGATTCCTGTAGAAATGCCTAGTACTCACATGGAGTTCCTTGATGACCTCCACACCCTCACAGGTGGCAGTGCGACAGCCCTGTGAGACATACAGTGATGTGTTGAAGCTATGGTAGGTGGCATTGATTATCACATTTTTTCCTATAGAAGGAGAAATGGGAAATAGCATTACAAAACACATCTGCTCACTGGTGCACTGAGATCCCTTTCTGTTCATTCATGGCACAGAGCAGTACAGTCTCATACTAACAGGACCAGATTAAGAACATTCTGGGTCCTGGAGACAGAATATCTTGAACCCTGCTCTACTCTCTGTCCCCGGGGACTTCCCTTCAATGTTTTTAATTGTTTGGAAGGGTGGGAGGGCCTCAGTTTCAAAAACCTCTGTGCAGCCCACACTTACCCTGCAGCAGTGGTTCCTGTCCCATGGGGCTGGGGCTGGCTCCCTACTCTGGGCATTATGACCTATCACTGGAGGTCGCAACACTGCTCAGGTTTGTCCCAGCTGCCCCTTGGTCATGACGCAGCAGTGGCTGGGCCAAATTTGAGTGTCACTGCAAGTGAGTGCAGCTCACTACATTACTTACTGCAATTCCATGGGTCTGGGGAGAGTGTAGTCTTCTGAGGCGCCTGGGCTATGGTCCCGTTAACCTATCCATTAATATGGGCCTGCACACTAAGATGCCTCTATCCCCAAAGTTCACTGGGAAGCAATTCCCCCTACCCTCCATTTCAATGGATAAGATTGCAGAATTAGCTCCACTATGGAGGGCTGAAATCCTTCTCTGGAGCATCAGACATTGGGCATGATCAGAGACAGAATATCAGATATATTTTTCCAGTAGCAGTGTGGTGAGAAGAGGGGGTGAGGGCAGTGATGAGCTGCTAAAATCTTAACAACCAGTTCCCTATAAAAAGTTCTGATTTAAGGGATGTGCCACAGTATGTATTATTTTGTACCACTAGGGTTACCATATGTCCGTATTTTCCCAGGAGGATTTTTAACTTTTAAAAATTCCGCCCAGACAGCGATTTAAGAACCGAAAAGCCTGACATCTCCGGGAAAATACAGATGTATGTTAACCCTACCTAAAGTTCTTTTTTAAAAAGATGGGCCTGAACTAGAAATGAGCTCTGTTTCTCATGTGTGGGTCCCTGCCACTCGCTTGGGGTGTGCTACCAGATGTCCCAATTTTATAGGGACAGTATAAATTTTTAGGTCTTTTTCTTATATAGGCTCCTATTACCCCTTACCCCATCCCGATTTTTCACATTTGCTGTCTGGTCACCATTAGGTGTGCACATGTATGGGTCCCAGCTACTCCCTGCCCCCCCCCCCATTGAAGCAGGTGTGCAGGGTTACTGCCCTGAGAACTGCAGGGCACAAGTGGACCTGGGGCTGGCTGTAGACAGGGGCGTGGGGCAGGGCTAGCTGGAGGCAGGGAGTGTGACACGGGCTGGCTGCAACAGGGGCTGGCTATGGGCAGGTGGTGTAGACAGGGACTGGCTGCAGGCAAGGGCTGTGGCAAGGGGTAGCTGCGGGCAGGGGCTGTGGCAGGGGGTAGCTGTGGGCAGGGGATGCAAACAGGGGCTGTGGCTGTGGCAGGGGCTGCGGCAGGGGGTAGCTGCGGGCAGGGGCTGTGGGCAGGGGGTGCAGACAGGGGCTGGGGCTGCGGGCAGGGTTGCAGGTACTCAGACGGGGAGAGTGGCTGGGAGCAGCCCGAGCAGCAGGACGCAGCCGGGGACCCACCATGCAGCAGCAGGAGCCCCAGGGCCAGAGATCCAAGGAGCAGCAGCAGCAACAGGGCCAGGAGGGAGCCCACGTGGCTCCCGCAGCGCAGCGTCCCCCACCAGCCGGGAGGAGGAATTACATGCTTTCCCGCCATTGCCCATCATATCTTCCCTCACAGGGAAGCCAGTTAACAAGGGGTTCTAAAACCGCTTCTAAATTTAACAACTGGTTTGTGGGAACCAGTGCAAACTGGCTCCAGCGCACCCTTGGGTGAGGGGGATTTGAGACGTGCAGGGCTGCAGCGGCCAGAGAAAGAGGCAACTTATCCTAGCTCCAGGGCTGCAGCTAGCAGGGACAGACAGCCCTCCTTCCAAGACCCAGCTCAGAGGCTGTTGTGGTGGGAGAGAGAGGGAGACACCCCCCCTCCTTCCCAGCCCCAGCTCGGGAGCTGCCATGGCAAGAGAGAGAGGGCACATCCATCGCATTATAAAAGTAAAACTACTGATATGTAAATATGAGTTGTGTGCTTTTATCTGTAGAACAAAAATGCTAATTTTTTTTATATAGCGCTTTTATCCAAAGCACTTTACAATAGTTTGCTAATGGTACAAACAACATTTGGAAAGATCTTTAAGTGGCTTGTCGAGACCGTCAGCGATTTTCAAGTGGTCCGCGAAAAAAAAAGTTTGAGAACCACTGGTTTAGTGATATTGAAAAGAGGGGTTAGATATGAAAATGGGTAAGAATTGCATCTGTAGTGATGCAACCTAAATAAAAAGTTATAAGGGCTGCTGATCCCCACACTTCAGGGAATAATCTGAGCAGCAACTGGGGTCAGGATGAAATTTCTTTATCATAATGTTAAAAACTTATGTGCATCATTAGGGGAGTGGGCTGACATATCTGTCATTATCGAACATAGAAGTTACCAGAATAGATAGATCACTGATCTGTTCTGCTAGAGGAGGAGCCAGGATACTGGGCTCAATGGAGCCCTGATCTGGTCTGGTCTGGTCTGGTTTAGCAGTTCTTATGTTCTCAATCCCAACTGAACATCTTCAGAAATTAACTCAGGGAAAAGTTTGCATCAACTTGCACATAAACATCCCTGGTTCAATCCTTGCCCTGTGGCTCCGCTGCTTGGAAAGAAGGGGACAGTTATTGTCTGATCTACATGGTGACTGGACAGCCAAAGAACAGCTCCATGGGGTAGTTTGTAGAAGCACTGACTGAGGGAGGGCCAGGGCTCACAGTCTGACCCAAGAACTCTAAAGGGGAAAAGAACACACAGCTTCACACCCTTACCTGCCTTCTGCAGCTGCTCTTCTACAATACGTAGTCCCAGCTGCACAGCTGGTTTTATTTTATCGAAGGTCCATGGAAGGTCTGACTGATTCAGCTGCATCACATTGATTACATAATTGTCCTTGACACACTTGCCCTCACCAACCTGCCACAGCAGCTGGAGACAGAGGAGCAATGGCCAGAGGTCTGGACCCAGCATTCGTTGCCTCATTACTCCTTTCAGTTTAGACCCATTGCTCAATGCTCACACATACACGCGCACTTCATTGTTGTTGTTCCTGGATAGGCTGAAACAAAGATTCCTGTTGTATATCCACCGATCAGCTATACCGTCTCTCTTTCACCCCTTCACTCTCTCCTCTTTTCTGCCTCTACTTCCACCCCACACCCATCTACCCTAACTGGCACGTCTGCTTGTGAAAAATTAAAAGCAACAGAACTCAGGAAAGGAGAGAGGCCAAAGGTTGCTTTGTATGTTTGCTCATGAAAAGGTTGAGGCTATAAAAGAGAGATATTACTGGCACCTTGTCTGATAAGGACACTTTAACTTTACATCACAGTGAACTGATGAATAGAGAAGAGAAAGAAGGAGGGGCCAACTGGGTTGTAAAAAGAAGCCATTTAAAATGGATATAAATTAAAAGATCCATTAAAGCCCCAGAGGAACACAGATGGTTGCTTTGTGTTTGTTTTGCCCTGCCATGTCACCCCTTTTGGCTGTGCCCCTACGTTGGTGGTTATTATATCACTCTATTTATTTTTTATGTCTTTAAGATACCAATTTCATTCCTTTAGTTTTTCCCATCAAAATGATTTTTAGTACTGGCAAAAAATGTCTGACTGAAAACTTCCAGGATCAGCACAGAATCCATCTTTTAGAAATCCCCCAATATCACCCTGGGCAATGTACCCCAACTCTGCTATAGAGAAACACCTCTAGGGGAATGCACTTTTCAGAGTCTGTTGAGGCTACCAAGGAGGGTCCTTGTGTTAATTGTTTTTGTGATGTGGCTACTAAGAGTCATGCAGGGATCCGATTCCTGCAGGTCACAGATTTGACAAGGGGGACCAAAGCCAAAGCTCAAATCATTCAGAGGTAACAAGGCAGCGTTCTTGAGTGGATCCTCTCAACAACACATCCTGAGAATGTTCTCAAATCAGGGGGTAAGAAAAGGTAAAAAAATCTACCATCCCTGGCTATTCTGACACGGGAGAAAAGGAAATAGAAAGGTAGAGGGAGCCAACAGCTCTTACGGCAGATAAATACTGAATGCATATTTTACTGAATGTGATGGATCTTGCATTTTGGGATGAAAGGACATCCATAGCAGCTACTACCTTTCCACCAGAACCTGGAGTGAAGCCCCACTTGAAGACTAAATAAGCTTTTATAACTTTCCAGAGATTATTTAAAAAAAACAAGGAAATTAAACACCATCTATGCAAATACAGTGTTTGTGGTACAGACCAACTGAACTGAAACCAGAATTGTCTTGGTTTATCTCATTATAAAAGCCTGTATTTAAAAGAGCACTGTATATTGTATACCTGTTTACAAGGTCCATGTAATATTTTATATGAGCTTACCCCTAATGCCAAATAAATGCTTCACTGTTCTTTATCTTTGGAGGGAGGGGGAGATAACTCAATGTCAGCAGCCAGGTTTATGAGCAAACCACATTACTCTATCCAGCACTTATAAGTGAGCCTAGAATTGCAAACCAGCAAGTTCAACGAATCCTGTGCTTATAAACAGTAATGTAGGAACTCTAAAATAACAAGCTGGAATAGAAGTATGAGCATAGGAGTGGATGGATGGACCATCAGATTGGGAATGGAAGATGGAGCCTTTCATGTCTAGTTCATTGGCTCAACTCTGGATGTTCTGGGGTAATTACTCATTGAAGGCCTGAGCTTTCTCCCGCTTAAGTCAATGGGAGCAGGCTTTGGGCCTAAATGCTCTTCTTAGTCTACTTACTGGAAGCAGTCAGCAAATACTAGTAAAGTTACTGGAATTAAGTATGTTACATTTGCATGTCATGATAATGATGGGAATTGTGTAATGTACTGGGATATATCTACTATTTATTTGGATTTAACTGCAGCTTAAAACTGCCCTCTAAAAACACAATGGAAAAAAACTGAAAGAATCAAAACAGCAGCACATTTTTCCCCTCTTTGCCACATAACTGAATCCCCAGGCAGTACTCATGTTATAAATAAATAGCTCCCACCCTCTCACGACCTCACCACACAAAAACAGAAATCCTGTTTTTTTATATCTGTTGCTGTCCTCTTCTCACAGAGTCTGTCATCTGCTCATCTCAAGTGTCTATCAGTTTGATTGCACTGTCCTCAAGTGGCTAGAGGCCTCGAAAGCAGGTACAAACCCTAGTACTACTAACGACTAATGGAGATTTTCCTTTAGATCACTTAGTAAAGATCTATGTCATGAGTACTATTCCCTGATGCTTTAGACCATATTCCGCCTTCAGATATACATGAACAACTCACATTCAAATCAAAGGAAGCTACACTTTATTTATGGGGGAAACTTGGTCCCTTGCCAACAAGTATAATATCTGGATATATGTTAAATATCCAAAACACTGAGAAAGAGAGAGTGAATTTCCTGAATTTCAGTGTTATATTTGAAATCTTGGCTCTATTGAAATCAGGGAGAGTTTTACACTGACTTTAGTGGAGCCAGGATTTCATCCCGACTCAAGGACCCTGCTTGTTTGCCCAGCTTGCTGTTGTACTGGATAATAAACAACTGGATTTTGTTCAATCTAGTTTAAACAGATAATACTGCATTAACTTCTGGTTCCAAAACTACTCTGAGTGCATCTCTCTCCTTCTTCTGGAACATTCATAGACACACAGAATAACAGAAATCAGAGCAGAATACCTACTGAGTCATTCTGTCAGCTCCCTCAGCCCATCAAGAGTGGTCCCTGTAATATGTTCTCCAGTGCTTTGTCCAGTCCAGTTTTAAATTACTCAAGTAATGGGGCTTTCAACACTTCTCTTCAGAGACTAATTTTATTATAAACATTATTAGAAGTACAAGAGCACTGTGCAGTGGTTAGAATGTGGCAGACATGGTGCAATAAGGTCCCTTAGCCTAGAGAGCTCACATTTTAAAGGAGAAATTGGGAACAGAGTGGGGCAGAGTCATATTTCCACAAGTTAATAGAGCTCATTGTTAACATTTTTTTCTGATATCCATCCTAATCTTCCTTTTCTTAATTACATCCCACTACATCAATTTGTACCTCCTTGGGCTACTCATAATAATTCCTCTCCCTCCTTGGAAGGTGGAGATCAGAGGAGTAATAGGCACAAGAAAGTAACTGAGGATTCCTGAAAGCTGTAGAATCAGTAGATGGTGTGAAAATATCAGCTGAACGTAGCAGCAATCAATCACATAAACATAGATGTTGACATCATTTCTGTGGCCATAATAGTTCTGAGGGGTGTATGAACTCACATCCTGCATTTTAAGGGACAGCTCTTATTTGCTGCATAATGTCCCACATTCTGTCTGAGCTATTAAGGAACATTCAATCAGCTAAAAGGTATGTTTTCAAACAACAGTCACGTCGAGAATCATACATTGCTATGCAACTATCTGATTTTATATTATGAATGAAACATTGTGGTATAGTGTCCTATAAAAATAGTTTTTTCACTGAATGTTTCTTGCGATTGTTTATTCTTTCAGTGTTGCCAACTTTTGTAATTCTATTGTGTCTTGAATTTTTTGTTTTTTTTCCTGAAAACTCCAGATGCTGATATCTTGATATTACATGAGAATCTCAGCTTTCATTTTTTAAAAAGTAAGTTTCTTGCTCTCCTAGATGCAGAGGCAAAGCTTGAACATGAGACGCAAGTGCACCAAAAGGCTCAAAAGCCAGAAGGCAATTAAAAAGAACCAAACATTTGGTTTTTTAAATCTCTCTTGTTTTTAAGCCAATCATAATTCTTGGGGGCTGGACTCATGATTTGTATATGTTTGGATTGGCAGTACCATTTCTTTCATTATGGATGGCTATGTTACATAGAATTTGTTTAGGAAATTTCATGTTTTGGTGGCATTTAACCCCTCCAGCTTTGGCCTAGGGCAGTGGTTCTCAGCCTAGTTACCATTGTGGCCTCTATGTGTTTTGTGGGCCGCCTCCATATAATATATATACTACCTGTGTGGCCCTGAGGATGTCACATGGGCCACAGATGTGTGCTGATTGAGCCACAAGCAAGCCACGGGTTGAGAATCACTGGCCTAGGGGATGTAAGATGTAGCAAGATCTCACACACACCCTTTTTTCTGAATTCTGTCCTCATATGACTCACCTGAGATTCTTTTCAAATGTCCTTGATCTTCTTCACTCCAGTGACTTTTTCCCATATCTAGTACGTTCAAAAATAAACAGTCGCATTTGCAGGTAAATCAATAAAAAATGCTTCTGTTTTAGTTTATTTATTCAGTGTTGTTAGATGCCAGAATCAAAATGTCACTACAGTCTTAAAAAGCAAACCTGTGACAGTAATGTAGAGTCATAGTTTATTTTCTCTCAGTGGTGCCCTGATCCAATATGGCTAGCTAGAAGATGATTTTTCTAACTGCCAACAGTCCAAAATCCATCTGGAATCTGAAATTCAAACTTTTTCTGACTCTTAAATTATCAGTGGTAATAAGGATTCTACTATCCAGATCTGGCAGACAGCATTGTTGATGATAAGCCAGGCATAATAGAAGCTGCACTGGCTTTTCAGAGCTAACTTTATTTCTAATTAAAGTTGACTGATAGATTATAGGGAGAAGGTTTGTGGAGACACATGTCATTATTACACAGCAATTTTTCTGTCCCTAGCCATGTTTCACTTGTTGGAGCCTGACATGCTGGGAATAAAGATTCTGATTCTCCCACATGGAGCTCTTTGGACCCTTTTTGAAACCTGTGACCAGGTCAATGTTACACAGAAAAGAGAACAGGGAGAGAGTCCTCAGCTCAAAGTGACAGGCAGAGATTTTTAAAAAATCAATACAAAATTCAAGCTCATCCGGTGCCCTAAAATCCATAATGAATCAAACAGCTGCATAATCTAAATGGTAAGAAAGAAATGTAAAGACTAGCAATTTCTCTCCTCTTCCATCTTTGTAGCTTACAGCCAAGACTCATCTTTCCTTTGGCCAGAAGGAGTCACCCTTATTTAAAAAAAAAAATTACTGCAGTTTTCAGACTATGTATCCCTACTGCAAGATGTGTTTGGGACCAATAATGTAGGTAAAACAACTTGCTCATTATATGACTTTGGCTTCCTTTCTTTGTACATGTGTCTATAGGGTACTGGCCCCAGAACGGCACATTTTTCAGAAAGCCTATAGGATTCTCACCCTGACTCCTGCACTGCTATCAATGTTTGCCAAACTGACACTGGCACTGTCTTTGTGAACAATGTTTAATGCTGTCAGGATGCACTTCACTTTCTGCCTTTCTTTTCTCTCCCTTTCTTCTTTTCTCTTTCCTTTCTTTCTCTTTTTCTCTTTTTTCCTTATTCTCAATCCTTACTCTCTACTCTTCATTTTTTAATTTAAAAGCTTATTGTATTCCCATACTTATTTCTATGTTTAGCCTCACTTGCAGGACTTCCTCTTTTGCTGCTATCAGTACACATAAATTCACTGTCTCCCAGCAATTCTGTGTGGGAATAAACAAGATCATCAGTCACACTAAAAGTACATAGCCTGGGAGATAATGCATATGAGTAATACTGCTGCAACAACAGTGTATGCCATCATTATTAAAAAAGAAGCCAGATTTCTCAATCTGGCACTATATTTTAAAAAAGGTTTGTTGGCATTTAATATGGGGAACAAGACTATTACATCTACCTCCTTTGATCTGACTTCCCATAATATTTCTGCATCTAGTTTTCATAATTTTTTAAAAAAGTGAATATGGTGCTGATAAAACATGCTGGATTAAATAATAATATGCCTTTGAAGATGAAGTCCTGTATTTGAGCCTGATCCAAAGCCCAATGAAGTTAATGGGAAGACGCCCATTGACTTAAATGGATTTTGGATCCAGCCCTTTATGCATGGAACCCTTACACCACCAGCTGCAGTAGTACCGTCTACCAGCTCTTTGCCACCAGCTTATGTCCCTCAGCCTTGACATGAAGGGAACATCTCTTGGTGTTAAGTGAGGAATTCAGTCTCCATGGTCCATTCAGTTCTTAGCCTTTCTGCTGCGATGGGCCATAATATTGTCAATGAGCCTTAGTTGGGATGGCAGTTTCTCTGATTTGAACAACTGACTAATTGTAACTGAGAAATCACCAACTTATTATTTATGAAAGAAAGGACACAGTACCTGTTGTACCCTAAGCAAATCTCTTCTAAATGGTGATATGAATGCCTGTGCACTGCTGGAAGTAACTTTGCATATGGACATATGCTGTGTTACAACATGTTAAGAGTAACACACAGTTGTTAGCAAATCAAATTTCACTAGCATAGACCAGTGGTTTTAAACTTTTTCTTCATTTGAAGACCCCTAAAAAAATTTCGAATGGAGATGCAGTCTCCTTGGAAATCTTAGATCCAGTCTGCAGACCCCCAGGGGTCCACAGACCACAGGTTGAAAACCACTGATATATAATGCTCATGTGTTACAACCTTAGTTGTACAACTCATTTAAAAGATATCTGTAATATTTTGACTGAAATAAGCTAGCAGTCAATAGGATTAAACTGGATCTTTTAAACAAACTTCCATATATGCAATAGATCTCTCACCATCTCATTTTTCTCCTTTTTTACTTCCTTCCCTAACATCCCCCTAGTGCTGGAAAGTAGGTATGATAGTTAGTCATTCCTGCAGTATTCAGTTAGCATTAGATACAACACTTCCTCTCTCCTTGGAAAAAATAGAAGTTTATTATACCAGTTGCTAAATATAGGGTCAACCTCTAAGCAAATAATCTTTCCTATACAGCCTTTTTCCAATGCTTAGCTTCATTCCTTGGTTTTATAGGCCTTTCTTGATCAGTTATTCATATTTCCGCTTATCCATGTGCATTTGGATGGTAAAGAGAAGTTCTCATGTGTTATACCATTCATCATTCAATAGTTTTCCTTTTTCCTGGAGATTGATTGTACTCTATTATCTGTTACAATTTCTTTAGACATTTTTTTCTTCAAAGACATTTGTTTAGAAATGTATGATTATTTCTGGGCTGATAGAAAGGGAGGACATTGCCAGAAACACTGATATCTCTGAGTTACTGCCAGATCATTAACTGACTCCAAGACTGTATTTCCCCAACAGCCCTTTTGTAGTTCTATTAGAGTAAATGGTGCAGATGATATTATTTCTTTCTGAACTTTGTCACTTTGATCATCAATTTCATATTTAGGTGCATAAATCATATGTAGGCACTTAAATAGAAATGCCCTGGTAATTCAACAGATATCTGTTGATATGCAGATGATAATTCCAATTAAGTTGTTTCAGGTTGTTCAACATTTCATTTATTTTTGTAATATATGGCAATAAACTGTTTACAAGAGTCCAAGTCTCTCATATCTATGTATGTTTATATTTGTCCACTGGATTTTTTGCTACTTTTGGAGATATCCACTCAATCAGTGGTTTCGTGTATGTTATCAAACAGAGCTTGATCTAAGTAATTTCACTGGAACATCATGGGAGCACAAAACTCCATGATTGGGGTTTAAATTAGCAGTTACCCATCAAGGAAGAGTTGTTGAGGTCATTGTGGATAGTTCTCTGAAAACATCTGCTCAGTGTATCATGGCAGTCAAAAAAGCTAAGAAAATGTTAGGAACCATTAGGAAAGGGATAGATGATAAGACAGAAAATATCATGCCACTATATAAATCCATGGTACTCCCACACCTTGAATACTGCATGCAGTTCTGGTTGCCCCATCTCTAAAAAGATATATTAGAATTGAAAAAGTACAGAGACGGGCAACAAAAAATTAAGAGTATGAAACACATTCCATATGAGGAGAGATTAAAAATCTGTGATGCGTCAGTTTAGAAAAGAGATGACTAATGGGGGATATGACAGAGGTCTGGAAAATCATGAACAGTGTGGAGAAAGTGAATAAAGAACTGTTATTTATCCCTTTCCTGGTTCCTTTGTTATGTGGTCACACAATGAAATTAATAGGCAGCTGGTTTAAAAGAAATGTAAGGAAGTGCCTCTTCACACAACACACAGTCAACCTGTAGAACCTGTTGCCAGGGGATGTTGTGAAAGTGGAGATTTATAACTGAGCTCAAAAAAGAATTAGGTAAGTTCATGGAGGATAGGTTCAACAATGGCTATTAGCCAAGGTAGTCCGGGACGTAGTCCTCTGCTCTGGGCATTCCTAAATCTCTGACTGCCAGAAGTTGGGCCTGGACAACAGGGGATGGATAATTTGATAAGTTGCCTTGTTCTGTTCATTCCCTCTGAAGCATCTGGCACCAGCCACTGTCGGAAGACAGGATACTGGGCTAGATGGACCATTGATCTGAGCCAGTATGGCCATTCTTATCTTCTTATGTTCCCTTTCAGGATCAGACCCACAGTCTCTGTGTTTCCATAATTAACTATTCTTTTTTTGAGAGTGGAGTGTTTCTTACTTTGTGCACACAGAGATTGCATACTTTTTAATTGTATATAATGTTTGAATTTCTTGCAAGTTTAGAAACACATCGAAGACCTTCTTTGTTACAGTATTTGAAGCATTGCAATGTGATGTATGCAGGATTGGTTCATTCTAGTCAGAGAGAAGCCTTATATGCATGGATTTCTGGATTTTCCATCATAAAATAGGAACACCTTGTGAGAAACTATCCAGTTTTCTCTTAGTGGCCTTAAAAATTATTTATTATGGCATCCATCACAGTGGTATCTCGGTGCACTGTATATTGTTTAAATTGAACCATTAGCAGTTCAAATTAAGAGGTTCAAAAGATCATTGTCTTCTGCTGCCAATTTGCCCAGTCAAAAGATGATCTGAGAGTGGCTAAATGACTAGCACACAATCCATGGGAAGCCTAGTCAAAGAGATGTGTCTTGCACTCTATCAAAAAAGGCCAAGTTTTTACTTAAGGAGATTTCTTGCAGGGATATGTCCCTAAGGCATAGCACTCTATTGTAACCCAATTCTGCAATGAGAATCCTTGTTTTTCCTTATAGAAAGCTTTGAATCACCTTTATACTCCTTTAATCCCAGGACTAGCTTGGAGCCAGTTTGGCCCCTGGCATAAATTAGAACATCAAGACTGCTCTAAATTGTGTCCAGCTGCAAGGACATCCTGAGAGATCATTCTAAAACCCAGGAATTGTTGGAGCACAGAAGTACTCTGGAATGTCCTCTTTCCATTGCCTTACTCTCTATACTAGAGGCCTTGGGCAGGCTACCAATGGGGATTCCATTATGCAAAGGGAATGTCCAGGTAGTCAGTTAAGGGCAGACGATCCAGGCCAATGATTCTGCACCTTTAATGGCTATTACATTTCCTTTAACTGAGTTGCCTTGTTGGTGTGTTTTCCCCATGAACAATGATTCTCTAATTTTAGAGTTATTTGTCTTTTCAGTTATTTGATCATGAATCATTTTGTCAGGTAGGATATCAACATAGCATGTAGAGACTAGTTCACACAATGCAGTCATATATCCTGCAGTCAGCTTTCTGGGGGTTTCTACTATCTAATGGAAAAATAATGTTCTGCCAAAACATTTATCAGCAAGTCAAAGTGCTTACCAGGTACCAGAATTGTTTTATCAAAGTCTGTGGAATCAGGAAAAGCAGCTGGCTTGACAGGCATATTTTACAATGCCCTTTGCCTCTCATGTCCCAAACAATCCCTCAGAAAAGCTTTCCTTCGTTCTGCAGAAAAGTTATCACTCTAAATAGCTTGCACGTACTTAGGAAAATATAAATTCCACTGCTGCGATGGAACAGCTAACTGTGTAGGCTAAGCTAGAAAAAAAATGAAGACATCTGAGTCACTTTTCAGCATAAAGACTTCAAAGTGACCTAGACAAAGGCAGAAGCAATCCATGATGCCAGAAATGTTATATTTTGACTGAAGTAAGCAAGCAGACAGTAAGATTATACCAGATTCTTATTTAAAATAATTCACATAAGTGCAACAGCTCTTTCACCCTCTTGCTTCCCCCACTTTTCTTCCTGAACCCTTTCCTAAGGACCCCTCATGTTCTAAAGTATGTATTGCTTAGATCCGACTCTGCCACTTCCAAGATCACAGAATCTCCCTACCATGCTAAATATCATCACAGTATTCAATCAGCATTCAAAGAGAAGAATGCCCTTTACTTGATCATTGACCACGACACTTCAAGTTCCCTGACTTTCTTTGAATTCTCTTCAAATACTGACTAGGTCCAACACTGGTTAGTATATTAGAACTCACACAAGTACAGCCCCCGGGAGTATAGCTGCGGCCATAAGAGGAAGGCATGTAAAATGAGCTAGACATGACCAAACTGGTTCGTTTTTAACTTTCAAATCCTAAAGGGATTAAAATATTTGTCTGCACTGGGTGGGAAATATTTTGAGCAGTGGCTGATCTAACAGAGAACAGCTGCACCCTCATCAATGTTAATATAATTAAAATGGAATATGTACATGAAAAAAAATCTCTAGCCCTTTTGTTTCCAAAATTAGCCATCTGAATGAAAATTGATGCGGTGTTCTCCTGAGTCTGCAGGCAGACAGGCTGAAACAGTAGTTCTAAGAGAAATGTGAACTGCCCCATTCACTTCGACGGGATATTAACGCTGAAGCCTAATTATGACCATTTAAATTTCAACAGTGTTAAGCATTTCACTACTGATCATTTTAGAAGAAATATGCAGCAGTTGTGCTTATCCATTATTGCTGAATTGTTGCATTGGCTGATACAGGGGGACAGCAGAGACATTTTCTCTCCCTAAGAGTTTTCAAAAGAGCATTTCTATAAGTGAGGGAGCCAAGTGCTAGACTGTACTTGCTCTATGACTCTCAGTGTTTGAGGTTTCCATCCAGTTTCAACACCCTTATTAAGAAGAAGAGGGGTTGAAGATGAAATGAACTGCTTCTCCACTTCCAGCCCAGGAAAGGTAAGGCAAGACCAAAAAAGAGCCATCTGTGGGTTTTCCTGCCCCTTGGCAGGAGAGAGGGGGTGGGACTGAGGGAATATCTTCGACCTGTGTTCTGCCCTCCAATAAGGGATTCTTTTTCTGGTGTTTGATTTCACAAGGCCCTCAATCTCAATCCAATTCACTTCAAAATGTACTATCTGCCAGAATAAGCATTATACAGATGAGTGAGGCTTTGCCCTCGGACTCGCATGGAGGTGGATGTGCCAAACTCAGGCTAGAACTGGACCAGTCTCACTGATTCAGAGACACAGCACTTTTTCTTTTTTTTCTCCAAAATCTCAGCTTTCATTAAAAAAAAAAAGTATCTTACTCTTATGGTTGCAAAGAAAGCCTTGAAAATGTTAAATGAGTGTATAAACTGATGCAGTGATGACCAGATGATCGATTGCATCTGCAGAGAACATAAAATAATAATTCTGAAAGATATGAACTGCCCTATTCATCTCAATTATGTGTTGGCTCAGTTTACCAATGCTGATTATTTAAATGTCAACATGGTTAACTTGCTGTTTCAAAACAAGTAAAAAAAGAGAAGAGAGATCACAGACCTGAACAATTTACTGTGAACCGTTTCTCCTTTGATGCCATGAGCAGACCACTGGAAGCAAAAGGCCACAGCGACAGTAGCATATTCAGATGCATGTGAGCCCAATCAATGGAGAGCCAATCCCACAGGCACCAGCACTGCACACAAACACCACTCAATGGGGTGAGCCAATATTGGAGAGCTTGTAAGGCATCAAAGCTTGTCAATCCAGCCAACCTTCACTTTCAGAGAAGTGGGGACCAGGTCTGCTCTGGTTGCGAGTGCGGCCAGGTGGTTTTCTCCCTGGCTCTAATCGTTCTGCTGCTCCCTTTGCTACATGTTGTCTGCAGACTTGGCAGGTCAAACTTCTATGTCATTTATTGAATGACGACAGAGTTTCCTTCTCAGAAAGATACACCAGAAATGCATCTTCGATAAAATCCTTTAATGCTCTGCCCTGTAAGGATGAGGTTAGCTGAAATAAGGTATGTTGCACAGTGTGCCATCTCATGGCTTAACAGCATAATACGGTTTAACATTCCATTACATCTCCCCCTTTAATACGTTCCTAGCATTTACAAAATGTACCTACATGTATCTTTGAAGTTCAGTACAAATTAGTCTGTTAAATGTCTCTGAATCATACTGACTTTTTAATTACACAACCTGAACATGTAACAGCTTGGTCATCTGGGCGTCCATTAGTTGCAACAACTGAACGTGGTCAGTTTGGAATCCACTGTCTGTAGAGTTTTCTCAGTCGATTGTTCTCTCTGAGGAACAAACTTTAGATGTCAATGGTTTCTGTTGAACTCTGCATTGCTGGTCTCAATCACATATCTGGGTTCTAAAGTTATTTCTCTTTATGACAGCTGAAGTGTCCATCCTCTCTCTATATCCAATTTGACAGAACATGGTCACCAGGTCTTAGACCCAGCAGTTCTCTGAGTATTGTGTGATGTAAAGGTGTTTATAAGCTCTTTTTACTTTTTTATCTGATTTAGTTACTTTTTCATGTCTTCGGAAATAGATTCTTTTCAAAAGTTAGAGCAGTAGTTCTGAGTTGTCTTCCCATCAGAAGTCATGTTGGACTCTATCCTGTAGCTGCTATTGGTGTTGACCTGTAGCTCAGAGAAAAAGGAATATATCTTTCTGTTCTATGGTTTTCTTGGCTTTATTCTCCATTCACTTCTGAGTAACATGGGCTGCTAATAATATGATCAAAATCATATTTTGTTCAGAATGACTTAAATTCTGCTGCAGTGAATTGTGGTCCATTGTCCATCCCTTGTTGTTCTGGAATGCCAAAATGAGCAAAAGTGCACTTCAGTTTCTTGATAACACTGTGACATGTTATGTCTCCCAAGTACATTATTTCTATATACATGGAAAACAGTCCCCTACGACCAGGTAATGATATCCTCTGTATTTGCATAAATCTGAAGCTAGTCTCTTCCAACATCTGTTTGGTAGATGTGTTGTTATTAAAGGTTATTTGTGTTGTGTTGGTCTATTAGTTCTATAATGTTCACATGCAGATACTTTATTGTTTATATCCTTGCTGATGCCAAGCCACTGCACTGGCTGGTTGGCCCATATATGGCATTTAATTAAATTAAAAAACTCAGTAAAAGAACTAAAAAAGAGCCAGAGTAGCTAAACAACCATGTAAAAGAAGCAGTGAGAGATAAAAAGGCATCTTTTAAAAAGTAGAAGTCAAATCCTAGTGAGATAAATAGAAAGGAACATAAACACTGCCTAATTAAGTGTAATAATGTAATAAGAAAAGCCAAAGAGGAGTTTGAAGAATGGCTAGCCAAAAACTCCAAAGGTAATAACAAAATGTTTTTTAAGTACATCAGAAGCAGGAAGCTTGCTAAGCAACCAGTGGGGCCCCTGGATGACTGAGATCCAAAAGGAGCGCTTAAAGACGATAAAGTCATTGCAGCAAAACTAAATGTATTCTTTGCTTCAGTCTTCACAGCTGAGGATGTTAGGGAGATTCCCAAACATGAGCCGACTTTTGTAGGTGACAAATCGGAGGAATTGTCACAGACGGAGATGTCACTAGAGGAGATTTTGGAATTAATTGATAAACTTAACAGTAGCAAGTCACCGGGACCAGATGGCATTCACCCAAGAGTTCCGAAAGAACTCAAACGTGAAGTTGAAGAACTATTAACTAGGGTTTGTAACCTGTCCTTTAAATCGGCATCTGTGCCCAATGACTGGAAGATAGGTAATGTAACACCAATATTTAAAAAGGGCTCTAGAGGTGATCCTGGCAATTACAGACCAGTAAGTCTAACGTCAGTGCTGGGCAAATTAGTTGAAACAATAGTAAAGAATAAAATTGTTAGACACATAGAACATAAATTGTTGGACAAAAGTCAACATGGTTTCTGTAAAGGGAAATCATGTCTTACTAATCTATTAGAGTTCTTTGAAAGGGTCAACAAACATGTGGACAAGGAGGATCCAGTGGACATAGTGTACTTAGATTTCCAGAAAGCCTTTGACAAGGTCCCTCCCCAAAGGCTCTTACATAAATTAAGTTGTCATGGGATAAGAGGGAAGGTCCTTTCATGGATTGAGAACTGGTTAAAAGGGTAGGTTAAAAGGGTAGGAATAAATGGTAAATTCTCAGAATGGAGAGGGGTAACAAGTGGTGTCCACCAAGGGTCAGTCCTAGGACCAATCCTATTCAACTTATTCATAAATGTTCTGGACAAAGGGGTAAAAAGTGAGGTGGCAAAGTTTGCAGATGATACTAAATTGCTCAGGATAGTTAAGACCAAAGCAGACTGTGAAGAACTTCAAAAAGATCTCACAAGGCTAAGTGATTGGGCAACAAAATGGTAAATGAAATTTAATGTGGGTAAATGTAAAGTAATGCACATTGGAAGAAATCACTCCAACCATACATACAATATGATGGGGGCTAATTCAGCTACAACTAATCAGGAAAAAGATCTTGGAGTCATCGTGGATAGTTCTCTAAAGACATCCACGCAGTGTGCAGCGTTGGTCAAAAAAGCAAACAGGATGTTAGGAATCATTAAAAAAGGGATAGAGACTAAGACAGAGAATATCTTATTGCCCTTATATAAATCCACGGTATGCCTACATCTTGAATACTGCATACAGGTGTGGTCTCCTCACCTCTAAAAAGATATGCTGGCATTAGAAAAGGTTCAGAGAAGGGCAACTAAAATGATTAGGGGTTTGGAACGGGTCCCATATGAAGAGAGATTAAAGAGGCTAGGACTTTTCAGCTTGGAAAAGAGGAGACTAAGGCGGGATATGATAGAAGTATATAAAATCATGAGTGATGTAGAGAAAGTAAATAAGGAAATGTTATTTACTTGTTTCCATAATACAAGAACTAGGGGCCACAAAATGAAATTAACAGGCAGCAGGTTTAAAACAAGTAAAAGGAATTTCTTCTTCACACAGAGCACAGTCAACTTGTGGAAGTCCTTGCCTGAGGAGGTTGTGAAGGCTAGGACTATAATAGCGTTTAAAAGAGAACTGGATAAATTAATGGTGGTTAAGTCCATTAATGGATATTAGCCAGAATGAGTAAGGAAGGGTGTCCCTAGCCTCTGTTTGTCAGAGGGTGGAGATGGATGGCAGGAGAGAGATCACTTGATCATTACCTGTTGGGTTCATTCTCTATGTGGCACCTGGCATTGGCCACTGTCAGTAGACAGGATACTGGGCTATATGGACCTTTGGTCTGACCCAGTATGGCCATTCTTATGTTCTTCTGTTTATGTTATGTTCTTTATGGATGAGGTTTACTATTTCTTCTATCATTTCATTTGGAATTACAATGCTTTTAATGGCTGCTTAAGCGGCCATTCTTCAGCAGGAGGAAGGTGTGAATACGAAATTTACATTGCATCACAGGAACATTTCAAGCCTCGCATACACAAGAGACTGCTTGTCCCCTAGACCCCAGCTGGGGGTAATCCTCAAAGAACGGAAAGAGATATAAGAATGAGAGACAGTGACCTCCAATTCAACTCTCCTCCAATCTCTCTGCTCAAGACATCAACGAATACCAGAGACTCTGAACCACGGGGGAAGCGGGCAAGGGAGGAGTTCCAGGCTGAAAAGAAGATCCAATCTGTGAAATTTACTGCAGTAAATGGTGAGACAAAATCTTATGCTTTTAAGTTCACTTGTTAAATTAGGCATTAACTTCCATTTTACTCTTTTATTTTCTTTTGTAGCCAATCCTGACTTTTATGCATCATCACTTGTAATCACTTAAAATCTATCTTTCTGTAGTTATTAAACATATCTTATTGTTTTGTCTTAACCAATGTTTGAATTAAAGTGTGTGGGATAACAAGGCTGGTTTATTATCATTTTCCTTTGATGAAATGATGGACTTTCTGTGAACTTGTACTGTTCAGGAGGGTGCTGAGCAGCACAAGATGCACATTTCAGGGAACAAGGCTTGGACTAAGAATTTGCAAGTATCGCCCTATATGTAATTCATAAGTGAATGGTCAGAGTACTCATGTATTTAGCTGGGAGTGAATTTATGTCTGAAGACTGTGTGAGCAGGCCAGAAGTGACTGTTTATACAGCAAAGCCATGTAAAGGGCACCCCCAGCTAGAGAACTGAAGGGGCTCAGCTATTCAACAGTCCAAATCATACCCTGGGTAACATCACAGTGTGATGCTGGGTTCCATGACAGAATGTCTGCTACTACCAGATTTTTCTCAGGAACATATTTAGAAGTTGGGTTAAATCACACTAACTTTATCAATAGACGTTGACATCTTCGCAGGGCTTGATCCAAATCTTTTCCACTGATGAGGGTTTTATGGTCTTTTATTATTGTAAATTAATCCCATCCACACAGATATCTGTAAAAGTTTTCATATGCCCATAGACTTGCCAGGCCATTGTTTTCATTCACTCTGTATAACTTTTCTGCTTCTGTGAGTGTGCGAGAGCAAAACACAACTGGTTTGCACACAGATTTGTGTTGTTGCAACAGTATACCACTTAGGCCATGGAGGTGTTTGCATCTACACTGACCATTGTGAGTTTGTTCGAGGCAATGTCTTGATTTAGCCCCCATAGCCAAGATGCACTGGACAGTTCATGCAGTGATTTTCTCACTGTAGAAAGCTCTTGTAGGTATTGACCAAGGTAATTTACCGTGCCCAGTACGCCCTCAGTTCTGGTACATTTGTTGGTGCATTCCATTCTCGAATTCCTTTTATTTTCTCAATGGTCAGACTATTCCATCTTTCTTTAGTGACTGCCCCAAAAGCTCAATTTGGGGTAGGCAGAAAACACACTTTTATTTAACTTCAGTCTGGACTGACTGATTAGGCCTAGGGCTTTGTTGAGGGTTTTGTTGTGTTCTTTCATTGAAGAGCCATATATCAAAACATTGTCCATGAAAACTACAACTGCATTTGTGTTCGTTGACAGTTCTGCCATCTTTCTTTGGAAAATTTCAGGTCCACTGGTAATCCCAAAAGGTAATCTTCAAAAGTAAAATCTCTCAAACAGGGGCGACTCTAGGTATTTTGCAGCCCCAAGCACGGCAGGCAGGCTGTCTTCGGCGGCTTGCCTGCAGAAGGTCCCCGGTCCTGTGGATTTGGCGGCACACCTGCAGGAGGTCCGCCGAAGCCGCGGGACCAGTGGACCTTCTGCAGGCATGCTGCCAAAGGCAACCTGCCTGCTGTCCTCGCGGCAACCGGCAGAGCACCCCCCCTGGCTTGCCGCCCCAGGAACGCGCTAGGTGTGCTGGTGCCTGTAGCCGCCCCTGCTCCCAAAGGGTTTGATAAATGTGTCAATTCAGCACTTTGTTTGGCTAGAGGAATATGCCAGAGTTGTCTCGAGGCATTCAGCTTGGGAGAATACTTTAGTTCCTTTCATTTTGGGAAGGAAATCATCCAGAGTTGGGAGAACATATTTTTCTCTCCCAATTGATTCATTAAGTCTTTTAAGAACCACACAGATTCATATTTTTCCACTTTTCTTTATAACTACTACCATTGAGGCACACCATACTGTTGGTCCTTGTAAATTGTTTCTCTGGCCCATGTGTTCAGAGATCTTTCAGGGCTAGTCAGGGCTGTGTCAGGTGACTTCCATTCTGGGAAGGGTTGAAGATTAGATGTCTGCTTCTGTATCATTTAAAATTCACTAGTGTTTCCATAAATATTCAGTTCCACTCTCCAGGTAGGCTCTGTGTCATGAGATGTGATAGACGACAGAAACAATGGGTTTTGATTGTCAATAATATGAGTTAACACCCTGACTGCTTTGGTGCAACAAACAACTGCAAAATATCTATATTTTGTACAGTGTTGAAGAAGCCATGTTGGTTCCAGGATATCAGAAGTACAAGATGCGTGAAGTAATATCTTTTATTGGACCAAATTCTGTTGGAGAGAGAGACAAGGTTTTGAGTTTATGCAGAGCTCTTCTTCAGTTCTGGGAAACTTATTCAGAATGTCACAGCTAAAGACAAGATGGAACAGATTGTTTAGCACATATTTCAAGGGACCGTTCAGGATGAAGTGGCCCATTAACGCTTCACTTACACCATTTTAATAAGCCATAAGGCCAACGTCTGTTCAGACCATGGTTTTTAGTGTCTAGCAAAGTTAAGAATTTAAGCTCCCAGACTGATCTTTTGAAAGTTTTGTGCAGGTTTCCTTTGAGGACGAGGACAACAATCTATAACCCAATAACAACCTCCTCAGCTGCTCTCCCACTTCCTTTCTTCCCTATGACTGGAGGAATGTTAATGGGCCATTTGAGGAGGAACTCATCTACAGTAACTCCTCACTTAAAGTCATTCCGGTTAACATTGTTTTGTTGCTGATCAATTAGAGAACATGCTTGTTTAAAGTTACGCAATGCTCCCTTATAACGTTGTTTGGCAGCCGCCTGCTTTGTCCACTGTTTGCAGAAAGAGCTAGTGGTGGGGGCTTAGAACCAGGGTGGACAGGCCCCCCTATCAGCTCCCTACTCTCCTAAGTTCCCTGTGCAGCAGTCGCCCAGTAGGCTATCAGTTGCTGGCAGCTCAGCTGTCCCTCCCCACACTGCCATGTGCTGCTCCTGCCCTCTGCCTTGGAGATGCTCCTGGGAGCCTCCTGTTTGCTGTGCAGGGCAGGGAGGAAGTGGGGGACTAATGTCAGGGTGTCCCCCTCCCCCCGCTCCTGCCCCCTGCTTACTCCCATCTCCATAGAGTAGGGGTGAGGCACGACAGGGTGTTCAGGATGGAGGGAGCTTTCTGGCAGCAGCTGTTTCTCATCTTGCTGATCTACTTAAAAAGGCAATGTAATTAGAGGAGATCAGTGTACTTAAAGGGGCAGTGTGCATCTCTCTCTCACACACACAGAGTTTGTGTCTCTGTCTGCCATGCTATCTCCCCTCCCTCCATTTGTGCAGCCTTGTAGCGTGTGAGGCTACATTAACAACGTGTTAACTCTTGAGAGCTCAGCTCTTCTAGTTCATCATTTAGCAGTAAGGCATTCCCTGGGAAATACCCCACCCTCTGACTTCACCATCTCAACCAAGCTTCACAATCATAATTGCTGTGTACAGTATTAAATTGTTTAAAACTCTGTGTATGTGTGTGTGTGTGTGTGTGTGTGTGTGTGTTTTGAAAGAAATTCCCTGGAACCTAACCCCTCCTATTTACATTAATTCTTCTGGGGAAATTGGATTCACTTAACATCATTTCGCTTAAAGTCACATTTTCCAGGAACATAACTATAACCTTAAGCGAGGAGTTACTGTATTGAGTTGTCTGTAAAGGTCTGCACGCACTGATGGCACTGAAAAGTCCTGTAATGACATCACATACCACACACTAATACATGTCATGACATCACCACTGAATCATTTGTTCCCAGGGAAAAATCAGTAGTTCCCTGTTCTGATTTCATTATTTAGTGTTATATCCTATGTAGAACCTCTAAGCATGTTGTCAAAGGACGTTACTATGTTCTCGCCTGACAAAAGCACTGGTGTTGTACCACGGCCCCAAGTTTTCTGCTGCACAATCACACTATGAGCAACCCCAGGCACTGAAAAACCATGAGTCAGACACCAAAAATCTGTTCTCTTCGCTTTCTTCATTGATGAGCCTCTCAAGCGGACCTGGGTCCTGTTTTTGAGCTTGTCTCCAGACCCCTGAAGGCCGGGTTTATATTACACATGAAAACTCACAGTCTCATCTCAACCGCTCGTCCCCAGAGCCGGGACATTAACCAAAAATAAATAAATAATTATTGTGACACTGTGGCGATAAAATCACTGCCCCTTGGGTTGCTATGGAGATAAGCGCGAGCTGCACCAGAAACGTCCCTTCTCAAACTCTCCCCGGAGAATTGAGCAGCTCCTTTTGCGCCATCCATGGGATCAGGGCCGGAACTGTGAGCTGGGACGTGAGTTCCAGCCGGGCCCTATTCGGTGTCTCACTTACTCAGTCTCCACTGCCCCCCCCTGTGGCGTTACCAGGGTAACGGAGTCATTGGAGCAGCGAGGAGCCCAGGGGCAAGATGGTGAGGGACAGGGCGGGAAGGGGGTAGCCGCTTGTGGGACGCAGGAGCGGGGAGGTCTGACGCCCCCCAGCGCCTCCCCGCTCTCACCCCGTCTCCCCTCTTCTTTCTGCCCCTCCAGATGCTCTCCCGGGCCAAGCCGGCCGTGGGGAGCGCCCCGCCGCAGGGCGACAAACGGAAGAAGAAAGGCAAGAAAGTCCCGCAGCTGGAGGAGCTGCTGGCCCAGAGGGACTTCACCGGCGCCATCGCCCTGCTGGAGGTAACGGGGAAGGGGGCTCGGCCTACGGGACTGCACTTCTGCAGCTAATGGGCTAACTCCGCCAGTCTCCCAGGCAACGGGGGTGCAAGTGGGAGGGGCCGCAGGCCACCGGGTCCACATTCCCCCCGTCCTCCTGCCAGTGCAGGATTGGTGCCCAGTGCACAGCCCCCGGGGCCTTGCCCAAACCCTTCTCCCAGTGACTAGGGTGACAAGACTCTTTCTGGCAGACTGTTCCCAATTGCAGCAGAGCTCCTGGTTTGGAAAAAGTTCCAGCTTTTTCAACTAATTTGTCATTTCTGTTCTTTCTCACACACTAGATATGCCCCCTGCACCTGCCTGAATAATCACTCACCCTCCTTTACTTTTACAGCTTTACAATATTTGTACAGAGACTATGTGACTGGATAAAAACTGCTTGTCCTTGAAAATGTGATATTGACACCACCTGACTTCCGCGTCCAGGTTTGTCAAGCCAGCAGAAATCATCCTAATATTAATTTTATAAATTGATTTGTTTCACATGAGACAATCTGACAAAATTTGACAGCTGGTGTCTTTTTTGCATCCCTTTTTCTTTGAAGTTTAAACAGCATGTGGGGGAACAAGATGAGGACACTGACCTCTGGATTGGATACTGTGCCTTTCACTGGGGGACTACAAGAGAGCATAGAAGGTGAGATGAAAAAAATCCTGCTTCCTGCTGGAGAGAATCAGGATGTTGTCCTAAAGTGGTGACAGCAGGCAGGAGAGATGTTTTTTGGTGGTGCAGAAGAAGTGGGACAGACCATTTGTATATAAATCTAGCAGCAATAGAGCAAACTATACAGAAATAGTAGTTTTTGTATAGTAGGGAAATAGGAGTTTCTACACTGAAAGTCTATTGGTCCAGCATCCCTGTTAATCTTTGCCCCAAAGCCTAAATTGTCCTTTTCTTAATTTCATGACAGTTGTTCTAACATTCTTTTCCTATTTGGTGTGTACATCTTCAGAAAATAATATGTGGAATGTAATTGTTTGAGCTAGGTGGAACCTTGTAATGGGTTGAGTTAAAACCTTGTGTGACAAAGTTCCTCCTTTACGTTGGTGGGTCCTGCGCTTATTGGCGGATTTGCTCACCTCAGTGATCTTCCTTTCTGGTGGAACCCACAGTCTGGGTCAACTCCTCCTGTTTCTGATCAGGATTTCGGAGGTTTGGGGGGAACCCGGGCCCACCCTCTATTCCGGGTTCCAGCCCAGGGCCCTGTGGATTGCAACTGTCTATAGTGCCTCCTGTAACAGCTGCATGACAGCTACAACTCCCTGGGCTACTTCCTCATGGCCTCCTTCAAACACCTTCTTTAGCCTCACCACAAGACCTTCCTCCTGGTGTCTGATAATGCTTGTACTCGTCAATCCTCCAGCAGCACACCCGCTCACTCTCAGCTCCTTGCGCCTCTTGCTCCCAGCTCCTCACACACACACCAAACTCACTGACTAACTGGGAGGCTTTTAACTAGTTCCAGCCAGCCCTTGATTGGCTTCAGGTGGCCCAATCAATGTAGCTATCTCCACTGCCTTCTAGAAAGATCTTAATTGGCCCCAGGTGTCTTGATTAACCTGGAGCAACTGCCATTTGGTTACCATGGTCCTAGGGTTTTGGTTAGCCTGGGGCTAACATGCCTTTTCCTTACTACTTTACTGTAGCCATCTGGCCTTGCCCCATCACATATTCCCCCCCCCCCCCCCCGCTCAACACCATAGGGTTAGACAACTTGGGATGCTAGGCAGCGTGCTCGTGATAAACCTTCAGCGTTGCCATGGTGGCATCCAGCCCTGTGCCATATGCGGAACTGGAATGGTTGGAGGGACAAGAACCACCTGGTGACCCTGGCATTCTTTTCCTTATTTCTCTGCATCCACTGGAGGGGTGCGTGGTCCATCACAAAAGTAAATCGCCGGCCTAAGAGGTAATAACGCAGTGTCTCCATGGCCCATTTGACAGCAAGGCATTCTCTCTCGACTACTGCATACTTCCGTTCTCTTGAGAGCAGATTTCTGCTTAGATAGAGGATCGGGTGTTCTTCTTCAATCATTTGTGACAGAACCGCCCCCAACCCCACCTCGGAAGCATCTGTCTGTAAAATAAATTCTGTGGGGAATTATCGTGTATTCTAGGCCGAGAATTGTGAAGTCAGTCTGGAAAAATACTGGGACCCTTGCTATAGTCATGTGACTGATTGAACTTTAGTTACCCTTGCATAGTACAGTAAACAGGGCCTTTTATGGTGCCCGCCTGTCTGTTGCTTTGTGCATGCTGTGCGCGTGATAATTTGTTCTGGTCCAATCAAATGGCTAGTATGTATGATGTTAGCATACGTGATTAATGCTTATGTAACCAGATTTAACTATATAAGGGAGTAGTAGAAAAAATAAAGAGGAAGATTTTTTACTTGCCTGCAGCTGTGTAGTGTGTGAATTTTCTATGCTCCGCATGAGATACCACAATTGGTGACCCCGACGTGATCTGATTCGGCAGGACCTAATAGGTGCGCTCGAGAGAAGAAAAGCGGAGGTGGCAGCCGCGGCAGGAGGTACCGAGGGGATATCGGCTCCTGGTCGTCCAAGAGTGACGTTCGTGAGCTCACAGGTGAGTGGCCGCGTATTATAAAAGAAATATGGGTTCTGCGTTGTCAGTAGAAGAGAAGACAGTGCACGAATTTCTGTTGTGTACAGCAGAAAGGCAGGGAGAAAAGATTTCTCCTGAACCGTTGTCTCGCTTGCTTAAATGGGGACAACGACAAGGGTTTTTTATTACCCCGAACACCGTCTTTGACAAGACTATTTGGGAACAACTTGGATCCGATCTGTGGGAGTCAGTCACCCATGGTAATAAGGAAGCTGTCTCCCTTAGTCAGATATGGTGTAAAGCAAAGAAAATAGTGGAAACACTCACTGCCGAAGCGGGAGTTCAGGCCGCCGTGGACGAGATTTTCCGCCCGAAGAAGGCAGATGAGTCGCCTATGGTGCTGCCCGAGCCACCCGTCGTATTGCCGGTCGGAGCTAAAGAATTTTTTGCAGGGGAGGAAGTAATTATCCCTACCGCACCTGGTTTTGACCCAGATGGGCCTGACGTTGATCCTCACACAGTCCCCCTTCCTCCAGATTCGGAGGAATCTTTTGAAAAAATGGACACCGATCGCACCCCTTTACTGAATCCGCGGAATTTCAGGAAATGAAACGGCAAGGACACCAGCTGCAGGAAATGCTGGACAAACTGTCTCGTATGGCAGGAGAAACTTCCTCTCCTCAATCTCATCTTTTAAAGACTTTGCAGGGCTATGAGAACTATAAAGCTCACAAAACTAAACCGCCAGATGATACCTCACATACAGGCAGCGTCACGACCTCCTGTCCCCATTGTGGGCGTTGGGGGTGCAGCATGGGGGGCAAATGTACGGGTCAATTACCAGGTCGTCCTTTGATAACCGAACCTTCAGAACAAATCAATCCCTCTTTTACTAAGCCACCGGCGTATTTCTCTGATGCCGCTGGAATGGGCTCGCCTGATCCAGTGCGGCGATGGCATGGACTTATAAAAGAGGCCCATATAGAAGGGGAGTTTATACCCAATGCCTTCCCGGTTATTACGCCAGATTCAAATAACCCTGCCAGGCGACAGTGGGCGCCATTGGATTGGAAGCTCATCCGTGAGGCGCAAAAGGCCATAATGTCTAATGGCATGAATAATCCATATGTGCGGTCCCTAGTGGAACAGGTGTTTGTTGGACAAGCTATGTGCCCTTATGATTCGTCAAAGTTTGCTGACATGCTTTTAACACCCACTCAACGGCTGTTATGGAAAAATAATTGGTTAAAGCGTGTGGAGCTGGCTATGTTACGAAATGTTGATTTGGATGAAAATAATCCGCTGCATTTTGCTACTCAGGATATGCTCATGGGAACTGGCGTTTATGCAGATCTGCAGCGGCAAGCCCGCCTTGATCCTCAGATTTTACAGCAGTCGCAGAGATTGGCCTTGGCCGCCTTTAAAGATGTACCTCAAATGGGTAAGCCGATCCCACCGTACGCAAAAATTGTCCAGGATCCCTCAGAGCCTTATTCAACATTCCTTGATCGACTTCGAGAAGCAATAGACCGTTCCCCCAATCTGACGGCCGAAGCAAAAACAGCTGTTGGGCTCGATCTTGCTACGCAAAATGCCAATGCCGTTTGTCGTCGTATCTTGGCTACCCTGCCAAAAACCGCTTCCTTAACCGAAATGGTGGAGGCCTGTAACAGAGCATCAATATACGAAGAAACTGATAAAGCGGAAATACATGCAAAGGCTCATGCATCCGCGTTGGCAGTGGCCCTACGACCTTTGGTGAGGCCCAGTAAGCCTTCCCGCCCGTCAGGGGTTTGCTTCGCGTGCGGAAAGCCGGGGCATATGAAAAAGGACTGCCCAAGTAAAAATGTGCGGGCGGGAACCGAAAATGCAACAAAGGCTTTTGCAGGAACTTGTAACCGTTGTGACAAGTTTGGACACCGTGCATCCGAGTGCCGATCTCGTTTTAAAAAGGACGGCACGCCGCTTCAGGGAAAAGGGATACGGAGCGCCCGCCGGGGGGGCGCGAAGACACAAGAGTCCCCCAACCCCAAGCCGGTTGTTTGGAATACCTTACAGGAGCCACCCGAGGAAGTGCCGGAGTGGACTTGGCCACAGCAGCAGATGTAACGTTAGAAGACGATAAGGTACAAATTGTTCCCTCAGTAGTAAGTGGCCCCTTGGGGTACGGTCTTAGTGCTCTTTTAATCGGCCGCTCTTCTATGTCCAAACAAGGGCTTTTTGTGCTACCTGGTCTTATTGATGCGGACTACACTGGAAATATCGGGATAATGGTCCGTGCCCTTTTCCCTCCGGTTAATATTGCAGCTGGCACTCGTATTGCTCAACTAATTCCATTCCGAAGCTCCGTTCCAAAGGCTAAACTGACGGAACGTGGATCCCATGGTTTTGGCTCTACAGATTCTCCACAGGTAGCCTTTGCCATGACAGTAACCCAACATAAACCTTCATGGATGGTGTGCCTACATGGCCCGGATGGCCGCCAGATCCAACACGAAGCCCTTTTAGACACTGGGGCCGATGTGACTGTTGTTCCAATTCAATTTTGGCCTGATTCCTGGCCCCTGCAAGACTCTTCGACCTCGGTTAGAGGTATTGGAGGGACCCAACCCACTCGAATCAGTACCTACTATATTACAATCTGTGATGACGAGGACCCTGCTACCACAGCAAAGGTGCGTCCTTATGTTCTCTCTGCTCCCGTCTGGCTATTAGGCCGTGACTGTTTAAGTCAGTGGGGGGTTGTTTTACAAAACTCGCCTTTTGCCTAGCGGCCATTGAGGGGCGGCCGATCCTACGGTTGGAATGGTTAACCTCTACTCCGGTGTGGGTCGCTCAATGGCCGTTACCAGCTCACAAGCTTGCCCGTGTACACGAACTGGTCCAAGAACAGCTCGAAAAGGGCCACCTCGAACCTTCTCTAAGCCCCTGGAATACTCCAATTTTTACTATTCCCAAAAAATCAGGAAAATGGCATCTACTGCATGATTTGCGAGCAATAAACGCGGTTATGAAAGACATGGGGGCCCTCCAGCCAGGCTTGCCTACCCCTACAATGCTCCCGTGTGATTGGCCTCTACTTATAATTGATTTGAAGGACTGTTTCTTTACAATTCCTCTTCATCCTGATGACAAGGATAAGTTTGCTTTCTCGGTTCCTTCTGTAAACAAGGCCGAACCCGCTCATCGATATCAGTGGACAGTGCTTCCCCAAGGCATGAAAAATTCACCCACCATTTGCCAGCTTTATGTGGCCTGGGCGTTGCGGCCACTCCGTCATGCACATCCCGAATGGCTTATCTACCATTATATGGATGACATCCTTTTTGCTGCAGCAACTCTTTATCCTGAAACGGCCATTTCGGAAATTGCTTCTGTGCTGCAATCTGCAGGCCTCATCATAGCCCCGGATAAAATCCAACGACAGGCGCCTTATTATTATCTAGGTATGCACATTACTAACTCTATTGTGCGACCTCAGAAATTGACTCTTAATCTTACTGTTCGCAATTTGCATGACGTCCAACATCTAGTCGGAGACTTACAGTGGGTCCGTGGACTTTGTGGCATTTCTAATGAGGATCTTGCTCCCCTTCTTCAACTTCTCAAGGGAGGCCGCGACCCCTCAGAACCTCGCTCCTTGCAATCCCAACATGAAGTTGCCCTTCGCACTATTGCCAATAAGATCACACTTCGGTATTCTGGCCGTATTCTCCCAGGTTCACCTGTGTCCTTGGCAATACTTTCCAGAGATACCTCCCTGGAAGCGCTGCTTTTTCAATGGCTTCCTGACCTACCTGATCCTCTCATCGGTCTCGAATGGATCTTCCCATCTTCTCAATTTTCCAAGACAGTTACCACTCGATTGGAAGCCATTGCATCACTTATTGTGACCGCCCGCTCCCGTACAGTTGCAATTACGGGCGCTGATCCTGATGTTATTTATGTGCCTTTTAATGCTCCTTTACTCTCCCACATTCTTGCTAATGATGTTTCTTTTGCTGTTGCTTTATTATGTTATACTGGTCGTCTTACTAATCACTATCCCTCTCACCGCCTTTTATCAGTGACAATTCCCTTGGAAAAGGTGGTCATGCGACAATCTTCCCCTGTTCAGGGGCTTACTGTGTTTACTGATGCCAGTGGCAAAATGGCCCGCGCCGGCCTTTTGTGGTACACTGCCGGTGCCTGGCATCATGAGCTGGTGGTGGCTGAGAGATCTCTCCAAGTTTTGGAATTTCAAGCCATTATTCGTGCCTTTATTAAGTGGCCCACCACCCACTTAATATTGTTAGTGATTCTCTTTATGCTGTGGGTGTGACGTGTCGATTGGAACGTTCTCTTCTAAGACAAGTGCCTAATCCTGTGCTGTGGCAAGCCCTTTTGCGACTTTGGCATTTACTTGATGCCCGCTCCTGTCCCTATTTTATTACTCATATTCGCAGTCATTCTGGTATTGTTGATGGTTTGGCCCAGGGCAACGCCATCGTCGACCAATTGGTTGGTTCAGTTCATGTTCCTGACTCCTTTGCTCAGGCTCGCCTTTCGCATGAATTTTTTCACCAGTCTGCCTGTGCCTTAGCCCGGCAGTTTAAGCTCCCTTTGGCTGCTACTCGTGCCCTTGTGGCCTCCTGTCCCAGTTGTCAACAGCATGTTATGTCTCCTTCCCTTGCCTCTGGCATTAACCTTCGCAGTTTGTCCTCCTTACAAATTTGGCAAACTGATGTTACCCTTTTTCCTGAATTTGGCTCCCTTAAATATATTCATGTTACGGTAGACACCTTTTCAGGATTTTTATGGGCTTCGGCGTTAGCCAGTACCGGTTCCCGGGATGTTATTAAACATTGACAGGTTTGCTTTGCTGTTATGGGCATCCCTGCGTCCATAAAAACAGAAAATGGCGCTGGCTATATTTCTCGTCGTACAGCTCGTTTTCTCTCCTTATGGGGTATTTCTCATGTTACCGGTGTCCCCGACAATTCTACCGGCCAAGCTATTGTGGAACGCTCTCATGCCTCGTTAAAGCTTCTTTTATTAAAACAAAAAGGGGGAGTTGCCCCCGATGCTGATCCATTGTCCCGTACACTCCATGCCCGCCTCTCAAAGGCTCTATATGTGCTTAATTGGTTACAGGTAGGAACCCATAATGTTCCGCCAGTTACGCGACATATTGCTGGCGTTACGGGCCAAGATTGCCAATTGCCTCGTCCACAGGTTCGATGGTTTAACTATATAGATCAAAAATGGCAAGGTCCTGTGAATATATTAACATGGGGAAGGGGTTATGCTTGTGTTTCTACAACTACAGGTCCTAGATGGCTGCCCGCGAAGTGGGTTCGACCGTGGCTCGTCCGCAGTAACCCGGAGCAACCACCGAGTGACTTGGAGGACGCAAACGAGGACGACGAAAACATTCCAGATCTTCGTCCTCTCTTTGTCTGAGATCAAGATGTTTTGGACAATTGGGCTATTGTTATGTTTAACCTTAATACCTGCTACAGCCGTGTCAGATCTAGAACAGCATTTGCGCTATAATATTTGGGTGCGACTGGCTAATGTGCTTAATTAATCTGAATTTTGTTTGAGTGTTGCACCCGATATGCATGGCCTGTTGGGAACATGCCTTGTACCTGTTTGCAAAGCACCTGGGGAAATACCTATAGCAAACACCTCCGGCCTGTGTAACCTGATCGATTGCCATGTACCTGGTAAAGCGTTCAATAAATCAATGATACAATACACCTCGCTATTAGACTGGGGTACCCCCAGTTATTCTCTCCGCCCGGATGCTGTGCAACTTTATACCCCTTTTGTTGCCAATCATGCCAATAATACTTGCGCATGCATAGTAAATTGCTCCAATCACCGCCCAACGAAGGGCTGTTTATCTACTGGGCCAGCACATTGGAACTGTACAACCCTTCTGAATGTTACCAGTAATTATGGTCATATCCCCCTGCCTAGTGGGTGGTTTTTTACCTGTGGGAGTCGTACGTTTAATTACATTCCTGCCAATTTATCTACCACTCAGTGTTGCCTTAGTCGTCTGGTCCCTATAATGCCCTCAAAAACTTTACTTAATTGAACCACTTATTCACGAACTAGACGGCGTGCATCCCCTTTAACTCCTGCATGTAATGGGAATGTAACCTTGCTTAGCCAGGCTGAATATATTTCTTTAGCCGCTTCATTGGTGGGTCTTCCGGGTTTGGCAGTAGGATATGGAAATAATCTGGCTGAACTCGCCTGCCTGTTGGCAAAAACTATTAATACCACATCTAGTGCTATAGGGCTATTAAACTAGGAACAGCAGGAATTAAGGCACGCTGTCCTAGATAATAGAGCTGCTATTGATTTTTTGCTATTGCAAGAACATTTAGGATGTGAGGCTGTAAAAGAGATGTGCTGCTTTAATTTGACTGATAATAGTAATTGTATTCAACAGCAAATTGCTATGCTAAAAACTTATGCACAAAGCATAAGGCGAAATGATGACCCCCTGTGGGATTGGCTTGCAGGCTTTGGTTGGCCTAGTTGGCTTGTGTCATTAGCTCACACACTTATTATTGTTTTGCTGGGTGTGTTATTATTAATCCTTTTTATTCCTTGTATAATTCAATGTGTTCAACGCAGCTTGCAGTGCCTTGTGGATTCTGCATTTAATAAAAAGGGGGGGAATTGTGGGTAATTATCGTGTATTCTAGGCCGAGAATTGTGAAGTCAGTCTGGAAAAATACTGGGACCCTTGCTGTAGTCATATGACTGATTGAACTTTAGTTACCCTTGCATAGTACAGTAAACAGGGCCTTTTATGGTGCCCGCATGTCTGTTGCTTTGTGCATGCTGTGCGCGTGATAATTTGTTCTGGTCCAATCAAATGGCTAGTATGTATGATGTTAGCATATGTGATTGATGCTTATGTAACCAGATTTAACTATATAAGGGAGTAGTAGAAAAAATAAAGAGGAAGATTTTTTACTTGCCTGCAGCTGTGTAGTGTGTGAATTTTCTATGCTCCGCATGAGATACCACAAAATTCCTTGGAAAAGTCTGGGGCTATGAGTATGGGGTCATTACACAGGGCTGTCTGAAGGTCTAAAAATGCCCTCTCTGCTGCGTTGGTCCACTTCACCATGTCTGGACCTCGGGCCTTCACCAGGTCCGTTAGAGGACTTGCCCTACTGGTGAAGTGGGGAATAAAAGGTCGGTAGTAACCTACCACACCTAGGAACGCACGGACCTGCTTCTTTCGGGTCGGCTGGGGCCAGTTTTGAATCGCCTCTAGCTTATTAGTTTGGGGCTTTACTATACCCCTTCCTACAATATATCCCAGGTACCTAGCCTCTGCTAGTCCTATGGCACATTGAGCAGGATTAGCGGTGAGGCCAGCCCACCTTAAGGTGCGTAGAAAGGCCTCAACTTTCTCCAAGTAGGTTCCCCAGTCTGGCGTATGGATGATGACATCATCTAGGTATGCAGCTGCATAACTAGTATGGGGGCGCAGCAGCTTATCCATGAGGCGCTGGAATATGGCTGGGGCCCCATGTAACCCAAAAGAGAGGACAGTGTACTGGAATAGCCCGTCTGGGGTGGAGAACGCTGTCTTTTCTTTAGCTTCTTTGGTCAGGGGAATCTTCCAATACCCTTTTGTTAGATCCAGTGTAGTCAAGAATCGGGCACTACCCAGTCGGTCAACCAGTTCATTGATGCGTGGTATGGAATATGCATCAAATTGGGATACTTCATTTAGTCGGCGAAAGTCATTACAGAATCTCGCGGTACCATCAGGTTTGGGCACTAGAATGATTGGACTGCACCACTGACTGTAGGATTCTTCAATAACGCCTAATTCTAACATTTTCTTTACTTCGGCCTTGATTTCTTCTCTTTTGGCTGCTGGGATTCGGTAGGGTCTCTGTTACCTTGGCTCTGGGGATCGTCCGGATATGGTGATAGGTCTCAGTTGTCTGCCCCGGTTTTGTAGAGAACACATCTCAGTTGCGATTAATCATGTTGGCTGCCTCCATTTTTTGGATTGGCGTCAAGTCGGATGATATCTTCACTTGCTCATGTAAGTTATCCTCCTGGGGAAGGGTCTCCTGGATGACTAAGCATGCCTCTCAATCATGCCACGGTTTTAGAAGATTGATATGGTAAATTTGCTCTGGTTTCCTGCGGCCTGGCTGCTGCACCTTATAGTTTACCTCTCCCACGGCTTCAGTCACTTCATAGGGTCCCTGCCACTGGGCCAACAGCTTGCTTTCTGCTGTGGGCACCAGGACCATTACTCAATCCCCTGGTTGGAACCGTCAAAGCTTTGCTTGGTGGTTATAATGGGTCCGTTGGGTCTCCTGTGCTTTCTCCAACTGTTCCTGTATAATGAGTATAACTCGGGCTATCCAATCCCTCATCTGTAGTACATGCTCGACTATGTTCCTTCCAGGATTTGGCTCCTCTTCCCAGGCTTCTCTGGCTATATCCAATATGCCTCGGGGGTGGCGCCCATATAGTAGTCGAATGGAGAGAAACCTGTGGAGGCTTGTGGAACTTCCCGGATGGTGAACACGAGGTAAGGGAATAGAGTATGCCAGTCTTTCCCATCCCGGCTCACCACTTTCCTGATTATGGCCTTGAGGGTCCTATTGAATCTTTTTACAAGACCGTCTGTTTGTGGGTGGTATACAGAGGTCCGTAGGGCTTGTACATGGAGCAATGAACAGAGATCTTTCATCAACTTGGACACGAAAGGTGGCCCTTGATCAGTCAGTATCTCCTTGGGTAGCCCAACTCGGGAAAAGTTCTGTATTAGCTCCTTAGCTATTGTCTTGGAAGCTGTGTTGCGTAGGGGGATGGCTTCCGGGTATCGGGTTTTATAGTCTAATACAACCAGCACATGTTGGTGGCCCCGAGCTGTCTTCTCTAGGGGCCCAATCAGATCCATGGCTATGCGTTCAAATGGTACCTCTATTATTGGAAGACGTATCAAAGGGGCCCATAAGTGTGGGCGAGGGCTATGTAGCTGACACTCTGGACAAGAGGTGCAGTATCGCCTGACATCTTCATGTACTCCTGGCCAGAAGAACCTCCGCAGGATCTTGGCCTGGATTTTTTCTACTCCTAAGCGTCCTCCAAACAGGTGACTGCAGGCGAGGCTCAATATGGCTTTTTGATGTTTTCGTGGAACCAGAAGTTGATGTATCTCCTGCTCCTGCACTTGCACCACACGGTACAGGAGATTTTCTTCACTATAAAGTAGGGTCCTGGACCCCAGACCTTCCCCTCCACTGGTATCCCATCTATCTCAGCCACCTCTTTCCTGATGTTATCATATCTAGGGTCCTCTGCCTCGTCCTGTCCAAAAGTCTCTCTCCCAGAACTAACCTGCCTGAGCTCCCAGGGGCCGGCTTCTGCTTCTTCCAACGGCTTATCGCCATCACGGCTGGGGCCGGCCTTGGGCTCACCTTCCGTGTTGGTAGTTTCTCTGATGGCTGCTCGTGTCCATCTGTCTACTAGCGCGATCTTCTGGCCTTGGGTCAGGATCCGGGTTCCCAAAGCCTTCGCAGCCTTCCTTTTTTTTTTTTGTCTTCCGGGCCTTTTGGGGGGCTGATAATAGATCCTGAGAAAACTCAGAAAACATTGGGGGTTAACATTCCCCCAGTGATGAGTCCCTGCCAACAGGGTCTCCACCTCCCTCCAGCTTCTCCGGGGGGAGTAAATTATCAAACCCTGGATAGTCCCTCCCAATAACTACAGGATATGGGAGTTTAGGAACTACGCCCACTGTCACCTCAGTGGGGTTCCCCTGAACCTCTATCTCCACTGGGATGATGGGGTAATGGCTCACGTCCCCATGCATGCATGTCACTGCCATGCGTTTGGCTTGCAGCAGCTGGCTACTTTTTACCAGCTTACCCGATATAAGGGTGATAGCGCTCCCCGAATCCACAAGTGCTGTAGTCTCTGCTCCATTTATCTTCACCAGCCTGGTGTAGTTATGCGGGGCTAATGCGATGCCCGCAAGGTGGATAAGGGCGCATGGAACCTCCCAGTCCCCCAAGTTGCATTGCATAGGCTCCTCGGTGCTGGGCACTGTGCTGCTATGTGTCCCCACTCCCCACATGTATAACATCTATAATTGTTTCTAATCATTCTATCATGTGGGCTAGGGGGTTTAGTCCCAGGGTTCCCCCCACTCAGACCAATCCCTTCCTTTTGGAGTCTCTGCTGGTTTTCAGCCCCCTCTTCCTCCATCTAGGACTCCCCAGGGGTTTGGCTGTCCTGCCTTCCAGGGCTGGGGTTGGATGTTTGCTACAAAAGGAGTTTTCCTTGGGTAGTTGGGTCAATTCTCTGGCTGTCATGCGTCTTTCTACCAGCGTGATCATCTCGTCATAGGTGAACGGATCATTCTGGCCTACCCATTTGCGGAGATCTGGTGGCAGTGCCCTCATGTACCAGTCAATGACCAGAACCTCTAGTATCTCTTCCGGACTCCAGGGCTCTGTTTGCAACCACTTTCGTGCAAGATGGATGAGGTCATACAATTGGGACCGCGGGGTTTTGTTTTCCTGGTACCTCCACTCATGATACCGCTGGGCCCGCACTACGGTCGTTACTCCAGATCTGGCCAGGATCTCTGCCTTCAGCTGGGAGTAGTCTGCTGCAGCCTCTTCAGGCAAATCATGGTAGGCCTTCTGGGCCTCCCCACACAGGAATGGGACAAGGATGCCAGAACACTGATCTCGAGGCCAGACCTCCCGTAGGGCTGTGCTCTCAAAGGCCAGAAGGTATACCTCTACATCATCCTCCCGTGTCATTTTCTGCAGCCAATGGCTAGCCCGCATGAGCCGCGTCCCATCATGGCCACGGTTCAGCTCTGTAAGGGTCTTTACCTGGTTTACCAGTTCCTGCAACATAGCTCAGTCTTGAGCAGCTTGGTCCGTAAGCAGGCAATTAGTCTCTTGCTGCAGCCGCACTGCTTCTTGCTGGGCGGCTGCCTGGACATGGGTAGCCTCCTGCTGGGCCGCCATGGCTTGTATCAGTGCCCGCAGTACATCATCTATTGTGGTGAAAAAAAAAACCCTCTCCCCCTTTTTTGTTTTTTTAAATTGCCCTCCTTCTGCTGTGCTGTGCACACCAAAAATCCCACTTCTATCACCAGTTGTGATGAAGTTCCTCCTTTATGTTGGTGGGTCCTGCGCTTATTGACGGATTTGCTCACCTCAGTGATCTTCCCCTCTGGTGGAACCCACAGTCTGGGTCAACTCCTTCTGTGTCTGATCAGGAGTTGGGAGGTTTGGGGGAAACCTGGGCCCACCCTCTATTCCGGGTTCCAGCCCAGGGGCCTGTGGATTGCAGCTGTTTATAGTGCTTCCTGTAACAGCTGCATGACAGCTACAACTCCCTGGGCTACTTCCCCATGGCCTCCTCCAAACACCTTTATCCTTACCACAAGACCTTCCTCCTGGTGTCTGATAATGCTTGTACTCGTCAATCCTCCAGCAGCACACCCGCTCACTCTCAGCTCCTTGCGCCTCTTGCTCCCAGCTCCTCACACACACACCAAACTCATTGTCTAACAGGGAGGCTTTAAACTAGTTCCAGCCAGCCCTTGATTGGCTTCAGGTGGCCCAATCAATGTAGCTATCTCCACTGCCTTCTAGAAAGATCTTAATTGGCCCCAGGTGTCTTGATTAACCTGGAGCAACTGCCATTTGGTTACCATGGTACTAGGGTTTTGGTTAGCCTGGGGCTAACATGCCTTTTCCTTACTACTTTACTGTAGCCATCTGGCCTTGCCCCATCACACTTGTTGTGATTGATGGGTGTGAATACACTCTTCAGTTAACATAACTGTAAGGATAAATTAACCATCACCCCCCATCTAAAACTAAAGGGTTATGTGAACCCACTGAACAGGTTTGGACTGTATGGGCATGGTGTGTGTGCGCGCTAAGTATTGTTTTTGGTGGGGCTGAGGGCAGAACATGTGTGTTTGTGCACACATGCACAGGTCCAGAGAGACACAGAGACTACCTGGAAAAATCCAAGCAGAGGTCTATAACCAAAGTGAAACCCCCAAGAGAAACTTAGAGAGAGGTTCTGATTCTGGGATGCTGGCTAAAAAGAAGTTTGGACCTGTAAGCTAAGAAACTCCTCTTTTTGCCTTTAGTTAATCTTGTATTTGGAAAAGCAGGACTTTGATGCAATTTTGTTTATTTACAAGGAATATACACAGGAAATATGAGATTCCATTTTCAATACTTCCAGCAGGAACATCCCCAGGGCCCTGAACTTTGAATAACCATTCAGATAAAAAAAGAGGCAACATAATCATATCCCCACCTTCATTATTTAGCCAAGCGGTATGTCATAAACAGATAGTTAAGGGTTAATGCCTCTTTTATCTGTAAAGGGTTAAGAAGCTCAGTGAACCTGGCTGACACCTGACCAGAGGACCAATAAGGGGACAAGATACTTTCAAATCTTGGTGGAGGAAAGTCTTTGTTTGTGCTCTTTGTTTTGGTTGTTGTTCGTTTTTGAGACTAAGAGGGACCAGACGTCCATCCAGGCTCTCCAAATCTTTCTGAATCAGTCTCTCATGTTTCAAAATTGTAAGTAATAGCCAGGCAAGGCGGATTAGTCTTATTTTTGTTTTCTCAACCTGTAAATGTTTCTTTTTGCTGGAAGGATTTTACCTCTGTTTGATGTAACTTTGAACCTAAGGCTCGAGGGGGTTCCTCTGGGCTATACGAATTTGATTACCCTGTAAACTATTTTCCATCCTAATTTTACAGAGATGATTTTTACCTTAATTCTTTAATTAAAAGCTTTCTTTTTAAGGACCTGATTGATTTTTCCTTGTTTTAAGATCCAAGGGATTGGTGGGGGAAAGAAGGGAGGATGGTTAATTTCTCCTTGTTTTAAGATCCAAGGGGTTTGGATCTGTGTTCACCAGGGAATTGGGGAAGTCCATCAAGGCCACCCAGGGAGGGGAGAGTTTTGGGGGGACAGGAAGTGCTCCAGACACTAATTTCTGGATGGTGGTAGAGTTACCAGATCTAAGCTAGTAATTAAGCTTAGAAGTGTCCATGCAGGTCCTCATATTTGTACTCTAAAGTTCAGAGTGGGGAAGGAACCTTGACACGGTAGTATTACATATTCAATTCTTTTTAATCTTTTTTTCTCAGTCCCTCTAGCCCCTTAATTATTTTGTTGCTCTTCTATGAATTTTATGACGTCTGCATAAAACCTCCCTTTTACCTGCAAAGAGTTTTCAGGGTTATTAGAAATTATGTTTATTCAAGTAATCTATAGATTATCAAGTTGCTTGCCTCATATAATGCCTATTGTACTCCTTTTGGGTAAGAAGGTGCCCCTGTGGGATTCTGCCTTCTTCTCCCCACAACCCTTCTGCCTCTCCTGCTGTGAAATAGAATTTGCTGCAAGTCCTGGGTCACTGAGCCCATACTCTGTTCTCAGGTGTGCCCACACATCACTCTCTCTTGACATCTAGCAAAACCTAAGTCTGCTTCTATTGACTATCTTGTCTTGTGCCATTCTGAAATGAGCCTTCACAGCCTATTAATTTGTTTCGATACCCTCCCATTTTCATACCTCCCTTTAGCCCAGGGAAAAATACTAAAGTGAATGCATAGAACTAGAGATCACAGGAGAAAAGACATTCCTCCATAGTTTTAGAGAATTATGCTGTGGAACTATGATGACTTTTTCCCTTATAGAATTAGGTGGAGATTTTTGCTCACACATACAGGGTTAAATGGGTTTCCAGACTTGGGGTGGAGATGGAATATCCCTTTCTAGCCAGCCCTGAATACGTCTAAGATTTTTGAGGATATTTCATTTTACCCTTATTCTGGAACAATGAGCAGAGGACTGAAGTTAGGAGGAGATAGAAATATCTCGCTTGGTTAATTCTCTTCTCTGTAATTGCCAGGGATGCTAGGAATTGGTAGACCTCAACCTTTTCCAGCACCTTAAATGTTAGAATTGGGTAGGTTAAAGGGCTTGAGTTGGCAGTACAGAAACGTTATTTAGTTGCATCTGGTAATATCTGCTTGTGGAGATGGCTAGACATTCCATTAAAAAATATTAAGTTTATCCTGTTGCATTGAATACTTTGTAAGGACTTACATTAGTAGAAGGAAATTCAGGATGGATTTTAAATTTCGAACATTCTCTTGGAGGCACAAGTAAAAGAGGACCAGATATATCAGTAAATAAAATAAACCAGTCTGTCTAAATCTATTTCACTACCAAGTGGTGATATTGATCCAGGTCTTTTAAAAATGCCAGGATTTGTATTAATCTCTTTGGCTGTTTGTAATAAAGGCATTATACATATACACATTCTGAGATGTTTTGTACCCCTTAAAAATGCATGGGAACTTCTTATCTGTCTCTCCAACATGGCTTTTAGCCATCTTCAGATATTAAACAACTTCAATTTAGAGACAAATGAAAGCCCAAATACAAGAGTAACATGATACAAAAGCAAGAACTAGAATGATTTGTTAGAAAACTTATCTATGAACAGTATCAGTTAAAACAAAATGGAATCAAGACTGATATGTCTATAGTGCCCAGCATGATGGGGCCCCGATGCCTGATTGAGGCCCCTACATGCTCCCAAAATATAAATAATAATGAGGGTTACATCAACATGATCATGATACAAGTCTACGCAGGGGCTAGAAGTTATGAGAAGTTTTGTTGCCCGCACCTTGATAAGAGCAGAGCAGTGACCCATGTCCCATTGATATCTCTCAAAGTCTGCTGGGTAACCCTTATACCAACCCACTGCTGAATACGTGAATAATACAGGAATAAGGTCCAGTAGATCTCCATCTGCATTCAGAAAGCAGACATCAAAGACACTCAGGAGCTGGGAGGCAAAGAGACCAAAAAAAGAAAAAATATTTTCAGACAGAAAAGTGACTGAGTGAGCAAATTCAGCTGTTAATACAAGTTTGTTTTTCTTTCACTCCCAAAGGAGAGGTTAACAAGAATTATTAAAACCTGTTGTACCTGTACAGAAAATTCAGAGTCAGCAGATACTGTACTGTTAGGTTTGAAAACTTAGTCAGTTGTACATTTATCTAAATGCCTTTATTAATGACCCAGATGAGCACTGAGGTCTCAAAGACTTTGGGTTTATCTACATGAGAAAAAAAGCTCACAATAACTAATGTGTTTAGCTATACCATACTAACTTCCCTGTGCATACAAACCCTTTGATAAGACACATCCTGAGGATGGAGATAAATGATGCCTGGGGAGTTAGGTAAGCTTAGTGATACTAGACAAATGTGAAACTACTTGCTCAGTCACCAGAGAGAGCCAGTCACCAGAAACTAAACTAAAGACTTTCAAAAATCCCATCCTGGCTTTAGGAGACCAGAGTGATCTAATTCACAGTTCATTTGTAACCTATCATTTGGTAGTCTCTCCCCTGGCCTCTTCCAGATAAACATTTAAACAGAAGTCTAATCTTAAGCCGTCTTGACTTCAGGGTAATTTTTAGAAAATCCTCCATGGTTGTTATCATACCCTTAGTGTAGACAAGGCTCAGCAGGGTCACAGAGTGCTTGTGGCTGGAGGAATAAGACTGGGAGATTTGCAAGGGGAAGCATCCAGGTAGGAAAGAAGTACAATACTTCCATGAAGCCTTGTTTCTAACCATGAAGCTGGCCTCACTGAAGAGAGACTGCTGGGGAGAGATGGAAGAGAAGAGAACAGTATTCTCTCAATTGCTACCTATTTTCACATGGAAGTCAAATGGAGGACTGTATTGCCCACTAGCTATTCGGAGCATTCTGCTTTTGCAGTGGAAGTAATCATCAGAAATAATGTAATACACTGCTTTGTGCACAAAAGGGAAGGGAGAAAACTTCCAAAATTAAAACCTCTGCCAAAAGTTCCAATAAGCAGCAAAACTTCTCCACATAGCTAAGATCTTGTATTGCAGGTGAACCTAATTTTGGCTGTGATTTAGAGAAGGAAAGCTGAGACATACATTTAGCTTTTATAATATTGCTTTATCCTCTCACATATGGCAGAGAGGGGCAGGCAAGGTACCTCAGGTCTATAAAAAAAATTTTTTTTAAACTCAACAGTGTGATGTACCCAGAAGAGGGTCCTGGGAGTCTGTATATATGATAACTTTAGTTTCTGTATTAAATTACACATAAGAAACCACTTTCAAAAATAATCAAGAGTTGGACTGAGAGATTGCAGGGGAGAAGGCCTGAGAGGCTGAGTAGGAAGAAGCCCATGGAGGTGGCAGCAAGAAGTGAGATGGAGCTGTCTTTGGCTGCTGGTTATAGGTTCCCTGGGTTGGGAAGCAGTGTAGTGTGTGTGCCTGGGTTCCCATACCAGCCACTCGTATGGTGGCACGAGGCCAGAGAAGGGAAAAGGACCATAGAGCCCAGCACTGGCACTGGACACCAGATATAAGGACTAGACTTTTATTTTGTTAAACTGTATGTCACCTTGGAATAGGTGGACTTAAATCATGACCTGGCTGTAGGATCATCATAGGAGGAGGCTGATCTCCAGAGGACCAGAGCATCTGTCAGCAGGGGATGCCAGACAGGGTGAGAACTGCCATGCCTGACCACAAGGAACAATTCCAGCAGTGCGTTGACCCCTTCACAGTGATCTACTTAAAAGGCCCATGTTCTTTGGCAGTGTGTACAAGGCAAGTGATTGTGATGATGCATACACCATTGCTGACTGGATCAGCACAATACTTGTATACTGTTTGCAAGGGATTTTCAAAAGCGCTCAGTGCTGGTCTAACTCTTTCCCCCACTGATATCAATGGTAAAATTCCAAATCACTACAATGGGAGCAGGACTAGGCCAATGCTGAGTGCTTTAGAACATCTCCCATCTGGCTTTAAGTCATGATCACCCAGAACTTGGAACAAGCATCCCCCTAGAGAGAAGTGAGAGAGGGGAGATGGAGAAAAGGGGATATCACAAGCATACTCCTACATGTCTAAAGTCTTCTGATGAATCAGTTTGCTTAGGAATTAGCATCTCATCTTCAGGATTCTGGGAGAGCCTGAAGACACTGATTGAATTTCTGCAGCAAATCCTTTGAAATCCAAAGGATTCTGTAAAGGTAGGGCCCTACCATATTCACCATAGACGCCGACTTCCCCTCTACACAGGGGTGCTTGACCTCCACTCTGCCCCACTCTACCCCTTCCCCCAAGTCCCCACCCTGCCTCTTCCCACCCCTGTTCTGCCCCATCCCACTCCTCTCCTGAGTGTGCTCTGTTCCCACTCCTCCCCCTCCCTCCCAGAGCCGACCTGCACGTGGCAGGTAGGAGGTGCTGGGAGGCAGAGCAGGCTTTAGGAAGTGCGGGGCCCAATTCAAACAGTTTCGACTGGGCCCTGGCAGGGATGACTTAAAAAAAAACATGTAAAAAAATCACATGGGGCTTGTATTCACCAGTCGCTGCTCTGAGTCTTTGGCGGCACTTTGGCGGTGGGTCTTTCACTCGCTCCAGGTCTTCAGCGGCACTGAAGTACCCACTGCCGAAGTGTCGCCCAAGACCCAGAGTAAGCGAAGGACGCGCCACTGAAGTGCCGTTGAAGACCCGGAGAGAGTGAAGGACCCGCTGCTGAAGTGCTGCTGAAGACCCATACTCCGCCAGGTGAGTAAAAACTAAAAAGGCACCTCTAGCCAGGGAAGGGATTCTCACTGGGCGAGGGGCCCTCTTAGGCACGGGGCCCGATTCGGGGGAATTGGTGGAATAGGCCTAAAGCCGGCCCTGCTGGGAGGGAAGGGGAGAAGTGATCAGTGGGGCTGCCAACAGGGGAGAGGCACTGGGGAGCAGGGAGGTGAGGGCGGAAGCTTGGCTGCTGGTGGGTGCTAAGCACCCAGCACCCACAGAGTCGGCGCCTATGTAATTCAAGGTCCATTCTGGTCAATTTCACAATCGTAGGATTTTTTAAATCATAAATTTCATGATTTCAACGATTTACATCTGAAATTTCACAGTGTTGTAATTTTACGGGTCCTGATCCATAAAGGAGTTGTGGGGGGGGAAGGGTCACATGGTTATTGTAGCGGGGGTTGCGGTACTGTTACCCTTACTTCTGCGCTGCTGCTGGTGGCAGTGCTGCCTTCAGAGCTAGGCAGCTGGAGAGCTGAGACTGCTGGCCAGGATTCCAGCTCTGAAGGCAGAGCCGCCGCCAGCAGCAGTGCAGAAATGAGGATGGCATGGTATGGTATTGCCATCCTTACTTCTGCGCTGCTGCCTGCAGAGCTATGCCCTCAGTCAGCAACTGCCACTCTTCGGCCGCCCAGCTCTGAAGGCAGCAGCACAGAAAGGGTGGCATGGAATGGTATTGCAACCATTACTTTTGCACTGCTGATGGTGGGGCGCTGCCTTCAGATATTGGCGCCCAGCCAACAGCCACTGGTCACCAGCTGCCCAGATCTGAAGGCAGCACAGAAGCAAGTGTGGCAATACAGCGACCCCCCTAAAATAACTTTTTGACTCTCATAGAGTTTAAGGTCAGAAGGGACCATTATGATCATCTAGTCAGACCTCATGCACAATGCAGGCCACACAATCTCACTCATCCACTTCTATAACAAACCCCTAACCTATGTCCGGGTTATTGAAGTCCTCAAATTGTGGTTTGAAGACCTCAAGCTGCAGAGAATCCTCCAGCAAGTGACCTGTGCCCCATGCTGCAGAGGAAAGCAAAAAACCTCCAGGTCCTCTGCTAATCTGCCCTGGAGGAAGATTCCTTCCCGATCCCAAATATGGCGATCAGTTAACCCTGAGCATGTGGGCAAGACTCACCAGTCAACACCCAGGAAAGAATTCTTTGTAGTAACTCAGATCCCATCCCATCTAACATCCCATCACAGACCACTGGGCATACTTACCTGCTGATAATCAAAGATTAATTGCCAAATTAACTGCCAAAATTAGGCCTGCAACTCCCTTTTGTATCACGACCCCCAGTTTGAGAAACGCTGGTCTCCCCCATGAAATCTGTATAATATAGGATAAAAGCACACAAAAGACCAGGTTTTACAGCGGAGACCAGATTTCATGGTCCGTGACGTGTTTTTCATGGCCAAGAATTTGGTAGAGCCCTAATTATGAAAGCTTGTGCACTCTTGTCTGAGAATCAAGCTTTCTTAATGTAATCTCAACAAATTCTGGTCTACAAAGAAGTCTCTTTCCATTATTCTGAATGGACACTGTCCTTATTCTCTTTCACTGCCCAGCCTCCCCTGCAACAAAGGCTCAAAGCAAAATCTACAGAAAAATAATATATATTCCATGTATCCTACAAAGAACAACACTTTACACCATAATTAATTAAATAATAGAGTGGATTAACCATAGGCAAATGTACTTGTGATAATGATATTCAGCAATAGCTGTCTCTCTCCCTCCCCTCTCCACCTCCCAGACAGAGCTTAGAACATAAAACACGATGTTTTGTTAAAACAGGCCAGACCAAATTCTGGCCCCTGCTCCGGCCCCTTTATCCAAGTCTGGTAAGCATACAGGAGTATAAAATGACTGCAACCGAATTTCCCCGGTGCTGTGCAGGGTAGGACTGACATAAATGGCCGTATGATGTCCCCATTCCCCCCTCCCCATAGGCTCAGGAATAGTGTGCATCCTGGGAACATTTCGAGGCATGGTCATAGCTCTCAGGGCTACAGGTTTTCTGTACTGTATAGCAGCCTACAGGCAGCCCAGAAAAGGTTGCTGTAAAGCAGATCAATTCCCACAGCAATCCATAATCTGGGCCATGGAATGGTGGTATAAAGCCACTTCCACCCCCATCCACCTCCCTGGGCTGCACCTGCTGTGCTGACTCTCTTTGGAGATGCAGCATAGAACTTCACCTGGAATGTTTGCCAGCGCATAGTGATTGCCTGCTATTCTTTTCATTGCTGAAAGACCTGAGGATTCCATCATTCTTTTATTTATAGACTCATAGACTCATAGACTCATAGGTCAGAAGGGACCAATCTGATCATCTAGTCTGACCTCCTGCACAAGGCAGGCCACAGAACCCCACCCATCCAATTTTATAACAACCCCTATCCCAGGATAGAGTTATTGAAATCTTCAAAATTGGTTTGAAGACCTCAAGCTGCAGAGAAACCACCAGCAAGTGACCCGTGCCCCATGCTGCAGGGGAAGGCGAAAAACCTCCAGGGCCACTGCCAATTTGCCCTGGAGGAAAATTCCTTCCCGACCCCAAATATGGCGATCAGCTAAACCCTGAGCATGTGGGCAAGACTCACCAGCCAGCACCCAAGAAGGAATTCTCTGCAGTAACTCAGTTCCCATGCCATCCAACAACTCCCCGCAGATCATTGAGCATCATCTAAGCCATAAACTCAAGAATCATATTTCTAGTAACTCAGTACATACCCCATAAACTCCTGAACTCTGCTTAGAACGGTGGGATTCTTAATTAATTGTGGATACAGGTTTGAAGTATAGTCATACATATGCATGAAAGAATAAGTGTTGAAAGTTATTTTCTGCCATTTTCCCTTAATTTCTTTCAATTCTGGCTTCATGAATAGTAACAGATAAGCAGCACAGTTTGCAAGTCAGCTGTTTCTTTATCACTCTATTACCTTTGCATCTCTGGTGCAAGACAAACCATGAGGCATGTAATAAGAAGAGACTTTTCAGATTATAAATGGCATACCTCACCACCCACTCAAACTGTCTTACTATGGAAAAAGATGAGAGTGTGAGATTAAAGTATCCCTATAATGAAACTTCTGTTTTCAAGCATGCTTTAGGTCAGTAGCATCTTGGATGTCCTAGCACATTAATTGAAAGTATGACACAAATGGGTTACTGGAAGATGATCCCATTTTGGATCAAGAAAGCAATGAGGTGGATGCTGATTTGATAGCTGGGGAAAAACTCAACTGACATCTAACAATGTTTTACTTACCAGTTAACCAAGTGTTTCTTCCTCAATGGATTAGCTAATAGCTCTGCAAAAAATGTATATTTAGAGGGGGAAGAAAGGGTCCTGCACACTTCCAGAGCACCAAAGACTCTCTCTGGCTGTACTGTTTTGAGAAAGAGGAATGGATGGGAATTGCCAAGAGCTTTGCTGGGATCCAGAGTGAGCAGAACTAAGCCACTCATCCGTGTGGGAAGCTCCCGCCTAGCATTGAGAGCAATACATCAGAGCCAAGTACATAACCTAGGTTGCATATGATCATGCTGAGCACTTGTCACAAGGCCAGACTTCTTTCTGTTAAAGCCTGCGACAATCCTAGGTCATTTCACCAAGAGGGCAACCCTCACTGGGAGGAATAGATTTGCAAGATCTGCAGGCCTTATTCCCAGTTCCTCTCTGAGCCCTCGTCCAGACTAACCCGCGGCATCGGCGGGTTAAAATCGATTGCTCGGGGATCGATATATCGCGTCTAGTCTGGACGCGGTGTATCGATCCCCGAGCGCGCTTACATCGATTCCGGAACTCCATCAATCCGAACGGAGTTCCGGAATCGACACGGAGAGCCGCGGACATCGATGGAGCCCCGTCCAGACTGGTGAGTACCTCGATTTTAGAAATTCGACTTCAGCTACGTTATTCTCGTAGCTGAAGTTGCGTATCTAAAATCGATTTTAATTCCTAGTCTGGACGTGGCCTGAGGGTGAAATGTATTCTTATGCAGAGGGCCTATGCACCACTTACATCCCTTGTAAGCAGAAAACTCTCCTCTCTGCTCTGCTCCCATTGTACCACTCAGGCGGCACAAAGGAAACAGACTCACCATGACTCCCATTCTGGGGATTCCCTCAGTAGACAGAGAACCAGCAGAGTGGGCACCTACATAGTCCTCCCCCTCAGTCCCCAGTGGAGGGGACATGCTAGGGACAGGGAATGGGACTGGCCAGAAAGCAATACACTCAGTGCCGGCACAACCTAGGGCGCCAAGATTAGGGGGTGCTGCTGCCAATCAAGATGCTGGTTGTAGATTGCAGACTGTAGGGAGGACATATATGATACGAACCACGCTCCCAATGAATTGCTCTCCAGCCATTTAGAAAGCCAGTGAAGTCCTTTGACGGTGGATCGATAATTGTACAGATATTGCTGTGTTGGTAGGTACATTACAGTAATAGCTCCTCTGTCTTATAGATTTCACAGCAGCCAGAAGGAGAGTGGAGCCTGCTGTATGCCAGGGACTGGAGAGGAGAGAGCCCATTTCACTTTGCAACTCTTTGAATCCTACCTTGCCCAAAATCCCAGCCAAACCCAGATTGCTCCCCGCTCCACACCCAAACCCGGTCTGCTTCCCTTCCCCTCCCCAGCCAAACCCGATCCTCCCAGTGACTGAACCCAGTCTGCTTCCCTTCCCCACCAAACTCGATCCCCCAGTATGATGGAGTGTCCACCATTCTAATTTTATAAAAATAACCAAGAGTCTGGTGGCACCTTAAAGACTAACAGATTTAGAATATGGCTACACTTGCCACTGTACAGCACTGGGAGTTAAACCTGTCTTCGTATAGCTGAGTAGGGAAAGCACTGCAATCTGTCCACACTGACAGCTACCAGCACATTGTCGTGGCCACATTTGCAGCGGCATTGGGAGCTGTGAATTATGGGCAGCTATCCCAGCGTTCAAGTGGCTGCAACATGCTTTTCAAAAGGGGTGGAGTGGGGTGTGGTGTGACAGAGAGAATGGGGGAGAGAGTGGATTTTTGGAGCCGACACTGTGTTGGCACGCTGCATTGCAAGTTCCACCCCGCCTCCCTCCACCCCCGTCTCTCTCACTCACTGAAAGCAAACAGCAGCTGTTTGTTTTTTTCTCACAGACCAGATAAGCAGCCACTCCCTGAAAAGGACCCTTCACCCCTGCCCCGCCCTCCCCCGCAGCCTCTCTCTTCAAGCAAACATTAGCTGTGGGCATTCCAAAGGGAGCCCCCCTGCCTGCCTCTGCTCATTCACAGCAAACAGTAGCTGTGTTTGGTGCTTTGATAAGCAGGTCCTGGAACCCAGAGTTCACAACAAAACAAAAGCATCACAACAAACAAGGAGAGGAACCTTCACTTAAAAGGATTATGGGGAGTTTCCGGAGGTCAATCACTGAGTAATAAGTTTACTCCCCATTTACACTGGAGCACTAGCGTCTCAACCACTCCACAGCAGCTGTTATTCCCCTTGGGGAGGTGGAGTATCTCTGCAGCACTGTAGCCAGAGAGATACAGTGCTGTATGTGCCTTGCCATACAGGGGAGTGAGTTACAGTGCTGTGGGCGGCTTTATTGTGCTGTAATTCTCAAGTGTAGCCAAGGCTTTATTTAGGTATAAGCTTTTGTAGGTAAAAAACCTCACTTCTTCAGGGTACGGCTACATTTGGAATTTCAAAGAGCTGCCCCGGCAGCGCTGCGGGAGCACTGCCGCGGCAGCGCTTTGAAGTGTGAGTGTAGTCAGAGCGGCAGCGCTGGGAGAGAGCTCTCCCAGCGCTGCATGTAAACCACATCCCTTACGGGTGTAGCGTGCAGCGCTGGGAGCCGTGCTCCCAGCGCTGCTGCCCTGATTACACTGACGCTTTACAGCGCTGTATCTTGCAGCGCTCAGGGGGGGTGTTTTTTCACACCCCAGTTGCAGCGCTGTAAAGTGTGAGTGTAGCCAAGGCCTCAGATGCATGGAGTGAAAGTTACAGCTGCAGCATTATATACTGACACATGAAGAGAAGGGAGTTACCTCACAAGTGGAGAACCAGTGTTGACAGGGCCAATTCAATCAGGGTGGATGTGGTCCACTCCCAATAATAGATGAGGAGGTGTCAATTCCAGGAGAGTCAAAGCTGCTTCTGTAGTGAGTCAGCCACTCCCAGTTCCTCTTCAAGCTCAAATTAATGGTGTTAAATTTGCAAATGAATTTTAGTTCTGCTGTTTCTCTTTGATGTCTGTTTCTGAAGTTTGACTTTTAAATCTGTTATAGAATGTCCAGGGAGACTGAAGTGTTCACCTACTGGCTTTTGTATTATACCATTCCTGATGTCCAATTTGTGTCCATTTATTCTTTTACATAGGGACTGTCCGGTTTGGCCAATGTACATGGAAGAGGGGCATTGCTGGCACATGATGGAAAATATAACATTAATAGACGTGCAGGTGAATGAGCCCTTGATGGTGTGGCTGATGTGGTGGGTCCTCTGATCTACCAGAGTAGATATGGGGTCCAATAATGTGTATTAATAGGTGTTGTTCATTAGAATTATGCAGTATTCGTTTTTGAAAGTTTATAATAAGCAATGCTCCGGGGGATGGGGGGAGGTGGAAATTTTGCCTAGGGCACAAAATATCCTTGCACCAGCCCTGAATACACTCCAGCTGGCAGATGGTCCCTTGGGCATGATAGCCAGATAGAGCAACCTGGGAGCTTCTCTAACTTACTTAATAAGTGCTTGGGCCAGGGCAGGTAATCAAGGAGTTGTAACCAGCCCCCTGACAGACCTCCTCTATCTGCCACACCCAGTGAATGTCCAGCAACATAGGGCAAACTTTACACCAGTGGAATCTCTAGGCTGCTCACTGATCAAGCCAGTGCAGAATGATAGAATCATAGACTTTAAGGTCAGAAGGGACCATTGTGATCATCTAGTCTGACCTCCTGTCCAGTGCAGGCCACAGAATCTCACCCAGCCACTCCTGTATCAAACCTGTGTCTGATCCACTGAAGTCCTCAAATCATGGTTTAAAGACTTCAAGGTGCAGAGAACCTTCCAGCAAGTGACCCGTGTCCAAGGCTGCAGAGGAAGGCGAAAAAACATGATTTGAGGACCTCAAATCATGGTTTTTTGCTGCAGCTTCTTGAGAGGCCCTGCCTCCTTGCACAAATCAGAGATATACAAGGGAGGACGGAGTTCAGGGATTCAAGTGATTTTTTTTTATTTCCTTGTGATATTTAATGAAACGTCTAAGTCCTTCATGCTTTATAATGGTGTCATACTAAAGAAGTAATCAGCTCATTAGATTAAGTTAAAGCTTTTCTATTCTACCTAGGACAAAATGTAAGGCAGTCATGAAACCGCACTGAGAATTTCAAGGTACACTCCAAAGGAGAATTTCAATTTACCTCTTTAAATGAAAAGGAGCATCACTGACAGTATGCTAGCTCGGTGAGAACACACCAGAGAGACGTTTGACCAATGATATTCCAGGTTTAAAGTTTGCTCTTTGGGGCCTATCATGTTCCATTGAAATAAATGAGAAATGTAGGTGCTTAGTGTGATGGATTTGGAGCTGCTCTGTAATTGGCTGAGCAAAGTGAGGCCTAGCACTCCTCTCAATTTTATTTCTCTGTCTGCCACTGAAAGGAAGTATGGGGAGACCCAAACCCAGTCAGGTCTGCAGAGGTAAGTGCAGCTGATCCACAAATACTGTAATCCAGGACCCCGTCTAAGTGAGCATTGCAGGATTTCACCCTGGAAAAGGTAAGGACATGAGGGCTATTACCTGTGGGGGTGCACTCAGAGACCAGAGAAGGGATCTGAGGTGCAGCCAGCCCTGTAACTGTGACACTCAATGCCTCTGAAAGTCAGGACATTTATTTAGCTGCCTAAATATGGATTTAGGTGCCTAGCTTCAGGCACCTGCTTTTGAAGATTTAGGCCAATAATTCTCAGTTCATTTATAAAACAAGGATTTTTGAAAGAACTCAGAAGCATTTCTGGGCCAAGCAATGACAGATTTTATCCCAGTCTGAATACAACTAGCTAGTATTAAGGAATTTAACAGGTAGTTCCCACCAAATTTGAATAGTGAATTTTGAAAATCCAAAAGTAATTATAAAATAAGTTACTTTTCCTCTCCCTGCCTCCCCATAGTACCAGGTAATGCACAGTTTTTGGGCGCAATGCTAAAAAAAATTGTCCTCATTTTAATCAGTGTCCAGGATTACTACATGAACACAGGAATAGCCAAATTATTTCCCTTTAAGAGTGGAGGGGAGTGTGGGGGGCGGGAGGGATGCGGTGCTGATTCTCCTTTATTTGCAAGTCATTTTGTTTATAACAAGTTAAACAAAGTTAAGAAAAAGCACAGCAGGACACATACTTTCTTAGTCTATACCAGGGGTCGGCAACCTTTCAGAAGTGATGTGCCAAGTCTTCATTTATTTACTTTAATTTAAGGTTTCGTGTGCCAGTAATACATTTTAATGTTTTTAGAAGGCCTCTTTCTATAAGTCTATAATGTATAACTAAACTATTGTTGTATGTAAAGTAAATAAGGTTTTTAAAATATTTAAGAAGCTTCATTTAAAATTAAATTAAAATGCAAAGCCCTCCAGACCGGTGGCCAGGACCCGGGCAGTGTGAGTGCCACTGGAAATCAGCTCGCGTGCCACCTTTGCCTACCCCTGGTCTATATAGTAAGGGATAAGATATAGTAGAAGAGCATCAGCACCTCTGAGTTTATTTCAACATAAATTTTTTTCATAGTTTTCTGAAACACAGAACCTCCCTATGTTCTCCCTAGTGAAATAGAGCATGCTGGTCTACTTAGACTATTTTGCTGTAGCTTGATGCCTGACAGCTGAGCAGCTGTTGACGATGCAAGTAAAGCTTTCGGCATCTTGGAACAGACTGTTATGCTTTCCACTTGCTGTTATCAGAAGAGGAGAGCCTTTAAAAGAGGCAGTTATGCTGCTTGGTCACAGCTGTGTGCAAAAGGAGAGAACAAGGGCATAAAGAGACTTACTTATCTCTTATGGGAGAAAATTCAGACAACGCTGGCTCTTGGAGAACAGACCCTCTGAATGCACAGAGATGAACGTGGCAGGCAGTTAGACGGGGAAGAAACTACAGCTTGAGATGCCCCCATTTGTGTTCAGATTCCAACATGGAAGACTTATGCACATGTCCCAAGGGAGAACAACTGTCTTATGTTAACTGGAGTTCTTCCAGCACTTGAACAAGGAAAGGAAGGGAAGATGTATGTATCCCTCCTTAAGAGCTATATTTAAGGAATGACTAAATCATCCATTTGTGTTCTACTTGGGGCAAATGTGAGACAGGAGTCCTGGCTTGCATTCCAATTGCTGGATTTTAGAAAAGTTACTTAAGCTCTGTGGTTCAATTCCTTATCAGTAAAATAGGTTTAATACTCATCTCTCTCTCCAAGCTGTTGTGAGACTCTTTGTTAAAAAACAAACTAACTTTGAAATCTTTGGATGAAAGGTGATAAATGTTAATATTATAGTTAACTCAAAATAGAGAGGGAGAAAAGAGACCTGAAGAATTAGCTGGCAGTATCATGCACTGAAATGAGGTACTTACGGAGTAAGCTAACTTGAAAAGTACTTACGGAGCTGTGAGATAGCCCTCCAAAAAGCCAGCTGCATACATGAGGTGTTCATTGCCTATGGACTGATTCCCATAGCCGGCTCCGATCTCCAGAATCCACCACCCTGTTGATTGTATGGTGTCATTGTAAAAGCCATAGGCATCTCCATTCCTGTCCAAGGAGGCATATCTTTGACCTGGATTGTTTTCTCAGTTTTCATCCAATATACTGTTGCATAGTGGATTTCTGCAAACAAAAACCAAGGAGGTGAAAGTTAGAATCTTGTATTACATGTCTCCAGCAATAAGTGTGGGGACCTCATTCCACTGAGATACCCAATCCCTTGTGGAGAACAAGATGGATCAGACAATTGGTAGTGAAGTTTATGCAGCCAACCAATTCTAGGTCACTAGTTTCAATCTATAATTAATGACCTAGAATAATCATCATCAGATGCCTGTTTGCTGACTTAATAACAGACAACTGAACAGACTGGTTGGTTCACCATATCTGACACCTCTGTTCACAATCTTAAAGGGTGGGGGAGAATGAAAAGCTACAAATCCCAGACTACCTACTCAGGGCTAGAGATGGCCCCTGAGGAACAGAGCTAAGGTCAGGCTCATTGGCAGGGCAGAGATGGGAAGAAGCACGTATAGCCACTTCCTGTCTCATATTTGACCTGTGGACATCCTCAGTTTCCAGGACTGAAATTTTGGCACATTTCAAAATTATACTGACTTTTTTAAATCAAAAGCTCCACCTAGTACTCACTCAAAGTTAACACATTTTACACTACAGCAAACTCTCCTACCACCTTTCCAAAGATAGAAACATACTACATTAGCTGCACAAACTGTGACTGCATTAAGACTAACCCTCTAAAAAGGTAGCGGCCATGTGCTATATCACTTGCAGGAAACTATGTTGGCAATCTTTTCAATGCATAGCATCAGCCACAGTTGAGTCCTGATATAGAAAAAAAGATACTCCCGTACCTAACCCAGAAGAAATCTTACAAAGAGAGATATTGAAAGCAATCTACAAACAGAGTGCCATGGGCATCATCAACTTTGATTTCCAGTTGAGATTCAAAAGATTGCAAAGGTTTTTTTCAATAGTTCTCTTGTATAACTAATAGTGAAGGAGCCACTTGATACCTGCTTTGCACCTCAAATCCAGGCAGGTAAACCCAAGCTATTAAGACACTAGCTCCCTAGAACTTGAGATTTCATCTTGCTTTTCATCATGAAAAAAACACAAGCTTATTTCCTTTAGCATTTTGAAAATCACATTAATTAAAACAGCAATCTTGCTAAAACAGCAATGCACCTAAGTTAGACTGATGGTCTCCTCAAATTTCAACACCATGTTCACTCTTGTCTTGTATACAAATACATGGATGTTTCTCAGTACAGTTTCTTCAAGTCACAAGACTGAAAGGAGGAAGATTGTTATATCCGGTGTCCCACAAAAAGTATATAATCAACGCACTTTCCCACTGATGAAGATGTGCCCACAGCAATCCATGGATTAGTCACCTACAGACTGGACTATTCTAAATCGCTGGATCAGAGTCTGAAGGTGAAGGCAGCACAGAAACTCAACTGTCCAGAATACAGGAAAAGATGCCAAGAGCACATCACGGTGTTGTTCCATGACCTGTCCCTATTCCCTTATTCTACCAAGTCAAAATACTGGTCTTCAGCTGGCATTTTCAAAATTGCTCAGAGTTGCCTAGCTCTGCTCTGGTAGGAAGTCAATGGCAAAAGACCAATGCTGAATACTTCTGAAAATCCCAGCTTTCATCTTTCAGCCCTCGGTAACATCAGGTCTCCATTCACAACCCATCAAGACATCTGCATAGTTCCACAAACACCAAAAGTTCAAAAATCAGGAGTCAGAACCCACAAAAATTATGAGGTTGTCTCATAAATTGTAAGGATTTTTTTAATTTATTTCAATGATTACTGAGCTGTGTTCTGACTTTAACTTCCCCTGTCCTCCTCCAATATGTGTGTCAATTCACATTGCCAATTTTCAGTGACAAATACAATTTTGGCCATCACAGGTAATTTTATGTCCCAGCCCCCACATCAACAGCGCACTCTTAACCCTAAAACAACTTATTTTGTGACAAATCCCCAGTCCTCATACTTATCCCAGTTACAGATCAACTCCACAAACCCAGCCACACAACAATTCTGTACACCTCTTGCCTCACTACCCCATATGTGCCCCTTACTCCCAGCACACCTCTGCTCCTCCTGTATAGGTTCTTCATCCCAATCTAGACCTAGTTGGAGGAAAAGCTTCGAGGGAGAGAGAGAGAGGGGCACACACATGCACACACACACACCTGGGAGGAGGGGCAGCTCCAGTGGATCTTCACAAACACCCTCTTGTAGGCCTTGGGAGAGGGCAACTCCAAGAGGGCCAACTTCTCCTACATCCCGGGTCTGGTATAGGAGCATTATAGAAGAGGAAATGGGAGGATAGAGGAGCAGAGAGAAGACTGACCCATTTTTCACAAGGAGGGAGGGAGCAGGGACACCTTGAGCTGCTGGGCAATTTTTGTTCTCTCCTCCCCTTCCTCTCTTGAGTAAATAGTATTGGCTGCTCTCTTTCCCTCCTCCAAAACCTTCTTGGCTCCTGAGGAGAGAAGAAATGTTCTGCAAGTCTCCTACCACAACTGTTATTGAGTGACTGCACAAACAAACTCACTCCCCGGAGGTGAGGACATGGAGGAAGGCAATCTATCAGAGAGGGTTTTCTCCAAACAACCGGAAAAAAATCACTTGAAGGATGAGCCTCTCACCTCATGGGTAAGACTGGCTCCAGCAAGGGCCAAATTTGGTGTTACTTATGATACATATGTTAGAGTGGGAAACACTGCCTGCATTCCTCTAGGTCAATACAGCTGATGGTGCCAAGGACAAAACTTGCAAGAGCTACAAACAAGGCATTTTTGGTCAAAGGCTACTGACCATGGAACCTTATTCTAGAAGAGATAAGACTAGGCCCAAGGCTGAATTTCAGAACAAAATACATGACTCACCTTTGTGCAAAAGGTTTCCTGCAAGAACTGAAGACAAGGAAAAACGGAGAAGAGAAAAATAAAAGAAACACATTAAGGAAACCTGCCAAGCAGAGAGCTGAATGCAGCATGGACAATCCTAAGAATCTCACCATATTTAGCATTCATACTATGACGATTGGCACTGTAAAAATAACTAAGATATGAGTATCAGCACAATATCTAATGCTTTGAAAAGGCAGTAGATAATGGCATTCATGATTGGATACCTAGCTTGATTTCAAATAAATTGCACCCGTTTTGCTCAGTGCCTTAAAATCCTGTTAAGAAGTAATTTTTTTCTATCATAAGCTATGAGGTTTTTCAATTAAAATAAACTATTTTCTGAGTTGCTAAGCTCTTGCTCAAGCACTTCTGACACTGTGATAACTCAGTTGCTTTAAGGCAGTTTTCATTATTTTTACTTCAGCATTTATTACTTTAAAAGGTTGTAACTTTACAATCAGAAACACTTTCTTGGCTAGTCTAGTGTTCAGTGAGACAGAGCAGTAACTGTTTCTCATCATGTCAATGTTCATAATGCTCAGCTACATAAGAGGCACAACTTTCTTGAATCAAAATTTAAAGTCCAGCTCTGGTTATTATTTACCAGTGAACTACATTTCTCTTTTTTCAGACTCAGCCCTGGTCTACATTATGAGTTTAGGTTGAATTTAGTGGTGTTACATTGATTTAACCCTGCACCCTTCCACACAACAAAGCCATATTTTTCAACTTAAAGGGCTCTTAAAATCAATTTCTGTACTCCTCCCCTGACAAGGGGATTAGTGCTGAAATCGACCTTGCCAGGTCAAATTTGGGGTAGTGTGATCACAATTCGACGGTATTGGCCTCTGGGAGCTATCCCAGAGTGCTCCATTGTGACCGCTGTGGACAACGCTCTCAACTCAGATGCACTGGCCAGGTAGACAGGAAAAGGCCTGTGAATTTTTGAATCTCATTTCCTGTTTGGCCAGCGTGGCAATCTGCAGGTGCGTGCAGATCTCATCAGCCAAGGTGACCATGATGGAGTCCCAGAATCGCAAAAGAACTCCAACATGGACCGAACGGGAGGTACGGGATCTGACGGCTGTATGAGGAGACGCATCATGCTATCAGAACTCCATTCCAAAAGATGAAATACCCAAATATTTGAAAAAATCTCCAAGGGCCTGAAGGACAGAGGCTATCACAGGGACCCGCAGCAGTACCACATGAAACTTAAGGAGCAGAGGTGAGCCTACCAAAAAACCAGAGAGGCAAATAACCACTCCAGGTCAGAGCTCTAGACATGCCGCTTCTATGATGAGCTGCATGCCATTCTAGGAGGTGCAGCCACCACTACCCTAACCCTGTGGTTTAACTCAGTCAATGGAGTAGCATGCAACAGGGATGCTTGTTTTGGGGATGAGGAAGATGATGATGAGGTTGAAAATAGCTCACAGCAAGCAAGCGGAGAAACCGTTTTCCCTGACGGCCAGGGACTGTTTCTCACCCTGGACGTGGAGTCAGTACCCCTCGATCCCACCCAAGGCTGCCTCCTGGACCCTGAAGGTGGAAAAGGGACCTCTGGTGAGTGTACCTTTGTAAATATTATACATGGTTTAAAAGCAAGTGTGTTTAATGATTAATTTGCCTTGGCATACATGGCCAGTAAAGCTACTGGAAAAGTCTGTTAACGAGCCTGGGGATGGAGTGGAAATCCTCCAGGGACATCTCCATAAAGCTCTCCCAGATGTACTCCCAAAGCCTTTGCAAAATGTTTCTGGGGAGGGCAGCCTTATTCCATCCTCCATGGTAGGACACTTTACCACACCAGGCCAGTAGCGCAGAGTCTGGAATCATTGCATAACACAGCGTATGGTCCCGGTGTTTGCTGGCATTCAAACAACATCTGTTCTTTATCTCTCTGTGTTATCCTCAGGAGAGATATATCATTCATGGTCACCTCATTGAAACAGGGTGATTTTATTAAGGGGACATTCAGAGGTGCCTGTTCCTACTGGGCTGTTTGCCTCAGGCTGAACAGAAGTGTTCCCCACTGTTAGCCATGCGGTGGTGGGAGGGGTGAAATGATCATCCCAGAGAATTGGGTGTGTGTGGGGCACGGGGGGGGGGTTAGTTGGGTTTGTGCTGCACGTTAACCCAAAAGTGCAGCCCCTCCTTTTAAATTGCCAACCCATTTTAAATGCCCAACTCAATGGCTGCTTGGTCTGGGAAAGAGGGCGCTGCTGTTTGAAACCATTCCCACATGTTATGAAGGTTAAAGAAGCCAAAAGACTGTGTCTTACCATGGCTGCCTGCAAGCCAAATTCTGTTGCCTGGCCCTGCGTGAGTGATCTCTCACACCAAACAGGCACACCCTCAATCAGAGGCAAAATGCAACCTTGTACCGAAAGCACATGTGGTATATAATGCTAACAGCAAGGTTTACCGTGAAAGAGTCTATCCAGTGTTCTCTAAAATGTGTCTTTTTAACTACCATTCTCCCTTTTTTTCCTTCCTCCAGCTGCAAATGTTTCGACGCTCACACTATCTTCTCCTTTCCAGAGGCTAGCGAAGATTAGAAGGCAAAAAAAAAACCACACTCACAATGAAATGTTCTCTGAGCTCATGCAGTCCTCCCACACTGAAAGAGGACCTAAATAATAAGTCTAAATAATAAGATGGGTGAACTAGAGTGCCTTATGTTAAAGGAGGATATTGATATAATAGGCACCCCAGAAACCTGGTGGAGTGAGGGTACAAAATATATTGGAAGGACAGAACAGGTCATGGGGGGTGGGGGAGCAGCACTATATGTGAAAGAAAATGTAGAATCAAATGAAGTAAAAATCTTAAATTAATCCACATGTTCCATGGAATCTCTATGGATAGTAATTCAATGCTCTAATAAGAATATAACAGTAGGGAACTATTATCGACCACCTGACTGGGACAGTGATAGTGATTATGAAATGCTAAGGGAGATTAAAGAGGCTATCAAGTAAAGAACTCAATAATACTGGGGGATTTCAATTATCCCCATATTGACTAGGTGCATGTCACTTCAGGATGAAATGCGGAGACAAAATTTCTCAATACTTTAGATGCCTGCTTCTTGGAGCAGCTGTTACTGGAACCCACAAGGGGAGAGGCAATTCTTGATTTAGTCCTGAGTGGTGCATAGGATCTGGTCCAAGAGGTAACTATAACAGGACAGCTTGGAAATAGTGACCATAATATAACAACATTTAACATTCCTGTGGTGGGAAGAATACCTCAGCAGCCCAACACTGTGGCATTTAATTTCAGAAAGGGGAACTATGCAAAAATGAGATTAGTTAAACAGAAATTAAAAGGTACAGTGACTAGAATGAAATCTCTGCAAGCTGCATGGACACTTTTCAAAGACATCATAATAGAGGCCCAACTTAAATGTATACCCCAAATTAAAAAACACAGTAAAAGAAATAAAAAAGAGCCAGCATGGCTTAACAACCATGTAAAAGAAGCAGTGAGAGATAAAAAGGCATCTTTTAAAAAGTGGAAGTCAAATCCTAGTGAGGTATATAGAAAGGAACATAAACACTACCTAATTAAGTAAGTAAGTGTAATAAGGAAAGCCAAAAAGGAGTTTGAAGAACAGCTAGCCAAAAACTCAAAAAGGTAATAACAAAATGTTTTTTTAAGGACATCAGAAGCAGGAAGCCTGCTAAACAATCAGTGGGGCTCGTGAACGATCGAGATAAAAAAGGAGACCTTAAAGACAATAAAGTCATTGCAGAGAAACTAAATGAATTATTTGCTTCAGTCTTCATGGCTGAGGATGTTAGGGAGATTCCCAAACCAGAGCCATCCTTTGTAGGTGACAAATCTGAGGAATTGTCACAGATTGAAGTGTCACTAGAGGAGGTTTTGGAATTAATCAATAAACTTAATAGTAATATGTCACCGGGACCAGTTGGCATTCACCCAAGAGTTCTGAAAGAACTCAAATGTGGAATTGTGGAACTAACAACTTTGTTTGTAATCTGTCCTTTAAATCAACTTCTGTACCCGATGACTGGAAGATAGCTAATGTAACGCCAATATTTAAAAAGGGCTCTAGAAGTGAGCCCAGCAATTACAGACCGGTAAGTCTAATGTCAGTACCGGGCAAATTAGTTGAAACAATAGTAAAGAATAAAATTCTCAGACACAGAGATGAACATAAATTGTTGGGCAAAAGTAAACATGGTTTCTGAAAAGGGAAATCACGTCTTACTAATCTATTGGGTTCTTTGAAGGGGTCAAACAAACATGTGGACAAGGCAGATCCAGTGGACATAGTGTACTTAGATTTCCAGAAAGCCTTTGACAAGGTCCCCCACCAAAGGCTCTTATGTAAATTAAGTTGTCATGGGATAAAAGGGAAGGTCCTTTCATGGACTGAGAACTGGTTAAAAGACAGGGAACAAAGGGTAGGAATAAATGGTAAATTTTCAGAATGGAGAGGGATAACTAGTGGTATTCCCGAAGGGTCAGTCCTAGGACCAATCCTATTCAACTTATTCATAAATGATCTGGAGAAAGGGTAAACAGTGAGATGGCAAAGTTTGCAGACGATACTAAACTGCTTAAAGCAGACTGTGAAGAACTTCAAAAGATCTCACAAAACTAAGTGATTGGGCAACAAAATGGCAAATGAAATTTAATGTGGATAAATATAAAACAATGCACACTGGAAAAAATAACCCCAACTTTAGATACAATATGTTGGGGGCTAATTTAGCTACAACTAATCAGGAAAGACATCTTGGAGTCATTGGGATAGTTTTCTGAAGATGTCCACACAGTGTGCAGTGGCAGTCAAAAAAGCAAACTGGATGTTAGGAATTATTAAAAAAGAGATAGAGAATAAGATGGAGAATATCTTATTGCCCCTATATAAATCCATGGTATACCCACATCTTGAATACTACATCCAGATGTGGTCTCCTCATCTCAAAAAAAGATATACTGGCATTAGAAAAGTTTCAGAGAAGGGCAACTAAAATGATTAGGGGTTTGGAACAGTTCCCATATGAGGAGAGATTAAAGAAGCTAGGACTTTTCATCTTGGAAAAGAGGAGACTAAGGGGGGATATAATAGAGGTATATAAAATCATGAGTGGTGTGGAGAAAGTGAATAAGGAAAAGTTATTTACTTCTTCCCATAATATAAGAACTAGGGGCCACCAAACAAAATTAATGGGCAGCAAGTTTAAAACAAATAAAGGAAATTCTTCTTCTTCACACAGCACACAGTCAACCTGTGGAACTCCTTACCTAAGGAGGTTGTGAAGGCTAGGACTATAACAGGGTTTAAAAGTGAACTAGATAAATTCATGGAGGTTAAGTCCATTAACGGCTATTAGCCAGGATGGGTAAGGAATGGTGTCCCTAGCCTCTGTTTGTCAGAGGGTGGAGATGGATGGCAGGAGAGAGATCACTTGATCATTACCTGTTAGGTTCACTCTCTCTGGAGCACCTGGCATTGGCCACTTTTGGCAGACAGGATACTGGGCTGGATGGACCTTTGGTCTGACCCAGCATGGCCATTCCTATGTTCAGTTCAACAGGTTAATCATTAATATTTGGAGGATTTTCTTGCCATGCTGTATTAGGAGGAGAACATCACCAGACAGACATTTATATTGTTTTATTTAACTAAAACAACAATGTTACGTATTCTGGATGTTTTTCCTTCAAGAGCAAACATATAATATTTTAACAAAACAAGCATATGAATTTTTGAATTTAGTTAAACATTCAAGTTTTTTAAAGTGAGGTTTATTTTTGTTAAAATTGTTTTCAACTAAAATAGTTAAATATTTAACAAAAAAATCAAAATCGACTATGTCAGTCAGGTCAACATGAGACTTAAAATATTGGCTTCCCCAGTAACTCAGTCATCTTCACCTTCATTTTCCTGTTTGTTCATAATCTGGGAAAGAAAAACAAGCTTTTCTGCTTTTTCAGATCCCAAACAATTTCTCAATTTGGAATGAATTAGTCCAAAGAACAAAATATTCTTTTGAAGCCGGCAGAAGCAGCTACTGCCGTTAAAAGTGAAATTATCACTTCAACAGTCTCTGAATCCAAGTGCTTTAAGTGACTTCCACCAGTTCACTGGTGTGACTTTCTGTAAAATATCATCAGCAAACATATTTCTTGAATGGTTCACGCTTAGCTCTGAAGTTTATTATAGTTGGCATTATGGAGGGATGATTGCTTAGTGTCCATGTCATAGCCAACTCCTCCTCTTCAGCAGTTAAGGTTTGACCCTGGTATTGAGTATTGAGAATATTTGCAAGAAAATGAGCTGGAGATAGTGCTTGTCCCATTCGTTTTTTTAATGCTTGTAATTTAACTTTGTCATTGCATATTTCTCTGTTTAAGATCTCACTCAGTTCCTTCCAAATTTCAACAGCATCAGCAATAAAACAGCTATTTCCCTGCATTTTGTTCAAGGCTACAGAAATAGGCTTCAGGGTACTCAGCATGTGTTCAACATTTCTCTTAAGCTCAATGTTGAGAACTTTGGCTGTGACGGTGCCATCTATTTTTTTCATGATTTTGTTCATAAACTGTCATCAGATTAGGCCAGTTCTTGATATATTGCTCAAAACAGTCCACTACTGAGTTCCATTGCACCTCTTGTGGGAGAGTTAGCTTGGATCCTCTCACTTTTTTCAGAGCAGCTGCTGAAAAGTGGTTGTTACGGAAGTATTTTGCAATTTCAACAACATTAGCCTTTATTTCTGGAACACTGAAGTCTTTCTCTAGGAGGTGCATCAAATGAGCATTGCAACCGTATGTTGTTAGGTTGGGACTCTTTTCACTCTCTTCTAAATAATTTTTTCTCATCTTGGATACAGTTGCAGCATTGTCTGTGACCAAGCTGCATACTAGACAGTTGAATTTTTTCCCCACAGTTTGTTATAGCTCCTACTGCTACTTCTTGTAAGTATTCTGCTGTGTGTACATTTCCTGATGTATTAATTGTTTCTTTAAGGAAGACATTCCCTTCTGTTGTCACACAAGCATATACAACAGGATCATTGTGGACATTGCAAAAGGCCGAGAGTCTTGAAGAGTGGAGCACACTGCTCAATTTCTTCTTCATACACTTTATCCAGCAATTTGCCTGCAACATCTGCTGTCTTGGGTGGATTGTATCCTGGTGTTAATGAAGTGTGGGGTTCTCAATCATACGGAAAGGAGAGTTTGTTGTATAAAAAACCAGACAATTTTTTTCATCAATTACCTCTTTTTGTAATCTGCTGGTTCTTATCACAAACTTATCTATGAAACTTTTGAAACTTTGCACTTTTAGAGAGAAGTAAGGGATTGACTCTGTGTACACAAATTTGCAGAGGGACGATAGGGTTGAAGTCTGTTATTTCTCATCTCTACATATTATTTATTTAAAAACATTTTTGCTGTTAACAAGCATGTTATCTCTGGAGACACAAATCCAGTTTGAGAACTGCAAAACTAAGGATCACTGATGGTATCTTCTAGTTTGAGCACTGAGTCCCATTGGGTAGATAGAAAGATTAACCTAAATAATCTATACAGAACCCCCTGGAACCTCATAAATTTGGGTCCCTAATCCATGAACCATTGGAACTCATTTACAAAAGTTTTCTTAAACATTACATGAATATATTGTCTCATACTACAGAATAGAATTTATAATCCCTATTCCATGATATCTTTGAGCTTTAATCTTAATTAAAAATATCTTTAGATAGGTTTTTTCCCTCAAAAAGCATTTTATCAAAAAATCCAATTTAAATTAAAAAAAAATTTTTTTTTAAATCATTGATTTTTATCCATCCTGCTGCAAGTTGAGTTCACAAAAACTGACCAGGTAGGAGTGAAGGGTAACAAAGGGGGAGAGAACAAGAGTTAATAAACAGCAGTACAAGCCAGATTCTCCTGAAAACAGATGGTGCTACAGGTCCATTACAGCGCAGAACTAGCATCTCTATCATTAAGGTAGAAGCTAGCTTCCAATTAGAAGTCTGACTTCCAGCCTGCTCCCCAGAGCACATCTTACTCAAAAAAGCTAATACCCTGAATGTCACAACCCAGAACCATTTTACCCAGGGATGAGAAATTTCTCAAGACTGTTTTTGACTCATCATATCTCCAAAATGACTTGGCCTACAAACTCCAAATGTATATATTTATTTTGTTGGCCTTGCTGAAGAGTAGATGCTTTCAATGTTTGCGGGGGGAGGGGTTGAGGGATGGAGAAGAGAAAGAGTTAGTGGACAACATGTAAATATTTATAAAATGAAGAGCTTGTGTGATGGGGTCTGTGTTCGGTGCTCAGTAGGTAGGACAGGCATTAACTAGGAGAGTATAAGAACAGGGATATAAAGAGGAGGAAGTGGAAAACTGGAAGGACAAGACAGCAAATAATCTATTCCTGCTTAACCTAGTGAATAAATGGGAAGCAACCAAGATCAACTAGAGTAGTTAATTATTGTTCTTACACAGAAGGTTTAATTTAGTAATTTAAGGATTTGCATGTTGCAAGATGTTCTCTTCCTTGAAGCAAACCAACTGTTTGCTGTTTTGCCTTTTTAAAAAAAAAATCAACATGTTGAAGTAAAACCTGATCCTGACTCCCAGTCAGTTAGACTAAGGTGGAGAAACAGTCTGTGCAGAGGTGCGTCAAAATGGCAAGATGCATTATTTTGCTTTATGCCCTCCCTTCTTGTAATGTATGGCTCCATTCTCCCACTGGTATAGAGCTGTCTTTATGAGGCTATTACAGTAGGCTTTCAATTTATTTTAAAATGTTTGTAAGTATAATCTGACCTGCTGCTGACTGCATGGGTTCCTGAGCCTAAACTAGGGGATACATGGATAAGGTTGAGGGCAGGAGACCAGGGGAAAGCATGAAAGGGTAGGATTTGTGGGAGCCATGGAGAGCTGTACTCCCTGGACTCAAAACGTGGGCAAGGGGCAATGAGGAAGGCAAGAGGTTTTGTGAAGAACTGCTTTGAACTATGGATGAAAAGAGCTAATTAACTGTTCAATCTTATTATTAAGGGGAGAAGGTATGCATGTATGTGCGGGCATGTGTGTAGAATCTAGGAGCAAAAAAGAGGGACATAAAAAGTTCATATGGAATGGGGAAAGCTGGAGGTTTTTATACACATTTTAAAAACTAGACACTAACATTTTCTAAATATAAAAATCTTTAAAGTACATAAAGTTTTTGGTGTGAATAAAAGACTCTCCCCCTCTGTCATCCACTACTCTCACACCCCAATCAGGTATAATTCTCTTCCTCCATCCCAATTTACCCCTCCCCTTCTATGACTTACTACAATCTGAAGAAGGGGAGACAAGCTTTGATATGCTCACGAGAACTGCCAGAAAAGTGCTCTCCTCTCACAGGCCTTATTAGCCAACTCAGTTTAAACTGTTGCTCTTTGTTTTCTTTCTTTGATTTTTTTTTAAATGAAGGAAATTCCCAACAAAAATCTCCATTCAATACAGAGTTAATTTGTTTCAGCAGAGTCCAGCTAACTTCCAAAAACAATATTATACTTTTTAAAAAACATGAACACTACCACTAGAGTCTGGAAAAGTACATTTAAGGGATCCATACAGTCTTATCTCACTCCACCTGGTTTGCAGTCAACCTATTCAGCCTTAGCTCTGAGTGAAACATTCAAACCCTATGTGAATTATGTTTTGCATTTTGAATCTTTCATGCATGATTTTCACAAACATACAAACAAGCATAAGCTGAGGAGCCAGGGCCCCAGGGTCCCAGCCTCACCACTTTTTTGCCCAGGACAAACTTAAGTGGTACTAAAACCTCATGCATCAGGTCTCAAGGCCACTCACTCATATTTGGAGGGGCTGACATAGGGGTTCATGATCCAGGGGAATCAGGCTATTGGGGGATGGGGGAAAATGCCTAAAAGGCCCCCACACACTTTAAATGGCTTTCCACAGCCCCTGCATATCAGTTAAGTTTTGTTTGTACAAAAGTTAGTCAAAAACGATGTCACCCAAAAAAGGGAACAAAAACAATACCAGCTGATTTAAGTGACATAGCTAATCAGAGATCTTAAAATCGCTAATTTCAAATACAGAATAATCAATTGAATACTCCCTATAAACTGCACCCAAATTGTGGAGTGAAATTTATCAAACTACTTCAACCAATTCATAAAAAAATCCATGTTCTATTTAGAGAAGTCATCAGAGGGTTTGGGTGGCAGCGGCACCTGGACACTCCTGAGTCCACGTCGCCAGCATTTCCCGCCAAACACTGGGGCTGGGCAGGCGCTGCCGACCCCCTGGCTCGCTGCCCTTCTGCCCCGCAGAACCCACCCACACAAGCCCCTCAGCGCGGCAACAGCCCCAGGGCTGAGCCACTCACCAGCCCCTGCCCACAGACATGTCTCTCTACCTAGGTGCTGGTGGGGTCCTCAGCCCTGACGCTCAGCAGGGGACTTATCCTCATGGGGAGTGGAACTACTCCTATTGTACAGGTGGGAGCTGGGTACAGGGTGAATCGACTTGCCCAAGGGCACAGAGGAAGCCTCTGACCTAGGAGATGAACCAAGATCACCTGTCTTTAGTCTCCCCCACTCTCCCCCCATGCTCTATTGTCTACACCATCTGGGGTCTGGTGCCCCTTTGGGGGGCCATGAGCAGGTTTCAGGGGGTCCAATCAAAATAAACCAGAGAGCAGGACTGGCATTGGAATCGCTGGAGCCCAGGGCAGAAAGTCAAAGCCTGAGCCCCGCGCTGCAGGGCTGATGCCGCAGTCTGAGCAACAAAGCTTCACAGGGCCCCCTGTGGTATGGGGCTCCAGGCAGCTGTCCTTCTTGCTATCCCCTAATTCCAGCCCTGGCTTTTAAGTTACTGGGTATGCAGAAAAACAATTGTGGCACAGGAGGGCAAGGGAATTTTTATAGTATTTGAGGGGCCTCAGGATGAAAAAGGTTGAGAACCCCTTCTCTATACCATTCTTCCCACTGCTGGGATCAAGGCTGGCCTCTCTTCAGCTTCCCCTATGGATGCTTGTCTTCCACTCCTAAATCTTTGCTCTTCCTGCCAGAGGCAGGTTCATCACAGCAGCAATTTCCTGTATGTTGTGAGGGTCATGCTGTTATGCCTCTGACTTGCTGCTTCATCCAGTGGCCCATAGTGCCTAGTACCAACTGGTGCCATTTTAACCAATAGCTTCCAGGTTCCTGTTCTTTTTAGGTATGTTCAAGAATCACAAAGTGACTGTTTGTCAGAAAAGCACTCAGTAAAACAATGTATTTTTTACAAGAATGAGGCCATGCCCTGTGAGATCACACATTTTGCATCAAAGAAAGACCAGTTCCTTATGCTGCTGAAAAAATATGTCCAATGTGCTCATGTCTCAGAAGGCAAGATGATAAAGCAGCAGCATCCCTCCTTTGCCCCCTGCAATCCCGATTACTTGTAAGCCATGTAGATTTCTTGTCCTATTTTGGGTATTCCTCCTGATGTTCTTAAGCAGCTGTTGATGCATGGTATGCCCACACCTTGAATGTTGCATGCAGTTCTGATTGCCCCCATTTAAAAAAAAAAGATGTATTAGAAGTGAAAAAAGTACAGAGAAGGGCAACATAAATTATCAGGGGTATGGAACAGCTTCCATGTTCAGTTTAGAAAGGAGATGACTGAAGGGCATATGATAGATGTCTATAAAATCATAAATGGTGTGGAGAATGTGAATGAGGAAGTTTTATTTATTCCTTTGCATAACACACAAACCAGAGGTCACCCCATGAAATTAAGAGGTAGGAGGTTTAAAGTCAACTTGTGGAACTCGTTGCCAGGGGATGTTGTGACAGTCTAAAGTATAACTGGGTTTAAAAAAAAAAAGTTGTTCATGGAGGATAGGTCCATCAATGGCTATTAGTCAAAATGGTCAGGGATGCAACCCTATACTCTGGGAGTCCCTAAACTTCTAAATGCTAGAAGCTGGCACTGAAATGCCAGGAGATGGATCACGTTATAAATTGCCCTGTTCTGTTCACGCCATCTGAAGCAGGGCCAGCTCCAGGGTTTTTGCCGCCCCAAGCGGTGCAAGAAAAAAAAAAAAGCCGTGATCGGCAGCAGTTCCACTGTGCTGCTTTCTTCTTCAGTGGCAGGTCCTTCCCTCCGAGAGGAACTGAAGGACCCGCCGCTGAATTGCCAGACGTGCCGTCCCTTCCCCTTGGCCACCCCAAGCACCTGCTTGCTGAGCAGGTGCCTGAAGCCGACCCTGGTCTGAAGCATCTGGCACTGGGCACTAGATGGACCATTGGTCTGAACCAGTATTGCCATTCTTACCAGGACTCTTTTAAAGGCTGTCACTGTAGTTTGTGTGGTAGCTCTTTCATATCAGATGATCTCTCGTTCAAGTCACACGCCAAGGCTTCGGCTCATGCCCAAAGCTCATATCGCAGTGCTGCAGCAGTAGCCGGGATGCAGCACTACTAAATATACCATCCTTGTGCAAACTGTTTTGTCCTTGTTTCTAGTCTAGTTGAAAGGTGAAAGTCCCAGGGTACTTCTTAAAAAGAAGAGGTGAGGATAAACCCCAGTGCAGTGGCTAACTATTCCTCCTTCAATAAAATGAGTTCTAATCGTAGTCTGAATGCATAAGTGCTAGGTTTGCCTGAAAACAAGTATTTCATAATTTTTCATTTATGAAACATGCTTCATAAAATGAAAATTCACTTTTATCACATGCTCTCTCCATTTGACATTGCTGGCCAGGAAGGAATATTGAAATGAGTTAAATATATGTCTATATTTAGCTCCAATATGTGATTTACAGCTGTTTGTCATAGCAGAAAAGTTTTTAAACATGGTTGGAACTATCGTCAGGGTGATAAAGGACCTTCTGAATCCAGTTGCTCTTTCCTTTCAACACCTCTCTGCATTTCTCTCAGATCCTCACACAAGACATTATTGCAGTTCTATTAGCAAGGAAAACATTTCAAACTTTAGACTTTCCTTTGGTTTCCCTATTTTCTAGCACCTCCCAGTGAAGGTCCTGTAGTGTTGCCTGGGGTTCAGGATATTCATTTGTTCCTCATTTACCTTAATCAAACCCATAGCAAGGTCAGGGACGGCTCCAGACCCCAGCATGCCAAGCGCATGCTTGGGATGGCAAGCTGCGGGGGGCACTCGGACGGTGCCGCGAGGGCTGCCTCCGGTGATTTGCCTGTGGAGGGTCCACCAGTCCCACAGCTTCGGAGTACCTCCCACAGGCACGCCTGCAGCGAGTCCACTGAAGCCGTGGGACCAGTGGACCCTCTGAAGGCATGGCGTGGGAGGCAGCGTGCCTGTCGTGCTTGGGGTGGCAAAATCCCTAGAGCCACCCCTGAGCAAGGTATTGTGTTCTAATGTTAGTTGTGCTGAGATGTTTGGAATCAATTACCTATCACGCTACATAACACCACCATAGACTATCACACAGAATGTATGCAGAGATGCACATGGCCAGCGGGATTGCAGGCACATGCACAAACGGAAAGGGGAATATAGACAAGCAATGTGGTTATGAACATGAAGTGCAGATGTACAAACTCAATAGGAGGAAATGTAGATGCTCATTAACCAAAACAAGGCTCTCACTCTGATCAAAGACAGGTGTAGGTTGTATTTGGTGAGATGACTTCAAACGAGCAAGTGAAAAGTGCAGCCAAAATCTTCTCCAGGTGGAGGCAGAAGTATGTCTCACTAAGCCATTTGGAATACAATGCCTTGCAGTTTCTTTTTAAAACAAGCAGGAGAAATTTAAGATTGAAATAGCAGAAGGGGAGAAGATTTGATAGTAGAGGGCACTTTGATCTAGCAGACAAAGACATAACAAGATCCAATGGTTGGAAGTTGAAGCTAGACAAACTCAAATTGGAAACAGAGTGCATATTTTTAAGTGAGAGTAACTGAAAATGAATTTGCAATGATATACATGGAAAGGAAATGCACAGGACTAGAATGTGTGGACAGGAGACACAATAACATGCGCCAACTGATTCATCTGTGGTGTAACTATTTAAATCAAAGGACTTATGCAGGAACTAATGACCAACTATGAATGAGAGGAGAGGTCTAAAAAAACTGCATTCAAGGACTGTACATACAATGCATTGGTGGCTGCACATATGGAGTCTGTGCTAACCTGTACATAAAAGGCAGCAAGGATGGAACCCATAATATTTATCTCCAAAAACATTAGTCCATTGCCACTTGAGCTAAGGGAGAATCTGTTTAGTATAATAACATAAGTTAAACACTAAGTTTAAAATCATGATAAATTAAGACTCTACAGAGAAGGCTTTGGGAAATGGGTCATTGAACAGCTGATCACATTAGACAATATCTTTCAGTCTCAAATGGATATTTTTTTTTCCCCAGATCAGGGCAGATGTGCCTGGGTGAAGCAATCAGGTGATTGGGAAGATGCAGCAAGCACTGAGGCAACTACATTTTGGCACCACAGCAAAGGATCTATCTGATTCACTGATAAAAAGCCAAGTGGCAGACACATTTCCCAAAGAGAGAACAGTCTTGGTTTTTCTCCCCGAGAGTGCCAGTCTCCAGCTTCTCCGTAGTATCTTCCAAAGCCTGTACATGGTTTTTATGTCACACTAGAAATCCAGTTTTACAGCTAGGTGCTGGAGTTTTCTGTGGTGGCCAACTGCAGGTACTCTAGGGTGCCTTTTCGGTAGCTGGCCACCCGGGAAGGCTCACGCACCAGGACCCGTTCAGTTTGCCTTTTCTCCAGACACTCTGTTATCATCCCTGCTAAGTCATCTTGCAACCGCTGCTGATTCTCCCTGGAAATAGCAGAAGAAAGATTTCAGTGACTCATGCAATACAGGTAACTAGGATCCTCAGTTTCCAAGCCATTTTTAGACAATTCTATCCTGCCATCGTTCCAGAAGCCCTCCATATACTAATGAGATGGAATTGATTCTAAGTGGACTTAGAAATCCAATTCAGGGTCTACTTGCGACAGTTTCGGACAATATGAGTTACTGTCTCTGCCAAGGAAGTTTGTTTTAGCATCACAATCTCCCACCTGCAGAGTCTGTGAAGTCACTTTAAATGAAGAGGAGAAAAACCTGAACTGGATTCACAAACCTAGCTGAAACGGACTATGACTCTGACTCTATGAGCAGACCCAGTTTCAAGTACTTTAATATTCAGCTGCAGGTGTTTCTCAAAATAGTGGTAGTATTCTTAGAATTGACACTCTGCCAGAAATTCATGGGACATGTATGATTTTCACAGGTATGTCCCATGCAGGACAATTCAAAAATTCCCATATATATAAGATTGGTGCCATATCACAGATAGCAATAGGTACAGTCTGAGGGATACCTTCAAACTGAGTGCCAAAATCCTAAAGACGATTCTCTCTGTTGCTCTTTTTAAAATTTCTTTAGGTTAAAAAAAGTGCCTAGTTAGAAAAGAAATGTACTGAAGAAAGAGGCCAGGAATATCACTTCCTAAGCCCACAGATGAATGTTTGTAGAACAACTCACTCAAGAGTGCGTGGGATTTTAAACTATCCAGAAAACTAGATGCTTTCTGGTCTGGAAAGACCCTGACAAAAATCACCTCTTACCCTGAGAGAAAGGCAGTCCCTTCTGCTTCAAGTAGATATGAATGAATGGGAGGAGTGGTGAACTTGTGCAATAGGACATGACCTAATTCTCAAAACTTTTGCAATAAAAAATATTTTACATTTATTTAGTGCCTTTCACCCTAAAAGAGCCCAAACTACCATATACAGTATGTAAAGGAATTACTTCAATCTGTATTGAAACACAGTCACTTCTGAGGTGGATCACAACAGCTGTGTAAATAGTACATAGCAACACTACACAATGAGTTAGGAGAGGAAGTGAAGAACTCCATATCTCACTGAAACTATTTGGAAAAATGTAATCAGCCAGACTTGAATTTGATCATGTCGCTGGAACCAATGCCCTTTGTACTGAGTAAAGTACATCTTAAATTACCACAAGTGGTCAGGAACTCAGTGTTATGTCACTTCTGAAAGGCAGCACTTCAGTGTCACCACATCCCTTTACTCTGGAAACTGACTCAGTGTTAATTCAAAAGGAAGACTGTTACCTACTTGGGTCTGATTAAACCAGGACATCAACCTAGCATTTTTACCTGGTAACTCCTCTCTTATGCTCCAGAAACTGAAGTTTTGTTTAGAAGTTTTTAAAAATTAAGTCTCTAGACCTTATGCCTGTGAAGATAATCTTCAAAATGAGAACCCAATATAAACAAAGGTGCCTGAGTCTGCAAACAACCTAAAATGGTAACGAAGATGTGAACTGCTCTTGTTCATCTCATTTTGGTATAGAGTCTGAAGCTTAGTGATGACAGTTTAATGTTAGTGTTACTAACTGTTTCACTAGTGATCAAATCATACAAGAAAAAAAGAAGGGAAATTACATCATAAAATCTGAACATTCTATTGTCATTGGCATGTAATTTTAGTGGTAAAAGTGATTCGAGCACAGATAGGGGGTAAAGTTTGGGAGAGTATCATCACTCTTCCCCCCCACCCCAATCTGAACCTACACCTACTAAATCAACATCCCTTTCTGGTGATTTTTCCTTGAATGTCTCTCATCCAAGGCCCTGATCCAGTAAAGTATGTAAGCCTATTAGCAATCCCAGAACTAATGCTATTATGTATACTTGCATGTGTTCATATACACATACAAAGCTCTGTCCTTGTCTCCATGGGTCCCACATTTCCTGGGAAATTTCACTAGCCTCAGAAGCTCACTGTGACCCTCCATAGGCCTTCCCTCTCTAGAGGCAAGGGTCACAGCCTACTGAGTCATTTTCATCATAAGCCAGCAAGGGAGATGAGGAGAAGCAATCCTCCCTTGCACAGTTTTTGTTATCTCCCAGTCTCAGTGATTAATCAAGGGGTGGGGGAGCCCTGGCTCACCCTCTACTCCAAGCTCCAGCCCAGGAACCCTAATAGTATTAGCTATGGTAGCTGACTTTTTAGAAACAGGACACATACAATTCCCTGGGCTACTTCTCCAGAACAGCCTCTACTTCACTCTTACCTCAGAACCTCCTTCCTTGTGCCTGAGACTGTGTCCTACTCAATCTCTCCAGTAGCACAACTTTCTCTCACAGCTTCTGACATACACACCCAACCATCTAACTGGGAGGTTTTTAACTAGTTTCAGCCAGCCCCTGATTGGCTTCAGGTGTCCCAATCAACCTAGCTGTCTCCACTGCTTTCTGGAAGGATCTTAATTCGCCCCAGGTGTCTTGATTAACCTGGAGCAACTGCCATTTGGTTACTATGGTAACAGGAATTTGTTTAGCCTGGGGCTAACATACCTGTTTCTCACTACTTTCCTATAGCCATCTGGCCTTGTCCTGTGACAACTATTATGTATATTTGCATGTGTTCATATGCACATACACTGCTGTGTCCTTGACATGAGCCCAAGGAATATCAAAAAGTATAGTAAGTTAAAAATTTTGAGGAGAGAAGTGCACTTCAGCACTTTTGGTGAAGGCTGAAATTCAAGGCCTGAGAGCTTCTTTCTCCCTTCCCACAAATAAAGAACATCTTACACAGAAGGAGGTGTTGGGAGATTATACTGCTGGTCCTTCACCCCTGTCAGCCAATAGGTAATCTCAGTTCCTTTGCCCTAGTATGTCAGAGAAGAGAGAAGCACAATTTAGGGATTACATAGGCACAATATATGATTTATATGCTTTATGTTATACTGTATTATATTATGGTTGTATTGTCTTTGCTTACTGTATGTAACAGGCACCCAGAGCATAGGATGGGCACCTATCAGATTTTATAAACTGAAACAAATAAATGTAACAAAGCAAAGGTGAGCAAATTAATAGGCCTCTCCCACCAGGCCCATTCATCACTGCCTCCTCTCCAAATTTTTATTACCAATGATATGTTTTACCTACAGTACTTCCCGGACATCTGTTTTGCCTTGACTTATGCGTCAAATGCTTTTTCAATGGCTATATTAATTCTAGAGTGGTGTCTCCATCACCCTGTGGCTGTGTTACCAACAGATATGTCTCTCTTGCTCTACTGCTGTTTGTCTAAGACAGGTGAACATCTCAGGTGTATGATACCTTTAGATAAGTTTCATTCCTGTGTGTTTGTAGGCATGGTATATGTTACCTTCAGGTAAGTCTTTCCTCTCATTTTATACTGGAAATGACAGTCTGTCCTCTTCAGGATGGCGATCGTAGACCCACTTACATGAATCCGTAAAGCTAAAAATAAACAAACAAACAGGCAACCAATGTTTGATTTGGAAACAATGCATGAACATGTTCATTTTCTGTGCAAACCTATGCTATGGCAGAGGTGTATCTAATTGACATTGATGTCTTAAGACTCATTCTGTGAGCAAATGACATTAAAACTACCCATATATTGTTGAACTCAAAAATAACTACTGCCTCACATAACATTATATACGAGGAAAGACTAAAACAATTAAATAATTATAGCTGGACTAACCAAAGCCTCAGGATAGAAGTGATAACAGTATTTGCCAGGGGTGGAGGGAGGAGTAAATATCAAGAAGGGGAAGGAATGGGAAGAAACTGAGCAAAGGGAAGAAAATTTAGGCTGGCTTCCAGGAAACATTCCTAGTTGCAAAACTATTAGACTGTGGGACATTTATTCATTTATGTTTAATATAATAAAGATGCCCATCCAAGTCACCAGGTGCCCAAACATAATCAATTATATAACAAATACCATTAAATTAAATCTCAGCAGCATTAAAATGACCAGTTCCACAGGAACTGAGCCAGCCAGGCACCTACCCTCTTCATCAACTAGGAAGCAAGAACTAGGAATAGGCCTGCATTTTCCAGGGTGGAGTGGACGAATGGACAATTTGATCTTCTATCTTTAAATGTATATGCTTTGATGATAAAGTAGTTCTTGGCTGGAGAAGGAACTCTAGATCTGAGCGCACAAGTAGCCTACTGCCAGATTACACAGAGAGGTGAGCTTCAAGTCTTACGTAAACCTGTGGATTCCATCCTTGAAGCTGTGTTAACAGTGTCTCCAAATAAACAGTAACGAGGCATCTTAATCCCAACCACACCAGCCGCACATGGACCTGAAAGCAGAGGACAGGGCAGGGAAAGAGAAAGACAGAGAGGCTGTTATTCCATGGGGATTCAGAGAAGCCTTTGAGGTCTCAGACGTGCCAGAAAGAAACTGAAACTTAGGAATTAGCATGATGCCATGAGAGTTATCTGTTAGTGTCCGGGGATGGGTGAGTGGTCTCATCTGGAAGATGGCACTTCTAGTAGCAGAGCAGGGGCATTGGGGTCAGCACTGATTGAAAGCACTATCTACATCACTTTGTACAGTGTCTAGAGGTCTCACATCCAACTGTAGACCAGGTCTGTCTCTGTTCAGCTTGTAAAATATATTAAATGTATTAAATATATTAAAAGACTGTTTGAATATATTTCTGTATAGACAAAAATGCAGAAGTATTAGCATAATTCCTAAGTGTCAGCTCTGGAAGCAGGGGATGGAAAGAATGAACTTAATTATGAAGAAGTTTCTGGTGGTGTCCTTACGGCCTTCCCAAATAACTGAATTGTTATATTCCTTCTCTGGTGATGGACATAAACAACAGAGTACTGAAACAAGCAAAAATACAAAGATAAAGTTTCCCCAAGTACTTGGGCTCTTTGGATTATCCACAATGCCACTCTAATAAAGTAAATCAAAAATTGATTCTCAAGTGGGCCTGGTGAGAACATTTATCTCAAAAGCATTTAACACAGGCCTACTTTTCAGGGGGGAGGAAAGGTCTCTAAGGACTCAGGTGGGTATAAATGTCACCAACTCAATCTCATAAGGAACTACAGAGGTTGGTTTGATCAGCTACCAACCTCACAGAGATGGGGTTGTTAAATGGTATGGGAGCAAGCCAATGGCTTATTTAAGTCCATTGCCCTTCCTCCAGCCATGGTCTTCTATACCTGATGCTTTTGAGGAAGGTGACTGACAGTGCTTCTGGCCAGTTGTGTGTCATGCTATGCCATAGTCTTCACAGAGAATCAATTTATGAATAATGAAGCATGAGCACTTTTAATCATTGTTTACTTTTTGATCTAGATAGAATAGCTATGTCATTCATGTTCAGATGCCATGACCCCATACCAGAGTGAATCCCAATGCGAATCCAAACAGGCAGGCCTGGAAGATGCCGTAATTCAAAAGACCCCATGAAACTAAGGATATCCAGTGCCATCATAGAGATGTCCACTGCGTGGCGGTTGCCGTTTCTCTTTGGTAAGCCACTCACCACCATGTACGCATCACCAATGGTCTCCACCTGTGGAAACATGATTAACAGTTACCATTCCCAGTTACTGGAAGATACATATAAATTTCAGATGGAAAAGGCCTGTTAGAGTCATCTTGTTGATCTCTTCTTTGAAAGTGAAGGGTTGCTAAGTTCCTTCCAATTAGATGACATCTTTCTGGTAATGAAGTGCTCAATACACAGCATTCTAGGTAATGAATCTGTGACTACTTGGCAGGGCCGGCTCCAGGCACCAGCCCAGCAAGCAGGTGCTTGGGGCGGCCAAGGGGAAGGGGTGGTACGTCGGGCTCTTCAGCAGTAATTCGGCAGCAGGTCCCTCAGTCCCTCTTAGAGGGAAGGACCGGCTGCCGAAGTGCTGCCGAAGAAGAAAGCGGTGCAGTGAAGCTGCCGCTATTGCAAACTCGGCTTTTTTTTTTTTGCCGCTGGGGGTGGCAAAAACCCTGGAGCCTGCTCTGCTACTTGGTATCAAAAACCATTTACAGACAGCTATGTGAAGCACATTAGAGACGTAATCTTGGCTTGTACTTCTCTCATTTGTCTTTACTTAGCATACTGGTTTTGAGCCTTTGTTACCAAATTCTATTCCCAGTTACTCTGTATGTGATGTTTTATGTACCTTGATTATAATTTAAGTGTAAGTGTGGCTCTGTTCACCTTGTAAACATCATGATGGTCAAGAATGTGGTCAAAGTTCTTATAGATGTCATTGAGCATGTCCACCACTTCCATGGGGGTGCTGTATTGGCATAGCGTGGTGAAGCCGACAATGTCGCTGAAGTAGATGGTTACTGCTTCAAACAGCTCTGGCTCTACCTGCCCAGTTTCCTTCAAAGATTTTACCACTGGCCTGTGAAGAAAGGTGGAAGGGAAACGGAGATAAATATACCTTCTGCTTTAGAGGACAACTTAACCTCCTAGACCTGACAGCTATACGTGTTTCAGAAATAGAGGTTTGATAAGAAAACAAACCAACCTTCTGGTGATGAGTTCAACAGGCACTTAGAAAGTCAGACACGCTAGCATTTCTGGCTAGAAGAGCCTTCTAGATTATAAACTCTTATTTAGATTGTAAACTCCTTTTCTTATATTTTTGTAAAACACTATGCCTTCCTATGCGTCCTGTGATATAGCATGGCCAGAGGGCAGCAGGAGAGTGATAGATGGGAGATATGTAAGCCCCAGGATGATGACAGCCTTATTCCCTGTAGAGGGCAAACAGGCTGCTACAGATTAATTAGAGTACCTGATACCAATTAAGCCAATTAGAGCACCTGAAGCCAGTCACCTGATAAAACCCCCCCTGCTTCAAGCAGACAGTGGGAGGAGTTGAAGTAGAGTGGTTTGGTGCTGGAGTGGAGAGTAGTTTGGAGAAGTGCTGTGGTGGGCCAGAAGACCAAGGCTCTAGGTAAAGGGAAACCTGGCTTGTGCAGAGCAGAGAGACTCTACAGACACAAGGGGTTGGGAGAAACTTGGCCCAAGTGGAGAGAGGGCAGGAAGCCCCACAAGCTGAAGGGCTGGAAAGAGAAGTAGCCCAGGGGAAGGAATTGTTAGTTCAAGTGGTTTATTGCTATCCCTAGGGCCCCTGGGCTGGGACCTGGAGTAGAGGGTGGGCCCAGGTCCCTCCCTCTCCAATCCCCTTTTCTGGGACACTAGTGGGACAGTTGATACCCCAGTTCAGGGGTGAGAAATGGTGCCCTGAACCCCCACAAGAGGAGAAAGTGTGGGACCCATCATAATAGTGCCAGCAATTTGCCACACTCCCTATACATAATAACAGAAAATTCAGAGACAAGACTGGATCAGGCAGGCAGTCTCCTCCCAAGACCTGCTTTCAAGTTTCTAGCTTGGAATTGTGCACACTAAAGCCAAGGAGACACAGGGCTTGTCTACATGGCCCCACAGTTTTGACTATGGGGGTCTGAATTGCAGCACACATTTGTGTGCTGTGCTATAACTCCCCTGTGGATGCTGTGGGTGCAATCTAAAAGGTACTGAGTTTGCACTAATTTAGTCCTGTTTAAAGAGGACTATGTTAATGTGAAGTAGTTAGTTCATGCCTGCAGCATCCATATGGAGAAGTTACAGCAGAACACTAGTGTGCTTCAATCCACACCCTCATTGTACAAACTGTGGGTCTGTACAGACATAGCTATACTTCTTTCTCTGTACATCTTGTTCTTGACAAGACTGGGAGTGTTTGGCTGGTGTCCTGGCCAAATTCCAAGTTGGTTAATTAGATTCTGCCTCCCTGAATTCCCAATTCTGTTTCAGTTGTCAGTAGCAGTCTGTCATTCTTAACAATCTTAGGGGTTTGGAAGTATATTAAGCTAAAGTGCACAAAGACCATTTTAGTGCAAAATAGAGTGTCTACATGGAGAGTAAAATAGATAGTGTTCTTTAAATTCACACCCTAGCTTACGCCACACTAAATTCCCTATGTAGACAAGACTTTAGTGGTGGTGTTTGCTGTTGAAACTGCTGCTGTATGCCACCACAGAGGTGACTGCATTGCTGGAGAAGGTGAATTGATTCCCATATATATCATTTGTAAAGCTTGTAAAAAAAAAAAACAAAAAAACTTCAGGATCCTTGAGGATGAAAGAAGCTAAAGATATGTAGACATTAAATTCAAAATTCACAGGTTATGTCACATAATTAACTGAAAAGTAATCTTAAAAATAGGTGTTAATTCATTTTGTGAAATGTTTGTCCACTGTACTCCCAAGGACCTCATTCCATCCTCAAGCTTGTTTTTAAATCAGTGTGTCTGTATGGCCATCATCATGTATAATGATTACATGAAGTCTAGGAATCCATGCTGTTTCAAATTATCTCCAGATTATATAGCCCTCTGTTCGCACATGGCACCTACAGGTCTCCCTCTAGCATCCTCCTGTAAGTCTTTCAGATGTGACACCTAGATATACGGAGGAGGACTGGTTTGGCTAGGCAAACAACTCTCTTCAACATCATTAGCATTCAGATAGATTAGTTATTATTTTATTGGTCATGGTGAGACATGCATAAGCTAGAAAGTGCTCATCTGTTGCAAGACAACTTTAAATTCTTGAGTTACAAATCTTAACTACAGGTGAATCAGAAAGGGCTTACCACAATACCACCCTTCTCCACTCAACCACACTTTACAGATAACAAAGTGAGGTAAGACTATACTGGCATAGTTAAAAGTCATAGCTATGCTGGCATAACCCTGTAGTGTAGATGTAGCCTCCACCAACTGAAGGGGATTTTCTGTTGATGTAGGAATACCACTTCCCTAAACAATGGTATTCTTCCATCAACATAGCTGTTTCAACACTGAGGATTAGTTCATTATAGTTATGTCGGTCAGGGGGGTGCTTTTTCACACCCCTGACTAATGTATCTATGTCAACCTGATTTTTAAGTGTAGACCAAGCCTGGATTTTTTTCTCCCATCTTTTAAATCATTAAGTAGTATTTTAATTTTAGATCAGATCTGGGAGGTTTTGAGCCTCTGCAGGTACTTCCTAGTTAAGGTGCTGATTTAGCAAATAATTTTAACTTTAACCATGTGCTTAAGTGATGTGCTGAATTGGGGCCTTAGACATGGACTTCCTGGGCACTGGCAGGTTAGAGCAGTTCCTAGGTAGCTGACAAATTCTGTCAAAACTTTGAATTTCTGTCTGTGCAAACAATGTCCCATTTTCACTCTCTGCTGTATATTTTCCCCAAAGATCCTGTATGAGGAATCAGAAAGAGTAGAGTGCAGAGGGAAATGGGAGCCCTGCAACTTTACCACCTGCTGAGCTGGGTAGATGGGGGAACTAGAACAGAGGAGAGGTGGAAGCAGCCTTTGATTCCCTGATTCAAAGAAATACAGGATCAGTGTTAGGATAACCTCCAGCTTTTAAAAGAGAGCGAATATCTATAAATAAACTGCAAGTGAGAACTTTCAAAATGGTAGACGACTTTTATGATAATAATTTTGTTTCTCTAGAGTCATTCATCTTGGAAGATCCCAAAGCACTTTACACACTGTGGGTATAAGGATTATTTCATCCACTACTGAAATACAATAATTTCTGGGACAGAATATGGCAACTCATCAGTAGCACACAACAAAAACAATGCTTCCATTTTAGAAAGAACGAAGACTTTCTCCAAATGAAACTGCAGGCTGATTTTAGGTTAGCAGAATAAAATTCTCCAAGTTAGAATTTGTTAGGACCACCAACACTGACCCCACTCCCATTCACATAAACAGAGACATTCAGTTATGTTTATGAATTTACTTTGATTTATAACTCTAATACCAACAGAGACACATTTAAAGCTCTGAGTGTCCCCATAACAAATTAAAATCACAATATCAAATACAAGCTTAATTTACATTGTTCTCATTTTTTCCCATCCAACTCATTTACAAATGGACCTTGTAGCATGTGATGGGGTATATCAGGCCTTCCCTGCCCCCGTGCTGGATGCATCAGCACCCTGACAAATTTGCCCAAAGGCAGAGTATCGTCTGGGAAAGAGGGGCCATGAGTGCAGACCTCTGAGCACGGCCTAGAGAAGCCACTCAGGTTCTGGTACTGGCAGAACCAATAAGACTTGGTCCTTCAGCAGCTAGAAGAGCCCTGAGGAGGCAGCAGGCAATCAGACTTGCCTCTCTGCTTCTGCTAAGAGGGAGCATGGGGGAAGCTGGAGCAGGAGATCAGCTCCTCAGTGTTAACCCAAACCATCCACGACCAGGTCAGGGGCTCACAATTTGACCTCACCTTCAGTTTAAGCATGCAACAAATTTCATTTTTATTGAGAGTTTAAAAGCCTGGTTTTTTAGATTAATTTCAACTAACTGTTACTCTTCTAGCAAAGGGCATATGGCACAAGATGCCTTGCTCCTGGCAAGTTGTGACATAGCTTCTCTGGAAAGTTAGCTGATCTGGCAGACCACATGAGAAGCATGATCCAGAGCAGATCAGGCTTCACAGAGAATAACATGTTGACAGCCCAGTTTCTTCTGTATCAAGGTCTTCTGTTGACCACAATTGCAGCAGTACAGTTTAGGGAGAGAGGTGGTCTCATGGGCAACCAAGTCCCAAACTATTTAGTACTTTATAAGTGAAACCCAACCCTTCTACTCCACTTGGATACCAACAGGCAGCCAGTGCAGATCCCAAAGCACCAGCATTATGTGCTCTTAGTGTGAAATTCCACTCAATAAGCAGGCAGCTACATTCTGTACCAGCTTCAGTTTCCAAGTGATATCAAGATAGAGCTCCCAGTAGAGTTCATTAGAGTAGTCTAGGCTGAAAGTGACAGAAGCATGAACAATGGTGGTGAGGTCTGCCTGCATCTGAAAGAAACTGTCACATTCATCTCACCAGATACAAGACTTTTGGCTATAGCTTCTAGCAAAGCACCCTGGAGCAATCGTCAGTCTAACAAAACATCCATATTACCAACATGTTCCATAAATGGCTGTCCCTTCATCTGGGGATCTGATATAATCTTTGCAAATTCTTTTGATAGTTTCCCTCAACCCACTCAACCTCAATCTTATGTCTGTGATGCTTCAGCCAGCTAGCTCTCAGATTGCTTGCCACAAACAAATCTTTCTTTGCCTCCTGTACAACCATGGCATCATAAAACTGTAAAAGTTCTTAATGTTCCAGTTAGTCTAATTAGCACAAAACTTCCTCCTGAAGTGCCCTAGCAGTCACCCCACTTGCTCCCCTTTTGCAAGTCATCTGTAAACCATGGCAGCGTAGGAGATGAAAAAAACCCTAAGAAAGAGGATGTTGGGGATACTGTATTAATAGCTATGGACAAAAAAATTATAAAGTTCAACCAGGCCATGAATATTATGGTCTGCTGGCAAAACAGCATTTTCAATCAGAGCCCTGCAGAACCAAACCAAATTCACCACCTCAAGAGGAGAGGACTGTCCTAATGTGGGTTAACAGTCAGTAAAGGCTAAATGGTAAAGACATGGGATCTATAATTACCTTACAAGTTCAGGACCTAAGTTCTACAGCTCATTTGAAAGGTGATAATGCCAATCATAGGCAAAAAAGAATGAAAATGGCCAAACTCTGCTTTTAGTCACTTGTTATAACTCTCAGAATATTTTAGCCCATTTTGTCTGACCTGGATCTCTGGAGGTAAGCACTGTGAACTGTTACAATTTATTCTGTGGAACAAATATTATTCACGCCTTCATGCTCACTGTGGTTGGAGCCTCCCACAATGATTCTGATGCATTACACCCCAGTGAGCCTCACAATCAATACTGAATGCTTCCTACTGCATGGAAACCCCTGCTGGTCAACACTCACCTTGGGAGCAGCATGAAGTTAAGCCTGTCTGCTCTGTCCCTTTCTGCCTTGTAGAGCTTTGTCCTCTCCTCTACCAGATGCTCTAGGTTCCGGGAATACAGCTGCAGACGCCGGATCAAGGTATCCATGTAGCTTTCATTGGTCTGACCATGGTAGTTACTGGTAACAGTGGTAGGGAAAAGGATGAAGAAAGCACATTGGCAGGACACAGGCAAAAGTGAGCTACAGAAGGTTATTTCAGAGCATGGCTTCCTTGCAGTTAGAATGGAAATTGCTCAAAGCTCATAATTTCACCTCTTAGCAAAGGTTTATTCTTAAGGCATAAAGGCCTCAGGCCCACCCAGGTCACCCTGTCTTGCTAATTTTCTGAGCCCCAGTTCTCCTGGCCCTGCTAATCTCCACAGTGTCAGGTCACTTAAAATAACCTGAGAAACAAATATTCAACAGGAGAAAGTACCGTGGAAAGAGAGAATCCTGAGAAGGAGCTAGAGGTGATAGGAGGCAGCAAATCAGATATGAATTTGCAGAGGGATATAGCACCAAAAGAAGCCAATACAATTTTGGGCTGCCTTTGCAATGGCATCTTATCACCAAACAGGGAAGTAACAGGTTGTGGGTCACATTCACTCATTGAGATCTGCTGGTTTCCACTGGTGGGACCTGGACTGAAGATTCCCATGAATGGACCATCTGCCAGAAGCTGAGATGATATAGCACAAGCCAGTCATAATCTCTGCTTCACTTGGGGTCCTGAGCTAGCAGATACAGCCTATGAAGTGGATGGGGCCAAGAGGGCTGGAAGATCCAATAATTTAGATTCTGGTGGAAACTGCCTTTTCCCGAAGCAAAACATCCATGTTAAGGTGGAAGTGGAACCAAGTGCTCTCCCCTGGGGTAAGCTCTCCTCTAATGCAACTGCCTCTGCAGTTGTTGGGCATGAACTGTGTGCTCCTCCATGCTCCTGGAGGTGAATCTAACTATTTTTCTGCACTTCTTTTGTGTGACCTCATCTGGAATGTTGTGTTCAGTTACAGACACCACATTATCAGAACAATAATGACAATCTGGAAGTTCAGAGAAGAGCAACAAAAATATAAGCATGTGGCTGGTGGGACAGACTTATGGGAATAGGTTTAAAAGTTGTGAAATAGTCTCTGAAGGGAAGTGGCTGAAAACCCATTGTTGAGACTTTTAAATAACTAGATTAGAAAAAGTATGACAGGGAACTCCTTTCACTCAAACCCTATAATTACTTTACTCTGGGTAACCTGATCTTTTCAATCACCTCATTCTGTGGTCATCTGAATCCATTAATCTCACCAAAACAAGTCACCTGAACTTTCTAATCATCTCATCCCCAGAATATCCAACTCCATTAATTTCCTGAAACCTCGACATCATGACCCATTATCAGACACTTGGGTAGTCCCTATTTACACAATATAATAATTTGGGCTCTGGGTGATCACCTCTCTCACACACCCACACCTGCCCCAGTCAAGTGAGCTCTGTTTTTCCACTGATTGAGTCATGCTGCATCAGAATACACACCTAGAACTATCAGCATCCAAGTAGCTGGGAGTTCAGAACACAGTGCTTACCTGAATATTTTAGCCAGAGTGCTCTCAATTTTCTTAAAGTCAGGCCTTTTCTCTGGATCTTCCTCCCAGCAACTTTTTACAAGCATATACACCTGAGAATGTACAACCCAGGGGAAATTCAGGTGAGCAGTTGCAAAGAAGGGTAATAGGGTTAAACAGCAAGACAAGGATCTGTTCACTAGTCAATATGGAACTCCTCTCCCATCCTGATTGGCCAGTAACTTATTAAACTTTAATTGTTATTAATCTGTGACCAGGGAATTCATTATAGGCACCTTACAGCAACACTCGCTTCGCGTTAGCCACTGGTCAGCAGACAGATGATACTGACATTCAGTAATGACTACCAACCTGAACAGAATTTGAATCAGTGGTCCATAATGAAAGCCAAGTGAAAGGATCCAATCCCCCAACCTGGTACCAGACTGTAATTACTGATCTAGAAGTGAAAGCCTTAGTAATTCTATCTCCAATTCCCTGAGCTTGGGTCCTGGCTAGAACTGGTGACTCGGAGATAAAAATTCATGCTATTACCAGTCCTCTGAGATACCCTCTCTAGTGTTTAATGATTACTGTGGTTTAATAATATCAACATTTTAAAAGACATATGACAGTAATATAGAAATGAATACTGTACTACTGTTTGAAAGTGTTGTCAAAAGATAATAGTAGCCTTTTCCCAAATAGTTACATAGACCCCATAAATAACTCCACTTAAGAATATAGGATTTGCCACACTGGATCAGACAATCCATTAATGAAGTCCAGTATCTGGGCTCTTGTCATGTAGAATCAGATGATTAATCACTTAGCCCAGTTATCCAACCTGCAGAATTGGCTAATAGCTGATGCTGCAGACAAAGGTGAAACACCCTCCTCATGATGCATCTGGTCAGGACGAACAGACACTTGTGCCATACTAAACATACATGTGTTCCTTAAAATGAAACAGAGGTCTTCTTTGTCCCATATGTCCCATCACAATTTTAATGCAATTAAAAAAACATAATTCTAAAAGTGGGGAAAATATCCTCTGAGTTGTTTGCTTTTTTTTTTTTTTTCTTTTCCAGTGGATTGGCAAACACCTCCAACTGGACACCATGTGAATTCAGAAAGAGTCACCCTTAAAACATGTTGTAGTTGTTGGAAGCTGCCAGGTGCAGAAGAAGGAAATGCTGTGTTGTGGGCATTGGAGTGAGGAAGAAAGAAGTCAAGTGAATTACATTTCACTTCACTGATGTTAATTATGGGATATTTTTTCTTCCTGAAAGGCCATAGCATTGGAACATACAGTGTGTAAAGCCTTCATCCTCCCACACCGGCCATCTCTGGCCTGGCTAGAAGCATTTCCTCTTTTCCTTTAGTGTAGGCTTACTTCCAGCTCTCCTTCTCCTGCAGTCTCTGGGACCAGGTCTGGGCGGAAGGGTCTAACTCCTTTGCCACTCTCCACTCTGTAAAGTTTCTCTAATGAAAAAAAAAGTGCAATATTTAAACAATAAAGCGGCAGTGCATTTCTGGGTGAATTCAGTATGCGAAGGTAGTTTTCTAAATAGAGATGGGCCCAAAGCAAAAGCATGGCTCTGGACACCCATGGTTTTTTTATCTGGATCCGAACTTTGGGGGGTTTCTAGTTATAAGGCTCAAGGCCAGAACAGAGTGACTTGAAGCCACCTGAGAAATGAAAGGAACAGGAAGGTACATGTGCATGTATTGATGTATTGGGCATGATAGACATGGACATGACAACCTCCCAAGTGGGCAGTAGCTATATTAGTGCCTTTCTCAGGATGGGGTGTAGCCATAGTAAATGGTAATGTGAGAAGCCAATTAGGACATTATGGCCCGATTTTCAGAAGTGCAGAGCACAATCTCACAAAGGCAATTGAAGCTGCAGATGCTCAGCCCCTTTACAAATCAGAACTTTAATGTATATGAGTATAATTTTGAAACATGGCAGTTTGTTGCCTTATTTGTACCCATAAGCAGGAAGACACTGTCCCATCCTACCAAAACTCTCTGCAGGGGTGAAAGTAGAAATAGACACTTACTGGTATGGGACTGGGTGGGGGCCAGCTCTGGCCCCCGTAAGGAGTGGGGCCTTGGGTGGAAGGGGTGGGAATGGGGGGGTCAGAGCCAGCCCCGGCCCACCCTGTACCGGTAAGTGCCCTCCCCCCCTCCCCTGCCAGGGTAGCAGCAGCAGCCGGGGGCTCCAGCAGCAGTTTAAAGGGCCCAGGGCTCAGCCACCGCGACCGCCCCGGGCCCTTTAAACCACTACCGGAGCCCCCAGCTACCGCTGCTACCCAGGGATTTGGGGGCTATTTAAAGGGCCCCGGGGGTTCCCTGCTTCTACCGCCCCAGCCCTTTAAATAGCCCCCGGAGCCCTGGAGTAGTGGTGGCAGCTGGGGGCTCCGGCAGCGGTTTAAAGGGCCCGGGGCGGTCACAGTGGCTGAGCCCCACTGCCGCTACCTCAAGGCTCCAGCAGCAGGGCTGTGGCGGCAATTTAAAGGGCCTGGGGCTCCAGCTGCTGCTAGGAGCCCCAAGCCCTTTAAATTGCTGCCCAGGGAAGCTGGGCCACAGCTTTTGCTGGTGCTCCATACTGGGGCATACTGGCTTACTTTCACCTCTGACTGTCTGACTCCTGAACATGACAGAATTCAGTCATGTTTTCAAAACTCATTCATACTGTGTCATCAACAAACCATTAGCTTGCTTCCTAACATGCAATAATGAATGTTCTGCTAACCCAATCATGTAAAAGGCTTCTGTAAGAGATATCACAAATGATTCTACACATACAGTAGGGAGATTTTTTGCCTATTACTGGTCTGTCTATCTATCTGTCTATCTATCTATCTATGGTATTTACAGCATGCCAATCATCATAGTATCTAGATGTTTCTTTTCAGAGGCAGAATATGACTCAAGCGTAATTCAAAAATTCTTCATTTGTTACCTGTCCTCTCTCTGATCCTAGGCCAAACATTTATAAAAGAGGAACTGTTGAGGACTTTAAAAATCTTCCTAATAGTGAGTCCCAATCCCCACTGATTCTTGGCAGTATACCATAAAACCTAACCCCTCAGCTGTCTGAATGTATGCTAAACTTATTTAACCAACTTCTGAAATCAGGATTAATATCAGAACTGGTTACATCAACCACCTATACATCCCTAATACTAAAATAAAGGGAAAGGCTCCATGGAATGTGGATGTAGTCTCATTGCTAAAGAGAAACTTTAAAATCTTAACAAAAGATTGGCCCACAGATTTAAAATAAGTTACTTGGTGAATCCAGAGTGGCCAAAGAGGCTTCATGCCCAGTAGATTTAGCCACTACTAATATTAGGAGACTATTAAATGTCCTGTCACCTGTGAACCACTCCAGCAAGAGGCATGGATTGCATCCCATAATGCTGAGAAAGCTGTCAGTAAGTTGATCTAAGCCTACGGGATGGAAACACTAAAGTGATTTGGAATGGACAAAACTTTTCTAAAATGGTGAAGCTTCATGATAAAACATAGGTCAAAGTCAACACAGAGACAGATTGTGACCCTAACGCCACTAGCTAAGTGGGAGTGGCGGGCAGGGAAACATGGCCCCTGAAACACCTTTTGAAAGAGTGCAACTTGCTCTCTCACCCTCACATGCAGCAAGCCCTGCTGGCTGAAGTATGGAAGGGAGAGTATATCCCCCCTATTCCCTCTTCACCTATTTTGGGGAGTCCTTTGCCAGTAGTGACACTATGCTTATCAAATCCTTGTGTTCAGTGGGATTGTGCCTACCCCCTGCACAAGTAGGAATAAGACTTCTTATACTCTGCTCCCAATTGTACTCCCACACAGGACCAGGCATAATTTGATACACAATATGCTCTTGGACAGACAAGGTTATAAAGATGACCAATATGCCGTGAATATAGTATGTTTAGCTAATGATTCCCTATCTTCTAAATAAGTAGAGCACTGTAAACTTTCAAAAATTGGTGATGATTTGCTTGTTTGTTTTTTAGGCAAACAGAAACCTAAAAATAAATCTGAAATGTCCCCTCCACCCAAAATGAGCTTTCTTAAATGTTCATTTGTATTGAGTTAGCAAATGAAAGGCTGTTTTTTCCAGAGTATAAACATTAAGTGTCTGGGCAAGGAGCATGCTGAGGTTACCCCAGAAATTCTAACACGTTTAGAGGGAAAAAGCTAATTGGGAGGCTGAGGTGCTGCTGTATTACGTGTTTAAACAAACACAGGGAGGATTTGGCAGGATGACTCAGAGGCAGAAGAGGTGTCTGAACTCATTATCAATATGCAATCTGGGGAATCCTAAACTCTTACTTACATATGGCTATTCTAATTTATAATGATAGATGGATTCTGGTGTTGTAACATTGGATTTACATCATATAAACAAAATTTGTCCATTTCAGGAACAATACAGTGTTGGCTTCCCAATAAAAGAAACTACTTTGATAACTATGAAGCCTCTTGTTTGCAGATAAGTTTGTCCATTGTGGGTCTTTTATTAGCATAGCCTTCTATCCATGTAAACCTAACACAATTATCTCACTGGCCTACAAAGCTTTTGGCAAAGTCTTTGACAAATCAGGCAGATAGAAACCTAAAAGTTATGTTCATAATATGAGGAAGAGTCATGCATTGTCCACAATCAGATGAAAACTGGCCTAAAGGTAACATTTTCAGAAATGCCTAAGTGACTAAGAAGCCCACTAGGATGATCTCTCATCAACTCCACCTGTGCCTCTAGCACTGGTAGAGTACCACAGTCGACGGGAGAGTGCTTGGGGGGGTCAATTTATCGCGTCTAGTCTAGACAGGATAAATCAACTCCCGCTGGATCGATCGCTGTCCGCCAAGTGAGTTAGGCAGCTAACTCATTCAAATTGATGGAAGTAAGGGACCTAAACTGCTTAGGCACTTTTGAAAATCCCACTAGATACCTAAATACCTGTGAAGGTTTGGCCCTTCATGTTCATGCCCTTAAAGTAATTGTAGACATTTCTCATATCCCCCTTTGCTGCAGAGCTGGTCAGGAATTTTTTGACAAAGTTTTTCATCCAAAATTTTGATTTGTCAAATCCTGTGAAAAGGGCAGTTTTGATTAAAATTTTTCTCAGCTCCAAGTCAAAATTTCTACTCAGAATAAAAGAGCAAGAGTTCCTGGAATAGCCTGCTGGTTATGGCCTTCTCTTAGGATGCAGGAGCCATAAGGCCATAGGTTCTAGGCCTACTCTGCCTAATTAAGAGCAGAGACCTGAACACAGGTCTACCTCATCCCAGGTGAGTGCCCTAACCATGGGGCTATAGAGTCAGTCTTTCTTTCTGAGCCAATGAATATTTAACTTACACGAAGCGGATCAGCTCCAACAGAAGAGATCCACCTTAGAATAGCTGATAGCTATTAGTATCTATCTCAGCTGGGATGTAGGTAACACAGTTCAAGCTCTGCTATGAATTAGGCAGAGCAGTGACTTGAACCTAGGTCTCTCATGTCTCCTCCATCTTAGATGAATGCCATAACCACTAGGCGATTGGTTATTCTATAGTTGACTATTCTGATTTTTCACAATTTTTTTTCAAAGGTCTCAGTTTTGTCCCACTGTAGCATGGGAAGCTTTTCAAAATCATAAAATTTCTCACAGGACTGGAAAACTGTTTCCTACCCAGTCCTACTTAGTTGCATAATTTGGCCAAATGACATATGGGATTTTTTAAAAATCTCCCTACATTTACCATTTCCTCTAGCACCTGGATTGTTTTCTTGCTATTCTGATCTTCCAGTTTGCCAGACATAAAAGTGTGAGAGAGAGGCTATTACCAGGCCGCTTATTGCAATGACCTCCACAGCAGTGATCTCAATGATTTGACTTCATTACAGGATGGAACGGAAGCTGGAGGCCTAGAAGACATACCCTTAGACTCTTTATTCATTGCCCAGTGAGAAAAGTAGCAGCTCACGTATTTAACAGAGACAGTGTTTTTCACTAAAAATTATGGAAAATGTGACAGTCACAGCCACAACATCCAAATGTTACATTTGTAGCGTAAGACAGATGTGGGTTTTTAGTATTTTACCTTTATGGTCCCAGCAGGAGTTAGTGTAGAAGGTCTCCCTGCGCAAGATGATCTCCTGTGCAATGATTCCATAGCTGTACACATCACCTTTCTGAGACACATCAGCATGACGAAGGTGTTCAGGAGCTGTCCACAGATCTGAGCAGCCAGAAGTGGTAGATACAGAGAGACATGAAACTAATTTGTGTGAGCTTCTTCAGAACCTCATCCCCTTCATGTTGTTTTAATTTTATCTTCTTACTATTGTTACCCCCATCTCCACTAGAGCTTGGTATTGTTCAGATATTTGTACAGCTGTTGTGCGGAAGGGCCGACTTCAATAAACACTGAATAACTGACTACCAGATATGCTTAGGTTCAAACACAAGTTGTTGAGCTAGATGCAGGAATTACTGGGTGAGGTTCTATGGCCTGTGTTGTGCAGAAGCTCAGATTGGATGGTGATAAGGTCCTTGTTGGCCTTAAATTCCATGAACCTATGAAAATAATCCCCAAATGCTTTTGAGGCTGACAGCATCATTGTGTCATAACATCTGTGGCTAGATAACAACATACATATGTATTTCTTGTACACTGGTCACCATGATATCTAGACATTGTGGTGTTATTCTGTTGTACCAACCTATCATGACATGTTGATATTGTATCATAATGTAAAGCAAAAACATTCTCTGAGCTGCAGCACAGCAGTTATAATGCAAACACCATCCTGTTGTGATGAAAAAACTTTGTTTCAGGGGATGAATTCTAACATCCAATACAGTTTGCTTGTAACAACATTTCCCGCTGAGCTACCAGAGAAAGAAGAGAAACCTGTTACTAATATAAAAATAAGAATGTAAGAACACCCCTACTGGGTCAGACCAAAGGTCCATCTAGATCAGTATCCTGTCGTCTGACAGTGGCCAATGACAGATGATCCAGAGGGAATGAACAGAACAGGTACTCATCAAGTGATCCATCCCCTGTTGCCCATTCCCAGCTTCTGGCAAACAGAGACTAGGGACACCATCCCACCCCATCCTGGCAAATAGCCATTGATGGACCTATCCTCCATGAATGTATCTAGTTCTTTTTAAAACCCTATTATATTCTTGGCCTTCACAACATCCTCTGGCAAGGAGTTCCATAGGTTGACTGTGTGTTGTGTGAAAAATCCTTCCTTTTTTTGTTTTAAACCAGCTGCCTATTAATTTTGGCTGGTGATCCCTAGTTCTTCTGTTATGACGAGGAGTAAATAACACTTCCCTATTTACATTCTCCACACCAGTCATGATTTTATAGAACTCTACCATATTGCCCCCTTAGTCATCTCTTTTCCAAGCTGAAAAGTCCCAGTCTTATTAATCGCTCCTCATATGGAAGCCGTTCCATACTCATCATTTTTATTGCCAATAATTTCAATAAAATGAATATAAATATGAAATGTGACAATGAGAAAACCCTGAGCGGGAGGAATGTAACATTTACATTCAGTGCACTTTTCCTAGCCACTAATTTTCCATATTCCTACCTCTATTACTGCAAATGTTTGTGTGTGAATCTAAGAACTTTCTCTTGCCATTCCAGCCCCAGGTTCTCTTCTGTCTACATATCAAAGAGATGATATAATATGTGTTCATGACCTTCCAGCTGGTAATCATACAAATAATTCCAGTATCACAATTTCAGGTTTATATCTTCACTCAAAAATCAAGTGGGAGGAGAAGATAGATGGGGAGAAAAGAGGAATGCTTATTTATACAGAAATACTCCATGACGATTAGCAGAAATAGAAAAAAGGTGATAAAAAAACAGCGAAAGCTATGATTTACTGGAACTCTATCTAAGGAATATAAAATATTAAGGATCTCTTTAGAGAATTATTTTAAAATGTAAAAATTATGTAAATTTATGTAAAATGACATGTTAATGTTCAAATTACATCACAGTACATCACAAGATATTGTGATATTTCATGCAGACACTCCACTGTTTTGTTATCAGTACTATCATGGTGTATCTCTTCTGCCCTGTCACATAATCTCATCGCTGTTGGTGTGTCAGAGTGACTGTCTCCTTTGAGAGGGAGCAGGGTCCAGTGCACTGTAACTGAAAGCTGCCTCCATATTGGGTTTCAGAAAGAGAGAAAGGGCAGGTGAGAGCTGCCTGAGAAAGAAAAGAGAAACCAAGAACCAGATAGGAGCAGCAGAGGAGAGTTGCTGGAGACAGAGAGGAGCAGAGGAGAGCTGGCAAGAGTTACTGGGGGAGCGCTACAGGAGACCAGGAGGGTGGGAGAAAGATGGTGATGGGAGCTGGTACCGAGGGCTGTTGGGAAGACCTGAAGTTGAAGAAAGTTGTTAGTGAGCCCCAGCTAGAGCTAGGGAGCCCTGCTAAGTTGTGGGAAACTTGTGCAAAAGCCCCAGGACAAAGAGGAAAAATCAACTTGGTCAGGGAAAGCTGAGAATGAAACAAGATGGCTGATGCTGGAGTGTGGATCCCAGGAGCAGGGGTAGGACTCACAAGCAAGGAGGCCTGGGGAATTGGAACACTGTGGGGCGCCCTTTTGTACCAGGCCTGAATGGAGGGCTGCAGGAAGCCGAGCCCAAAAACAAGAGGGTTGAATCTGGAGAGATGTTCCTTAAGCAGGACAGGACTCACAGGCAGGAAGGCCTGGGAAGTAGAACACTGCAGTGAGTTCTCTTGAGGAAGGCCTGACTTGGAAAGCTCTGATACCACAGTTGTGGGAGCAAAGCAACTCTGATAACTCTCCAGCATATGGCCTGGAGAGTGGGCCCTGGAACAAGGGCAAAGGAACTGTGAACAGAGTGGTGATTGACTCTTGGGTGGGTGACCTGGAAATCACTGAAGAGCACATGAAAAACTGTTTTGTTTATACCAGTTGTACCTTTGGATTTGGAGAGAATGGTTTTATCATGAGGGTTATGCAGATTGCTGAATGTGTACATGAATACATTATGCCCGCAAGTGGGCTTTTGAATGGACATTGAGAGAGACTGTGTTTTTTCTTTGTTTTTTTTTATGGCTGGACCAGGAGAAACTGAGGTAGTTGAACTAGTTGTGCTGCAGTCTGCCACGGGGGACACTTTAGCTGGGGCTGTCCTGCCACATGCTGTAAGAAAGAGCTTTTTCCTTACAGTTCCTGCCATTTCAACAACCTTCCTGTCTTGCCCTCTCACAAACTCCCCCTGCTTTCCAAATATCAGTTGAAATTATATCTTTCTTTCCTCTCTTCTTTTTACCACTTGCTTCCTTTTTCCTTCTGCCATTACTTCTCTCTGTAACTGTATTACTTAACTCAGTAAAACGTTTTCAGACACAGTTTGTATGAAAGATGCGATACAAAATAAAGTTGTATTGCATGTCATGCATTCATTTCTCTGTATTCAGTACATCTAATGCATAACAGATCACAGGATATCATGTAGCTTTTTAGAGAGTAAACATTAAAAAGTCTCAGTGGACTAAGAAAATCTAACTTTCCACAACATTATAGTGAGTAAGTGCTAGACAAATCAGTAAGTGTACTTTTGCATAGAAACATACATATTGCTTTCACTTAAACCTATTTCCCCACATGCTGTACTTTGGCCTAATAGTTCCACAATCTTATTGTGGGGCTGGGAAGGAGATGAGAAGAGTCGAGATTTGTGACTATTTTTGCATACCTTTCCTTGGAGTAAGAATGGAATTGCAACCAAAATCAGTGATCTTCACCACCATGCGGCTGTCCACTACACAGTTTGTGGACTTGAGGCGGCCATGGACCTCAGTTTTGCTTGAGTGCAGGTAGGACATTCCCTGCGAAAAAAAGAGAGAGAGAGACTGTATGTGATTTGATTGCTACCAACCTTAGTAAGAATTTGAAGGTTCATCATAAAATATATCTAGGTACTTACATGGCCCTCATCAGCATAGTATCTGAGCATGTCACAATTATTAAAGAATTTTATCCTCACTACACCCCTATGAGGTAGGGAATTATTTTACCAAAGGGGATTTTCCAAGGTCAAATTAGATGTCAGTGGTAGAGCTCTGAAATGAAGCTAGGTCTCTAGAGTTCCAGGCCAGTGCCTTACCCAGATTATTCTTCTTTCCAACTGACACTGTCTGATACTGAGATGTGCTTCTTGACAGTGCTAGATCTGCTGAGTTTGGGAAATTTATTTCCTCCAAGTGAAGTTCATTGAATTTGCAACAACTGCTTTTATGGTGTTTTTAGTAAAGTTACAGTTTCGTATAAGTATTTTACAACCCTAAAAATGTGGCTGGGGAAATGTCCCAGTTTTTTATTCTGTAAAGAATGAGCACTTTAGCTAAATGAAGAATCCCCATTAACTGACAAAAGTATTAGGATTGTATCCTTTCTGTAGACATCAATCTACAAGTGAGACTCATAATCAGCAGCACTTGAGCAGGTCTGATTCTCTGAAGTAGAGGGCAGCTGAAGGATCAATGCAGAGATTACTGGATGACATTCTATGGCCTATGTAATGCAGGAGGCCAGGTTAGATGATCATAAAGGTCCTTCCTAATCTTACAATTTTTGAATCTATATACACTAGTCCATACATAATACCTGCAGTCTGTGGGCTAACTTCAGAGGTGAATCTTCCAGTTCCCTCAGCAAGCAGGTTATGCTAACTCAGATGTTTTTAGACTCCGGTTTCCTGAACTCTCTTTCTCTGACACACATACTTGCAGACATGTAATTTGCATCCCTTTATTCATCACTTCTGAATTTGGCCCATTTAGTCTAGGACTGTCAAAGATGACATATCTGGTATGTCAAGGAGCTGGAAGAGCGATGTAGTGGGAGAAACAACTGATAGGTAAGTGTAAATTTAAGTAGGCGGTGTACAATTTACACCTATTTACAGTCTCCTATTAGTTTTTTTCCTTCTACACCTCTCTCTTCTGGCCCTTTGATATGTAAAATGCAATCTGTATGCTCAGGTGGCTAGAAGGTGTATATGACACCAGTTTAGATCCCCTCTGAATTTGACCGCATAATTTTACACACACAAATGCAAATGTCATCCTCAAGGATGACAGATGATAATCATGAATGTGGATTATACCAACTGAGTGATCATAATCACAGGGTGCATGACATGCCGCTCTTTCACAAGAGAGAATTGTGCTTTGCTTATAGTAGGGGAAGAGTCAGGCAGTGTTGTGAGACAGTTGAGACAGGAACAGCAGAGGTATGTTTGAACCCCAACCCTAGGGGGATACAAGCAGCCCTAAAAATGTGATTGGAACTGGTTATCCTGTGCATACATATATCATGCTGAAACCTGTGGAGACTATGTAATAATGTGTGTCCAAAGGAAACACTTCTTAATGCTGCTGCTACTCCCATGCAGCCCTGCTGACACCACCTACTGTAGAGAGCCTACAACTGCAGGCCCTTCTGCAAGCTTCAGGGCCCACTTCCTGCTTCTGCATCTCGTGTGCACTCCTGCTGACACCAACCCAGGCAGCAAATCCACTAGAGCAGAAACTTCTCACCCGTTTTGGCCTCCTACGAGATGATTCAATGATACTGGGGTCTACATGTGACAGAACTCCCTTGTCTTCAAGTTGGGGAGCTGGTGTGTCTGAGAAGGTTTTCTCCTCCACTGCCATCCTTTTTACTAGGGAAGCAGGTTTGGAAGCAGAAAGCCTGGTTAAGCACACAGGTTAAGCACACGGGTGAGAGTGGCAGCAGCATGAAGGAGGCACTGGGAAGGTTGGTGAGGAGTGGGGATGGGGCACGCTCAGGCGCACGGGTGAGGGCATGAAGAGGTGGGGTGGGGGTGAGGTCTTGGGGGAAGGGGTAAAGTGGGGGCATGGCCGGGGGCAGAGTGGGGGTGGGAATAGGCAGGGTCAAGGTGGGCCAATGAGAGCAGTGGAGCCAGTGCTTGGGGCCAAGGCAGCATGCAAAGCCGCCTAGCTGCTCCTCTGCCTAGGAACAGCAGGGATGTGTTGCTGCTTCCAGGGAGCCACATGGAGCCAGGTAGGGAGCCTACTGGCCCCATGCCACCCAGACTATAAACAGGACTTTCAGTGAAAATCAGAAATGCCGGTTTATTGAGCTTTCCTGTTGGTACAGTGCCAGATAACACTGTTTTTAGTGTACGAGTGAAGGTTACTTAAAATCAGCCTTGATTTCAGTGCAGGATGAATTTATTCCCAGGCTAATTTGACTTCACTTCCTGAAATGGTTACACCTAGTACTAGTAGTGAGTTTTACCATGAACATATGAACGGCCATACTGGGTCAGACCCAAGGTCCATATAGCCCAGTATCCTGTCTTCCAACAATGGCCAATGCCAGGTGCCCCAGAGGGAATGAACAGAACAAGTAATCACCAAGTGATCCATCCGCTGTCGCCCATTCTCAGCTTCTGGCAAACAGAAACTAGGGATACCATCCCTGCCCATCCTGGCTAATAGCCATTGAAAGATTTACATTTAAAAGATTAACTACAGTGTTCATTTAAAAAACAAACCCTATTCTGTTGTTTTTGATATAAGATGGTGCAAGTCAACCATTCTGAACAAACACTGGAGTTTTCCTTTAAGCAGCTTGCCCAACGCCACACACCATAAATCAGCAGCAGAGCTAGGAATAGAATTTAGGGCTCCAAATGCCTAAATCCCTTCTCTAGCCACTAGACCGCACCTTTTCTCTTGGTAGCCTAAAGCATATAATATGTTAGGCCCTGTCACCTATAGCTATCCACTATGTAAGTTTTATAGCATGTGAACAGGTTTACAAATGCTTCAGTGACACTTACCTTGGCAATATCATACATGACAGAGATTTTAAACTCCCAGTCCATGAAGGTGCCATCTGGGTAGGAGATCTTATCATTTAAGACATCCTGGGAGGACAAGGAGACAAAGGACTTGACCTATAGCAAGGAAACAGCTGGGGAAGGCATCTCTTTGTAATGTTAACAAAGCTCTGAATCACACAGCCTTTTGGCCAATGACTAAAAAGGGGTGCCCCTCTGTTTTACTTAAGAAGTATGTAAATTATGACAGACACTGGGTTACTTGGAGGCTAGGGAATGGAATATAAGTTTGTCCTACAAAGCAACTACAAAAAGGTGAGAACCTAACTTCTAGCCACTGTGTTTTCCAGTGGCAAAAATGAGCCTCTGTGAATATGTTTGCCTGCATGAACACTGTGCAAATCCTAGCACGACATTCAGTGAGAGTCTTTCCATTGACTCAGGAGCAATGCCAGTTTACACCTGCTGAGGATCAACTCCAGGCAGGAGAAAAGAGAGGAGCAGAAGAGAAGTCTGTGATATTACTTCACAGAAGTACTCAAGTAATATTCCTGACTTCACTTCTGCTCCTCCCTTTCTCTCGCACTAGGACCCAGCCATCTGGCAGGTTAGCATTTCCTTTTAAAAATTGGTAAGAGGGGCTTGCACAGTTATTTACCCGCAATGATCCTCTCTCACAGTATTCAATCACCCCAAAGATCATCGTGTCCATCTTCACTGTGCCATAGAACTTTGTCAGGTTGTAATAGTCGATCTGGAGGAGCTAGAGCAAAAATAATTTATCCATTGAAAACAGTGTGGGAGTCAAAATTAAGTCTGATGCTGTGAAGGGGTTCTCAATCCCAGACCCTGATATGATGTGTGGGTTCTCTGTGTGCAGGTATGGGAGAACCAAAGTGGGTAATTGCTGAAGAGTAGCTCTCATTCCAGAGCCTTCTGATCTAGGAGATAAGGGTGGGGAGTGACTGTTTACTGTACTCCAAACTCCGCAGTCTCCATTATGCCTCTGCAGTAGAACCTCACAGTTTCACACCCTGGACACGGATACCCATTATAAAGGACTGAATGTTGCAAATTAGTTAGTAAATGAACAAATAATAAAAATATGAGGATCCTGCATGATAGTATGTACTTTGTTCATTTAGTTAGGCTATTGCAGTTTCATTTAAATTATTTATAATACTTTACAATGTATCTGTTCCTAACGTAAAAATGTACATAGCATATTTTGTAAAAAATTATGAAGTATTAAAGCCAAATTAAACCCTAATATAGGGTTTATATAATTCTGTGAAAGTTAATGGAGATGTATTTGTATACACCAGAGATACATTTAGCCCTTAGTAATAGGAGATTTGACTACAACACTCCACTATTAAAAGATTGGTATGAAGTGAGGAAAGAGAAAGCATAATTTTTAGCACTGATTATAAAAATGTGGATTAACAAGGTTCTATCAAGTTCATGAGCGATCTCAGTCATCCTCAACTTCAGTGACTTACAGTGCAGAATCAGAACTGTGCATAAGACCCAACCCGCATAACAAACAGAGGGGCCCTCAGGCTACAGTAGCCTGTGGGATGGACAAACATACATGGATTTGGGGGAATGAGTTCACTAATTAGTTTCCTTCAGTCTGTAGTGTCTAGCTGCTACACGAAACAGTTACCTTGTTCAGTTCTATCTTTTGTTTCTCTGTGAAATTCCCATCATTGTATTTGAGATCTTTCAGGATCACCACCTGGAAAGAAAAAACAACTGGAAGGAAACCATAGCAGTTGCACAACAACAATCTATGCTCCCTTAAACTACTTCTGGTATTTGAATATATCTTATCCACTAATAAGTAATGGAGTTATATTAATTTTCACAAGATTTACCAAGTTGTCCTGGAACAGACTAAGGGGCTGATCTTTCAGACCCTTCACTCACATGAGTCACCTTACTCAGGCAAAAAGTTCAGCTGAAATTCAGGGGATTTCACACATAAATAAGAGTTCTCCTTTTCCCATCTAGTCCACTAATTTACCTCATGCCACATCACATCAGACCAGTGGTCTGTTATGTCCTGGATCGTGCCTCTTGCCATTCGGGACTAGGCCAGTGGTTCATTGAGTCCAGTATTCTGCCTCTGGCAGTTGCTAATACAAGGGGGCCTCAAAGGAAAATGAACACTTCACCCCTTCCATAAACTCACCAGTTTAGCAAGGTTAGATGAGAATGGGGGAGGCACTGCTTCCTGATCTCTGAAGAGAACCAACTGCCTTTCACAGAAGCCTCTCATTAAAGAAGGGAAGGGGAGCAGAGATGCTTTGGTCATTTTACCTTCTTGTCATATTTTGCTTGGCGCAGTCTCTGGATTGTGTCACGCCTCTTGTCTTCATCAATCTGGGGAACAAAGAAGACTCATTAACCAGCAATTATAACATACCAACCTCACCCTGGCAGGCACCAGACTGCAGAGAGAAAAATAACGTCAAAGTACGGTACTATCTGCATGAGTGTCTCTCTTTTTAGAGCCCAACTAAATCCCAGAGCAGGGGTTGGCAACCACTGGCATGCGGCTCACCAGGGTAAGCACCCTGGTGGGCCGAGCCAGTTTGTTTACCTGCCGTGTCTGCAGATTCAGACGATTGCGTCTCTCACTGGCAGTGGTTCACCGGTTCAGACTAATGGGGGTGGCGGGAAGCTGCGGCCAGCACATCTCTCAGCCCACACAACTTCCCACAGCTCCCATTGGCCTGGGGCAGCGACCTGCGGCCAGTGAGAGCCACAATCACGGCAGGTAAACAAACTGACCTGGCCCTCCAGGGGGCTTCACAGTCAGGGGTGGCTCCAGGCACCAGCATGCCAATGCGTGCCTCGGGCGGCAAGCCACGGGGAGCACTCTGCTGGTCGCCCTGAAGGTGGCAGGCAGGTTGCTTTCAGCGGCATGCCTGCGGAGGGTCCGCTCGTTCCGCAGCTTCGGCGGACCTCCCGCAGGCATGCCGCTGAATCCACGGAACCGGGGACCTCCCGCAGGCAAGCCACCGAAGGCAGCCTGCCTACCCTGCTTGGGGCGGCAAAATACCTAGAGCCGCCCCTGTTCACACTCATACAAAGAACTTGCACTTGCTGTATTAAGTGCGGAAGTTACTGGGGATTAATCTCATTCCTCTTCTGCACAGTGCGTAGCAGGTGAAAAGACAGTGAACCAGTTTTAACAGATACTTCTACCACTGTCAGAGCCCAAGCAGTAGTCACTGTTTGTCTAAACCTTGATAATGCAGAAACTCTGAGCCCCCACAACCCTCCCTCCATGGGGATATCTTGTTTCTCCTACCTTCAGACTGATGTGGCTTGTCTCATTGGTCTCCAGAGGCAGGATCTTGTCAGGGGGTATGTGAGACCATTTCTTCTGCCGAAATGCAATATCTCTCCTGTACTTTCTGTGAAACAAGTGCACCTGTTTAAGATCATCCTGTGAAACAACTGGAATCCATACTGCTGAGTGTGGAGGGGAATCTTGGAGTATTAGAGAGAATCCTGTGCACTAGCTCCTGTACTCTTTTCTTCATGCATTCCTGGAGAGCCTGCTCCTACAGCTCCCAGCGTTGAGGCCTGGAAGGGAGAAATATTCTCTCCATAACATACACCTTTTTCCCCTGATTCTAGAGAAGTCTGGTCTCTTTGAGGTTTCAGCACTATAGATCTGAAGGGGTCATGCAGAAGAGGAATTGCTGGCAGGTTGCTGCCTAACTCTTCACATTCATACACAGGGGAAGACAATGCAAGTTACTGCAGAATGAGTCTGCGATAGCTTATACTATTTACTTTTCTTGCTATTGAACATCCTCTGAAGGCAATCCCAGAGGCAAACATGGATTAGATGAGCCCCTGGCAGCAAGGCTCTTGCAGAAATGAATTGTGCTATCCAGGAAAAGCAAGAAGCCAGTGGGGAGGCAGCAGAATGAAGGAAGGTGACTTCTTGTAGAGGGCCTTTGCCGCTGGCAGATTTCCTGATTATATTGGGGAATAATCCTTGGAATTGGGGCATGGAATCCCGTCTTTTCTGCAGGAATGTCCTCCCTCAACAGAAGAATTATAAGAAAACAGAAAAACAATTCATGGGAAATTCCACTCTTCTATGTGGGTTGCTTCTGTATAAAGAGGATTGGTTAGTGGAATGCTGGCAAATCCTGAACAGTGATTGGCTGCTGCAGAATGCTCTGGAACACTGAAGATCCTAGGACGCTGACTGACATAAATATTTTATGTTTTTAACATATTTTAACTGCCATTGCTAAGGGGAGAGAGAGGAAATGTCCATTTTTAGCTGTAAAAGTTTTTTCTGATCTTAGTCTGGAGTGTTTAGTTGCATTTGAACCATCATAATTTGCCAGTAGGAGCACCAGTCAAAGTGCTAGACAGTTATGAGATCATGGGGCTCTAGTTATATGGGTCGCACTGTATCTCTCCTGAATTCCCCACTTGAAGCTCTAATAGTATTCAAGAACAGAGAGATATCATAAGGGAGAAATTTCAAGATGGCTAGGAAAACATTAAATTGTGGGAAATTCCCATTTCATAATCTTAACTAGAAAATTCTATGAACTATCAATAAATAAGGCAACTAATCCCAGTAGAAAAGAAAGATCCATTTGACTTGTTAGTACCTAAGCACTTATTGGACTGGAATGACATTTCCAATATCTAATATTGGTTTTGTGTTTTTTGAGGACTCTGGATTGATTTCTTTACTTGGAAGTCAGAACTACCCAGAAAAGTGTGGATAGTTTAGGACAGGGGTCGGCAACCTTTCAGAAGTGGTGTGCTGAGTCTTCCATTTATTCACTCTAATTTAAGGTTTCATGTGCCGGTAATACATTTTAACGTTTTTAGAAGGTCTTTTTCTATAAGTCTATAATATATAACTAAATTATTGTTGTATGTAAAGTAAATAAGGCTTTTAAAATGTTTAAGAAGCTTCATTTAAAATTAAATTAAAATGCAGAGCCCTCCCGACTGGTGGCCAGGACCCGGGCAGTGAGAGTGCCACTGAAAATCAGCTTGCATGCCACCTTCGGCACCCGTGCCATAGATTGCCTACCCCTGGTTTAGGAACTCCACACACTGTGTGATATATAAGAAATGATTGGAGCTCTGTTCATTTTCTTGCCTAATGGATCCTTAGGAGTATTATTATCATCTATCAAGAGATAAGACTTACTAGAGCAGGAAATTACTGCACAATTGAAACTAGGGTCAATTTAGGTAGGCTGCTTGTGGAGCTTGACTATATTGATGGGAAGAGCAAAACTGATATCAGGTGTAGACAGTTATTAAACAGGACATTAACTGGTTGATAAAAGAGAATGGCATTGTCAGGTCTCTCTTCTTCTTTGAGAATTGTGAGGTGATCCACTGCATCATCTGAATTAACTAGGATTGTGAAGTTTGGTAACATTTCTACATGCAAAGCGTAAATTCATTGGAAAAAATTAGCAAGAATTGATTCTGAGAAATCCCCAGGAATTTCTTCTGTATTGGAGGCTCTCAGACACCACAGTGATGGGTGTGGCATAAAACTCTAAATGGAATTTAACGATTAATATCTTTGCCATCAATAGATTCATTGGAATAGATTCAGGAGGGGTAATAGCACCTTTGGCAGCAGTACAAAGTGTCTGGAAATAGCCTTTTGTCAAATATCTGGTAGCTCTTCAACAAATAAACAAATACAGATTAACTTTATCAGTCTGTTGGCATGTTTGTCCATAGGTTTGTGAACAATGAGCTCTTCTGTTTCTTAGGTACAGCTGGGCATCCAAGTGTGGACTGACTACATCAGCTTGGAGTCTTACCTCACGGAAAGTGTTAACTAGCAAGGAGAACACATCAGGTCAAAATGACAATGGTTACAGTGTGCTACCAATCAGGTTTTCATAGAATCCAATATTCTTGTTGTCTCTGAAGTCCTTTGATCTGTGGAAAAGGAGTTGTCTGAGCTACTAAAGGTGGAAGGTCCAGGTAAAATAATACATCTTTAAAACTGCCGAAAACGACGGTTCTGAGTCCTGTGAATATGAGAGCTATATAGTTATATGGGTCTCACTGTATCTCTGCTGGAAATGGGTTGAATTTTTTCTCTGAGAAGATCCTAGAGTGGGTTTCAGTTTCTCTTTATCTGATTTTTTCACCCTGATAGAAGCTATACCACAATCTAGCCAGAAAATTTTAGCCATAGAAAAAGCATATGAACTAGCTGCAATGAGGCAAGACAAGTTTGGGAAAATAGTAAGAGACAAAGAGGGTCTAGAGACTGTGGCACCAAAACTTTCTGGTTGTTTTTATTAGTGCAATGACACAAGATTGAGTCATCCTTTCAGAATGAACCGTTAAGTCACCAACAGTGTAAAGAATCATAGTACAGTAATAGAAATGGCTGAGCAATAAGTGAGAAAAAGTCTGAAGGCTGGCCTTATCACAAAGATGCTTGTTAAGTTTGTGTGTGTATGCAGATCAGTGCTTTCTAGTGGGTGGAATAGGCCTGACAATCTATTATGTCTACCACCTGAGCAATTGGATCATTTCTCAAAGCAGGGAGTGCTGAACGCAGGTGTCATGCGTGATGTCTTCAATAGAGTGGCACACACAGAGGGAGAAGCCAACAAAAGCCTTGCTGATGGGTGAGAGATAATTGGACAGATTTTCAAGGAGATATCAAACAACCCAGGCCCAAAAGTAGCAAATGCAGGAGGGAAGAAAGATGAGGCTGGTACCTCAACACCAGCAGAACGATGATCAGAACCAACACCACGGTCCCAGTGAGTGCAAAGACAGCGATAGTCAGGATGTGCGGGCCTGCAAAGGAGAGAAATGGGGAAATATACAACCTTAGTGAGAACACTGAACACATATTAAAAAATACATACCCAGGGCCTGCTGCAAAGTCTGTTGAAATCAGTGGAAGATTGGCCTCCAGTTAGGAAGGCAGGACATCAGGCCACCAATAAATAAATCAGTTAAGCAGATATGCATGAGGAGTCATGAGGTGTCTCCCTGCCAATCCCCTGAAACATGTCTCACTTATAGAAGCCTGCATGATTCCAAACATGATTTTAATAATGTGACTGGGTGATGTTTGAAATGGGAGTATCAGAGCACTAGTTTGGTTCTTGAGGCTCTGCTACCCTCTTGTGGCTACTGACACTATACCATGCTAAACAGTATTCCACCATGAATTAATATTGTGTATTCTTCCTAAGGAACCAGAATAAAATTTATGTTGGAGTGTATAGACCCCATCCAGGGATTGGTAGGGTGGGCATTAAAACGCTGAGCAATAGAAAAATCAAAGGTGAAAGCCCTAATTTCAAGGGATGTCATGGGGAAGGCAGCAGAATTGGATTAGCAATTGCAAACTACAGGAGGTAACTGTGTTAGTCTGTATCCACAAAAACAACAGGGAGTCGAGTGGCACCTTAAAGACTAACAGATTTATTTGGGCATAAGCTTTCATGGGTAAAAAAACCTCACTTCTTTAAATGCGTCTGAAGAAGTGATGTTTTTTACCCATGAAAGCTTATGCCCAAATAAATCTGTTAGTCTTTAAGGACCCACCAGACTCTTTGTTGTTTTATAAAAGGGTTGTGTTCTAGTTATTGAGTTTGGTTAGCTTTCTAGAGGAAAGAGGACACAGCTAGCAAAAACAGTTTTGATAGGAAGTGGATGATAACAGTAACTTAAAACTTTGGCTATTTAGAGCCATTTTCTGTTTGAATATATTTGTTTGGAAACTGGCTGGAGGAAGTCTTTTTAAATTCTTGGCTTTGGAAAGCATTTTTGTTTGTTTTGCCTCAGCTCCAAAAAATTGGACTTCTAGATTTGCAGTAGTTCCCAAACTTGGTTCTTGGCTTGTTCAGGGTAAGCCCTTGACAGGCTGCAAGTTCCCAGTGGCTGCAGTTCACTGTTCCTGGCTATTGGGAGCTGTGAGAAGCAATGGCCTGGCCAGTGGGAGCTGCTCCTATTGACATCCCTATGACAGTTAAGATTGGGTGGCCACATTGCATAGTAAGTGTTATCTTAATGGTGCATGAGCCCCCTCCATTATGAACCAGTTTTAGTAGGTATCTCACCGGTGCTTGGAATGTCATTAGGAAGCTTCTGGTTCCTCCAGATGAAAGATGGGCTGGCAGTCATTGGTTTTGTCTTATTCTGATGAGTGTCATACTGCAGGAGGGTCTGGAACTGTGAGAGAGTATAGAAATGAACTTTGTTAATAGCTCTCGCACTCAGTCCCTTTCCTTTGCTTCATCCTCCCATAATGCACTACACAACTCTCAGCAAAATAGATTCATGCCCTCTACTGCAGTGATGTGTCCCCTCCAGCCTGGTTCATGTTGCTGTTTTTCATATTCTGCCTGTACTACTACTCTGTTCTTCCCAGAAGTGCAGCAGTCCCACAAAGTCTGGTGGTTTTGACTTCATCAGTCTACCAAGTCATCAGGGTGACGTCTTTCCCCACTTGCCCCATTGTGCTGCTGTGAAGGGGCATGCTCTCAAAATGGCAGAGAGGAGATAAACAAGTTCCCCTCGGCCTGTTCAACACCAACAAGACACACCTGCAAGGCTTGTTCTGCCAGGAGTAGGGGGAGCTTAAAAGGGAACACTTGCCCCAGGATGGGGCAGTGAACAGGATGAAGGCTGCCCTGCCTCTGAAAGCCAAGCTGGGCTCACAGAGAGAGACAGCAACAAGCTTCACTTCTCCCAAAGCTGCACAACTGAGCCTCAAAACGACATGCCCCATGAGAAGGGGCTGGCGATAGACCCCCATCTAGACTAAGCCCAAAGAGCTGACCCAGGAAAACTGCCTGAGTCCCAGGTCACCCTTACTTTTCTCTAATTTCCCATGGACTCCCCTCTCTCAGAAGGGAAGAAAGAGAAGAGAAGACTTTTCATTTGTTTGCTTGCTCCAAGTACCCCTTGGGCAGCTGCCAGCAGGGTGAGAAAGACAGTACAAGGACCTGAAGTGGGGTCTGGGAGGGGACGTGAAGGGACCCTTACCCCGCACACCTGCACACAGACCGCTATAGTACACCTCCCTTTCAGCTCTGGCTATCCCTCTTGTCATAGTCACACTCTAACCCAGGGCCTCTAGTTCCCCTCTCACAGATCACCACAGAATACCTTCTTAATGGAATTACATACTTGATAGGTATCTACTGATGTATACAATAGAGACAAATTGACATCAAGATCTCCAAATTCATCCAGGGTCACTGGACCCAATGCACCTGTGGACACAAGGAACAGATCAATGAAGGACCCTGGCACTTTCCCAAGAAGCATTAACATGTGACAAGAAGAGAGGTGTAAATTAAGAGACTTCTGATGTTAGGGTTTTTCTTCCCATTAACCTTCTGCATCTACATGACAGCACCCTTCTTACCACCCACATCAGCTTATTCAACTTCTGCTTCTCCCCTATTTCCATACTATTTTTGCTTTAAAATATGAGTTTGAAATTGGTAAAAGGAGTTGATCTGACAATACTGAAGAATGAAGCCTCCCTGACCACAGAAAAGATACAACTCATGTAGCAACCAGTTTGTTTTATTTCCATACACTGATCCTGCCAATGTGCCTTCAAGGGACCATCTCTAGAGCTGAGAAGGAAACTCTGATTCTGTCCTCGGCCTTAAAGTCTGTTAACAAGGAGGGAAATACAGAGATAATTTATTTTCTTTTCTACTGGCTTCACTTGGGCTAGATCAGGGATGGGCAACCTATGGCATGGGTGCCGAAGATGACACGCGAGCTGATTTTCAGTGGCACTCACACTGCCTGGGTCCTGGCCACCAGTCCGGGGGGCTCTGCATTTTAATTTAATTTTAAATGAAGCTTCTTAAACATTTTAAAACTCTTATTTACTTTACATACAACAACAGTTTAGTTATATATTATAGATTTATAGAAAAAGACCTAAAAATGTTAAAATGCATTACTGGCACGCGACACCTTAAATTAGAGTGAATAAATGAAGACTCGCACACCACTTCTGAAAGGTTGCTGACCCCTGGGCTAGATTTCCATCTTTTGAGGGATAGCTGTTTGGATCTAATAACCTTGTGTATCTTGCCATTTTAACCATACTTTTTCTTACCTTGCTGCTTTTCTTCTTATGGTGGGGAACACATATATTCCATAACTCAGGATATGTTAATGTTACAGACTAAGGTTTTTAGGGTGTAATCTTCAAAATCACTCAGTGTTGGCCTAATTCTGCTCCCTCTGAAGTCAATGGTGAAATTGATGCTGATGCTTTCTTGCCCAATGTTATCTGTGGCTGAACGTTATCTACTATACATACTCCCCACACTGCCATCCAGGACAACGACAAAAGAAGAACTGGCTACATTTTGGGGGATGAAGCTTAGAGATGGATTTGGTTCAATGTTATGTATACTTCATCCTCATCCAACCTTGTGTCTAGCCTAAAATAAAACCTGGATGCCAGTCAGATGACAGGGAAGAGTCTAATGGACTCTGCAACCCACTTGGATGCCTCACTATTACACATCCTTTGGTCCACCCAGGCAATCGTCCCCATATAGACAATTCAGTCCTCTATACCTACACTAGAAAAGCACAATGTAATAAGGCCAAGGAGCTTAACATATGTCATCTTATTCTGTGCTGACCAGGAAGTGCCCCTCCCACTATCCAGGAGTATTCCTCCTAGGTCATTTCTGTACCCTTTACACCGTCAGATCAGTGTGAAGAGCCTGCAGCCCAGGAGAGATTCTGGCCCCCAAACACTTTGGTCCTAACTGAAATTTATAAAATGTTTCACCTCTTATTTTGTATGTGATGTATACAGAGGGGGATTCTCTGTGTATGGATATTACTTAGTCTGTTTCTTCAGTGCTGATTATCATAGTATATTTGGATAAATCAATTGAACAGAACAAGAGGGAAGACAACTCGTTGCAGAGTCTGAACCCGTTTAGCAGTAAGGGGACTTCCCCTCATGCCCACCTGGAAAACAAACTCCCTCTCCCCACAGTCCACTCAGTGAGCTGTTGCTCAGAATTGTACTTGATTACCTTTAAATGTGATGTTCCGAAACTGTTCAATGAAATCAGTGGGACTCTCAATTGGCTGTTGGGAGAGCAGAAGTTTCTTCAGGACGTGTCCAAAGAGCAAGACTCCATCCAAATAGCCAACAATATAGTCATTATTCAGCTAGAATAGGGGAAAAAAAGAAGCTGGCAACACAGTCTGTTTATACCTCCATCCAAAACTGCAGCATAGTTGGGAGTATCAACTCAGGAAAAACTTCAGGAATGGAACAGCAGAAGCTGCTGCAGATCAGAGTGAGGTGCATTGGTAGTGGTGGGGGGAGGCTCAGGCTTGGAAATATAGGATGCTGCAAGGTGGGATTGAGATGTATAAGCAGAGTGAGGTGATGGAGCCACAGATCTGTAGTAAGAGGGTACTGCAGGTCAAGATTCAGGTGCAGTGACAGAACTGGGGAGGTCCTAGGACTGGAATAGCAAGAGGTGCTGTAGGTCAAAAGTATTTTCCAGTAGACACCTCCTGACAACTGTTGATTTCTGAATCTTCCACGCCTTGGGTTTAGTTCACTAGTCTGTAATACTTGATGGCGCCTCAAAGGTTTCTACAAGCCTGCGGGGGAGACTTGGTGATATTAAAGGTACATAAGGCGCTGGTCCTGCCTGAGTTTTTGCTGATGCAACCTAGATAGCAGAAAGTTGACCCAGAAAAGAAATGCAGAGGCACAACCTCCAAACAACCGTGGATCTGCTGTGACATTGTAGATGACAGGCCCCAAAAGAGCAGAGCAAGGTCACCCATAAAAAATCACTGAATTACCTTTCATCAGAGTTTATTCTGTTGTTCTGTACCAGAGGGCAGTAGCGATACCATTGCACTTATCCTCAGGGGCACAGGGCAAGGCAACTAAGCTCTGTAGCTGTACTGCTCAGCTAGAAACCTGTTACAAGAGGGTCTCCCACCTCCAAATCCCCGACTTATTCTCCTTTGGTAGCAAGGTGTTTCATCTCTGTCTTCCCACAACTCCCCCAAATCACAATTCCAGATCCTTCCTTTTTCCCTGGCTTCCTCTGTTCTGTAGCAGAGTTTCTGTCTCTCAGCCCTTGTTTTCCCCACAGTCTGTATCTCTGAAACCTGGCCACAGCTCCTTTTTTCCCCACAGTCCCACCACATCTATAAATCCAGTCTGAATTATGTAGTATAGCTACTCTAGAAAGCATATGATAGACTTTACAATCACCCCAAAACTTGAGGTACAGTCCATATTTTCTACTCCTGAGGGCATTCTGTGTCAAAAAAATTAAAATTTCTTTAAACGATCTATTAAGATTCTGCAAATGTTATTTGTCAAATAAATTTGGAGGCTCCAGCATGGCACTGGGGAGCACAGACCACTGGCTGCACAGAAGTGGGAGATCACTGTGCAGCTTCCCCTTCCCCCCCCCACAGGACACGGACTCAGCAGTGAGGCTGCACCCAATTCTGACACAGCGCAAGGACAGGCCTGCCTCAGAAACACCCCAGAGCCCTGCCCCTCCATGCCAGATGCACCAGGTGTGGGCAGGCAGGCTCAGCAAGGCAGGATGCAAGTGTGGAAGGCTTAGCGTGGGAGGATCCAGGTGTGGGTTAACAGGGTTCTGCGTGGGGCAATCTGGGTGCGGGTGGCTCAGTGGGGGAGCTGGGTGTGAGCAGGGTTTGGATGCACAGGGGCTTGTTGGAGGGTTCTGGGTGCAATGGTAATGGGACTGTACTGGGGGGCCCAGGTGAAGGGGGTTGGTGCTCAGCAGGGGGGTCTGAGTGTGTGGGCATGGGATAGAGCTCAGCAGGGGAGTCTGGATGTGGGAGCTCAGTGGGGTGTCCAGATGCTGGGGGAATGGGATTCAGTTGGTTTGGGATTCTAGTGCAGCTGGTTGGGGCTCAGTATGGTGGGGATCTGGGTGTGGGTGGTCTTCCGGGTGGTCCAGGTGCAGGGGGAGTGGGGCTTGTCACAGGAGTTCTGGGTGTAGGGGTAGGGTGAGGCTCACAGGGAGGGTCTGAGTATGAGGGGATCTGGATGCACAGGAGCTAGATGGATGGGGGAGCAGCTCCCTGTACAGTAATCCCTCCCCTGCAGCTGAGGAGTGATGGATGCAGGAGGTGCTGGGGGGCAGGGGGATTACAGAGCTTCCTACAGCCAGGGGAGAAATCTTGGGGTGGGTCTGACCTGGCCCCAGATGCTGTGTAGGAGAAGAGGAAGTCCCATCCTCCTCAGCTCAGCCGGGACTAGCAGCTGAGCCTGGCGCAGGGTAGGAGCCACCAGCTGTGTCTTTCCCAATCCTGCCCCCAACCCACAGTGATCTACCACTCTGCTGGCTGCCCTGGGCACCTGAAACATACTGCTGGGGAGGGTCGCATGACCACTTTTGTGGCTTCCCTTTGCTTCCCTGTCAGAAACTCATTTTTCTGTGGGGAAACAAAGATATCTGGGGGGGACATAAATTCTGTACATGCGCAGTGGCACAGAATTCCCCCAGGAGTAAAAATTTTCACTGCTCTCTCCCAAGTCCCATAAACTAGATACTCGCAGGCCAATTAAAAGCTTAGAACTTAGTTTGGGCCTCATAGTGTAGCACAACAATCTTGCACCTTTGCTTTGTGATGCTGTAACCCCACATCATGATGTCAGATTACAGCAGGAAAATTAGATGTCATCTGGCATTGTCACACTGTCATGACATGAAGAGCTAAACATTGCTATACCACACTGCTGTTTTGCAATGTGATTAGTTTATTTTGTGGGATGAGTAGTCAGTAGCAGCCTTTTTATTTATTTTTTTTTTTTGAACACTCTTGTTTGAACACAGGTGAGCTGGATGAAATGATCAGATATGAAATAGTGTGGTTACCAAGTGTTCTTCTGTGGAATTCGTGGAATTCAGTGTGTAACTGGGTGGTGGCAGCGTCAAGACAAGGACATTCCGCATATAACTGTCTGATTTGGTGTTGTTCTGAAAGTAGATGTTACTGCAAAGAAAAACACAAGTGATAGCAGGAGCAGGGGAGACCTGCAGCTCTGCATACCTAGAGAGACTTTCCCCCTCTCCCAAAAGGAACATTTGATTAACAGGTTCACATGGTGGTTCTAAAACTTTTTGACATTGTAAATCCCTTTTCACTGTGGTAGATACATCCCTTTCCATTGTTCACAGTACCCCTGTGGCAGCTATAGTGTTTAGCTACACAAAATGGTAATATTGGGACAGATCTGAAGAGACCAGATAAAAATAAACACATATGACTAAATAGATTCTATTGCCCTGCTTTGTTTCTGTGCTGTTTATTTTCTCTCCCTGCTTGAAGCACTTTACACGTAGAGAGACTAAGTCACAGATCCAAAATGCCATCTAGGCTTCTAACATCTATTAAAATCAGTGGAAGTTAGGAGCCTAAATACCTGGGCCCGAGTCTCTTCTTGGTGTCTGAAGACTCCATTACTACAATCTCTCCAGATTACTGGTCAATTTGTTTTTGACCTCTGATGCATTTACTATCCCTCTAATTTTGGTGTCCTTTACAAACTTGATCACAGCAGAATTTACACAATAGAAACACTTGGCCAAGAAAGATATGAAATGGCTATGCAGGGTGCAGAGATGGGCTGGCTTGTTTTTCCTTAGTTTAGTGAGCTAAAAGAGTCTGTGGAAACCATTGAAGTCTGGTAATGAGCTACACTAGCAGGATGGGCCACTGCTTGAAGATGGCTGCTAATTCACTTCATGACAGAAGCAGCTCCGCAGACCATCTAGAAGTGCTTCACAAACCAATCTGAGAACCACTTGCTGAAAGCATCACTGAGAGGAGATTGACTATTGTGATAGACCCAGGCCAGTTGGGTACAGCAGAATAGCAGAAGGCAGATATACTGGCCACTGAATTAACAGTTTTCTGTTCCCTGACTGACCAGAGCAGGGGCTGCTCCAGACTAATGAGAACATCTGACTCTAATTAACCTGCAAAGAGTCAGGTGAGGCCATTACACTAATGTGACCACCTGACTCTAATTAAGGCCCCACTGATACCATAAAAAGGGCTCACTCCAGTCAGGCAGAGGAAGTGTGGCTGAAGGGCTGGTTAATGAAGATATCTGCAAACCATTGTTAAGTGAGCCCTAAGGTAAAGGAGAAGCAAGAGAGCTGTGGGGAAATGTAGCAACTCTGGCAGTGAAAGGTTGGCTGCCAACAGCTGCTACTATTAGGATCCCTGGGCTGGAACTTGGAGTAGAGGGTGGGCCTGGGTTCCCCCCAACCCACCACTACAGGAACATCTCCTGGGAGGGAAAGTCAGGCCCCTATCAGGACAGGAGGCTAAACTGTTCTGAAATAAGTCCCCAGGGACAACAGCCTGCAGGAGTTATCTCACCAACCTCCTTGCTGGCCTATGATGAAAAGGGCTCAGTAGACTGTAACCCTGGCCCTAGAGAGAGAGAAGGGCTATATGGAGGGTCACAGTGAGCCACTGAGGCTATCATAAACTGCCTAGAAGCACAAGACTCATGGGGGCAAGGTCAGAGCTCTACTACACTATATCAGTGGGAAGGGGCAGTATTATATAATTCTATTTGATACAGTTGGATTGCTAAAAGCTCCTTTTGTGAATCTCATCCCGTAACCCATATTTGATTGCTCATTCTTGTCTTTTTAACTTTCAGAATGAATTTAGTGCCAGAGTAAGAGCTTTGGAGTCAAAAGTCCTCTTTTTAGCCCAAGCACAGGAGGCAGCAGCAGCTAGGACTATAATAGGGTTTAAAAGAGAACTAGATAGCCATGTGTCATAAACAGATAGCTAAGGGTTAACATCTCTTTCACCTGGAAAGAAGTAATCTGAAACACCTGACCAGAGGACCAATCAGGAAACAAGAGTTTTTCAAATCTGGGTGGAGGGAAGTTTGTGTGTGAGTCCTTTGTTCTTGTGCCTATCTCCCTCTCGGCTATGGGAAGGATTTCTCTATTTCCTGCTTTCTAATCTTCTGTTTCCCAGTTCTAAGTACAAAAAGATAGGTTTGTTTTTTTGTAGTTACATATGTATAGTTGCTGGAGTGTTTTGAATTGTATTCTTTTTTAATAAGGCTGTTTATTCATAATGCTTTTAAGCAATTGACCCTGTATTTGTCACCTTAAAACAAAGAGACCATTTTTATGTATTTTTCTTTCTTTTTACATAAAGCTTTCTTTTTAAGACCTGTTGGAGTTTTTCTTTAGTGGGGAACTCCAGGGAACTGAGTCTGTGCTCACCAGGGAATTGGTGGGAGGAAGAAGTCAGGGGGAAATCTGTGTGTGTTAGATTTACTAGCCTGACTTTGCATTCCCTCTGGGTGAGGGGGGAAGAGAGATTAGCTCTCGGTAAGAGAGATTAGCTCTCGGTACTTCTGTTTTCCAAGGCTGGAAACGGGGAGGGTGGAATCCCTCTGTTTAGATTCATGGAGTTTGCTTCTGTTTCTCTCTCCAGGAACCCAGGGAGGGAATACCTGGAAGGGAGAAGGGAAGGGAAATAGTTTATTCCCCTTTGTTGTGAGACTCAAGGAATTTGGGTCTTAGGGTCCCCAGGGAAGGTTTTTGGGGGGACCAGAGTGCCCCAAAACACTCTGATTTTTTGGGTGGTGGCAGCTTTACCAGGTCCAAGCTGGTAGCTAAGCTTGGAGGTTTTCATGCTAACCCCCATATTTTGGACGCTAAGGTCCAAATCTGGGACTAGGTTATGATACCATGAATGGACTTAACTTCCATGAATCTATTAGCCAGGATGGGTAAGAAATGGTGTCCCTAGCCTCTGTTTGTCAGAGGGTGGAGATGAATGGCAGGAGAGAGATCACTTGATCGTTATGTGTTAGGTTCACTCCTTCTAGGGTACCTGGCATTGGCCACTGTTGGCAGACAGGATACTGGGCTGGATGGACCTTTGGTCTGACCCAGTATGGCCATTTTTGTTCTTATATTCCCCACCCCCATACACACGGCCTCTGCCCTGAATAATATCCCCAGACATTCATGCTGCACCCTTCATCCTGAAGGGATCTCAAAGCACTTTACAATCAGGCTTGGACTAACCAATAGGGAAAATTATCTGGAGCCCACAGGATTTAGTAGCTCTGCAAGAGACCTCCCAGCAGTGGCTCACTTAGTTCTACAGATGAACATGATCTATGCTTGAGTTCTGGCTGGCAGAGGGCTCTTGGCTCAACGGAATTTAAATCCAGAGCTATCTGGGGAACTCCACCACTGGAGAAAAGTGGGGCCTGACCCAGTTACCCTCTGCTGCTTGTTTGGATTTAGCATATTTCTGTGTTTGTGTTGGTGGATGCCTGATTTGAGACATCCCATAATGGCAGGGTTATGCTAAAATCAAAAACAAGCAGCAGCAAATGGTAGGAGGGCACCATGGCATTGAGGCAACTGGCCCTGTCAGAAGACCACATGCTGCAGCAACTGCAGTGGTGGCTCCAATCCTCCTATTCAAGGGAGAAAAAAATCATCTCATTCCCTCCCTCCCTCCCCCCATCCTGGGCAGAGTGGAGATTTAGTCTGTGCTATCACTGCACAGACCACCCTATCTGTAAATATTTATATGCAAGGTGATGGGGGGGCCACATATAAATGAATTATCTTCAAAACACCTCTGTAGAAGTTGTCTATAGGCAGCAGCAAAGCACATTAGAAGGGTGTGATTTGTAAAATGCTTTAACTGCCCCATGTAGACCTTGCTGACATGAACTAAAAGATACTCAGATCTTGTTAACATAATCCTTTTAGGTTGCTCCAGAAGGGTCCATGCAGGGCAGTAGGAGCACTGTGCATTGAAGCGCTTTATCAATCATATCCCTCTAACATGCTTTGCTAGTGCCATGTAAACCAACCCTTAGTGATGTGCCCATGATCTGTGGTAGTCAGAGTCAGGAATGAAGCCCAAGTCTCCGAATCCAAGGAGAGTGCCTTAACCAGGAGCACATCTTCCTCCCCCGTCTGCTCTTTACAACTATATCAACACAACACCACTGAAATACAGGCAGCTGTGCGTGGGAGAGAGGCAACCAATTTCAGACACCACTCTGCAAGCTAGTGAAGGCAGGGAAATTCTGGGTAAGGACACAAGGGCATCCCCCTGATCTTATGGAAAATGTCATAGGATGCTTGATGTCAACACAATGCTTACAGGACTCCACATTTTAAAGGTGTCATCTGAAAAACACACACGCCAAGTGAACTGCAGGCTATTTCATATATTCCCTTTGGAAGAGGAAAGATTGACTTGAGCCTGTTGGAACTTTAAACTGTGATTCCAAGAGGTGTTTGAACCTAGATCTTAGATTACTAAACTATTCCTTTAGTGCCTCAGTCCTGACCCAGAGAGGCCAGCTCTAGGACTGAGAGGCATTCAGACTCCATGGTCCTGGGGATTCTCGGCCTCTTTGAGGTTACCACGACTGGAACCAGTTGGCATATATTGTCTTAGTGATATTGAACTGAGATAACCAGTCCATTTCACATAGAACTGTAACCAGTGAAAGGCTCCATAAACCATTCCTAATCTGAGTTTTCCTGGTTTTTTTGCCTGCCAGCCATGGCATGGACCTGATTGGAACTGGTGACTTATAGTCACAGGAATTTAGAGTACCATAACTAGTACCCTGTTTTGTGATATTTTCAATAGCTCTTACATCATTCTAACATCCATAATAAAAATGTGTCCTATACATACCATCAAAGAGATGGTCAATATACTACTGCTACCTAATCTCCTTCAGATTTATATACTTGCTCACATCCAAGCTTAGTATGTTTCAAAGAGGAATTTAATCCCAGGGCAAACCTGAAAGACCATTTCTTTCAATACCATCAACACTTACTGACTACAACTCCCTTCCCTGTTATTGCAGATATGTGTTTGAGTGAAAACTTCTAGGCCTCCAGCTGCTGTTCCAACCTGTAATGAAGTCAGAATCTTGTATTTGTGAAATCCCATTGAGATCACTGCTGTGGAGGTCAGTGCAATAACTGGCCTGCTAATAGCCTCGCTCTCTTTTATATAAATCTGACAAACTGGAAGATCAGAATAGTAAGAAAACAATCCAGGTGCTAGAGGAAATGGTAAATGTAGGGAGATTTTGAAAAAATCCAATGTCATTTGGCCATATTATGCAACTAAGTTGAACTGGGTAGGAAACAGTTTTCCAGTCCTGCAAGAAATTTCATTATTTTGAAAAGCTTCCCATGCTACAGTGGGACAAAACTGAGATCTTTGAAATTTTCTCTGTGAAAAATCAGAATTACCAACTATAGAATAACCAATGGCCTAGTAATTATGGCACTCACCTAAAATGGAGGAAACATGAGAGACCTAGGTTCAAGTCACTGCTCTGCCTAATTCAGGCAGAACTGTGTCATCTACATCCGAGCTGAGTCCATTAGCTACTAGGCTATTCTAAGATGGATCTCTCCTGATGAAGCTGTTCCACTTCGTGTAAGTTAAATATTCATTGGCTCAGAAAGACTGACTCTATAGCCCCATGGTTAGGGCACTCACCTGGAATGAGGTAGACCTGTGTTCATGTCTCTGCTCTGAATTAGGCAGAGCAGGCCCTAAAACCTAGATGTCTTATAACTCCTGCATGCTAAGAGAGGGCCATAACCAGCAGACTATTCCAGGGTCTCTTGCTCTTTTATTTTGAGTAGAAATATCAACTTGGAGCTGAAATTTTTTTAATCAAAACTGCCCTTTTCACAGGATTTGACAAATCATTTTTGGATGAAAAACTTTGTCAAAAAATTCCTGACCAGCTCTACAGCTAAGGGGGATATGAGAAATTTCTACAATTACATTAAGGGCATAAACACAAAGGGCCAGACCTTCACAGGTATTTAGGTGCCTAGTGGGATGTTCAAAAGCGCCTAAGAAGGTTAGATCCCTAACTTCTATTGATTTGAATGAGTTAGGTGCCTAACCCACTCGGTGGGCAGTGATCAATCCAGTGGGGGTCAATTTATCATGTCTAGTCTAGACGCGAAAAATTGACCACCAAGTGCTCTCCCGTCGACACTAGTACTTCACCGGAGCGAGAGGTGCAGGCGGAGTCGACGGGAGAATGTCAGCAATCGACTCACCACAGTGAACCAACCATGGTGAGTAGATCAAAGTACGCTGACTTCAGGTATGTTTAACTTAGATCGACACCTGTCATAAACAGATAAGTAAGAGTTAATAGAACAGAAGTGCTTCATATCTCTTTGCCTGGAAAGGGTTAACAAGAACAGTGAGCCTGGCTGTCACCTGACCAAAGGACCAATCAGAGGACAGGATACTTTCAAATCTTGAGGGAGGGAAGTTTTTGTGCTGGTGCTGTTAGTTTTGGTTGTTCACTCTGGGGGCTCAGAGGGATCAGACACGCAACCAGGTTTCTCTCCAATACACGCTCTTATAAGTTCAGATTAGTGAGTACTAGGTAGATAAAGCGAGTTAGGCTTATGGTTGTTTTCTTTATTTGCAAATGTGTATTTGGCTGAAAGGAGTTCAAATTGGTATCTTGCTGAAAAGATTTTAATTTGTACTTGTATCTTTAGGCTGGGAGAGTATTCTCAGTGTCTATAACTGAAAGACTCTGTACCTATTCCATTTTAAATTTACAAAGATGATTTTTATTTTTTCTTTCTTTAATTAAAAGCTTTTCTTGTTTAAGAACCTGATTGTTTTTTTATTCTGGTGTGAGACCCCAGGGGACAGGGTCTGGATTCACCAGGGAATTGGTGGGGAGAAAGGAGGGAAGAGGGAGAGAGAGGCTGATTTCCCTCTGTGCCAGGATTACTTTCTCTCAGGAAGTCTGGGAGGGGGAAAGAGAAGGAGGGAGGAAGGTGAATTGTCTTCTCTGTTTTGTGATTCCAGGAGTTTGAATCACACAGTGATCTTCCAGGGTAACCAAGGGAGGGGAAGCCTGGGAGAGGCAACGGTGAGGGAAAGGGTTTACTTTCCTTGTGTTAAGATCCAGAGGGTCTGGGTGTTGGGGGTCCCCTGGCAAGGTTTTGGGGGGACCAGAGTGTACCAGGCACTGGAATTCCTGGTTGGTGGCAGCAATACAGGTTCTAAGCTGGTAATTGAGCTTAGAGGAATTCATGCTGGTACCCCATCTTTTGGACGCTAAGGTTCAGAGTGGGGAATTGTACCATGACAACACCCCTTCCTCCCCACCCTTCCCCCCAGTGTAGACCAGGCCTTAGATGTTTTTGAAAATCCCACCAGGTGCCTCTCTGCTTCTTTAGGTGCCTCTATATCTTTGAAAATATTAGCCTTCTGGCCAGATTTTCAAAGGATCCTAAGGTAATTAAATGCCCAAATCCTAATTGAGTACCTAACTAACTTAGGCTCCTTTGAAGATCCCATTTTAAAGGAGGAGAGAAATCATGTAAGGTAATCTGAAGCGGCTGTAATTAGGAATACTAAAATGAAACTGAGCAAGTGAATATTTAGGCTGAATACCAGGAAGTACATCCTAGTAGGGTGATCCATTTGGCTATGGAATAGTCTCTCAGCGGAGGTGCTGGAAGCCCCGCTACTTATGTCATTTAAAATTGGACAAGACAAAGCCCTGAAGAATATCTTTTCGGGTGCATTCCTGCATTTGCTGGTAGGGTAGTAGGGAGGAGGATAGAAAGGAGACTAGGTTCTAACTTTGATTTCCGTTATTCTATAATTTCATCCTGCAGTGAGGTCATGACTCTAGATTTTGAATTGATGTCATAATCATAGATGCCTTTGAAAAAATCTAACATGGATTGGATAAGTGATGTGGAGGATGTGTCCTGGCTGAAATACCAAAAAGCTTTGATGATTGGCTAAAAGGCGGCCAAGAAGGAGTCATATAAAAAATGGAAACTAGGTCAGATTACAAAGGATGAGTATAGGCAAATAACACAGGAATGCAGGGGTAAGATTAGAAAGGCAAAGGCACAAAATGAGCTCAAACTAGCTATGGGAATAAAGGGAAACAAGAAGACTTTTTATCAATACATTAGAAGCAAGAGGAAGACCAAGGACAGGGTAGGCCCACTGCTCAGTGAGGAGGGAGAAACAGTAACAGGAAACTTGGAAATGGCAGAGATGCTTAACAACTTCTTTGTTTCTGTCTTCACTGAGAAGTCTGAAGGAATGTCTAACATAGTGAATGCTTATGGGAAGGGGGTAAGTTTAGAAGATAAAATTAAAAAACAGCAAGTTAAAAATCACTTAGAAAAGTTAGATGCCTGCAAGTCACCAGGGCCTGATAAAATGCATCCTAGAATACTCAAGGAGTTAATAGAGAAGGTATCTGAGCCTCTAGCTATTACCTTTGGAAAGTCATGGGAGACGGGAGAGATTCCAGAAGACTGGAAAAGGGCAAATATAGTGCCCATCTATAAAAAGGGAAATAAAAACAACCCAGGAAACTACAGACCAGTTAGTTTAACTTCTGTGCCAGGGAAGATAATGGAGCAAGTAATTAAAGAAATCATCTGCAAACACTTGGAAGGTGGTAAGGTGATAGGGAATAGCCAGCATGGATTTGTAAAGAACAAATTGTGTCAAACCAATCTGATAGCTTTCTTTGATAGGATAGCGAGTCTTGTGGATAAGGGAGAAGCGGTGGATGTGGTATACCTAGACTTTAGTAAGGCATTTGATGTGGTCTCGCATGATATCCTTATCAATAAACTAGGCAAATACAATTTAGATGGGGCTACTATACGGTGGGTGCATAACTGGCTGGATAATCGTACTCAGAGTAGTTATCAATGGCTCCCAATCCTGCTGGAAAGGTATAACAAGTGGGGTTCCGCAGGGGTCTGTTTTGGGACTGGCTCTGTTCAATATCTTCATCAACGACTTAGATGTTGGCATAGAAAGTACGCTTATTAAGTTTGCGGACAATACCAAACTGGGAGGGATTGCAACTGCTTTGGAGGACAGGGTAAAAATTCAAAATGATCTGGACAAATTGGAGAAACGGTCTGAGGTAAACCGGATGAAGTTCAATAAAGACAAATGCAAAGTGTTCCTTCCTAAGTGGAGCAATCAGTTTCACACATACAGAATGGGAAGACTCCCTAGGAAGGAGTATGGCAGAAAGAGATCTAGGGGTCATAGTGGACCACAAGCTAAATGAGTCAACAGTGTGATACTGTTGCAAAAAAAGCAAATGTGATTCTGGGATGCATTAACAGGTGTGTTGTAAACAAGAAACGAGAAGTCATTCTTCTGCTCTACTCTGCGCTGGTTAGGCCTCAACTGGAGTATTGTGTCCAGTTCTGGGCACCACATTTCAAGAAAGATGTGGAGAAACTGGAGAGGGTCCAGAGAAGAGCAACAAGAACGATTAAAGGTCTTGAGAACATGACCTATGAAGGAAGGCTGAAAGAATTGGGTTTATTTAGTTTGGAAAAGAGAAGACTGAGAGGGGACATGATAGCAGTTTTCAGGTATCTAAAAGGGTGTCATTAGGAGGAGGGAGAAAACTTGTTCACCTTAGCCTCCAATGATAGAACAAGAAGCAATGGGCTTAAACTGCAGCAAGGGAGATTTAGGGTGAATATTAGGAAAAAGTTCCTAACTGTGTCAGGGTCGTTAAACACTGGAATAAATTGCCTAGGGAGGTTGTGGAATCTCCATCTCTGAAGATATTTAAGAGTAGATTAGACAAAGGCCTATCAGGGATGGTCTAGACAGTATTTGGTCCTGCCATGAGGGCAGGGGACTGGACTCGATGACCTCTCAAGGTCCCTTCCAGTCCTAGAGTCTATGAATATATAAGAAGACTATGAAAAGGAGGTGACTGGGAAATGTTTCATGGTAAAATGTCTCCTCAGCATGAGTTCCTCTTGCACTATTTCCATTAGCTCCATCCTGCAGGAAATGGGAGTGGGGGCAGAAGGAAAACCAGTGGTGATACTTTACTTGTGAAGATCCACCAGGATGATGACTATGTCCTCATCCACTTTCTCTTCCCCTAGGATTGTCTTGACCTCATCTGGGGAGCCACACATGATGATCACTACAAACCAGGCAAAGACAGATGGAGAGAAGGTGAGAGGCATACAATTAAGGAGAGGGGGACAAATAGAGTTTTACATACTGTTCTTAGACCATAAACTCTAGAATAGCAGGGCTACAGCAAGTCAGGGCTGAGAGGCATTGCCAGAAATAGGAGAATAGATAGTTGTGGGTCAGGACTGAACTACAGTCAGTGGGAGGCGAAAGCTTGCTCAGCACCTGCCCACATTATGCCTGACTCCAGCCATTATCAGCTCCTTTCCTTCATGAGCATTAAAATCACACATAGATGGAGTGCAGCGTAAACTACTATCAGTAACATGGTATAGAAGGTTCTAAGGCAAAGGGCATTAGAAGAATAAACCATTAAACTGTCACTGGCTTCCTTATTCTCGTGCTCGCCCTCCTCAGTGATGTCAGGGGTTTGTATTATCATAAGCACTTGTTAATAGAGCTGAGGTATCACCACCATGCCCAGGGTTTCCCGTAGGGATTGGTCATTCCGCCATGTTTGAAATGAGCCCCCTTGTTGCATAAAAGGGGTGTGTGTGAGAGAGAAACAGAGAAAAGTTGGGCATTCTAGTGACACAGGAATCCAAACTATGACCAGGGGCTGCTGGGTTATGAATGCTCCACTGGACAGGGCTTGTAGGAAGACAGTGCCATGTCTTCAGAAGATAATCTACCCCAGGAGGCCTCTACAAGCAGAATATGCCCATATGCTTTATCAGGACAGTGGGGGAATTGAGTTCTGTGCCATCTTCCCACATTCACAAAAATAGAAGAGGAAAAAGAGTATCTGTGCTCTTTCTGCCATAAATGGAAAAATTTTCCCAGAACATAACCCAGGCAGTAGTGCATAGACAGAGATCAACAGCATGCATACAAGGGAGAGGGAACTCTCATCTCCCCTTACCATTGCTTTTCCGGCTCTGATCCTTCACAATTTTCTTTAATTGTTCTGGTGTCCTTAAAACCTCTTTGAACTTCACCTCTGAAGAGAAGTATGAGACTCCAGCCTCCAGTGCATTGAGGTACCTGATGCAGGGTAGGAAGTGCGGGTTATAGATCAGCTGAAAATATTGCTAATGCCTTACATTTATAAAGTACCTTCCCTCATTAATAATCCTATAATGTCTGAGACTGTTTACAGCACATAAGGACCACTTCACCTACTATACAAATGTAGCCACTTCTGGGTTGGAATGCAGCAGCAATTCTGCATCAAAATTAAACAATAGAATTTGGGAGGGAAAGCAGTACAGAGAATGTGAGCATAAAAAGGAAAACTTTGAACCTGACCAAGAACCACTTAAATCTGGTATTATAAAGGGTTGGTTCAGATAATGCATTAATGTAGTAAGATAATATTCAAAACAGAAAACTTTGAGGAATTACAAAATCTAGTGAGTGAGGTTGAATGGGAGATTGGGGAATCCTAGAAGATACAAATTGAAGTGCAAAGGTGCAAATGTGGTTTTCAAGGGACTGCTTAAAGACCTGAGGCTTAAAAAAAGTGATTAAGAACTATAGGAGGCAAAAAAATAACAGTGCAAAGTCAAGTAAGACTTGCTGGAGAGAGATAAAGAGAGGAAAAAAGCAGAATGAGTAAATGCAAGGTAAAAGCATTAAAAGGACATTGTCAATTTGAAAATCCTATTTCTATCTGAAAATTTTGTAACTCTTATAGTTACAAAAGAGACTTCGGGTTGCTATGTCTGAAAAATTAGTGGAGGGAGAACAAATAATTTTCTCTATTTTTTCCTCCCCTGGTTTGCTTAGTTTGTGATCTAACAGCACTTAGGGCACCATCCTTTGAGGTGCTGAACCCCTTTTTCTCTCATTGTCTTCAGTAAGAAAAGAGGGTGCTCTGCACCTCACCAGAACCATGCCCTTAATAAGGCTCCAATCTTGCACACATTCAGGTGTCTTAACAGCTTTACACACATGAATATTCCCATTGGAGATACTCATGCCTCGAAATATTTGTGGGGTGGAAATAATCAGGCCATATTATTTAATGGGTGCTTTATCAGAAATTGGATTTTTAAAAGAAAATAGTCAATTTAAAACACTTCAAGTTAACCACAACACTTTACACAAAATAAGTCCTTCCTGAAAATAACAATATAAAGTTTGAACAATTAGGAAGTAAGGAAGACCACGACAAGTAGTACTGATAAAGGAAATACAGAAATCAACAGCTCTGAATGGTAGGGAACCTAAGGTATTAAAGGACTCTAGCTAGAGAATATACGGTACCATGGACATTTATTTTTGGAAAGTTATGGAGAACTGGGGATATAGCAGAAGAGCAGAGAAAAAACACTGATTTTCAAAACGTGAAAGAAAAATGATCCTGGCAATTACCATCCTGTAAATCAAGTTTCTATCCTTAATAAAAGGACAAATACTAAGAGAATGGTCATTTAACACCTATGAGATAATGGAACTGGGATTGTATTTTAATTCCTAATTCAACAGAGCACTTAAATACATGCTTAAGTCACATTGAAATCAGTAGGGTTTAATCTGGTACATAAAGTTCAGCAGGTACTTATGTGTTTTCCTGACAGAGGGCAATAAAGAATAAATCTTTCCACACAAACTTGATTGCTTTTTTAGTTTAATTTCCGAATCACTGGAAGAGTGGAGTGCACTAAATGTAATATTTGGATGTTAATAAAGCAATTGTCTCAATCTTACTTGAAAAATTAATTCAAATGGAGATACGAACAGACTCAAACTGACAATTGCCTGATTGCAGGACATAAACAAAGGGTAGTGATAAATAGCAATATATTGTGCAGGTAAAGTGTCTGTTGGACTATCACAGAGATTGATATTAAGTCTGTACTAACATCTTCATTAATGAAAAATAGAGTAAAATATACTAATACAAGTCCAATATGATATGAAATTAGGAGAAATTGTACCTAGCACTGAGGACAATGAGAAAACCACCAAGGGACTTAGAAAGATTAAAGTCTGGGCAAAATGTAACTAAATAAGATTGATTCAACTTGGGAAAAAGGCAATGTACTGTAAATAAAGGAAAAAAGTCAGTATCATTGATTGAAATTCAATGGTAATGAAGAAGACTCTAAAAAACCGAACAAGGCCTAAGGGTGATAGCGGACAGCAGATTAGATATGATTTTTACAATGCTGTGACAGAAAGAGCAGCCCCTGCAGTTGCATATACTGAAGTATCATGTCACAGAGCAGAAAAATAATAATATCCCTCTATGGCCATGGTCTGGTAAGACCATACCTAGGCTATTGCTTTCATTTTAGGTCATTTCATTCAGAGAAGAACATTGATCAGAGTTTGAAAGGCATTCAGTGTAACATAAATAACCAGTGACTGAAGGGACTAAGGTGAGAAAGAATTAAAAGAGCTAACTCAGGCCCTGAACTTGCAGACTTTTATGCATATCAGTAGTACAAAATGGGACCTCTCATATGTTAAGCCAGATGCATAACCATTTACATCCGGGATTTAAACAGGCTACAAATGTTTGAATGGTGTAAAACCAAGGGCTTGATTTTTTTTCCTTCCTTCCACAACCATCAGATATAATCTTTTCTCCTAGCAAGATACAAGTAACAACCGGACTGATTTGTATCCTGTGTGGGGACAATCAGGCATCAAGGAGGAAGTAGAGGAATTACTTAGGATGATACAGAAAGTCATTACTAGGAGTGATGGGATGAAATTGAAAGAGGGAAAATTTAATTTAGATGCCAGCAAAAACTCAGGCAGTGAAATCTATTAGACTGTGAAATATTCTCCCAATGGACATGATGAAAATCTGTAATTGGGAACATTTGCAAGCAGACTGGACATAACACTGGTAAATGTAGTGTAGAGAATATTGCTGCTCTGGAAAGGAGAGGGATTGGATGGTCTAATTGGTCTTTTCCAACTCTCAGTTCTATGAGAGCAATAAAGAGAGTTAGAGAGGGAGAGGGAGAAATCTAAGGATAGCCTAAAGAAATCATGCCAGAGTGAGTCTGAGTTTTCTTGGACCGTAGTTAGGAGAGACTTGGGAATGCTCTTACCAGAAGCAGTCTTCTGTGGTGTTATCTGTCTTATAGAGGTAGGTGGATTCCCAGGAGCTGGTTTTGAATGGCAAATTGGATTTTTTCCAGAAATCAACGAAGAAGTAGATCAGTTTCCTGGCTGGAGTCAGGATTCGAGTTAGGTTGTCTTTATAGTCACATGACAGCCCAAAGCTCCCTGCAGAGATCAGAGGGAGGCCCAATCTTGTGTCAACGCTAAGGGAGGAGAGGGGGTAAAAATATGACTGATACATGAATTGATGTCACATCAAGGTAGCTACCAAGTGATTCACATGCCCAGTACATTCTCAGTTTGTGTCCTGACTTCGTTTTACAACAAACTAAATTTGAAATAATACTCCAGGCCATCCCACCAAGGAACAGGTGAAATCTTTAATTAAAATGTCAGTACAGCGTAATGGTGCTCGACTGACAATTTAACTAGCCTTGGTATAGGTACATTGCATGCCTCCACGACACACTACCCTTCCAAATGATTATGACATAATTATAGGCCTTAGGAGAAGCTTTTCTCCCACATGGGGAGCCTTCCTGAAAATGCTACAGACAGCCTCCAAGTGATGGCTGCTATGACTCTACAAGGACATGTAATGAGACCACATGTCTCCAGGCTCCATCTTGGGATGTCAGTATTTTTCCACATACTGGTCTGGGAACCAAGCTTTGGGAACAATGGGTTCCTGCCATATACAAAAGCTATATAAGTCAGGTAATGACATCATCTGATGTTCTTCACGCCCCACCCAGGAAGGCTCATGGAAACACCTGAGGAACAAAGACTGGACTGGAGGAAGTGCTGCACCCAGACTAAAGGGATTTCTAGCCTGTGAATGAAACATCTGGGGATTCTGAGCTGTAAAGCAAGTGCAGCTTGCCCCTTAAGAATCTGCAGCCTACTTGTATCATCTCTTAGGGTTAGAATCTGCTAATCATATCAAATCTATCTAGCATATCAAATTTAGTTTTCATTTTTTGTTTATTTGATAGCAAACAGTTCAAAGCAGATTGCCAATCACTTATAATCACTTAAAATCTGTCTTTTGTAGTTAATAAACTTGTCGTTGCATTATCTAACCAGTGAGTTGGAGTGAAGTGTATGGGAATCATAGCTCAGGGCAAAAGCTGTTGCATATTCCTCTCCATACAGAGGGAGGGGGTGAATTTTATGAGCTTACACTGTACACTTCCCTGTGCAGTGTAAGATGGTATAGTTTGGGGTTTATACTCCAGAGTGGGTGCGTGCCTGAGGAGCTGGGAGTTGCCTTAGCTGTAGCCTTCCAGTGCAGAGGCTAGTCAGAGAGCCTGCATGTAACTGCAGCTGGGTGTGTCCCTACTCGTATATATGCTGGTGAAAGTGCAGGTTGGAGGGCTTTGCAGCTTGTCACAGCAGTACAGTGTGAGAGGGAGTCCAGGCTGGTGGGTTAGGGGGTCAAGTGGCACCCCAGTCTTGGGTGGCACCCTAGGGGAAACCCATCACAGTTGCTGTGATGCCATCTTCTGCTTCTAAGAGTGGGTCTGAAAGCTATCAACTTATTTTAAACAGTTTATGGAACAGCTATCAGATGGTAATGATTGTCATTTTCTTTAGGCCAGAGGGGAGCTAGAAACAAAAAGCTACCTGTCTACTGACCGATCAATCCCTGGTGTAATCTTTCTCTCAACCTCTAGGTATCATATAAGAAACTCCAGAACAAGTTATCACATTTCATCTTATGTAGAAGGGTAAAATTATTGTACAGTGCCAGCCTATGCACTAAGGAAATCTGAAATAGCTTAATGAAGTTTCATTATTTCCATTAAGCCAGTTTTGGATGAACTGTGGGCTGACATCCTTTGCCAGGTGAATGATGTCAGATGAATCACAGGCCACCAATAGCCACTCTTCTTAAATTGGTTTTAGCACTTCACAGAGCATGGTTGGAGGAGAGATTCTCAGAGCCATTGACAAATCTTACTCCTACAACCAGACTTCTTAGTGTATTTTGGGAAAGGGGAAATAGCAGTGGTTATAGAGACAAACATGGCAAACCTCCACCTGGGGTGAATTTATGAAAACACTCTATTTTTTCTCCATAGAAAGGTTGTAATGGGTGAAGGTATTTTCTGCAATGTTGCACTGTTATCACTTTACACTAGAAAAATTCTGCAGTTCTTTTAGGACGATCTTTTACACTTCATAGGAAATATTGTATTGAACAATATGGCAATTAGAATTATCTGGCACTGGTATGACAGAACTACTGTCTAACTTCATCTCCAGGTAAAGGCCATTATTATTATGAAGTGATGTAGCTTATGTTTGATGCAGTAGAAAAGGGGGAGCCAGTGGAGGGATGCACAGTGCTTGGGAGGACAACTGATGCAGTGAGCCAGGAAGATGATTTCATTGTTAAAATGGAAATTTACCAGGCTGGTTTAGAGTACTGCCAGGTAAAGAACTTGCTTTTGGTTCCCAAATCTGTTCATTTTACCCTGGGTTAACTTGTTTGCCTAATGGTTAGTGCTCTTCATTGCCATGCAGAAGCTTGAACTCCTCATAAACATTCTGAATTAACTGGGGTGGGGGGGAAATAAGACTTGGGAATTATTGTAAACAACTCAGTGAAGCTCTTTGATCAAGGTACAGCAAAAGTCCAAAAAAGCAATGTTAGGATGCTTAAGGAATGGGATGGAGTGTAATACAGAAAATATTATAATACTGCTATATACAAAGCAGGTAATATTACTGTATAATATAAATCAATCACACACCCTCACAAGGAATAATATGTTCAGTTCTGGTCATCCCACCTCAAAAAGGATATAGAAGAAACAGAATGGGGTCAGAGGTGGGCAGTCAGAATGAGTAGGGACATGGAAAAACTCTTGTATGAGGGAGACTGAAAAGTCTGGGATGCTTTACCTTAGGGAGGAGGCAAATACAAGGGAGCATGATTAAAAACATACAAAACAGTGAGTGGAAAAGAAAAGGTGGATTTCTGTTCACACTGACTCATAGTAAAAGAGCAAAGAAACATTCAATGCAATTGAAAGAAGGTAAATTCAAAACTGATTAAAGAAAATATTTTTTCAGGCAACTCACAAGTAGCCTATAGAATGCCTTGCAACACGATATCATTGAGGCCTAGAGTGTAGCAGGATTCAAAAAAGGGTCAGACTCTAATTTTATGGATAACAATATCTTCACTTATATATACATACAACATTTTACTCTTGTGTTGTTCATGTATATAACAGTAAATATATTTTAAAAAACAAGAATTTTGGAAGGCATATAATCACTCATATTTCAGGGAATGAGCACCTCTAAATATTGGGGATTAGGAGGAAACCGTCTCTTAGTGCACGTTATCCCAGCACTGTCTTCTGCAAAGTTTCTTGCACCTTCCTCTGAAGCATCTACGATAGTGATGAGATACTTGTCCAGATGGACCACTTGTCTGAGTCAATATGGAGATTCCTATGTTCAAGATCATTTCTGTCTCCTGCTGCAAGTGTTAAAGAGGTAGTCTGCTGAGACCTTGAGTGATCGGACTACTTTTTGTCAATCATTATCACTCCTCTCCTGAGTCCTACCTAGTAAAGGAGTTGCATTAATAAGCTCTTTAGGGGGCATTTTGTCCTTGCCGGAGGTAGCGGCCAGGTATAAGAGCTCTGTAGGACCCTGATTGTGAAGCGCAGTATGTCCCACACACAAGTTCAGTGTCTATGCTAGTCTGAGAAGGAAACAATTTTGTTGAGTTGTCATAAACAGATAGTTAAGAGTTAATAGAACAGAAGTACTTCATGTCTCTTTTGCCTGTAAAGGGTTAACAAGTTCAGTGAGCTTGGCTGTCACCTGACCAGAGGACCAATCAGGGGACAGGATACTTTCAAATCTTGAGGGAGGGAAGTTTTGTGTGTGCTGTTAGATTTTGGTGGTTGTTCTCTCTGGGTTCTGAGAGTGACCAGACATACAACCAGGTTTCTCTCCACTCTCCCTGATACAGGCTCCTATAGATTCAAAATAGTAAGTACTGGGTGATAAGGCGAGTTAGGCTTATGTTTGTTTTCTTTATTTGCAAATGTGTATTTGGCTGGAAGGAGTTCAAATTTGTATTTTGCTGAAAGGATTTTAATTTGTACTTGTATACTTAGGCTGGGAGGGTATTCCCAGTGTCTATAGCTGAAAGACCCTGTAACGTATTCCATCTTAAATTTACAAAGATAATTTTTACTGTTTTTTCTTTCTTTAATTAAAAGCTTTTCTTGTTTAAGAACCTGATTGGTTTTTTTTATTCTGGTGAGACCCTAGGGGACTGGGTCTGGAGCACCAGGGAATTGGTGGGGAGAAAGGAGGGAAGGGGGAGAGAAAGGTTAATTTTCTCTCTGTGTCAGGATTACTTTCTCTCTCAGGGAAGTCTGGGAGGGGGAGAGAGAAGGAGGGGGAAAGGTGAATTTTCCTCTCTGTTTTAAGATTCAAGGAGTTTGAATCACAGTGATCTTCCAGGGTAACCCAGGGAGGGGAAGCCTGGGAGAGGCAACGGTGAGGGAAAGGGTTTACTTTCCTTGTGTTAAGATCCAGAGGGACTGGGTCTTGGGGGTCCCCGGGCAAGGTTTTTGGGGGGACCAGAGTGTACCAGGCACTGGAATTCCTGGTTGGTGGCCAGCGCTACAAGTACTAAGCAGGTAATTGAGCTTAGAGGAATTCATGCTGGTACCCCATCTTTTGGACGCTAAGGTTCAGAGTGGGGAATTATACCATGACATGAGTATTTTACTTCTTTGAAACACAGTAATGTTTTTTTCTGATACTTACGAGACCATCTGGTACGTGGCATGAGTACAAATGGGTCCCAGGACAACGCAGCCAAGTGTGTCGCTATTCTGCAAGATAAAAGAGCATTTGCAACAGAGAGTGCAAAGTGAGGGAAGGGGCTACCGATATGGGAAATGCAGAATGTGGCGCAAGGCACAGGCAAGGGGGATTGGAAGGAGACTGTGAAATGTGAGAAGACACTGCACCAAGATAAACTGCCACTGAGCAAGTGCGGAGTGGTCAGAGAAAGGGCTGTGGAATGAGGGAACAGATAAGAGGATGAATCTGGAGCAAGAGAAGAAGGGAGGTGACAGAATGATGCATGGCAGTGTGTGGCCTGCACAGAGGTGTATGACAAAGCTGTGTGGGAGCTCAGGTCTGGAACAGTAGGGGGACTACATGTCAGAATTAAAATGCATTGTCAGAGCTATGTTGGAGTTGCAGGTGAGGAGCGAAGTGGCTCAAGAGAGGCTAGCTGTACAGATGTATGCGGCAGACAGTAGGAATTAGGGGGTGCTATAAATTGGAAATGAGGTGAACTGAGTGTCTGTGTAGGAAGCCTGTACTTTGCCCTCAGCATACATTATACCTGCCTCTAGCCAACACTCAACACACTTCCATAAACAGAAAAGAAGGATTCCTGTAGAAATGCCTAGTACTCACATAGAGTTGCTTGATGACCTGCACACCTTCACAGGTGGTAGTGCTACAGCCCTGTGAGACATACAGTGATGTGTTGAAGCCATGGTAAGTGGCGTTGATTATCACATTTTTTCCTATAGAAGGAGAAATGGGAAATAGCATTACAAGACACATCTACTCACTGATGCACTGAGGGTCCCTCTCTGTTCATTCATACTAACAGGGCCAGATTAAGAACATTCTGGGTCCTGAAGATAGAATATCCTGAGCCCTGCATTACTCTCTGCCTCTGGAAGCCTCCCCTTGTTTGGAAGGGTGGGAGGGCCTCAGTTTCAAAAATCTCTGTGCAGCCCACACTTACCCTGCAGCAGTTGTTCCTGTCCCATGGGGCTGGCTCCCTACTCTAGGCATTGTGACCTATCACTTGGGGTCACAACACTGCTCAGGTTTGTCCCAGCTGTCCCTTGATCATGACGCAGCAGTGGCTGGGCCAAATTTGAGTGTCACTGCAAGTGAGTGCAGATCACAACATTACTTACTGCAATTCCATGGGTTTGGGGAGGGTGTAGTCTTCTGAGGGGCCTGAGCTATGGCCCCATTAGCCCATCCATTAATATGGGCCTGCATACTACGATGCCTCCGTTCCCAAAATTCACTGGGAAACAATTCCCCCTATCCTCCATTCCACTGGATAAGATTGCAGAATTAGCTCCACTATAGAAACCTGACACCCTTCTCTAAAGCGTCAGGTATTGGGCATGATCAGAGGCAGAATATCAGATGATTTTTAAAGCTACAGGAAAAAAATCAGAAGGCATCAAATTCAAATTAAACAAAAAGACAAAACATTAAAAATGGGGAGGAAAAGGAGATAGTTTTCTTAGAACTTGCTGTAACAGGACATTATGGAGGCAAATAGTTTAATGCAGAGGTTCTCAAACTGTGCTCCATGGACCACCAGTGGTCCGCGAGCTTCATTCAGGTGGTCCGCGGATAGTTCCCTGTGAGGTGCGTGCCTGGGTAGCTGCACAAGAGAGAATGATGGGCCACCCACCTAATTAGTGGAGCCGCACAGTCATGGCTCCACTAATTAGGTTCCTGCACCCTGGAAAAGATGCACACGTTTGAGAATCACTGGTTTAGTGATATTGAAAAGAGAGGTTAGATATGAAAATGAGTAAGAATTGCATCTGTAGTGATGCAACCTAAATTAAAAGTTATAAGGGCTGCTGATCCCCACACTTCAGGGAATAATCTGAGCAGCAACTGGGATCAGGATGAAATTTCTTTATCACAATGTTACAAAGTTATGTGCATCACTGAGGGAGTGGGCTGACATATCTGTCATTATCTAACATAGAAGTTACCAGAATAGATAGATCACTGATCTGTTCTGCTAGAGGAGGAGCCAGGATACTGGACTCAGTGGACCCCTGATCTGGTCTGGTCTGGTTCAGCAGTTCCTATGTTCTCAATCCCAACTGAACATCTTCAGAAATTAATTCAGGGAAGGGTTTGCATCAACTTGCACATAAACATCTCTGGTTCAATCTTTGCACTGTGGCTCCACTGCTTGGAAAGAAAGGGACAGTTATTGTCTGATCTACATGGTGACTGGACAGCCGAAGAACAGCTCCAAGGGGTAGTTTGTAGAAGCACTGACTGAGGGAGGGCCAGGGCTCACAGTCTGACCCAAAAACTCTAAAGGGGAAAAGAACACACAGCTTCACACCCTTACCTGCCTTCTGCAGCTGCTCTTCTACAATACGTAGTCCCAGCTGCACAGCTGGTTTTATTTTATCGAAGGTCCATGGAAGATCTGAGTGATTCTGCTGCATCACATTGATTACATAATTGTCCTTGTCACACTTGCTCTCACCAACCTGCCATGGCAGCTGGAGACAGAGGAGCAGTGGCCAGAGGTCCAGACCCAGCATTTGTTGCCTCATTACTCCTCTCAGTTTAGACCCATTGCCCAATGCTCCCACAGACATACGCACTACATTGCTGTTGTTCCTGGATAGGCTGAAACAAAGATTTCTGTTGTATATCCACCGATCAGCTATACCGTCTCTCTTTCACCCCTTCACTCTCTCCCCTTTTCTGCCTCCACCTCCACCCACACCCATCTACCCTAACTGGCACTTCTGCTTGTGAAGAATTAAAAGCAACAGAACTCAGGAAAGGAGAGAGACCAAAGGTTGCTTTGTATGTTTGCTCATGAAAAGGTTGAGGCTATAAAAGAGAGATATTACTGGCACCTTGTCTGATAAGGACAATTCAACTTTGCATCACAGTGAACTGATGGATAGAGAAGAGAAAGAAAGAGGGGCCAACTGGATTGTAAAAGGAGGCCATTTAAAATGGATATAAAGTAAAAGATCCATTAAAGCCCCAGAGGAACACAGATGGTTGCTTTGTGTTTGTTTTGCCCTCCCATGTCACCTCTTTTGGCTGTGCCCCTATGTTTGGGGGTTATTATATCACTCTATCTAATTTGTATGTCTTTTCATTCCTTTAGTTTTTCCCATCAAAATGATTTTTAGTGCTGGCAAAAAATGTCTGACTGAAAACCTCCAGGATCAGCAAAGAATCCATCTTTTAGGAATCCCCCAATATCACCCTAGGCAATGTACTCCAACTCTGCTATAGAGAAAAACCTCTAGGGGAATGCACTTTTCAGAGTCTATTGAGGCCTTGGCCTGTCTCCTGAGACTACCAAGGAGGGGGCCAATTGTGTTAATTGTTTTTGTGATGTGCCTGCTAAGAGTCATACAGGGACCTGATCCCTGCAGGTCACAGATTTGACATGGGCGACCAAAGCCAAACCTCAAATCATTCAGAGGTAAGAAGGCAGTGTTCTTGAGTGGATCCTCTCAAAAACACATCCTGAGAATGTTCTCAAATCAGGGGGTAAGAAAAGGTAAAAAAAAAATCTACCGTCCCTGGCTAGTCTGACAAGGGAGAAAAGGAAATAGAAAGGTAAGGGGGGCCAACAGCTCTTAAGGCAGATTAATACTGAATCCATATTTTACTGAATGTGATGGATCTTGCATGTTGGGACGAATGGACATCCATAGCAGCTACTACCTGTTCACCAGAACCTGGAGTGAAGCCCCACTGAAGACTAAATAAACTTTTATAACTTTCCAGAGATTATTTAAAAACAAAACAAGGAAATTAAACATCATCTGTGCAAATAGTGTTTGTGGCACAGACCAACTGAACTGAAACCAGAATTTTCTCGGTTTATCTCATTATAAAAGCCTGTATTTAAAAGAGCACTGTATATTGTATACCTGTTTACAGGAGCGGAGCCAGGGTTTTTGGCGCCCTAGGCGCAGGGCTGGCTCGCCGGTCCTGCGGCTCCGGTGGACCTCCCACAGGCGTCCCTGCGGACGGTCCACTGGTCCCGCGGCTCCGGTGGACCTGCCGCAGGCGTGCCTCCGGATGCTCCACCTGAGCCTCAGGACCAGTGGACGCCCCGCAGGCACACCTGCGGGAGGTCCACCGGAGCAGTCTGCCGCCCTCCCAAATCCTGGTGCCCTAGGCAACCGCCTAGGTTGCCTAAATGGAAGCGCCGACCCTGCCTATTTACAAAATCCGTGTAATATTTTATATGAGCTTACCCTTAATGCCAAATAAATGCTTCACTGTTATTTATCTTTGGAGGGAGGGGGAGATAACTCAATGTCAGCAGCCAGGTTTATGAGCAAACCATATTACTCTATCCAGCACTTATAAGTGAGCCTAGAATTGCAAACCAGCACATTCAACGAACCCTGTGCTTATAAACAGTAATGTAGGAACTCTAAAATAACAAGCTGGAATAGAAGTATGAGCATAGGAGTGGATGGATGGACCATGAGATTGGGAATGGAAGATGGAGCCTTTCATGTCTAGTTTATTGGCTCAACTCTGGCTGTTCTGGGGTAATTACTCACTGAGGGTCTGAGCTTTCTCCCACTAAAGTCAATGCGAGAAGGCTTTAGGCCTAAATTCTCTTCTTAGTCTGCCAACTGGAAGCAGTCAGCAAATACTAGTAAAGTTACTGGAATTAAGTATGATACATTTGCTCTGAGTTTTTCTCTCTTATTCTTCTGGAAAATTCATAGACACACAGAATAACAGAAATCAGAGCAGAATACCTATTGAGTCGTTCTGTCAGCTCCCTCAGCCCATCAAGATTGATCCCTGTAATATGTTCTCCAGTGTTTTGTCCAGTCCAGTTTTAACTTACTCAAGTAATGGGGCTTTCAACACTTCTCTTCAGAGACTAATTTTATTATAAACATTATTAGAAGTACAAGAACATTGTGCAGTGGTTAGAATATGGCAGACATGGTGCAATAAGGTCCCTTAGCCTAGAGAGCTCACATTCTAAAGGAGGAACTGGGAACAGACAACTTAATAGAGCTCATTGTTAACATTTTTTCTGATATCCATCCTAATCTTCCTTTTCTTAATTATATCCCACTACATCAATTTGTACCTCCTTAGGCTACTCATCATAATTCCACTCCCTCCTTGGAAGGTGGAGACCAGAGGAGTAATAGGCACAAGAAAGTAACTGAGGGTTCCTGAAAACTTATAGCCTAGGAATCAGTAGATGATGTGAAAATACCAGCTGAACGTAGCAGCAATCAATCACACAAACATGGATGTTGATATCACTTCTGTGGCCCTAATATTTCTGAGGGGTGTATGAACTCACATCCTGCATTTTAAGGAACATCTCTTATTTGCTGCCTAATGTCCCACATTCTGTCTGAGCTACTAAGGAACATTCAATCAGCTAAAAGGTATGTTTTCAAACAACAGTTATGTCGAGAATCATATACTGCTATGCAAATATCTGATTTTATACTACGAATGAAACATTGTGGTATAGTGTCCTATAAAAATAAATTTTTCACTGAATGTTTCTTACAATTGTTTATTTCTTCAGAGTTGCCAACTTTTGTGATTTCATTGTGTCTTGAATTTGTAGTGTTTTTCCCCCCTGAAAACTCCAGATACTGGTATCTTGATATTACATGAGAATCTCAGCTTTAATTTTTTTAAAAGTAAGTTTCTTGCTCTCCTAGATGCAGAGGCAAAGCTTAAACATGAGACACAAGTGCACCAAAAGGCTCAAAAGCCAGAAGGCAATTAAAAAGAACCAAATATTTATTTTTTTAAATAATTCTTGGGAGGCTGAACTCATGATTTGTATATGTTTGGATTGGCAGTACCATTTCCTTCATTATGGATGGCTATGTTACATAGAATTTGTTTAGAAAATTTCATGTTTTGGTGGCATTTAACCCCTCCAGCTTTGGCCTAGGACAGTGGTTCTAAATCTAGTTACCATTATGGGCTCAATGTGTTATGTGGGCCACCTCCACACAATATATATACTACCTTTATGGCCCTGAGGATGTCACATGGGCTGAAGCTGTGTGCTGATTGAGCCGCAAGCAGGCCGCAGGTTGAGAACTACTGGCCTAGGGGGTGTAAGATGTAACAAGATCTCACACACCCCTTTTTTTCTGCATTCTGTCCTCATATGACACAGCTGACAGGCGCGGCTCCAGGCACCAGTGCACCAAGCAGGGGAGGCAGCCTGGCGGTTGCTGTGAGGGAGGCAGACTTCGATGGCATGCCTGCGGGAAGTCCACCGGTCCCGCGGCTTTGGCGGTAATTCGGTGGCGGGGATGCCGAAGGCACGGGACTGGTGGACCTCCCACAGGCATGCCGCCGAATCCATGTTACCAGCAGACTTCCCACAGGTGTGCCACTGAAAGCCGCCTGCCTGCCATGCTTGGGGAGGCAAAATACATAGAGCCACCCCTGAGAGCTGAGATTCTTTTCAAGTGTCCTTGATCATCTTAACTCCAGTAGCTTTTTCCCATATGTAGTATGTTCAAAAATAAACAGTTGTATTTGCAGGTAAGTCAATAAAAAATGCTACTGTTTTAGTTTATTTATTCAGTGTTGTTAGATGCCAGAATCAAAATGTCACTATAGTCTTAAAAAGCAAACCTGTGACAGTAATGCAGTGTCCAAGTTTATTTGCTCTCAGTGGTGCCTTGATCCAATATGACTAGTTAAAATATGATTTTTCTAACTGCCAACATTCCAAAATCCATCTAGGATCTGAAATTCAAACTTTTTCTGACTCTTAAATCATCAGTGGTAATAAGGATTCTACTATCCAGATCTGGCAGACAGCATTGTTGATGATAAGCAAAGCATAGCAGAAGCTGCACTGGCTTTTCAGAGCTAACTTTATTTCTAATTAAAGTTGACTGATAGATTATAGGGAGAAGGTTTGTGGAGACACATGTCATTATTACACAGCAATTTTTCTGTCCATAGCCATGTTTCACTTGTTGGAGCCTGACATGCTGAGAATAAAGGTTCTGATTCTCCCATATGGAGCTCTTTGGACCCTTTTTGAAACATGTGACCAGGCCAATGTTACATAGGAAAGAGAACAGGGAGAGAGTCCTCAGCTCAAAGTGACAGGCAGAGATTTTTTAAAAATCAATACAAAACTCAAGCTCATCCAGTGTCCTAAAATCCATAATGAATCAAACAGCTGCATAATCTAAATGGTAAGAAAAAAATGTAAAGACTAGTAATTTCTCTCCTCTTCCATCTTTGTAGTTTACAGCCAAAACCCATCTTTCCTTTGGCCAGAAGGAGTCACCCTTATTTAAAAAAAAAAAATTTCTGCAGTTTTCAGACTATGTATCCCTACCGTAAGATGTGTTTGGGACCAATACTGTAGAAAAAAAACTTGCTCATATGACTTTGGCTTCCTTTCTTTGTACATGTGTCTAAGCAAGGCATCAGAGAGGCAAAGTCTATAGGATACTGGCCCCAGAACTGCACATTTTTCAGAAAGCCTATAGGATTCTCACCCTGACTCCTGCACTGCTATCAATGTTTGCCAAACTGACACTGGCACTGTCTTTGTGAACAATGTTTTATGCTGTCTGGATGCACTCCACTTCCTGTCTCTCTTTTCTCTCCCTTACTTCTTTTCTCTTTCCCTTCTTTCTCTTTTTTCCTTATTCTCCATCCTTACCCTCTACTCTTCATTTTTTAATTTAAAAGCTTATTGTGTTCCCATACTTATTTCTATGTTTAGCCCCACTTGCAGGACTTCCCCTTTTGCTGCTATCAGTACACATAAATTCACTGTCTCCCAGCAATTCTGTGTGGGAATAAACAAGATCATCAGTCACACTAAAAGTACATGGCCTGGGAGATAATGCAGATGAGTAATACACTGTTGTTGCAGCAGTATGCCATCAATATTAATAAAGAAGCCAGATTTCTCAATCTGGCACTACATTTTAAAAAAGGTTTGTTGGCATTTAACATGGAGAACAAGACTACTACATGTACCTCCTTTGATCTGACTTTCCATAGTATTTTCTACACCTAGTTTTCCTAATTTAAAAAAAAAGTTAATATGGTGCTGATAAAACATGCTGGATTAAATAATAATATGCCTTTCAAGATGAAGTCCTGTATTTCAGCCTGATCCAAAGCCCAGTGAAGTTAATGGAAAAACGCCCATTGACTTAAATGGATTTTGGATCCGGCCCTTTATGCATGGAACCCTTTACACCACTAGCTGCAGTACTACAATCTACCAGCTATTTGCCACCAGTTTATGTCCCTCAGCCTTGACATGAAGGGAACATCTCTGGGAGTTAAGAGAGGAATTCAGTCTCCATGGTCCATTCAGTTCTTAGCCTTTCTGCTGCGATGGGCAATAATGATGTCAATGAGCCCTGTTTGTGATGGCAGTTTCTCTGATTTGAACAACTGACTAATTGTAACTGAGAAACCACCAGCTTATTATTAATGAAAGAAAGGACACGGTACCTATTTTACACTAAGCAAATCTCTTCTAAATGGTGATATGAATGCCTGTGCACTGCTGGAAGTAACTTTGCATATGTATATATGCTGTGTTACAACATGTTAAGAGTAACACAGAGTGGTTAGCAAACCAAATTTCACTAGCATAGACTAGTGGTTTTTAACTTTTTCTCATTTGCAGACCTCCAAAAAAATTTTGAATGGAGATGCAGACTGTTTGGAAATCTTAGACACAGTCTGCAAATCCCTACAGGTCCACGGACCACAAGTTGAAACTACCGTTCTATGGTAACGACAACCTTTCACAGACCCCTAAGACAGACCCAAAAGGGTCCATGGGCCACAGGTTGAAAACCACTGATATATAATGTCTAAGTGTCACAACTTTAGTTGTACAACTCACTTAAAAGATATCTGTAGTATTTTGACTGAAATAAGCTAGCAGTCAATAGGATTAAACTGGATCTTGTAAACAAATTCCCACATATGCACTAGATCTCTCATTATCTTATTTTTCTCCTTTTTTACTTCCTTCCCTAAGATCCCTCTAGTGCTGGAATGTAGGTATGATAGTTAGTCATTCCTGCAGTATTCAGTTAGCATTAGATACAACACTTCCTCTCTCCTTGGAAAAAATAAAAGCTTATTATAAACCAGTTGCTAAATATAGTGTCAATCTCTAAGCAAATAATCTTTCCTATGTGGCCTTTTTCCAATGCTTAGCTTCATCCTTGGTTTTATAGACCTTTCTTGATCAGTTATTCATATTTCCGCTTATCTATGTGCATTTGGATAGCAAAGAGAAGTTCTCATGTGTTATACCATTCATCATCCAATAGTTTCCCTTTTTTCCTGGAGATTGATTGTATTCTATTATCTGTTACAATATCTTTAGATATTTTTTTCTTCAAAGACATTTGTTTAGAAATGCGTGATTATTTCTGTGCTGATAGAAAGGGAGGACACTGCTGGAAACATTGATATCTCTGAGTTACTGCCTGATCATTAACTGATCTTATCTCCAAGACTGTATTTCCCCATCAGCCCTTTGGTAGTTCTATTAGAGTAAATGGTGCAGATGATATTATTTCTTTCTGAACTTTGTCACTTTGATCATCATTTTCATATTTAGGTGCATAAATCATATGTAGGCACTTAAATAGAAATGCCCTGGTAATTCAGCAGATATCTGTTGATATGCAGATGATAATTCCAATTAAGTATCTTTCAGGTTATTCAACATTTCATTTAATTTTATAAGGGATGGCAATGAACTGTTTACAAGAGTCCAAGTCTCTCATATCTGTGTATGTTTATATTTGTCCACTGGATGTTTTGCTACTACTTTTGGAGATATCCACTCAATCAATGGTTTCATGTATGGTATCAAACAGAGCTTGATCTAAATGATTTCACTGGAACGTCATGGGAGCACAAAAAGTCCCATGATTAGGGTTTAAATGAGCTGTTACCCCTCAAGGAAGAGTTGTTGGGGTCATTGTGGATAGGTCTCTGAAAACATCTGCTCAGTGTGCCATGGCAGTCAAAAAAACTAAGAAAATGTTAGGAACCATTAGGAAAGGGAGAGATGATAAGACAGAAAATATAATCATGCCACTGTATAAAGCCATGGTACCCCCGCACCTTGAATACTGCATGCAGTTCTGGTTGCCCCATCTCAAAAAAGATATATTAGAATTGAAAAAAGTACAGAGAAGGGCAACAAAAAATTAAGAGTATGAAACAGATTCCATATGAGGAGAGATTAAAAGTCTGTGATGTGTCCGTTTAGAAAAGAGACGACTAATGGGGCATATGACAGAGGTCTATAAAATCATGAACAGTGTGGAGAAAGTGAATAAGGAAGTGTTATTTATGCCTTTCCTGGTTCTTTTTTTATGTGGTCACACAATGACATTAATAGGCAGCCAGTTTAAAAGAAACATTAGGAAGTACTGCTTCACACAACACACAGTCAACCTGTGGAAAAGGAATATATCTTCCTGTTCTAGGGTTTTCTTGGCTGTCTGTACAGCTCTCTCAGCCTCTCCATTCACTTCTGAGCAATATGGGCTGCTAGTAATATGATCAAAATCATGTTTTGTTCAGAATGACTTAAATTCTGCTGCAGTCAATTGTGGTCCATTGTCCATCCCTTGTTGTTCTGGAATGCTAAAATGAGCAAAAGTGCACTTCAGTTTCTTGTGACATGTCTCTCAAGTACATTATCTCTCTATATATGGAAAAACAGTCCATTACGACCAGGTAATGATATCCTCTGTATTCACATAAATCTGAAGCTAGTCTCTTCCAACGTCTGTTTGGTAGATGTGTTGTGATTTAATGTTCTTTGTGTTGTGTTGGTCTATTAGTTCTGCAATGTTCACATGCAGATACTTTATTGTTTATAACCTTGCTGATGTCAAGCCACTGCACTGGCTGGTTGGCCCATATATGGCATTTAGTTAATCCTTGATGTCCTTCATGGATGCGGTTTAATATTTCTTCTGTCATTTCATTTGGAATTACAATGCAGTTGTCTTAATCTTGAGTCCCTTCAATTTACTTAACTGTCTACGTACCACAGAGTAACCTCTTATCAGTTCCTTAGTATCCTTTATAGTTGAGCCAGCCAACCCTAATGTAATTTAGAATTTACTGAAGTTGCATGTCTGTTGAGGTTGCTTTTTGTAGCCTCATTTCTGACACTGATCTGTGTGCATCGCTGTATGCCTTTACATCATCTTTGAGATCACAAGTAGCTGAGTGTGTGAGAGTCATACGATCACATTCATCACTTTTACAAGACTATGGTAAATTTTGTACAGAATATGCCTTGTGAGGTAACATTTGAAAATTCATAATCTGCTGAACATTGAAATATATGTAGCAACACTGTATGTGAAGTTATGATACTCTACTCTATGATTGTTACTGAAATGTGTTGTAACTCTGGGTAAAGCCCATAAACCAGTTTTTCAGAGACAAAGACACACTGGCCCCTGCGACGTGTTAAAAAAACTATCAACTGCTTAAGCAACCATTCTCCAGCAGGAGGAAGGTGTGAATGCAAAATTTACATTGCATCACAGGAATATTTCAAGCCTCACATCCACAAGAGACTGCTTTTCACCTACACCCTAGCTGGGGATAATCCTCAAAGAAGGGAGAGGGATATAAGAATGAGAGACAGTGACTTCCAATTCACCTCTCCTCCTCCCATCTCTCTGCTCGTGACATCAGTGAATACCAGAGAGACTCTTAAGCAAGGGGGAAGGGGGCAAGGGAGGAGTTCCAGGCTGAAAAGAGGATCCAGTCTGTGAAATTTACTGCTGCATATGGTGAGACAAAATCTAATGCTTTTAAGTTCACTTGTTAAATTAGGTTTTAACTTGCATTTTGCTCTTTTATTTTCTTTTGTAGCCAATCCTGACTTTTATGCATCATCACTTGTAATCACTTAAAATCTATCTTTCTGTAGTTATTAAACATATCTTATTGTTTTGTCTTAACTAGTGTTTGAATTAAAGTGTGTGGGATAACAAGGCTGGCACATTATCATTTTCCTTTGATGAAATGATGGACTTTCTATGAACCTGTACTGTTCAGGAGGGTGCTGACCTGCACAAGATGCACATTTCATGGAACAAGGCTTGGACTAAGAATTTGCGAGTATTGCCCTATATGTAATTCATGAGTGAATGGTCAGAGTGCTCATGTATTTAGCTGGGAGTGAATTTACATGCTGAAGACTGCGTGAGCAGGCCAGGACTGGCTGTTTATATAGCAAAGCAGTGTAAAGGGCACCCCTGGCTAGAGAACTGAAGGGGCTCAGCTATTCAACAGTCCAAATCATACCCTGGGTAACATCACAGTGTGATGCTGGGTTCCATGACAGAATGTCTGCTACTACCAGATTTTTCTCAGGAACATATTTAGAAGTTGGGTTAAATCACACTAACCTTATCAATAGACGTTGACATCTTCGCAGGGCTTGATCCAAATCTTTTCCACTGATGAGGGTTTTATGGTCTTTTATCACTGTAAATTAATCCCATCCACACAGATATCTGTAAAAGTTTTCATATGCCCATAGACTTGCCAGGCCATTGTTTTCATTCACTCTGTATAACTTTTCTGCTTCTGTGAGTGTGCGAGAGCAAAACACAACTGATTTGCACACAGATTTGTGTTGTTGCAACAGTATACCACCTAGGCCATAGAGGTGTTTGCATCTACACTGACCATTGTGAGTTTGTTCGAGACAATGTCTTGATTTAGCCCCCATAGCCAAGATGCACTGGACAGTTCATGCAGTGATTTTGTCACTGTAGAAAGGTCTTCTAGGTATTGACCAAGGTAATATACCATGCCCAGTATGCTCTCAGTTCTGGTACATATGTGGGGGCACTTCATTCTCAGATTCCTTTTACTTTCCAGGCTCAGACCAATTCCATCTTTCTTTATTGACTGTCCCAAAAGCTCAGTTTGGGGTAGGTGGAAAACACACTTTTCTTTAACTTCAGTCTGGTCTGACTGATTAGGCTGAGGGCTTTATTGTAGGTTTTGTTGTGTTCTTCCATTGAAGATCCATATATCAAAACATTGTCCATGAAAACTACAACTCTGTTTGTGTTTGTTAACAGTTCTGCAATCTTTCTTTGGAAAATTTCAGGTGCACTGGTAATCCAAAAGGTAATCTTCGAAAGTAAAATCTCCCAAAGTGTTTGATAAATGTGTCAATTCAGCACTTTTTTTGGCTAGAGGAATTTGCCAGAGTTGGCTTGAGGCATTCAGCTTGGGAGAACACTTTAGTTCCTTTCATTTTGGGAAGGAAATCATCCAGAGCTGGGAGAACATATTTTTCTCTCCCAATTGCTTCATTAAGTCTTTTAAGATCCACACAGATTCATATTTTTCCACTTTTCTTTATAACTACTACCATTGGGGCATACCATACTGTTGGTCTTTGAAAGTTGTTTCTCTGGCCCATGTGTTCGGAGTACTTTCAGGGCTAGTCAGGGCTGTGTCAGGTGACTTCCATTCTGGGAGGGGTTGAAAGTTAGATGGTCTGCTTCTGTATCATTTAAAAGTCACTAGTGTTTCCATGAATATTCAGTTTCACTCTCCAGGCAGGCTCTGTGTCATGAGATGTGATAGATGACAGAAGCAATGGATTTTGATTGTCAATAATATGAGTTAACACCCTGACTGCTTTGGTGCAACAAACAACTGCAAAATGTCCATATTTGTGCAGAGTTGGAGAAGCCATGTTGGTCCTAGGATATTAGATGTACAAGGTGGGTGAGGTAGTATCTGTTATTGGACCAAATTCTGTTGGTGGGAGAGACAAGGTTTTGAGTTTATGCAGAGCTCTTCTTCAGGTCTGGGGAACTAATTCAGAGTGTCACAGCTAAAGACAAGATGGAACAGATTGTTTAGCACATATTTCAAGGGACTGTATGAGGTGAAGTGGCCCATTAACACTTCACTTACACCATTTTAATAAGCCATAAAGCTAATGTCTATTTGGACCATGATTTTTAGTGTCTAGCAAAGTTAAGAATTTAAGCTCCCAGACTTGCCTTTTTAAAGTTTTGTGCAGGTTTCCTTTGAGGACAACAATTTATATCACTTGCTGGGATAGCTCAGTGGTTTGAGTATTGACCTGCTAAACCCAGGGTTATGAGCTCAATCCTTGAGGGGGCCACTTCAGGGCCTGGGGCAAAAATCAGTACTCGGTCCTGCCTAGTGAAGGCAGGGGGCTGGACTCAATGACCTTTGGGGGGAGGGGATAGATCAGTGGTTTGAGCATTGGCCTGCTAAACCCAGGCTTGTGAGTTCAATTCTTGTGGGGGCTATTTAAGGGAATGGGGTAAAAACCTGTCAGGGGATTTGTCCTGCTTTGAGCAGGGGGGTTGGACTAGATGACCTCCTGAGGTCCCTTCCAACCTTGATATTCTATGAACCCACTAACAACCCCCTCAGTTGCTCTCCTGCTTCCTTTCTTCCCTATGACTGGAGGAAAGTTAATGGACCATTTGAGGAGGAACTCACCTACAGTAACTCCTCACTTAAAGTCCTTCCAGTTAACGTTGTTTCCTTGTTATGCTGCTGATCAATTAGAGAACATGCTCGTTTAAAGTTGCACAATGCTCCCTTATAACATTGTTTGGCTGCCACCTGCTTTGTCCACTGCTTGCAGAAAGAGCTGGTGTTGGGGGCTTGGAACCAGGGTTGACAGGCCTCCCATCAGCTCCCTGCTCCCCTAGGTTCCCTGTGCGGCAGCCGCCCAGCAGGCTATCAATTGGCGGCAGTTCAGCTGTCCTTCCCCACACTGCCATGAGTTGCTCCTGCCCTCTGCCTTGGAGCTCCTCCCAGGAGCCTCCTGCTTGTTGTGCAGGGTGGGGGTGGGGGACTGTCAGGGTGTCCCTCTCCCCCCTGCTTCTGCCCATCTCCATAAAGCAGAGGGGGGACACAACAAGGCTCAGGATGGAGGGAGCTTTCTGGCAGCAGCAGCTGTCTCAACTTGCTGATCTACTTAAAAAAGCAATTATCAGAGAGGTAACCGTGTTAGTCTGGATCTGTAAAAGCAGCAAAGAGTCCTGTGGCACCTTATAGACTAACAGACGTTTTGGAGCATGAGCTTTTGTGGGTGAATAGCCACTTCATCAGATGCATTTGACGAAGTGGGTATTCACCCACGAAAGCTCATGCTCCAAAACGTCTGTTAGTCTATAAGGTGCCACAGGATTCTTTGCTGCTTTTAAAAAAGCAATGTACTTAGAGGAGATCAGCGTACTTAAAGGGGCTCTCTCTCATAAACAGTTTGTGTCTCTGTCTGCCATGCTGTCTCCCATCCCTCCATTTGTGCTGCCTTGTAGAGTGTGTGGCTACATTAACAACGTGTTAACCCTTGAGGGCTCAGCTGTTCTAGTTTATTATTTAGCAGTAAGGCATTCCCTGGGAAATATCCCACCCTTTTCCACCCACTGACTTCACCACCTCAACCAAGCTTCACAATCATCATTATTATATACAATATTAAATTGTTTGTTTATATACTGTATATATAATATAGTCTTTTGTCTGATGAAAAAAAATTCCCTGGAACCTAACCCCCCCCCCATGTACATTAATTCTTATGGGGAAATTGGATTTGCTTAACATCATTTTGCTTAAGGTCACATTTTCCAGGAACATACCTACAACGTTAAGCAAGGAGTTACCGTATTGAGTTGTCTGTAAAGGTCTGCGAACACTGATGGCACTGAAGAGTACAGTGATGACGTCACATACCACACACTAATACATGTCATGACATCACCACTGAATCATTTGTTCCCGGGGACAAAATCAGTAGTTCCCTGTTCTGATTTCATTATTTAGTGTTATATCCTATGTAGAGCCTCTCAGCATGTTGTCAAAGGACGTTACTTTGTTCTCGCCTGACAAAAGCACTGGTGTTGTACCACGGCCCCAAGTTTTCTGCTGCACAATCACACTATGAGCAACCCCAGGCACTGAAAAACCATGAGTCAGACACCAAAAATCTGTTCTCTTCGCTTTCTTCATTGATGAGCCTCTCAAGCGGACCTGGGTCCTGTTTTTGAGCTTGTCTCCAGACCCCTGAAGGCCGGGTTTATATTACACATGAAAACTCACAGTCTCATCTCAACCGCTCGTCCCCAGAGCCGGGACATTAACCCAAAATAAATAAATAATTATTGTGACACTGTGGCGATAAAATCACACCCTGCCCCTTGGGTTGCTATGGAGATAAGCGCGAGCCGCACCGGAAACGTCCCTTCTCAAACTCTCCCCGGAGAATCGAGCGGCTCCTCTTTCGCGCCAGCCACGGGATCGGGGCCGGAACTGTGAGCTGGGACGTGAGTTCCAGCCGGGCCCTATTCGGTGTCTCACTTACTCAGTCTCCACTGCCCCCCCCCGTGGCGTTACCGGGGTAACGGAGTCATTGGAGCAGCGAGGAGCCCAGGGGCAAGATGGTGAGGGACAGGGCGGGAAGGGGGTCGCCGCTTGTGGGACGCAGGAGCGGGGAGGTCTGACGCCCCCCCAGCGCCTCCCCGCTCTCACCCCGTCTCCCCTCTTCTTTCTGCCCCTCCAGATGCTCTCCCGGGCCAAGCCGGCCGTGGGGAGCGCCCCGCCGCAGGGCGACAAACGGAAGAAGAAAGGCAAGAAAGTCCCGCAGCTGGAGGAGCTGCTGGCCCAGAGGGACTTCACCGGCGCCATCGCCCTGCTGGAGGTAATGGGGAAGGGGGCTCGGCCTACGAGGCTTTGCGCTTCCGCAGCTAATGGGCTAACTCCGCCAGTCTCCCAGGCAACGGGGGTGCGAGTGGGAGGGGCCGCAGGTCACCGGGTCCACATTCCCCCCGTTCTCCTGCCAGTGCAGGATTGGTCCCCAGTGCACAGCCCCCGGGGCCTTGCCCAAACCCTTCTCCCAGTGACTAGGGTGACGAGACTCTTTCTGGCAGACTGTTCCCAATTGCAGCAGAGCTCCTGGTTTGGAAAAAGTTCCAGCTTTTTCAACTAATTTGTCGTTTCTGTTCTTTCTCACACCCTAGATATGCCCCCTGCACCCGCCTGAATAATCACTCACCCTCCTTTACTTTTACAGCTTTACAATATTTGTACAGAAACTATGTGACTGGTTAGAAACTGCCTGTCCTTGAAAATGTGATATTCACACCGTCTGACTTCAGTGTCCAGAGTTGTCAAGCCAGCAGAAATCATCCTAATATTAATTTTATAAATTGATTTGTTTCACATGAGACACTCTGACAAAATTTGACAGCTGGTGTCATTTTTGCATCCCTTTATCTTTGAAGTTTAAAAGGCATGTGGGGGAACAAGATGAGGACACTGACCTCTGGATTGGATACTGTGCCTTTCACCTGGGAGACTACAAGAGAGCACTGGAGGTAAGATGAAGAAATCCTGCTTCCTGCTGGAGAGAATCAGGATGTTGTCCTAAAGTGGTGGCAGCAGGCAGGAGAGATGTTTTTTGGTGGTGCGGAAGAAATGGGTCAGGCCACTTGTGTATAAATCCAGCAGCAATAGAGCAAACTATACAGAAAGGCGGTTTGGATTAGGGAAATAGGAGTTTCTACACTGAAACAGTCTATTGGACCAGCATCCTAGTTAATTTTTGCCCCAAAGCCTAAATTGTCCTTTTCTTAATTTCATGACAGTTGTTCTAACATTCTTTTCCCTATTTGGTGTGTACACCTTCAGAAAATAATATGTGGAAAGTTATTGTTTGAGCTGGGTGGAACCTTGTTACGGGTTGAGTTAAAACCTTGTTGAAATTGATGGGCGTGAATTCACTCCTTAGTTATCATAACTGTAAGGATAAATTAACCACAAACCCCCATCTAAAACTAAAGGGTTATGTGAACCCACTGAACAAGTTTGGACTGTATGGGCATGGTGTATGTGTGCGCTAAATATTGTTTTTGCTGGGGGTTGGGGACAGACCGTGTGTGTGTGTTTGTGTGTGTGTGCACCCATGCGTAGGACGAGAGAGACAGAGACTACCTGGAAAAATCCAAGCAAAAGTTATAACCAAATGAGACCCTGAGGGAAACTTAGAGAGAGATTCTGGGATGCTGGTTGAAAAGATGCTAGGAATTGTAAGCTAAGAAACTCCTCGTTTTGCCTTTGGTTAATCCTGTATTTGGAAAAGCAGGACTTTCATGCAATCTTGTTTATTTACAAGGAATGTACACAGGAAATATGAGATTCCATCTTCAATACTTCCATCAGGAACGTCCCCAGGGCCCTGAACTTTGAATACCCATTCAGGTCAAAAAGAGGCAACACAGTCATATCCCCATCTTCAATATTTAGCCAAGTGGTGGTAGTACATATTTAATTCTTTTAAATCTTTTTTTCTTAGTCCCTCTAACCCCTTAATTGATTTTGTTGCTCTTCTATGAATTTTCTGATGACTCCATAAAACCTCCCTTTTACCTCACAAAGAGTTTTCAAAGTTATTAGAAAATATGTTTATTCAAGTAATCTATAGATTATCAAGTTGCTTGCATCATATAGTGCCTATTGTACTCCATTTGGGTAAGAAGGTGACCCTATGGAATTTTGCCTTCTCCCCACAACTCTTCTGCCTCTCCTGCTGCAAAATAGAATTTGCTGCCAGTCCTGGATCACTGAGCCCATACTCTGTTATAGAATCATAGAATATCAGGATTGCAAGGGACCTCAGGAGGTCATCTAATCCAATACCCTGCTCAAAGCAAGATCACTCCCCAGACAGATTTTTACCACAGTTCCCTAAATGGCCTCCTCAAAGATTTAACTCAGAACCGTGGGTTTAGCAGGCCAATGCTCAAACCACTAGTTGTGCCCACACATTGCTCTCTCTTGACATCTAGCAAAACCTAAGTCTGCTTCTGTTGACTATCTTGCCTTGTGTCATTCTGAAATGAGCCTTCACAGCCTATTAATTTGTTTCTATACCCTCCCATTTTCACACTTCCCTTTAGCCTTGGGAAAAACACTAAAGTAAATTCATAGAACTAGGGATCACAGGGGAAAAAACATCCATCTATAGTTTTAGAGAATATGCTGTGAAACTATGATGACTTTTCCCCTTATAGGTGGAGTTTTTTGCTCACACGTACAGGGTTAAATGGGTTTCCAGTCTTGAGTTGGAATCATAGAATATCAGGGTTGGAAGGGACCTCAGGAGGTCATCTAGTCCAACCCCCTGCTCAAAGCAGGACCAATCCCCAACTAAATCATCCCAGCCAGAGCTTTGTCAAGCCTGACCTTAAGAACATCTAAGGAGGGAGATTCCACCACCTCCCTAGGTAACCCATGCCAGTGCTTCACCACCCTCCTAGTGAAAAAGTCTTTTCCTAATATCCAACCTAAACCTCCCCCACTGCAACTTGAGACTCCTTGTTCTGTCATCTGCTGCCACTTAGAACAGTCTAGATCCCAGGGGCGGCTCTAGGCACCAGCAAAGCAAGCAGGTGCTTGGAGCAATCCATTTGCAGGAGCGGCAGCCTGCAGGGATCTAGCCTGGGAACTGAGAACCAACAGGGGGCCCTGGGAGCTGTAGTTCCTTGGTTAGCTCCCTGCCTATAGAGCCAGCCCTGGATCAGGGGAAGAACTACATTTCCCAGCATTCCCTTGGCTGCTATCAACAGGAAAGGGAGGGGGAGGGAATATGGTAACTGAAACCTCATGCTGCAGCTTGCTGTGAATGGAGAGCTCACTGTTAGAGCGGGGTGGAACTGTGAATGGGAAACAAGTATGCCCGAGGAGTAGAAGGGGGGAGCCCAGAGCTGGGGCAGCATGGGGTATTGGGGGAGGAGAGCCCAGGGCTGGGGTGCGGATGATGGGGGAGAGTCCAGGGCTGGGATGGCAGAGGGGTGCAGGTGCGAGGAGGCCCAGAGCTGGGGTGGCAGGGGGTGCTGGTTGGCGGGGGAGAGCCCAGAGCTGGGGAAGCAGAGGGGTGGGGGGGGGCGTGGGGAGCCCAGAGCTGGGGTGGAGGCAGCCAAAAATTTTTTTTCTTTGGGCGGCAAAAGACCTAGAGCTGGCCCTACTAGATCCATCCTCTTTGGAACCCCCTTTCAGGTAGTTGAAAGTAGCTATCAAATCCCCCCTCATTCTTGTCTTCTGCAGACTTAACAATCCCAGTTCTCTCAGCCGCTCCTCATAAGTAATATACTCCAGCCCCCTATCAGATTTTTTTGCCCTCCTCTGGACTCTCCAATTTTTCCACATCCTTCTTGTAGTGTGGAGCCCAAAACTGGGCACAGCACTCCAGATGAGGCCTCACCAATGCTGAATAGAGGGGAATAATCACGTCACTCGATCTGCTGGCAGTGCTCCTACTTATACAGCCCAAAATGCCGTTAGCCTTCTTGGCAACAAGGGCACACTGTTGACTCGTATCCAGCTTATCGTCCACTGTAACCCCTAGGTCCTTGTCTGCAGAACTGCTGCCTAGCCACTTGGTCCCTAGTCTGGAGTAGTGCATGCGATTCTTCTGTCCTAAGTGCAGGACTCTCCACTTGTCCTTCTTGAACCTCATCAGATTTCTTTTGGCCCAATCCTCTAATTTATCTAGGTCCCTCTATATCCTATCCCTACCCTCCAGCGTATCTACCACTCCTCTCACTTTAGTGTCATCTGCAGTCTTGCTGAGGGTGCAATCCACGCCATCCTCCAGATCATTAATGAAGATATTGAACAAAACCGGCCCCAGGACCGACCCTTGGGGAACTCTGCTTGTTACCGGCTGCGAACTAGACATGGAGCCATTGATCGCTACCCGTTGAGCCTGATGATCTGTCCAGCTTTCTATCCACTTTATAGTCTATTCTTCCAGCCATATTTCTCTAACTTGCTGGCAAGAATACTGTGGGAGATCATGTCAGAAGCTTTGCTAAAATCAAGGAATAACATGTCCACTGCTTTCCACTCATCCACAGTGTCAGTTATCTCATCGTAGAAGGCAGTTAGGTTAGTCAGGTATGACTTGCCCTTGGTGAATCCATACTGACTGTTCTTGGTCACTTTCCTCTCCTCTAAGTGCTTCAAAATTGATTTCTTGAGGACCTTCCCCATGATTTTTCCAGGGATTGAGGTGAGGCTGATTGGCCTGTAGCTTCCCGGAGATGGAATATCCCTTCCCAACCAGCCCTGAATATGTCTACAAGATTTTTGAGGATATTTCATTTTACCCTTATTCTGGAACAACTTGCAGGGGACAGAAGTTAGAAGCAGGTGAAAATATCTCACTCAGTGAATTCTCTTCTCTACAGTTGCCAGAGATGCTTGGAATTGGTAGACCTCAACGTTTTCCATCAACTTAAATATTGGAATTGGATAGGCTAAAGGGCATGAGTTGGCAGTACTGAAACTTTCTTTAGTTGCATCTGGTAATATCTGCTTGTGGAGATGGAGAGACATTCTGTAAAAAATAATAATAATAAATTAAGTTTATTCTGTTGCATTGAATACTTTGTAAGGGCATACATTACTAAAAGGAAATCCAGGATAGATTTTAAATTTTGAACACTCTTGGATGCAAGAGTAAAAGAGGACCAGACACATCAGTAAATAAAATAATCCAGTCTGTCTAAATCTATTTCACTACCAGGTGGTGATGTTGATCCAGGCCTTTAAAAAGTGCCAGTATTTGTATTAATCTCTTCCGCTGTCTGCTAATAGAGGCATTAGGAGCTGGTCTGGGTGTATACACACATACATATACATGCAGACCAGCTTTTAACTTAAAATGGAAAGTGGCTTGGAATTTTTTTTATGCACATGTAGAAAAGTCTCAGTTTTTTTATCTGAGTATCTCTCCATCCATACAAGCAGATAGTTTCCAGATGTAACTAAAGATTGCACTGATTTTTGTCCTCACAGCGGTCTTTCACAAGGCACAGAGTTGCTTGATATTGTTTTTTAAAAAGAATTAAAAAAAAATCTGTTAAAGGCGCTGAGCATAATGTGCTTTGTACTACACAAATGACTGATGAAATTAAACAGTTTACATGGCAACATTCAAGCATATGGAATGAACATAAATGTAGAAGGAAATTAGAGGTGAGGTATTACATATCCAGTACCTTTGCATAACTGTGGCTGATTACGTTAAAATCTTAAATTGGGACTTCGTGTCCAACAGTGGTGTTGTAATACTTAACGTGGATTTTATTTTATTTATTTTTGCTATTATGGAATTCCTGATACTGTCTTTTTATGTCCATATTTTAGTCTGTGCTAAACTATGATTTACAGTTATTTAAAAAGGTATATACCGAAATCTACAATAGATGAGTTCCATTACTGAGTGGGATTTCTTGGCAGATATGTCACCTGAAGAGTGCATGCTAGGGTGTGACATTGTCATAACCTTAGTCCCAGATTTGGACCTTAGCGTCCAAAATATGGGGGTTAGCATGAAAACCTCCAAGCTTAGTTACCAGCTTGGACCTGGTACTTGCTGCCACCACCCAAAAAATTAGAGTGTTTTGGGGCACTCTGGTCCCCCTGAAAAACCTTCCCTGGGGATCCCAAGACCCAAATCCCTTGAGTCTCACAACAAAGGGAAATAATCCTTTTTCCCTTCCCCCCTCCAGGTGCTCCTGGAGAGATACACAGACACAAGCTCTGTGAATCCAAACAGAGTGACTCCCCCTCTCCGTTCCCAGTCCCGGAAACCAAAAGCACTTTCCTATTCCCCCAGAGGGAATGCAAAATCAGGCTAGCAAATTCAACACACACAGATCTCCCCTGATTTCTTCCTCCCACCAATTCCCTGGTGAGTACAGACTCAATTTCCCTGAAGTAAAGAAAAACTCCAACAGGTCTTAAAAGAAAGCTTTATATAAAAAGAAAGAAAAATACATACAAATGGTCTCTCTGTATTAAGGTGACGAAATACAGGGTCAATTGCTTAAAAGAATATTGAATAAACAGCCTTATTCAAAAAGAATACAAATCAAAGCACTCCAGCACTTATATTCATGCAAATACCAAAGAAAAGAAACCATATAACTTACTATCTGATCTCTTTGTCCTTACACTTAGAAACAGAAGATTAACAGTAGAAACTACTTCTCCAAAGCTCAGAGAAAGCAGGCAGACAGAAAACAAAGACTCAGACACAAACTTCCCTCCACTCAGAGTTGAAAAAATCCGGTTTCCTGATTGGTCCTCTGGTCAGGTGCTTCCGGTGAAAGAGACATTAACCCTTAGCTATCTGTTTATGACAGACATGGAATAGGTAACTTTAGAGCGTCAGAAAAGATTAGAAAAAGGTTGTTTGTGCTGATGTCCTTTTTACCTTTGTTATCTGGGACACAGAATATATTACATAGCCCCGCAGTTAACTTTTATACTGTTACTAGTTCCCCGTTGTTCATTCTATTGATTTATTCTGTAATGTGGACAGTGAGGGACCAGTAGCACACGTTCTATATCAGAATCTAATATGAAATAAAGGTAATAGAGTTTGAGGCCAGAGGGACCACTAGATCATCTAGTTGAACCTCTTGTATGTCACAGGCCACCAACAGCACTCTCATACTAAACCCAACCACTGATAGTAGACCAAAGTATTACAGCACAAAAGAGACCCAACTATTATGTGGCACAGGCAAATAATAGGAGCTGCAGTGTATGAGTAGCAGGGAAATGATTAAGTGAGATTAAGCTAGACAGTCCTGGTAAGGACCTATATCCTTTGCTGCAGAAGAATTCCCAAGGTTCCTGCCAATCTGACCTGGGGAAAAAATCCCTTCCCAAATCTGCATATGATCAGTTAGACTCAGCATGTGAGCAAGAATCTGCCAGCTGTGCCAGTGAGGGAGAGACTGCTCAGCCCAGCCTTAGAGCACTGGCCCACCCTGTCCAGCGATCCTCCATCTGTGGTCATCTCTCATTCTTCAGAGGAAGGACAAAGTGGGCAAGCAAATATAAACCCAGAATAGATTGGGGGCTGAGGAAAATCCCTTCCTGACTCCTGCAGGGGACTTACTGAAGCTCTGAAATGTGAGCTTTTGGAAACATAAACTGGAAGGAGTTCTTTTGGGAGGTTGTTCCAGAACCTCGCTTCTCTGATTATTAGAAACCTATTTCTAATTTCCAGCCTGAATTTGCTTATGGCCAGTTTATACCTATTTGTGCCTATTCCATCACTGTCATCTAACTTAAACATCTCTTCACCCTCCCTGGTGTACACTCCTCTGATATATTTATAGAGAGCAATCATTTTCTCTCTCAGCCTTTTTTGCTAGTCTAAATAAGCCATACTGTTCCAATCTCATCTCAAAATAGGCCCTCCATTCCCCTGATTATCCTGGTAACTGTTCTTTACACATCTGTTCCTGTTTGAATTCATCTTTCTTGAGCAGGGGTGACCAGAATTGTATACAATGTTCTGAAAGAGGTATTATCAGTGCCTTGTATAATGGCATTAATACTTCTCTCTCTCTCTCTACTGGAAGTGCTATGCTTGTCAGGAATCAGGGTCTGCAACAGAGCTAGTCTGGAAGCAGCACCTGCAGCAGAACCAGTCTCTGGGCAATCTGATGAGTGCAGCTGGCCTATAGTAGACTGCCTGAGTGGCTACACTGCCTGATTGATTGGAAGGGTCAGAAGACTGGATCTTAGGCCCAGCAGTAGCAGCAATTCAGCGGCTGCTCAAAGCATTTGCTCGTGGTTGTGATAGCTCCTACCTTGTTCCAGCCCTGCTCCTGCCTTGCCTCACTCCAGGTAACCTGGTTCTGACCGAGGACTTGTACACGTGGCTCCTGACTCCAACTGTGACCTTAGGCTTGGGCACCTGGCTTCCAATTCCTGGGTATTGATTCCTGCTCTGAGCACTAGGCGTGACTCCTGCTCCAAGTGCCCACATCCTGGCCACTGACATAATCTGATATATCCTAGTTTTGCCAGACGCTGGGATTGGGTGAGAGGGCATGGATCATTTGATGATAACCTGTCTGTTCATTCCCTTTGGGGCACCTGCCATTGGCCACTCTCAGAGGACAAGATACTGGGCTTGATGGACCTTTGGTCTGACCCAGTATGGCCGTTCTTATGTTCTAGTGTTTTTCTTTTTCACAGCCACATCACATTAGTGGCTTGTAGTCATCCTATGATCTACCAGCACACCCAGGTCTCCCACCTCCTCTCTCACCTTTGTTCCAACTGATGAGGCCCCAGCTTGTGAGCCTCTATTATTAGACCCTAAGTGCGTGACCTTGTATTTTGTACTATTGAATTTCATTCCACTTCTATGGCTCCAGTCTTCAAAGTCATCTAGATCTTCCTGTATAACATGCCAATCCACCTCTGTATTGACTGTGCCTCCCAACTTTGTATCATTAGCAAATTTTATTAACACACTCCTACTTTTTGTGCCATGGCCCCAGCATTGGATAAGATTGGTCCAAAGAGCAGTCCTTGAGGAACTCCACTAGTAACTGCCCTCCAGTCCGATAATTTCAGCACAACTTGTTGCCTTCTCCCCTTTAGACAGTTTCTTATCCATTTTACAGTGCTTGTACTAATCCCTATCTTTTATAATTTAACTAACAATTTCCTATGCAGTATCATGTCAGAGCTTTACTGAAGTCCAAGTATATTAGATCTACTCCATTTCCCTTATCTAAAAATCAGTTTTCTTTTCAAAGAAGGAAAATTTGGTTAATCTGGCGTGATCTACCTTTGGTAAACTCATGTTAAATTAGAGCCCCCTTCTTCCATTTATCTCCATGTATTTAATTATTCTTTCCTTTACAGTTTGTTCTACAGCCGTGTGTACTATTGAGGTTAGACTAACAGGTCTGTAGCAGCCTGGATCACTTTTTTCCCTTTCTTAAATATAGGTATGCTACTAGCTATTCTCCAGTCATACAAACTACCCTAAATAAATTTATTAAAAATCCTTAGTACCAGACTACTTATCTCACATGCCAGTTCTTTCAGTATTCTGAGTTGGAAATTATCCAGTCTCCTCGATTTGAGTGTATTAAGCTCTGTAAGTTTTTCTTCCACCTGTGGTAATTTGCATATCTGTACACTCTCTTCCATCAGCTGTCCTGCCTTTATGCCTGTGTTCCATTTTTATCATCCATATTGAAAATGTAGGCAAAGCATTTGTTTTAGTCTTTGGACCATACCTAGATTATCTTTATCTTTAATCTCCTTTCCATTCACACTGCATAGCAGCCCAACCTCCTCCTCTTTTTAATTATATAACAAAAAAATCTCTTTAGTCTATAAGGTGCCACAAGATTCTTTGCTGCTTTTAAAGAAACCTCTAATTTATTTTAATTTCCTTGGCAAGAGCTAATCCATCTTGCCTTTTAGCAATTCCCACTTTATTACTATATTTTCTAACCTCCAAGATGTAGCCTTTTTTGCTGATCAGTGTTTTTTTGCATTACCTGTAGGCTCTCTGCTTACTCTTAATAACCTTTTTGAGATGATTATTCATCCTACTGGGTCTGGAGCTTTTCTCTACAAGTTTTTTTTTCTCCCCACCCCCCATTCCACTAGCACAGGATGCAAATTGCTGATAGCTTGTGTCTAATTGATTTAAAGAAATTCAAAACCTTCTACACATTTAAGTCAGAGATACTCAGTAGGCAGCCCGTTGGCCAGATGTGACCTGCCAAGGCTTCCTATCTGGCCCATCGGCTCACTTTAAAAAAAATGTTTATAATTAAATTCATGCACTGTGATGTGCTGCCAATCATTTGCCTATGACTTCCTTAGTAAGTAACTTACCGACAGTGCTTAATTTGTAATGAAAGAGGTACTGGATCTCAGCCCTGGCAAACCCCAGCACAAATTAAGCACTGACTTGGTGGCTGGAGAGTGGCAGCTGCTGGCTGGGTATCAAGCTCTGAAGGCAGCGTCAATGCAAGCAGCAGCACAAAAGTAAGGGTGGCATGGTGTGTTATATTGTCACCCTTGCTTCTGTGCTGCCCCTGCCAGCAGTGCTGCCTTCAGAACTGGGCGGCCAGAGAGTGGCAGCTGCTGTCCGGGCACCAAGCTCTGAAGGCAGCACCATCACCAGCAGCAGAGCAGAAGTAAGGGTGGCAATAGCGATGGCTCTGCCTCCAGGTGCAGAGGCAATGGGACTATGCAGGGGCTTCTAGGTTGAGGTGGCTGGAGCTCAGTGAAGGGAGGTCTGGTGTAGGGTTCTCAGCGGGGTGGGGTGTGTTCAGGGTGGTGGGGGAGTGGGGTTTGGTGGGATGGGCGTCTGGGTCCAGCTAGTTGTGGGTCAGTGGTGTGGGGTTCTGGATGTGGGGACTCAGGGTGGGGCATCAGCATGAGGGGTTGAGTGCAGGGAGCTCAGTGGGGGTGCAGGTGTGGGGTCTGGAGGCAGGGGGTCTGGGTGCAGGGCGGCTCCAGATGCAGGGGTTGAGGTTCCGTGGGGTGGGGTTTGGGTATGGAGGGATAGGGGGGTTCTGGATGTACTAGGTGAGGCTTGGCAGAGGTGTCTGGGTATGGGAGGTCTGGATGTGCAGGGGTTGAGTGGATGGGGGAGCAGCATATAATGATCCCTCCTCTACAGCTGAGGAGTGATGGGGATAGGAAGTATGGGAGGATGATGAGCTTGCTGCAGCTGGGGGAGGTTTGTGAGGGTGGGTCTGATATAGCCTCAGCCACTCCTTGCAGGGGAAGAGGAAGTCCCATCCTCTCCAGCCCAGGAGGGACTAGCAGCTGATCCTGGCTCCAGGGTAGGAGCCACTGGCTGGGGTGTCCCCAGCCCTCCAGTGATTTATCTCTCCACCGACTGCTCCAGGTGCCTGAAACGATGTACCTTCACTGCTAGGGAGTAGTGCGTGACTGCTTTTGCAGCTTCTCTTTGCTTACCTTTCAGAAAGTAATTTTTCTGAGGGGAAGCAAAGAAATCTGCGGGGGTTGTGAATTCTGAGCATGTGCAGTGATGGAGAATTCCCCCAGGAGGAAATGTTGATGAAAACTATTCAAGAAATCCTAAACTGTCTGACCAAAAGTTTTAAAATGCAGTTTGAGAATTTTAAAATTCCAAAGGATTTGTTTTATTTATTTGTGATCTATTTGTTATCTCTGTCACTGGACCTTGTCCTGCTGAAGCAAAGAAAATTATTGATTCAATTGATGAAGATGCCTTTAAATTAGAAATTATAAGGAATCAGAGCTCAGATGTCCTGAAGGCAGAATTCGGAGAAGTGAGACTTAGTGAGTTTGGGACTCAATATGCTGACCAGTTTCAGAATAGCCAGAATCTGTTCCGATTAATGTACCTCTGCAAATCTCAGTTTTCTACCATGAACGTTATAAAAAACCAACACCACAGTAACCAGACAGATGAGCATCCTCACATTATTTGAGTATCAGTGAAGTTCAGCTGACTTATTTAACTAATTCCCTGGTCTTCCCCTTTGAAATAAAAATTCATAGTTGACAACCTGATTTTGATTATCTTTCCATTTAACTTAAACAACTGTGATCACTCAATCCAAGGTTACTTCCTATGACCAGCCCTTTTACAATGTCCTCACCACTTATCAAGGCCAAGTCTAAAATTGCATCATCTCTTGTTAATTCACTTACTGTAAGATGAAGAAAACTATCACATCCAGGCATATCTGGGCCCTACCAGTATTAGTAGTATTTATTCTGCATTCTATATCCAAGAAGTTAACCTCCCATAATGACACTGTTCCTGGTAGTAGTTATCTTTCCTAGTAATATTAGAGATCTCTATCCATATCCTAGTCCAATTGTGGGGGGTCTATTAGCAGATCCCTACCACTGTCCCAACAGAACCTTTTTGACAATCCTTCCCCAAAGTGATTTTGACCCGAACAGATTCTATTTTGTTTATGCTATTGTGTCCTAATTCTGTACAGTTTACTGCATCATTGATGTATCGTGCTACTCACCGCCTTTACCTTTATTTCTGTCTTTCCTAAACAACACACACTCTTCAATACGTGTATTCAGATCATGATTACTATTCCACCATGTTTCTGTAATCCCTATAATATCCAGTTTGACCTCATCCACCAGTAATTCCAGTTCCTCCATTTTATTGCTCAGATTCCTTGTATTCTTGTACAACCATGTCAGTTGTTTCCCTCAGACCTCCCTCAGTTTTCTAGCTGAATTAGGTACAGTCCTTTCACTAACAGACTGCACTCAATATTTGTACTTTCCTTCTTGCTGTCCATACTCTTAACTTTTTGGTGTTCTTTTATCCCTTACTGTATCTTCATTTAACTGATTTTCCTCCTCCTGTGCAGTGAAGCCAGGCATGGAAATTTCACAAGTCTCTTTCAGCTTTCTCCTAATTTTAAGACCTTCTTATCAATTGTGCCAGCATTGATCTCAGAAGGTTAATGCCCCAGCTGCTCAAGTGAAGTCCATCAGTCAAAAGTCTTCTTTCTGTGAATGCCTCCCAATGGTCAATCATCCCAAAACCTTCTTCATACCACCAATCATTGAGCTAGCTGCTGACCTTCATTATCTTGTCACTCCTTCACCCTTCTCTAGAGACAAATATTCCACTGAAGATCTGAGCTTCTTTAAGTGACCTACCCAGCCTAGCATAGTCATCACTGATCTGTTCAGAGTCCCTGATCACATAGATCTGTCTTTTCCTGGTGTTGATATGAATCTGTCTTATGTTTTCTCTCATAGTAAGCTCTAAATTATCCTCATTTTTCCTTTGTCTCCAGTCCTTGGTTATCTGCATCTCTTCCTCTCTTCAGCAGGGACTGGCTTCCTTTCTTTTCTTCCTTGCCACCCCAACTTCTGCCTGTTTCTCCTCTTTGTTCCCCAGTGCTGCAAACCTGTTAACTCAGTTTCGCCACCATTAGCCAATCTCTTCCTCTGCCTTGTCCTTGTGGTCACATTGTTTCATGGATCACCTCCTCTTCTGTCAGTTCAAACAAGATCCCTTTTGTTTGGCAAGTGTCTGCAAATCTTGAATTGTCTGTACCACCTCCTCTCTCCATTCCTGCATTTCCTTCAAATTCCTGTCCCAAAGGTAGTTCATACTACTGACTTTTTTGTATTTTGGAAAAAATTGGCTGATCTATGTCATCTGGTAATACTTTGGCCAGTGTCAGAAAGGGAGAGTAATATTGTCTACATCAGCAGTTCCTAAACTGTGGTACGCGAGACATCTCTGGGGGCACACGGAAGAAATTGTGTAATAGTGGATTTTATTTATTAATTATTTTATTTATTGCATTTTCATAATAGGCTACTCAGACAAAGCTTTAAAATTCTGTGGGAATTTGTTACATAAAATATGGTGGTTAATTTACTTCAAGAAATACCAATGAGCACACAGAAATGCTGATGAATAGAGCCCTCACTTCCAATCACTGTACAGTGCGGGTTCAGTTGTCCAGCAACTATCTAGTATAACTGAGCTCAGAACGTAGTCAGGGTTTTAGTTTCAGTTGTATATGTCACACTATAACTATATCTGTGTGTAACAGTGAAATATAGACAGATGGCTAAAGACAGGTAGTGTTAAGAAGAACATGTAAAGTATCAGTGCTGAGAAGGAATGGGGTATGTGGGCAGCTGGTAGATCTGGAAGAGGGTATGCAATAAGAAAAGTTTGGAAACCTCTGGTCTACATAGTGCTTGTCTTGCTGTCAAATGTCTGGGACATCACAGAGAAAGTGTCTAAAAAACCTTCTGTCTTTCAGGAGTATGAGGCGTTGACCAAGCAACCAGGTTGCAACCCTGATGTCTGGGTGAACCTAGCATGCACTTACTTCCTCTTGGGGATGTATACACAAGCTGAACAGGCAGGCTTGAAAGGTGAGGTGTGTCTCTTGGATTAACTGTGGTAGGAGTTATGGTGTCTTAAAAACCCTTGCAATGTGTGACATTGCACTCCATATGATTTTAAGAAAATATGCTAATTAGTGTAAATATAATGTAACGGGAATATGCTTCATGCGAAAGGTCTCTTGTAAGGTATCATTACAAAGCCTATAATCTACTGAGTGTGGTCATCCAATTTGTATAAATGTATCATTCTTGTATCTGAAACTGGAAATATGAAATATAACTCTGAAGTCCTATTGTAAATATGCAAAGTGTGGGCCATTAATGGTGCTTTGGAATCTTGATAGCTCCAATCAACTAGGACAATTGGTTGTAAATGGCTGTTTACTTGCAAGCCTTCCTGTGAGTCAGGCCAGGAAGAATGAAGGCTTGGGGTTTCATGGGACATGTGACCATGCCACCTGGTACTGGAATCCATCTTAAACCTGGTGCTTTTCCATTTAGAAGGAGGGGTGGGTACCCAGAGAGACAAAAGATTCCTGCCGTGTGCCAAAGCTATATAAGGGGGTGGAACAGAACAAAGGAGGTTCCAGTCATGATAAATCCCATAGTTACCACCTGAGCTGGAGCTAACAAGAACTATACTGGGGAAAGGATTGGTCCCAGACTAGGAAGGAGTCCAGTCTGTGAAAGAAGCTTATTGGAACATTTCTGAGGGTGAGATTTTATCTATAATCAGTTTCTTAATGTATTAGGCTTAGACTTGCGTGTTTTGTTTTATTTTGCTTGATAACTTACTTTGTTCTGTCTGTTATTACTTGGAACCACTTAAATCCTACTTTTTATACTTAATAAAATCGCTTTTGTTCATTATTGTACCCAGAGTAAGTAATTAATACCTGGGGGAGCAAACAGCTGTACATATCTCTCTATCAGTGTTTTAGAGGGCGGACAATTTGTGAGTTTACCCTGTGTAAGCTTTATACAGAATAAAACAGATTTATTTGGGGTTTGGATCCCATTGAGAGCTGGGTGCTAGAGACAGGAGCACTTAAGCTGTTTTCAGTCTGCAGCTTTGGGGCACATGGTTCAGACCCTGGGTCTGTGTTGCAACAGATTAGTGTATCTGTCTCAACAAGAAAGTGTTATGGAGGCCCAAACTGGCAGATAAAACTGGCTCAGAGGTAGTTTCAGCACATCAGGTGACAGTCCCAAGGGGGTCTCTGTGACCGAACCCATCAGACAATGCATGCTACAGAAAATATTTTATGCTTTTGGAAAATAAGATCTGAAACAAGAATGCAAGAAGCTGATCTATCTAACATCTTGGCAGGGGGTTAGACTAGATGACGTTTGCAGTCCCTTCTAATCCTATGATTTTATTATTCTAAGCTTGTGTTCAAAGCTGTTTTATTTAACAAGAGGGTTGTAATGTCTCTTGCTCTGTAAGAAAGTCTTGGGTAGATGGAGCATCTGAAATTGAAATGGTCTATTAGAAATTAATTTCTCCCGATTGCAGATGACACTAAAATGGAGGAGTTGCAAGCACTTCGGTGACAGGATTAGAATACAAAATGACCGTGATAAATTGGGGAATTGGTCTGAGGTCAAGAAGAAGAAGTTCAATAAAGATGAGCACAAAGTACTACACTTAACAAGGAAAAATCAAATGCATAAATACAAAATTGGGAATAACTGGCTATGTAGTAGTACTGCAGAAAAGGATCTTGGAATTATGGTGGATCACAAATTGAACATGAGCCAACAATATGATATAGTTGTGAAAAAGGCTAATATTCTGAGGTGTATCAATAGGAGTACTGTATGTAGACACAGGAGGTAATTGTCCTGCTCTACTTGGCATTGGTGAAACTTCAGCTTGAGTATTGTTTCCAGTTTTTGGGTGCCACACTGCAAGAAAAATATGGACAAACTGGAGGAAAGCAATAAAACTGATAAAAGGTTTAGAAATCCTGATTTATGAGGGAAGGTTGAAAAAAACTGGGCATGTTTAACCTTGAGAAAAGACTTGTGGGTGGGGAAGGACCTGATAACAGCCTTCAAATATGTTAAGGGCTGTTATAAATGATCAGTTGTTCTCCATGTTCACTGATGGTAGGACAAGAAGTAATAGCTTAATCTGCAGCAAGGGAGATTTAATTAGATATTAGGAAAACTACCTAACCCATAAGGATAGTTGCGTACTGGAATAGTTTACCAAGGGAAGCTGTAGAATCCCCATCATTGAAGGTTTTTAAGAGTAAATTTAACAGACACCTTTCAGGGATGGTCCTGCCTCAAATGTAGCAGGATGGACTAGGTCAACTGTCAATGTCCCTTCCAGCCTTACATTTTTTTTACTTACAGATCTAACACGCATTTTGTGTTGTAGTTGACTAGCGGCAGGGAGTTACCATCCTGTTGAGTGTGAGCCAGTGCTACTGAAGCTAACCAGCGCAGAACAACTGTCAGAAAATGAAATGTAGGCAACAGTACATTGGTCTCCCTGACATGGGTAGGCCCCATATAGACTTTGAGTGGTTCAGTAGATGGTGTGCTGGCTTATGCATCAATGCTGAACCAAAGCAGTTTAGACGTTTGGGGGCTTATGCCTGCAAGGTGCTGAGTTCACTTAACTACTGGTCAACTTCTGTTGGAGTTGGGGATATTCAACACCTTGCAGGAGGACTTTGCTGTTGCAAGAAAGGGTCCTAAAGTTCCCGTGGCACTGTCTGAAAGAGGAAGGGTGAGAACCCAATTCCAATCCCATTCTGCCTGTCTAAAATTCTCACTGCAGTTTCACTTTGAGAAGTTACCCATCCACTTTCTGTCTATCTCTGTGTAGTATTTGAATAAAATCAAATTGCATTTTAAATCTCTTTCTTAGCAATTGAAAGAGAGGGTCTTCAAGTATGCATCATTGCCCCCACAGTAGTTATGCATGCACCTTATTTGTGCAAGATCTGATTTTTTTTTTAATGTCATTGTTCATTGGGGCAGTGCATGTTCCCTGTGCAAGGGCATAAAGGGTGAAGTGGCCACAACCCTCCTTCCTTCAGTTCTATCTTGCAGCCTATAGCAGCAAGGTGGAATCCAGTGGGTCTCTGACCCGCTACTCCTACTGAGCTCAACCTTTTACAAACAATTCTGTGAAGAAATTTATATTTGCCCTCTTATTTTTTCTCTTCTTCAATTTGGACATTCTAAAACCAACCCCTACCCCCTACAATGGGGCTAGGCACCCTCTGCCTACTGCTATGACAGACTTAAAATCTTCTAGGTTTAAACCCTGTCAGATCTGTGACTTACTCATCCTTTCTGGTTGATGGACATTGTTGCTGCTTATTCTGTTTGGAGGAAAGTCACATCTCAAATAAATATGTGGTTTGTAAATCTTCCTTGAGGACTTGGAGGTCAGGGGATGCATGACTGAAACTGTACTTGCTTGAACAATCAACGTGCACCACCTTGGACCTGGAAGAGAATACTGCCTCCGAAGAACAAAGAGAGTACTTTTCAGTGAGTGCTCCTTCTAATAGGCACCACACCATAGGGTTGATCAGGAATGGAAAAAGAAGGGGAAAAAACACTGTCAAAGTTGGTAGACTGGCACTGAGGCCAGCTGACATTAGGTTGGCCTGAACTCCAGCTCTTCTAGCACAGACAAATTCATTTTTGGAGCCAGCAATTGTGTCCTAACCAATGGGTGAGGCTGAAAGGCAAAGCCAAACAGAGCCTAGATATGGCTGCAAACATTGGGTAACACCATCTCAGAAGGAGGAGAAGAGATTTGTCTTGTGAACCCCAAGTTTCACTTCACTTGAAAAGTACATGCTTTCAGAATCAGACTTAAAAATACAAATGCGTCACAGCATGCTATTACTGAAAAATTGTTTCTAATTTTTATCATGGAATATAAATATTGTACTTACATTTCAGCATATAGTATATAGAGCAGTATAAACAAATCCATTGTCTGTATGAAATGTTAGTTTGTACTGACTTTGCTAGTGATTTTTATGTAGCCTGTTGTAAAACTAGATGAGTTGATGCACCCCCTGGAAGACCTCTGTGTATCCACAAGGGTACATGTACCCCTGGTTGAGAACCACTGGTTTAAGTCATTCGCTGAGATCGGAATGACAGCAAATCTGGCACTAACAAAGATTCTAGAACCAACCACTGTGCCGATTATGGTCCTGAGGTACTCTTACAGAGCACCCTAGATCACCTCTGGAGACATCTTTGGCATGGGGCTGATACCTGATATCAGAACTAAGCCCAGTTTATTACCACAGGGCTTCTCTTAAGATAAGATCTCCCTTCCTTCTCCCACAGGAATTGGCAGGGGAAAGTATGCTGCTGGACATAATAAAGCACAGGAGAAGGCAAGTCCAGTGATAAAAAGAATGTGGGCAGACAGCATGAGGCTGGCAGCCCATTGGGAGAGGGTTTTTTTGTGGCATTGTACACAAGAAAGGCTAGCAAGGTGGGAAGGCTCTTCTTTCATAAAGGAGAGGGAAGGAGCAGGAGCTCTTGTTGGGAAGAAGGAAAATCTAGGAAGGGATAAGAATGAGTCTAAAAATCACCCATTAAATTACTTTAAATATCTACAAGTTAATACAAAGAAATTCCATCTCTGGGAAGGGGTCATTTTGGGATGAGCTCTGCTTTCATGGTTTAGGATGCCAATAGAATTATTGTTCCATGTTACAAGGAAGGCTTTGCTCACTCTCCAGTTTTGTGACCACACAGATACAGTACCTGCATAATTTTCCTTTTTTGTAGAGGTATCACATACAGTCATTTATATGGTGCATTAATGGCCAGCTGGGTGGGGCAGAGATGGGAATACTGATTAGCTGGGGAGATACAGCCAAGGGAAGGTTTTTGGAAGAAGGACTTTCCCAGCAAAACTTAGTAGCTCTGTAGGATAAGCTACTTCAGTTGTGGGGCTCTTAAGGTGTACATCTTAAGAGCTCCACAGCTGGGGATGTGTGCCCTATGGAGTTCCCAATCTTGGCAGAGCAGAGTCTGCTACAGTGAAGTTTATGAGGTCCAGAGAGGAGGTGCCTTCTGTAAACTCTCCTCCCCTGCCCCCTTCTTGGTTTGGACATTAACAGCTTCCTGTATGCAATCTCCTTCTCAAAACTCCCTGTTCTTCCTGCCAACTGCTGCCACATATGCCTTTACACAGAGAAGGAAGAGAGATTTGTTGTGATAATTGGGCCTACAAATTTACTCTAATTGTGAGCTTAACTGTAAGAAGAGTATTAGTTCATAAATAGCACAATAACCATCCTATATTAACAAATGTTGATGAGAAAAGATGCAAAAGTGAGGCGGGCTGAATTAGTCCAAGCAGAAAGGGCTATAGATATAACTTAAGGGCTGTGTTAAGGTCATGCTTGGTAAACAAGAAGAATGTGGATCAAGAAATCAGTGAACCAAAGTTGGTGTGCTGGATATTATACCTAATTGGTGGAAAAAATAATGAGGGAATGGGCTGTTCTACCAATCACTCCATTTTGGGGGACTTAAAAAAGGGACTTTGGGAGAAAAATTGGCTACTGGAGCAAGCTTTATCATCATAGCTGCTACTTCCACCATCTCCTGGGACCTTGTCCCTTTGTCATCCTGATCCTGAGGGATGTCCTGACAAAACCATGCCAGAGAGAGGGAGCCAGATGACATCTCTTCCTCCAACAGTTTGGCTGAAACCTGAACACACCTGAGAGGAGAGACTTTGTCTCTCTCCTGCACCATTCCCATGTGCTTTTTTTTTTTTTTCCTTCCCTGCCTTATTTCTTCTCTCTTCTATCCCTCTTTTTTTTCCTTCTATATAATAAGAGTCTGGCTTACCCATCCAAGACTGCATATTTTGCAACACTGCTAAGCCTGTGACCAGAAAGAAGCAACTAAAAGGGATGCCCTACAAAGCCCAGTGCTGGTACAAGTTTGCCAGGTCACAGAGTAGCTGATAAGATTGTGTTCTGGGCCTGTGTTTCTCCAGCAATAAGGTTGCAAGTGAAAGTCAGCACCAGAGACAGAAGCTACATTTTCTGTTTTCCCCCCTCCTCACCCACACCTTTTTGTGGTATTTTTTTCTCTTGTTTTATCTTTTTAGAAATGGGATCAAATTTTAACAGCAGCAGGAATAACATCTCAAGCCCATCTCAACTAATTTGTAGAATCATAGAATGGTAGGACTGCAAGGGACGTCAAGAGTTTTTTAATCCAGTCTCCTGCTGTCAAGGCAGGGCTAAGTATTGAGTGGAGGGGACTCTTCTTTTTTTCCCCTAAAGGACAACAGATATCTTTAATATCATCTAAGAGACACCATCACCGGTTCATTCACCTGCATGTCCACCAATGTAATATATGCCATCATATACCAGCAATGCCCCTCTGCTATGTACATCGGCCAGACTGGACAGTCTCTACGGAAAAGGATAAATGGACACAAATCAGCTTTTAGGAATGGCAATATACAAAAATCTGTAGGAGAACACTTCAACCTCCCTGGCCACACTATAGCAGACCTTAAGGTGGCCATCCTGCAGCAAAAAACTTCAGGACTGGACTTCAAAGAGAAACTGCTGAGCTTCAGTTCATCTGCAAATTTGACACCATCAGCTCAGGATTAAACAAAGACTGTGAATGGCTTGCCAACTACAAAACCAGTTTCTCCTCCCTTGCTTTTCACACCTCAGCTGCTAGAACAGGGCCTTATCCTCCCTTACTGAACTAACCTCATTATCTCTAGCTTGCTTACATATATATACCTGCCCCTGGAAATTTCCACTGCATGAATCTGACTGATGAATCACCCACGAAAGCTCATGCTCCAAAACGTCTGTTAGTCTATAAGGTGCCACAGGATTCTTTGCTGCTTTTACAGATCCAGACTAACACGGCTACCCTCTGATATCTAAGAGACTGACAGTCATGAGGGTTTTCCTTTCTAAAAATTCTCTCCAGCTAAAGGAACAAGGGCTGTTGTTAAAAAGAGAGCCTTATTTACTATTTTACATTTCAAATGCTTTATCTATTTTTTCCTTTTCTGTATCTTTAATAAAAGGTTAAAACGATTTTAATGGTGTATTTGCCATGGTACTCAGCAGACCAAAGTCTCTGTATACCAATCCCTGACACTTTGTTTAAAACTCTTTAATGTTGAACAGTGACTGGATTATAATACCTTTGACACTCTGGGGCCCATTTATTCCATCTAAATTGATATAAGTTAGAGCTGATTTGTGTTAGCAGACCTAAATAGATAGTGTTGTAGCAGGATGGTGTAATTCCTGGGTTCTCTGCTGTGCTGGGCCTTGCATCATAGTTCCAGGAATATTGCTGTGTAATTTTTAAGGGTCTTGCAACATAATTTACATTAATTGTGGCACATGGTACTTGAAGCCTTGATTAAGGGTTGATTGCCTGTATTTCTTTAGAGATGCATTTTTCTCAGCGTGCTTTCTATAGCATCTTTCATACAAATGCTATCAAATGTACTAAATGTTTTAGAGACAAGTAATAAAACCATGGAGTTAAGGAAGACAAGAGGCAAAGGCATGGGAAAAATGTGTGTTCAGAAAATTAAAAAGAGCCGTAGAGCTGATGAAGATGAGAAACACAGGAAGACTTGTAAACAGTGTCAAGATTTTGCGAAGAAATTGCGAAGAAGTTCAGCTATAGGCTGTGTGGAGTGGGTGGGTTAGTGAGATGTGCTTGGGCAAGCTAGTGGTGTGTATTGGGGGGGTCGTACAAATAGTGAGGGAAAACTTGAATTAAAAACGTTCCTTGTGTTAGTACCAGGGCTCTGAAACGTACTGTTGGATTTTCCTTTCAGCACCTAGAAGTCGACTCCAGAATCGTCTGCTCTTTCATCTAGCACATAAGGTATGTATGTCTCTTTGCTCACACTTCATGTTTCTTTCTGAATTTTGAACTGTAATTGGTGCTGGACTGATAATCTTCCAGAATGCGTCCTCAGGATAGGTACATCATGGGTTGCAGCAGAACAAACCTTCCCAACCACTAACACAACTGCATTAATCTGACATAGAGAAATCATCTGTAGGTGTAAGAGGGAAGCTCTGAGAAGACACCGGTCTGCTAGGAACTAGAATGAGACCCACCAGTTCACTTCGCATAGGCCTAATAGAAACAGTCTGACGGTATTTTTTGGCCATTGCCACCCTAGGACCTGATTAGAACCACTGACATAAAAGGCAGCTACTTCCACTTTCTTTCTTCTAAGATCATCTAATTCTTCTCAGGTGGGGCACATCTTGGAACTAACATTTTAAGTAGGGCTGTTGATTAATCGCAGTTAACTTGCTATTAACTAAAAAAAAATATTCACGATTAACAGTGCAATTAATCGTGATTACTTTTTTAAAATTTCAATTGGTAATCTATTATTTATTAAATATTTTTGGATATTCTATTTTTTCAAATATATTGATTTCAATTACAACACAGAATACAAATTATATAGTGCTCACTTTATATACTTTTTTATTACAAATATTTGCACTGTAAAAATTATAAACAAAGGAAATTGTATTTTTCAATGCACCTCATATAAGTACTGTAGTGCAATCTCTTTATCGTAGAAGTGCAACTTACAAAGGTAGATTTTTTTTTATTACATCACTGCACTCAAAAACAAAACAGTGTAACAAACTTCAGAGCCTATAAATCCACTCAGCCATATTTCTTGTGCCGCCAATCGCTAGGACAAACAAGTTTTGTTTACATTTATGGGAGATACTGCAGCCTGCTTCTTATTTATAACGTGACCAGAAAGTGAGAACAGACATTCACATAGCACTTTTGTAGTTGCGTTGCAAGGTATTTGTGCCAGATATGCTAAACATCATGCTTCGGCCACCATTCCAGAGGACGTTTCCGTGCTGATGATGCTTGGAAAAAAAAAAAGTGTTAATTAAATTTGTGACTGAACTCCTTAGGGGAGAATTGTATGTCTCCTTTTCTGTTTTACCTGCATTCTGCCATATTTCATGTTATAGCAATCCTGGACCATAACCCAGCACATATTGTTCATTTTAAGAACACTTTCACAGCAGATTTGGCAAAATGCAAAGAAGGTACCAATGTGAGATTTCAAAAAATAGCTCCAGCACTTGATCCAAGGTTTAAGAATTTGAAGTGCCGTCCAAAATCTGAGAGGGATGAGATGTGGAGCATGCGTTCAGAAGTCTTAAAAGAGCAGCACTTTGATGTGGAAACTACAGAACCCAAACCACCAAAAAGAAAATCAACCTTCTGCTGGTAGCATCTGACTCAGATGATGAAAATAAACATGTGTCGGTTGGTCCGCTCTGCTTTGGATCATTATCAAGCAGAAGGCATCATCAGCATGGACGCATGTCCTCTGGAATGGTGGTTGAAGCATGAAAGGACATATGAATCTTTAGCGCATCTGGCACGTAAATATCTTGCGACGCTGGCTACAACAGTGGCGTGCGAATGCTGTTCTCGCTTTCAGGTGACGTAAAGAAGACGTGGGCAACATTATCTTCTGCAAACTTGTTTGCCTGAGTGATTGGCTGAAGTAGGACTGAGTAAATTTGTAGGCGCTAAAGTTTTACATCGTTTTATTTTTGAATGCATTTTTTTGTACATAATTCTACATTTGTAAGTTCAACTTTCATGCTAAAGAGCTTGCACTACAGAACTTGTATAAGGTGAATTGAAAAATATTATTTCTTTTTTATAATGCAAATATTTGCAATCAAAAATAAATATAAAGTGAGCTCTGTACACTTTGTATTCTATGCTGTAATTGAAATCAATACATTTGAAAATGTAGAAAACATCCAAAAATATTTAAATAAATGGTGTTATATTATTGTTTAACAGCACAATTAATTGTGATTAATTGGGATTTATTTTTTTAATCACTTGACAGCCCTAATTTTAAGTAAAATGACTGGTAAATGATATAAAAATCTCCTGAGCTATTCAGTTCCCCCCAAACACAGTCTTGTTTATAACAGGGAAATTTCATTTCATTTCATTTCAACAATGATTGAGGCACAACCTTCACTTTGTTGCATTTTGGTATGTTCAAGAATAATTGAACAGATTATAGAGGAGTTGGCTTGTTTTATCCTAGCCCACTCATGAGAGCTCCTTCACTTCTAGCCAGCAAATTGGATTGCTTTTGTTCTATAAATAGATCACAGTTTATTAGTAACAAGGGAACTTTTATCTCCACGTCATGAACCACTTGTGAATAAGTGGCTCTGTCAATTTAGAAACATCAAAGGTTAAGAAAACAACCACATCAAGAAGTGCTTGTTTCAGAGTAAATGTATTGATAAAATTGGATTGTCTTTCACAGTGGCCTTTTAAACTTGACAAAAGAACAGATAAAATGCTACTATTCTAAGCCCTCCACTTTCCAACAAAAGTCTTTATTATGTATGTATTATGAAGTCATTGTGATTTTTGTGAGACCTTATAACCTAAGCAAGGTCACAGAAATCTCAAGTACTGCAAGAAGTGGTATTTGTTGTTCAAGCTCCAAATCTATTAAAGCGGGTAAGCATATGCTTAACTTTAAGTATGTGAATATGCTTAAAGTTCAGAATTTGCTTAAGTGCTTTGCTGGATTGGGTCCTCATTAGATGTTTGGGCATCAGTGGGTAATGCATTCTTCCCTCTGACTCATTTTTGTGCCGTGTCCCAACATGCAGCAAAAGGGCACTACTTCTAGAGAAACTGTGTTTTGGATGAGAGAGAAAAAAACCCAGATACTGTCACTTTCTGCAAAAACTCCTGTTCACCCTGTTGTCCCAGCCAAATTCTAATTTGGGTAGTTGCATTCTGTCTACCTAAGTCTCTCTGCAGGTTTTTTTGAAAACATAATTCTTCATTTTCTTTCCTAAAATCTGTTGTGTACTGGCACTGGCACAAATTGACTAACACCCAGAGGTGTCTACGCTACAATGATGGTTGAACAATCATTATGAATATAGTCTGCAAAGTACTGTAGATCCTCAGAGTTACAAACACCTTGGGAATGGAGGTGGTTCTCTGAAATATTTGTAACTCTGAACAAAATGTTATGGTTGTTCTTTCAAAAGTTTGACTGAACATTGACTTAATATAGCTTTGAAACTTTATTATGCAGAAGAAAAATGCTGCTTTTAACCATCTTAATGTAAAAGAAACAAACACAGAAACAGTTTCCTTACCTTTATTAACTTTCCCTTCATTTTTTCATTAGTTTACATTTAACACTATACTGTATTTTTTAGTCTTATCTTTTCTTGTCTCTGCTGCTGCCTAGTTGTGTACTTCCGGTTTCAAATGAGGGGTGTGATTGACCAGTCAGTTCGTAATTCTGATGTTGGTAACTCTGAGGTTCTACTGTACTTTAGGAGGCTTTGGAATGAAAGAAGCATAGGTGGCGAGTTATATGGGCCCGTGGTGCGCATGCTCCACCCATATTCAAGAAAGTGGACCAGCTGCACCAATGTTTGGGCTTATATTTTCAGAGCCATCCCGTCCATAGGAAGGACTGAGGCAATGACCCCGGGACCCGCACTTTGGGGAGACGTGGGGTCTGGGGGGGCCTGGTGCTGGCAGCAGCAAATGACCTGGCCCCAGCCCGCCCCATTCTGCTCCTCTCTGCCCCACCCTGCCTCTTCCCACCCCTGCTCTGCCCACGCCATGCCCCCACTCCATCCCTTCCCCCAAGTCCCTGCCCTGCATCTTTCTGGCTTTCGCTCCCTCTCCCGAGCGATGCCGGGAGCTGGCAGGGCAGAGTGGGGTGGGCCGAGGCTGGAACCCATTCTGGGCACCACTAAAAATTATACAAACCTGATGCCCATGCTATGAAGATATAAAATTACTGTTTTTGAGCACTGTTGGCTGTGCTGAAGTGTTATTGCATGACCAGCTCAAGCAAGAGGGAAAGAGAGATGAAGCAAAGATGAGCAGCTAGATATTTTAAATGTGGGAGACCTATCAATTAACAAAAAAACACCCCAATTTAAAAATCAGCAATAGAGCGGGTTCATAATTACCATTGCTAGCAGCAATGTGTATAAAATGGGGAAGCATCAGAATTGTAAGTGACTTGAATGGTCTGATTAAATGGATGTTCTTGACTACTTTATAATTTGTTGCAATTGCAAAATTGTTTGTTAACCATGCTCTCTCCATTTTACATTTGTTATGTAAATACAACAATTGTTTTAAATGGAAACTATTACATTACTCTGTATGGAATCACAGAAATTGGAAATGTGAGGTCTGGGGAAAAAGAGAACTAGTCAGTGCCACAAAATAGTATTGTGGGAATTGTCTTTGCAATAACCTTTTGCTCAGCGAGAGCTGTGGGTTTTTTTGTTTTGTTTTTAGCGGAGAGGGATGGGAACTTAGTTCCTGAGAACTAAGCTTTGGATCCAAAACCAACAAATCTTAGCTCAAATTATAGTAGTAAAATTTTATATTACAGATTTATTTTGAGTATGGAGTATCTAGTCCATCTCCCTGCTGTTACCCCGTACATCATGGCATATCAGGTTTAATTATGTCTGAATCAGACTTGACAGTTGTGTGTTTTAGGCTCAGTTATTTCCAATGATGGCTTTCTACATCTTCCCTCAACAGATTTCTCCATTGGCTAAACAAGTTTTAAAGTTAGAAAGCAACTCCTAATGTCTAATCTGAATCTTCTCTGCTGCAGTTCAATCTCACTTAGTATTATTGTATGCCTTTCCTGATTAATATGACTAATTGCTCTTGTTTTCCTTGCTGAACTCTTTTGGAGATTGTCTGTCTCTTTCTCTTTAGTTCAGTGATGAAAAGAAATTGATGAGCTTCCACCAGAATTTGCAGGATATCACAGAAGATCAGCTCAGTCTGGCATCTATCCACTATATGCGGTCCCACTACCAAGAGGCTATTGATATCTACAAACGCATACTGCTTGATAACCGGTTGGTGTCTCTTTTTTTCCTCCCCTCCATTCTCAGCCTCACTGCAGTATCTCTGAAGAATTTGTGTTTCCTTTCCATGTGGTTGCTTGGCTTCTGGAAACTTATTTTTGGTGGTATCGACAGTTTTGTGTCTTTCCCTCTGTGAGAAGGGGACACTGCAGCTATCTCCATTTTGTCACTGGAATCAGAACTGTTACACCCATAAGGCACAAGGGGGAATGTGTCCGCCTCAATCCCCTATTTTTAATGTGCTTTGTTCTGTGACCCATCCTGGGACCCCCTCTCCTGTTTCTTATGAAATGTTGCAGAATTACAAGCAGAGCAGAAAATGTTCTGAGTGTGTCTTACCCACAATACAAAGCATGTACCTGTCACTTTAGTTTTGTTTTGTTTGGCTGATTGCCTGGCTGGCCCTGATTTTTAGTTATTGAACTCTCTTCCACCTCAGCCTTCATAAGAAATCCTCAGTCTTGTTGTTTTTATTCAAGGGATCCTGTGTGTCCTTTTGAGCTCTGAGGATTTTTTCCATTCCCATTTATCCTGTTATTACCTCTGTCCCAGGATTCCACGTTATAGCCACCAGCCTCAGCCAGGAAGTGGATAAGGAACCAAACCTTCGGAGATGTTGCTGTTGAGCAGCACAGGGTTTGTTTTTTCCCCCCAACCACATCTTCACAGACAGTTTTTAGTGTGCTGCCTATGTAATATTCTCTAGATCAGGCCTGCACAACATGCGGCCCACGTGAGCTCACTGTGCGGCATGCGGGAGGTGAGTAGGCAAGTGATGGGTGAGGGAGGGGGGCTGAAGAGGTGGGTGGGCAGTGGTGGGGGGTGAGGAAGCAAGCCAGGGGGGTGGGGGGCTGAGGAGGCAAGCGGGTGGGCAGTGGTGGTGGGGAGAGCAGGTGAGTCGGCGGTGGGGGTGAAGGGCTGAGGAGGCGAGTGGGCGGGCAGTGGCAGGGGATGTTGTGTTTTGGGGGGGGCTTGGCGGTGCTTGGGGGGGTTCGGCGGGGCTGGGGGAGTTTGGCCCTCAGCTGTTTTCTTTGGAGTAATATGGCCCTCACCGCTTTACGAGTTGTGCAGGCCTGCTCTAGATGCTGCTGGCCTGGGAAGCAGGGTCCAGAGTCAAAGGAAGGCTTTGCAATGTATGAATGGCTATTCTGGAACAGGTCAATGGTCTTTTGCCTCTGACAGTGTGTAATGCTGAATGCTTCAGAGAAAGCTGAAACACCTCCATAATACATATCATTGTGTAATTCTGTGCTTTGGGAGGAAATTTCAGCCTGACAGTCCCTAGTCACATATAAGGCTGTTCTCAGGAACTCAATACTTGTATTTGTAAACGGTACATGGGAAGCTGAGGGAAAGTCAAAAGACCTTAATATTCCTTTTCAGCACAATTTTCTGGCAGGAGATGAATGCTTCTGTGAACACTTCCTCTTTTGCCCTTCAGGGAATACCTGGCTCTCAACGTATATGTGGCTTTATGTTACTACAAACTGGATTACTATGATGTGTCACAAGAGGTGCTGGCTGTTTACCTTCAGCAAGTTCCTGACAGCACCATAGCTCTTAACCTCAAGGCTTGTAACCACTTCCGTCTTTACAATGGCAAGGCTGCTGAGGTATCTATTGGAAAGCCCTTCTGTCTTGTCAGTCTCATTTGAAGTCTCATGCAACTTTCTTTTTCTTGTTGTGTTATCTGCCTTATACTTAATCACGGTTATTGACAAATGGCCTTTTATCATGTCAGTGTCCTCCCCCAAAGGATATCACCTACCTATCCATAGTCTTTACATTGTTGGGCACTTAGGTTTTCTGTTCACATGCTGGCCTTTCCATTTTCCCAATGCAAGTTTTGCTTTACATTTGTATGAATTATCCATTTGCAACAGTCAGCACGGTGAAGTGTGTGCGGGGGGAGGGGCTGTTTTTCTCCACCAACCCAGCTTATCACAGCTGGAGTTGCTGTCCTATCAGTTTCAGATGTGGTGTGGATCTGCACTTGTGGGGGGTATTTTTGATAAACTTTTTATAGGTATAATATTTAATTTCAGGCAGAACTCAAGAGTCTGATGGACAATGCTTCGTCATCTTTTGAGTTTGCTAAGGAGCTCATTAAGCACAATCTGGTGAGTAATGGATTCATCTAAGCTGTGGATCTCAAACTGTGGTCTGCAGAGCTTTTCTTGACGTAGCACTATTGAAAATTGGGAATTAAGCAGTAGGAGGTGGGGTGTTAAGAGGTTATGTGAATCCATAAATGTAAGCAAGGGAGGCTGTCTGATCAATACGCTTCCCACTTTTATTTAATTGGTTTCATTTTCTGATGCTTTTCTTGTCTTTGTGCCACCTTCAAGACAAGAACCTGCATTCCTACCCCTTCTTTATACTTTGTCTTCTAGTGCAAAGTTGTTACATTACACCATTCTGGTCTTTTTACATTGTCATGGCTTGTTACCATGTCATGAAAAAATGTTGCTTTATCCTCAGGGATAAGTTAGGATGCTTTAAATGTCCTGTGATCCTGTCCTTGCAAGATACTTGGGATTAGGCTTGGCAAGCCAGTCAATTGACTGCCTATTATTTGATCATGGTCAAATATTTGTCATATATTCCAGCAAGAATGCCCTGATATAGATGGCAGCCTATCTTTTTGATTGCATCATGGTGCCATTCTTTCTTTCTTTATCAGAGGGGTAGCCGTGTTAGTCTGGATCTGTAAAAGCAGCAAAGAATCCTGTGGCACCTTATAGACTAACAGATGTTTTGGCGCATGAGCTTTCGTGGGTGAATACCCACTTCGTCGGATGCATGCAGTGGTTTTCCACTACATGCATCCGACAAAGTGGGTATTCACCCACGAAAGCTCATGCTCCAAAACGTCTGTTAGTCTATAAGGTGCCACAGGATTCTTTGCTGCTGTCTTTCTTTAGAACTTTATTTAATTGTATTTCATATTTTTTGAGTTTAAAATAACTCAGTTAAGTACTCATTTTTTGTAATTAGGCATATGTATCTATCTAAGGCTAAGCCCGCTGGAGACCATACAGTCTTACTCATTTTGTTTATTGTTCTAATAAATTAGTGGTTTAAAATATTTGACCATTTTTTATATTGTTTGACCAATTATTTTTGGACTGGTCAAATCCCCAACCCTCCTTGAACAGCCCTGTCAAAATCAGAACTTCAATGCAAAAATCAGAATGGGTGAGGATCCCGAACAATGTTGTCTAACCACGATACAATGGCAGTGGAATTAAAATGTCTCAAGATAATAGTCTCTATTTGCAAAGTTAATGACTAGGAACTCATGGTGGGCAGATGCTGAGGCAAAGTAAAAATATTTGTGTTTAAAGGAGGAGATATACTGATCATCTGGCAGCATTCTACTCCAGTGATTTTATTGCTACTCTGGTGATCGACTGGTGATAGTAGTTTACTTTTATTTGATGTTGGCAAGTTGCTCAGTTTGGTGTGCTCACTGGATGGAAGCAGGCAAGGACATCTGGTATGGGTTTTAAACAGGCCACAACTTTACTAGTCAAATTACATCCAAAGTTTGTATTGGAGGATAGCCCAGCATGGTCACTTGCACATCATTGACCTTTTGCCAATTTTTAGGGGCTCCCTCTGCAGGGGGTGCCAGTCATCACACTAGGAAGGTCTCTGCATGTCTCCAGTTGCCTGCTAGCATCCCTCCTCCTTTCCGGGATTGAGACAAGAGCGGGCCTCGACCCCTTAGTACCACCATCAAGTGTATTGGTGGGGTGATTCCCCAGGATAATGTCCTGACCCCTGGTTCTCATTTTCCCCTAGGGGTTAGACATGATGCCCTCAGATGCTCACTATGTTACCTTTTTGTATCTGGAGCCTAAATCAGCAAGTTCCTGTTCCTGGCACCTGCCACAAGGAGGTGCCCACCTTAGTTTGGCTGCCTCAATCCCACTACCTAGAACTTTGGCCAACCCAATACCAAGATCATCCAGAAACAAATTGGCACCTGTATCAGAGTGATGCACTCCATCCTCGATAAAGCTCAGCTGCACTCTAGGGTATGTGGCCGTGTCTGATAACTGAAGCACCTCTGGACCCCAGCCATGTTGCTATTTTCCAGTTGGCCTTCATTCAGGCCCTATCCATCTGTTGTGGGTATTCTGCAGTCCACCAAACCCTGCAGACCAGCATCTCTAGCGATACTATCCCCATGCCAAGAAACATTTGCCAGCAGTCTAATATCCCACTTAGCCTTCAAAATCAGTTTGAGGCCAGAGTACGTTCTAAGGTTGTTCTCCGGTAAATGGATAATGATGGTGCCCAGTATGTCCTTTTGGTGCACCAGCCCATGCAAGAGGGACACGAGTTGGTCCCAGGTCATGCCCTGGCTGCCGTGCCAAGACAAAGTCATGTCCCTCCTGAGGACCAGTTGCAAGCTTCTCGCCCGAATTATGTGCTCTCTTATTAGCCCAGTGCACAATACCATGCCCTCAATCCATATTCTCAGCTGTGTGTGTGCTGTGTGATCATTGTGTGTGATCAGCATGGGGAAGAAAGCAGACATGGTTAAAACCTGTGACACTTACAGCCCATCCCCTATGTTGGCTTCACTTCAGGCAGTTGCATGTAGGATTGTAGATCACCAGCGTCCTTTAGCCTGGACTTCTAATGCACACAGATCTAATTGGGTAGCCACCGTGTGGCCCCCATACAGAACGAGTGGGAGCCATATTCTCTTGGCGGCAAGTTCAAGAATGATAGCCTCTTCCTAAACACTCCCACAAACTGGAATTTGGTTAGGAAGGAACATTCCCCATGCAGGAACAGGGAACCCTCACCAGGTGGCTGTTGAGTCACATATGCCTGCAGTGCCTGTAACAGAGTCCATCTCACCAGAGTAGTGCGGAGCAACAGCCTTGCTGATCCCCCTTTGATTGGTTTTTTGACCTGCGAACCTTGAGCTGTAGGGAGTCAGCTTACCATTGTACATCCTGTAGTTTGATATCCTGCACTGAAGTGTCACCCTTCACTGATGGGACAAGCTCACTGACCCAAAAGGCCCCAAAGAAAGGCTGCCTTGAAGAATGTAGCTTCACCCCCAACCCAAATGGCAGATCTGAGGAAGAACCTTGACTAATTGTCTAAGGACCTGCAAGGTCACTGGCTCCTTAACATTGTTCTGTGTCCCAGCAACTTAGACCCAATCCTCCAGCATCCTACAGGCCATGAATCCTTGACGGGGTCAGATGACCTGCAGACTTGCAGCAAAAGGACACCCCAGCTAACTGGTTATCTGTAGCCAGTGATGCAAGCCCCCACCTATGTAGCAAGACCATAAACTGCTGAATTTGTGGTTCTAGTATAGGCCAGGCCCTGGGAAGACCCACCACCTCCTTGAATGCCTGAAACTCAAACGCTGTCATGTAAGCCAAAAAGGTGCACAGTGCAAGATTCCATAGGGCTGCCAGCATTAGATTGGGCACCGCCATGGCCTCCAGTGCTAGTGTTCAGAATTGGTTGACATGCAATCAAGAAAGAGTGTCTGCTATATCATTTTTAAGCCCAGCTATGTGCTTGGCAGTGAAATAAGTACAGCATTCAAGGCAATGGAGAATGAAGGACCTTTTCAACTCATTACCCTGGCTGATTTAGTGGACTGAGAGTTCACCACAAGAACAGCTGCTTGATGGTTGCACCAAAACCTGATCCTCTTGTCCTTGAACTCCCCATCCCAGATGGTGACTGCCACCAAAATTGGGACGAACACCAGGAATGTGACTGATGTCTTTCAAAATTCCAGACTCTCTCCACTTCTGGGGCCATTGACGGGTACACCAACGCTTCCTGAAATACAAACTAAAACCTATCCCTCCCACTGCATCCAAGATGACTTGCAGGTTGGCCTCAAGCGGTAGGGGAACCCATTTTACCCCATAGCTATTGAAAAACCCGAAGCAACCCTCACACTTGCCTGTTATAGCCCTGCCTGAAAACAGTACAGGTAGTGTGTCACCAGTTGGCATCCTGCACGCTTCCTGACAGCTGAGCCAAGCATTGTACAGTCACAGGAGAGAAATACCTGCAAGCTGCATGGAAACTTTTTAAAAATACCATAATAAAGGCTCAAATTAAGTGTACCCCAAATTAAAAAAAAATAACAAAAAAAATGACACCTTGGTTGGAGCCAAAAAGGCATCAGTTTAAAAATTGGAAGTCAAATCCTACTGAGGAAAATCAAAAAGAGCAAAAACCCGGCCAAGTCAAGTATAAAAGTATAATTAGGCAGCCCCAAAAGAATTTGAAGAGCAACTCGCAACAGACGCACGAACTAACAGCAAAATAAATTTTAAGTACATCAGAAGCAGTAATCCTGCCAGACAATCAGAGGGGCTATTGCATGATCGAGGTGCTAATGGAGCACTCAAGGAAGACAGAGCCTTCGCAGAGCAGCTAAATGAATTCTTTGTATCAGTCTTCACTGCAGAGGATGTGGGGGAGATTTCCATACCATTTAACAGATATGAGGCACTGTCCCAGACTGAGTTATCAGTAAAGGAGGTTTTGGAACAAATGGATAAATTAAACAGTAACAAATCACCAGGACCAGATGATATTCACCCCGGAGTTCTGAAGAAACTCAAATATGAAATTGCAGGTCTACTAACTGTGGTACCCTGAAAGTCCTGTTGGAGCTGGAAATTCCTCAGGGCCTGTCCTCTCCCATTGTAGGAGCCACCAAAGCACACCCCTTGCTAGACTCAGGGCCCTCGTCTTTTTGTTCAGTAAGCTGCACTGTGATTGACAAACTTATCCAAATGTAGGTTGCCAGCCCTCCAGTACTGATGTGGAGTCTCCAGGAATTAAAGATTAATCTTTAATTAAAGATTATGTCATGTGATGAAACCTCCAGGAATATGCCCAACTAAAATTGACAACCCTGTTCAAATGGCACATTGGCTGAACCACAAACCAAGTCACAATAAGCTTATCCATAATTTTTTCTAACATATTATGCATTCAAGAGTTAAAGCTGTTTTCTGATTTCAGTGGTGGAATTATGTTTTGATCCTTTTTAGCAATGATTCAGCAGGTGGTAAGCTTCCTTCCCAAGTCACACCTGAACCAATGTCCCATATGGTGTTGTGGGAGGAGGGAATTGTTATGTGAAACTGAAGACCTGACTTTTTTTGGTCATTTAAAGATAACGTGACACTTTTCATGTATTTAGGATTATTAGCCCTAATATTTTGGTATAATCAAAGTTAATTGTAATTTTCCATCTATATTCCCCTTGCAGTGTCAGTTTAGTTCATATTCTGCCTAACTTGTTCGACGCTGTCATGTGTTGTTGCTTTGACTGTTGAATAGCTGATTTGTTCTGCTCCAGGAATAGTAGTTATTTACTGATGGGTTAAGTATTTTTGTAAAGTGCTTAGAGATTTCTCAGGATAAAGACACTATAAAATATGAGATGTTTATAATTATTAATAAACTAGGGGCCCAGCTAATGCTGAATCCATTGACTATAATATGTCATTACTGTGGAAATTTCAAGGATGATTGTGAGACCACAGACTGGAACACTCTATAGGACTAAAAAGATTGGTGCTTTCTTTTCTGCAGGTTGTATTCCGAGGTGGGGAAGGGGCTCTGCAGGTTCTGCCACCCCTGGTTGATGTTATTCCTGAAGCCAGATTGAACCTGGTGATTTACTATCTCCGACAAGGTAATGAAATCTCCCTCTGTCTCTCCCTTAGATGCAGGGATTAAAACCTTTTCTTTTTCTGTGACATCTGTTCATTATCTCACAACTAGCCTTCTTTAAATGGGCTACATCATTCTTTGCACTATTTCATCCATGGTAAATAAGCTAATGTCTTACATACTTTCTTGACTTCTGAAGGAGGACCATTAGCAAAGGTTTGAACAAATCCACTTCGGCAGAAGATCAGAAACTTATTTTTTACACTAGTAAAACACTTCCCCTTAAACCTGCTAAAATGCTAAAAATGGGCACAGGATTGCCACCCAGGCAATGAAAATTATTTCTGTAAATATGGCACAGACAGACTGTACAAAAAACAAAAAAACCTACCAGAAAAAAGGCTGCAGTCTGAACAAGATAATCCATCCTACACACATTTGCCAACTGTTGAAAAATGTAGGTAGATTCCCCGGGCAGCAAGAGTTTCTTGTGTTTCCAAGTCATTTCTGTCTTTGCTTTCGGTTCCTTTTGTATTTTTTATTGGTTACAATGCCTCCTTCTCCCCTCATGCTCATCACCACTGTATTTCTCCATTGAGAAGTGGAATGATTGATGATTTGGTGTTAACTGCAGGAACCTGTGTAATGGGATATGTTGAGCACTTTTCCACTCATTGTCTTCCTTATTCATGGTATTTCATCACCTCTGCATGACTAGTTATTTAGGGCAATGTCCTTAAAAGCAGTAGATGTTACCTTTGTCTTTATGGTTTAGTCCCACGCATTCTGTTTTATTGTATTTCAAAGGAGATTGCAGTCAGGGCTGGCTCCATTCTTTTTGCCATCCAAGCGGCGGGGGTCGGGGGAGGCGGAAGCTGTGATCAGCGGCACTTCGGCAGCAGGTCCTTTCCTCCAAGAGGGACCAAGGGACCTGCCGCCAAATTGCTGCCAAAGAACCAGACGTGCCACCCCAAGCACCTGCTTGCTGCGCTGGTGCCTGGAGCCGGCCCTGGTTTCAGTAATGTTGACTGCTTCAGCTAGTAACCTTTACCACTTTGTCACCTAGTTGTCTAGAGTTGTGGCTGGTCTACAATGAAAAGTTCTATCCACATAGCTGTCTCTCAGGGGTGTAAAAATTCTATTCCCCTATAGCAATGTAGTTAAGCCAATCTAACTCTAGTGTAGGCAGTGCTGACTAGATGGAAGAATTCTTCCATGAACCTAGCTACAACCTCTTGGGGAGGTGAATTAACTACAGAGATGGAGAACCCATCCTCTTGCTGTAGCGCTTCAGTGTAGAAGCTACAGGTGCCATAGCCTTGGTCAAGTTGGTTCTTTTTAGATGAAAGAAATAAAACTGTGATAACCCCATAAAACTCAAAATAATCAGATAAACTTTAGACTTCATACCTAAGGAGCAGAAATAAACCACTCCCTAAACTTTTACATACCAATAAGTGCATCAAGGCATTTGAGTGATTATAAAAGTAGTAAAAGAAAAAGCTCTATGGGCCTTCTGTAGCTTAATTATATTGATTCTGAAGCTTGATGTGCTGATTTTTAGCAATACATTTATTCCATGCCAATAAGGTTATTGAAATTTAATCCCTTTGTCAGAGGACTTGTCTCAAATGAGTTTTCTGCTTGCTATACTCACTTGCATCCTAGACTGTCTCTGTATCTGCGCATCCAGTTGGAACTCAGCTTCATTACTTGAGCTGTCACAAATTTTAGTACATAGATGTGCTCTCTTTTCCTATTGCCATAAATGGATATAACCTCATTAATATCATTTTGCTAATCCACAAGCCCTTTTAATTCTCACAAAAATGGCTATTTCACCTGATTTCTCATCAAAGATTTAATACCAGAGATCTGCAGTAAGATCTCGTATTAAGACTTCATTACTTTTACAAATTGTACTAAAATGCATGTACTAGTAAACCAATAATACTTGGTACTTAAGAGCAAAGTATTTAAAAAAATTATTGGCCTCATATGTACCTAAGTGCCTCATGAGTATGTGAGGTTTGATTTATTTTGTAGTGTTTTGAAGATGTAAATGGTGTATAAGTATTGTACAATGAAATATCATTAAAGTTAAACTGTACTTGTCAAAATACATGAACAAAATATGCTATTCTATAGTACCTTAGTTTAAAAAAAAATATTTGCTCAATTATCAACACCTGGTAATTTGCAATGGATTTCCTGTTTATTAATGTGAATTAACTTTGCTGGGTAATTGTGTGACAGAAGAGCCCCGCACTAATATATGTAAGTGAAGGGGATGGAGTTAAGATGTTCTGAGACTGGATCATTTTTTTTAGAATGTACTTTTTTTAGTATATAACTTTTTTGTGTGAGTAAAATTCTTTAATTAACTTTTGCACTAACAGTGCTTTTTACATGAGAGGATTAGAGTCAGATACACTAATTTGCCAAATGTTGAGTTATTAATAATGAAACTGTGAAGTCTGTATTCAGAAGCAGCTAACCCAGTCTTGCCCTGAGGGAGGAATAAACATGTTGAGGGAGACAGGATTATGAAGGATTTATTATCTTGATCTTGTACTATTGAGAAGTCATCCACTGGACTATGAACAAGGGGCCAAGTGATCTCTGTACTAGGGAGAATGTAGTAATAAAGAAGCTATTACTCAAACCATATTTGTTATACAGACTCAAGCAAACTACCACCAGCAAGGTATACATTTACACAGATTTATAGTCACCTTACTTTTCCCCTTCAAATGCTTTATCTATCTGTGACTGGGTAAAGGAATGTTGTGGAGGATGAGTGGTCTGTCCAAATACAGTTCACTGTGGTTTGTCATGCATGTAACTTCTGGTATTTCAGATGATGTGCAGGAGGCTTATAACCTGATTAAGGACCTGGAACCTACAACTCCACAGGTAATTGGAGACTTATGGCATGGTTACTTAAAGAAAAGAGTTTGTAAGTTGGGGTAGAATCTGCCATATCCAAGCCGATACCCTGAGGATTCATCTCTTTTAACACCTTGCGCTCATCCTTCCACCACCTTTCACCAGTGCTAAAGCTTTGTATGTGTGAAATATATATATGCATGTAGTATTTTATTTATCATGTTTATTATGGTCATGTGTAGGGGCCAGTAGAAAACAGGGCCTGATTGTGCAAATGTAAATGCACTGTACAAATGTAGAATAAGAGACAATCCCTAACCTGAAGAGCTTACAGTCTAAATAGAGAAGACAGACGCAGGGTATGGGAAAGGGATAGAATGCAGAAACAGAGTGAACAATGTTGCGGTGGCAAACGTAATGTTAGTTTTGCGATTTTGTTATTTTAATTCTTTCAGTTGGGTTATGTTAAGCGTATTAACTAGACAGGAAGAGTGATGGTGGGAGGTGTTGGAGGAATAGCCAATCAGCAGAGGAGAAGGAATGTTCGGAGTGAAACCTACTGTGTCCTTGGCTCCTGCTTGAACTGCTCTCTGCAGCTCCTCGGCTGACTTATGTCTCTTGCTGACTCTTCCCTGCAGTTTTTTCTCAAAGATCACATGGCTGGGGAGGAGAGGGAAGACATTATGGGTCCTTGTGAGAGGATAGGGTTGTCCTCTGCATAGGTCTGGGTCTGGGAAGTGCTAGGGGGAAGAGATGGTCCCAGCTGGGCCTCGTTTCAACCCCTCATTCCAGTTCAACACTATCTATTTGAACTGCTTTCTGCAGCTGCTGGGCCAGCTTCAGTCTCTTGCTCCTCCCTGCATTTTCTTTCTCAAAGCCCACATATATAGAGACACATGCACTGTATAAATACAGTGAATCTGAACAAGAGAAAATGTCTAAAATAGACACTGAGGAAGGCATACTCTGGAAGATTACATGATACAGTGACCAAAACTCCTGAGTCCTGTGTACTCTATAACTTCCACCATTGCTGATGGTGGAGTAGCACCAGCAGTGAATTACGAATCCTAATTTTAACAGCGTTGGAGCAGCTACTGATGGCTTTGCCACTCAAATTATGCCAGTCATCCCAAACTCATGCTGATAAAACCTTTTGTCCTCTCCACTCCTTCATGTGCTAGCTGTTTGTGTTCATGTATTCTCTATCTATTTATTGGTAATGGAGGTGTGGTGTAAATGTTGCTGTAAACATGAGTTGAGAGTGGCAAAACTACAGGCAAATTATGGAGATCATCCTAGATGAGTACCAATAAATCTTTTATGCCACACCACAGCCATTGTGAATTGTGCATATGCCATATATGTTACAGAAAAAATGTTTTACAAAGTTTTAATATGTTTATTGGTACTGTTTTATTATCTCTCTCTGCCTGTAAAGCCAGGCTGCTGTAGCTATCATGAGTCCCACTGTGCAGACTTTTAAAGAGAGAGAAATTATAATGAATAAATGTTAGAAAGATTTAATATTACCTAAAAGAGCTTTTTCAAAAATAATGTAATTTCTAACATCTGACATTTTAGGATCTTCCATGGCTCAAATTAAATGCTGGTTCCCACTGGCAAAACGGAAATCTTTCTATAGCTATGGTATAAATTCCTTTATTTAGCCCTGAAGAGACCTTCTACAACTATAAATCGGTCTCTGGTTCTAGACTGAATGTTATCAAGTCCTGCTCCTCAGTGTTTGTCAGGAAATTTATATTTCAGGGAAAAGAGGAAACATTTCTCTGGTAGGCTTTTTTGAAAAGGTGACTGCAGCTCCTTGGGTTAAGAATGATAGATCCATCTCCACATGCAGGACTTCTATGTGTGTCTGATTTTATAAATATATTCCTCACATACATGCTGGTACTTGCCACGAGGCTGATAATATACAGTATGTTAATATGCATAAGAAGGGCCAGACTGGGTTATACCAGTGGTTCACCTAGCTCAGTGTCCTGTCTTCCAAGAGTGGCCGGTGCCAGATGCTTCAGAAAGAATGAACAGAATTGGGCAACTGAGTGATCCATCCCCTGTTCTCCAGTCTCAGCTTCTTGCTGTAAGAGGCTTAAGACACTTAGAGCATAGGGTCATAGGCGCCAACTGTGGGTGCTCTAGGGCTGAAACACCTACGGGGAAAAATTGGTGGGTGGACTTGCCCAGCTCACCTCTACCTCTGCTCCACCTGCTCCCCTGAGCGTGCAGCATGTTCACTTTTTCCCCTTAGCTCCCAGCGCTTGCACCGCGAAACAGCTGTTTTGTGCGGCTGGGAGAGAGTGGGGAGGAGGGGGAACGCAATGCGCTCAGGGAAGAGGCGGGGGTGGGGCGGGGATTTAGGGAAGGGTTCCAATAGGGGCAGGGAGGGGGTGGAGTTGGGGCGGGGAAATGGTGGAGTCGGCGCAGGGCCGGAGGCAGGCGGGGCATGAAGTCCCACCGGCACCAGGGAAAATTGGCACTTATGCATGGGGTTGTGTCCCTGGCCATCTTGGCTAAAAGCCGATCCGAGCGGTTCTCAACCAGATGTCTGGGGCCTCCTGTGGGGCAATAAGCAGGTTTCAGATGGTCTGCCAAAATAAACCAGAGAGCAGGGCCGACGTTAGACTCACCGAGACTCAGATCAAAAAGCCGAAGTCCAAGCTGCACGTCTCTGAAGCCAAAGCCTTAGCTTTGTGAGGCCCTCTGTGGTCCGGGGCACAGGCAGTTGCCCTGCTTGCTACTCCTAATTCCAGCCCTGGCTTTTAATCTACTGGATATGCAGAAAATCAGTTGTTCTGGCTGAATGCAGACAGATAAATTGCATTCTGGCTGAATGGGCCAGTGACCTGTGTAAAATGCAGTGAGTTTCTCAGTCCAGCTCCTCTTATTTATTATTGGTAACATGCCATTGTTGTACTACTGGACAAGTTCCATCAAAAACTGTAATCACAATTGGCATTAATTGTCCCCCTCTTTGGCATGTCAGCAGAAGGGTTCAAGAACTGCAGAGGCTTCAGAGGTGCCTCTCTCCAGGGAAGGGTGGAGGAACTATATATACATATGTGGGAAAACTTGCAATGCTTCTGCCTTCGCTGTACCTGACTTATGGGCAGAGGACTTCAGCCTCCAGCACTGTCAATCTAATACCTTTTACCAGCACCAGATTTACTTTTTCATGATGGTTGAAAGATATCAGTCAGTTTGTCAGCCCTAGAGACTCAAGTTCTCTTTATTCACAGGGTAGGTATAATACTGGCAGAGGCAATGCAAACGTCCATACCCTGGGGCAGAGACACATATCCTTCTCCCTGGCGTGACCACTTACAAGCTTGAAAGGGGAATTCAGTCTACTTGGGCCCCTTGTCTTGCCTGATAACAGCAGGACAATTCCTGGCAATTTTGATGGTGTTTTTATAATGTTGCTGTCTCTACACAGGACCTTGATTCAGAACCCTAGCTCATTTCACTTAAACAACTGGCTCACATGCAGGATTTTTTTTTTGTTATTATTTATTACATGCTGCTGGAGTACAGTCATATCTGACTACTAATAAAATGAAGTTTGAATGGAGCTGGCATGAGCAGGATCAAAATTTCTAAGTTGTCTGCAGCTGTTTTGTATGTCTTCTGAATGCTTTAACCTGTCTTCTCTAATCCTCTTGTTTGTTGCAGGAGTACATACTCAAGGGAGTGGTGAATGCAGCCCTTGGACAGGAAATGGGCTCAGTGAGTAAAACCCCTCTGTTGCTCCAGCATTTACATTAGTACTAGGGGAGAAAGAAATGTGGTATCTGGAATGCAGCTAATGGGAAAGAGGTGGTACTTTCACACTCAAATCCCATGCTTTCTGAGTCCCTTCATTTCTTCTCTCTCCATAATTCACAGTCCAGTGAGTGAATTGTGAGTTTCTGTTACTAGCCCTGAGACTCATCCAAACTGAACTGAGCCTCTCTATCCTGCTTACAAAAGCCTTGCTTCCTTTTGCAATGATTCTGTATATATGGGTCCAAACAATAAGATTCCTTCCTTCCTTATTGTACCTCCATCCCCATCTTTCCCCTCACCCCACAATATGTGTATTCACTTTGCTCTACTTCACTCTACTCACCCCTCTTGGAGCATGCATTCATTCTGTCCCATGGCACCACTCCATGCTCTGGATCTCATGTCATTTGTTTCTCTCCAAGAGGGATCATCTGAAAATTGCGCAACAATTCTTCCAGCTTGTGGGAGGATCAGCCAGTGAATGTGGTATGTTTGAAATTTTCTTTTTCCATTATATAAAAACTCTTCTACTGATACTACAGTATGTACCAGGGGTTCTCAACCTTTTTCTTTTTGCAGCCCACCTAAACATGCTATAAAAACTCCACAGCCCACATGTGCCGCAACTGTTTTTCTGCATGTACAATCCAGGCTGGCATTAAGGGGTAGCCAGCAGGGCAGCTGCCCAGGGCCCCAAGCCACTGGGGGGCCCTGCGAAGCTAAGCTGCTCTGGCTTCACCTTGAGGCCCGGTTGCCAGGGTTGGGCTGGTGGGGCTTTGGCTTTCTGCCCTGGGCCCTAATGAGTCTAATGGTGGCCCTGATATCTGCTTGTGGCCCCCAGGAGGCCTTGGACCCCTGGTTGAGAACTACTGGTATATACTGTCTTATAATAGTGCCTATGCACTTGTTGACTCTCAGCATGTCTAGTGCCAGGCACTGTGTTGCTTTAGTTATGCTGTTACCAGCATAATGTTTCCACACAGTACATCTGCTGTCATTTGAAACTGAGGATATGCTCTGACATATGTGCACACAATTTTGAGCATGTTATAGACACCTACATTGTTCCAGTTAGAGCAATTGGTTTGTAATAAAACAGCATCTCTATCAATGTAAAATGGTACACTTCTACCCCGATATAACGCAACCCGATATAACACAGATTCGGATATAACGCGGTAAAGCAGTGCTCCACGGGCGGGGCTGCACACACTGAATCAAAGCAAGTTTGATGATAACACAGTTTCACCTATAACACGGTAAGATTTTTTGGCTGCCGAGGACAGTGTTATATTGAGGTAGAGGTGTACTTCTGTCATAAACAGTCACAGTAACAGCAGCATTTGGGCTGGAGATGGGCCCAGTGATATATCAAATACACAGTACAATAAAAGCTGTTTTATGCAGCACTTCACCAACTGGAAAGCTCTCTAAACTGGCATTTCTGATCTTCATTAAAATTCCTGTGTATAGTCCAGTTGCGGTGGGGCTGGCAGGGGGTTGGGGTGCCAGAGGGAATGTGGAGCGCAGGTTCTGGGAGGGAGTTTCAGTGCGGGAGAGGGCTTGGGGCAGCAAGTTGGGACATGGAAGAAAGTGCGGGGTGCCAGATCCGGGGTGCGCTCACCTTGGGCGGCTCCCCGCAAGCGGTGACCTTTCCCAGCTGCTCCTAGGCAAAGGCAGGGCAAGCAGCTCTATTCGCTGCCTCCACCTGCAGCTCCCACCCCCGCAGCTCCAATGGTCATGGTTCCCAGCCAGTGGGAGCTGGGGAGCTAGCACTCGGCGGAAGGTAAAGCCGCCTTCCGTGCCTCTGCCTAGGAGCAGCTGGGACAGGTCACTGCTTGTGGGGAGTCGCCCAAGGTGAGCATCCCCCAGGTCTGGCACCCTGCACCCCAACCCCCAGCCACACACCCCCTCCAGTACCCAAACTCCTCCCTCTTAGTTAACCAGCATTTTTTACTTAGCAGCAACCCCCATTCCCCCAACATGCCAGATGAAACAACTTTTACCATATTATCTTCAAGTAGCATATTTTTGTCTAAACTAGACTGTAAGCTCCTTGAGGAAGAGACAATGTTTTATGTGTTCAGGGTAGCACATGCTGGTAGCATTTAATAAAAAGGAACAATAAGAACTCTCAGTGCAGTATTCCAAAATGTACTATACTTATGTATATTATAACACACCAGCCATTCTGTTGCCTGCTTAAGGTCATTCTGCTGACCTTAGACTTTACATTTGCTTCCCTAGATTTAGGATGGGGATTATAGTTTTGCTGCCTTTGTATGAGAGCCTTTGCTAACATAGTTGGCCTCGAAGTCAAAATCCAGCACTTCCTTCTATTGCCAGTCCTTGGTGGTCTCCCAGGATTAAAGAGCTAGTACCACTAGACTGTCTGTGCCCTGCGTCAGCATATCTAACTGTTACAAACCATCATTCCTTTCTAGTTTTGTGTGTTCCGTAAAGTGAAGAAAATCCTGCTTTAGTGTTGGGGGGGGGAGGCGGGGTTTGGAAGGAGGCCAGAGAAGTGATTGATAGCACCTTCACAAGCCTGTTAACTTACTGGGAATTTTCAAAGGCCAATGGACAAACAGAAAAAGCAGAGCACTTTCTCTGTTGTGATTCTGGTCTTTCTGCATCTCACACTCTCTACAGAGATCCCAGGACCAGACATGGACATGGAAAATGTTTAAAAAACTGTTGAGAACAGGGTAGTTTATGATAACTATGTCACACATTCAGCAAAGTCTTACAGAGGTCAGCGGTTAGATCTCTGTTGTTTCTAGTTAGATTATTGACTTAGAAAATTAAAAAACACACAATGAGCAGAGTTAGGGTATGAGTCCTTCCATTCAAGAGCTGTGTAAATCTAGACTTTTGTAATTATTGTGTAGTTTCAGAAAAACTCAAGAAGCATCCATTATGCAGCAACCATTATCTACATTTCTTCCACAATAAAACCTGCCCAAAATCAACAGCTTACACTGCATTTCAGCTAGGAAAAAAGATGGCTAAAACTATTGATCACAAACGGCTCATAAACTGGAATTGACATTGCAAATGAGGGCACTAGAGCAGGGCTGGCCAACCTGTGGCTCTGGAGCCACGTGCGGCTCTTCAGAATTAATATGCAGCTCCTTGTATAGGCACTAACTCCAGGGATGGAGCTCGAGGTGCCAACTTTCCAATGTTCCAGGAGTGCTCACTGCTTAACCCCTGGCTCTGCCACAGGCCCTGGTCCCAGGGACTCCACCCCTTCCCGCCCCTTTCCCTGAGCCTGCAATGCCTTTGCTTCTCCCCCTGTCCCTCCAGAGCCTCCTGCACGCCACGAAACAGCTGATGGGGAGAAAGGGGGAGGTGCTGATGGGTGGGGCTGCCGGTAGGTGGGAGACACTGGGAGCAGGGTGGGGGAGCTGGTGTGTGTGTTGGAGGGAGGGCTGCTGACGTATTACTGTGGCTCTTTGGCAATGTACATTGTTAAATTCTGGCACCTTCTCAGGCTCAGGTTTACCACTCCTGCACTAGAGGTTGCTTTTTTGTTTGTTTTTTTTACTGTCACTGTAAAGGTGCGGGAGTCACCCCTGCAGCACCTCTTGGTGGTAGTTTCAGGGAATTAGCTCTTTTCCAGCCTTGGAGCACCCTCTGCAGGGCCGGTGTCCCACTTGTAGCTGGCCCTGTGTCCCTTCCAGACCGCAATGCCCCTTTATCCTGGGGCTTCCCTCTGGCAATACCCCACCAGTCTCTGTGAGTCTCACCTCTGGGAAACACCCAACCTTCTAATCCCCACCTTGCTTCAGTCTGGGCTATTGCCAGTCATCACCAAGCCCCCACTCCCTGGGCAGACTGCAGTGTAAAAGCCACTCATCATAGGCAAGGGGGTTTGGACTGCTGCCTTCCTCTGCCTCCCAGAACCTCTATGGGCCTTGGACCAGGCCCTGCAGCCTGGGGAGTTGCCAGCTTGGAGCGTCTCAGGCCTTTCCCCAGCTCTGCTTCACTCCCGGTACCCTTTCTGCAGGCAGCAATGCCCTGCTCTCTCCCAGCCTGGACACAGACTTCTGGACCTCTGGCTCACAGCCTTTTTATACATGCCAGCTGTGGCCTGATTGACTAAGCTGGGCCATGCCCCAATCAGCTTCCCCAGTCAGCCCAGTTTAGCAGCTTTCAGCCACAACCTTCTCCCAGGGCTGACTTTAACCCTTTTTCCGCTGGAGTGGGGGAGCTGCCCCACTACAGTCCCCTATACCAGTGGTTCCCAAACTTGTTCTGCCGCTTGTGCAAGGAAAGCCCCTGGTGGGCCGGGCCGGTTTGTTTACCTGCCACGTCCGCAAGTTCGGCCAATTGCGGCTCCCAGGCGGCGCAGTTCGCTGCTCCAGGCCAATGGGAGCTGCTTCAAGTGGCGGCCAGTACGTCCCTCGACCCGCGCCACTTCCAGCAGCTCCCATTGGTCTGGAGTGGTGAACCACGGTCACTGGGAGCCGTGATCAGTCGAACCTGCAGACGTGGCAGGTAAATAGACCGGCCCGGCCCGCCAGGGTCTTTCCCTGCCCAAGCGGTGGAATAGTTAATGCCAGTGCTCTGAGTGATCTTTCCCAATAGCTCTGAGTGATCTTTAGCCTCATGGTGGAAAAAGAAATAAGGATCAGATTCCTTGGAGAGAGTAAAAGAAGAACTGAAGGGGGGAGACACAGTAAATTGTCACATTTTTAACACTTTCACTTAATAAATGGTATATCATTTCTGTAGCTGAGCATATCTCTTAGTAAGTATCCAGTTCTCATTAGACAAACTTAATTCTCAATGAGTGGACTCTGTAGCCCACGCAAGTGGCTGCTGCTGGCACACCTATAGGAGATAGAGCTACCAGCTAGAACACAAGGATTGCACACTATTCCAAAATAATGGGGATTAAGCACATACACCCCCCCTTCATCTTCAATAGTTTAAAGACTAAATCTTGAATTTGGTAAAGGAAAAACATCAAATCACTGGGAGTGAAAACTCTTTTTCTGGAATTCATATTACCTTCCTTTATGAGTCACTTTAAGTTACACAAAGTATGGAGCTTCTCAAAATGAGTTTTTTTCCTCTTTCTGCATGAATCACATGGATGGATTAGGTCTATAAAATCCTAACTTTCCTATTTTACTTCCATTTCATTAGTCAAAATGGAACAAAGCTAAAGCAAAGTCACCCATTCACTTCTTGCCATAACAAGTAGTATCCATGGTAAACCAGGTTTGGTGATAGTGGCACCAATCCATGACTATTTTGTGTTCTTTTTATTATCTTTTTAATACCATATTTTATATAGGCATCTCAAAGCATTCTATGAATGATCTTTATTCAGGAAATATTTCATTCAGCACTGGTACTGTACCAGCACAATACTGGTCAGATGTTTAACAAAGCACAGTAATGCTACTTATACCTAAGAACAGGGAGTGAAGAATAATATTCTGTTAAAGTGAAATCATAGATAATTGCATTTTGCCTACATAAAATTATCCTCTAACAGGGAATTTGGGCAGAACACTAGAGCAACAGACTTTCAAAGTGTGCCATTGAATTTTTGTATGACCACAGTTAGTCAGGGACCCAGCTTGTCTTTTCCCAAGATAGCACTTATGTAGCAGCACAATATCCTCAAAACAATATCCTCAAAACAGTGCTGGGGCTTTAGTTTATTACTGACTCCAAGAAAAGAGTATGCTATACTGAATTATAGACACTGCTTCCTGTAGGTTTTCCCCTGGGTGTTTCCCCAAGTACTCATAAGGACCAATTGCTTTTCTTAGATGTGATCGGATCATAACCTGAAGTCTTCTTACTTGTTAAGGAGTTTATGCCTCTTAATAATGGTGAAAATCTCAGTTCAGTTTTGGACTCTTTTTCCTACTTCAACTGCCACCAAAGAACAATGAGGATAATGAACAGGAATGACAAAACTTTCTTGGCAGCTGGCCATGACTGTGGAACGTGCTGCAGGAGATCAGAATGACTGCAAACCTTGCCACCATCAGTGTGGAATGCAAAACTTACTTCTTCTGCTTAGCTTTTCACAATAATAAAAACTGTGTGAGGGAGAGAAACATATTCTTCTTTAGAATTTGTAAGGCACTCTGATCCTATAGTGATGGGTGAAGTATAATTGCCTGAAATAATATTAGTTAGTGAGGTCTGTAATCTTTGTGGGGAAAGTAAACTAAGTCTAGTAGAGTATTTAGCCCATCACATAATGATGGATGGGGACATGATGGTATCTCTAGCACATACATATGGAAATAACAATCAGGATGTTATGGTCTCTGGCCATTAATGGGAAAATAGTTCCGGTCTCCAGCCATTATGTGTTGTATGTTCGGAGTTCATAAACCAGTATATAGAATTTTCTAAGGGATAGTTTGCAGGAAAGGGAAAAGGGGTGTCTGTGGCTATACTCTAAAAGTTCAGTGGGAGGCTGTATTTTACAAATATGGAAGTATGGGTGTTACAAAGAGGAAAAAACTAGAACTCTAAGATTAATGCCCCAGTTGACTGTGTCTTGGAAATGTGTAGTGTTAGCCTGAGTTGTATGAAATGTATGGATATTACTTTAATTAAACGCATTTCTAAAAAAATAACTATGCAGAGAAGAATGTGCTGGGATAAGATGATCTCCAGCTAGAAAGTGGAAGATGAGTGGGAATGTGGGGAGGAGAATAAATTTCAAGAATTTCTTGATCTTTGAACATTCTGTTTTTATAAATTAATGTTCCATTAACTTGATTAAATTATAAAGAAAACATATTCTTAATTTTTACTCTCCTTAAATATTTCTTTATATTTTGTTTGGATCTTGTATAATATAAATTGCTATGGATTTATGAACTTAAATGTCTTGGTAGGTGTGTGGGACGGTCTCTTTTGGGGTTTCTTTGTGCCTTCTATTGCCTTGAGGGGAGTGGAAGAACACTGAGGTTTATTTAACTTATTGCTCTGACACATGTAGATGCATGTAGTGATGGACATATATGTAAGCAAAGGGAAAATTAAACACACAAGCCAATTTCTGTTCCCAAGTAGGTACTAGAATATAATACATAGTGAAGTGACTGGGGAAGCCAGAGTGTAGAGCAGTGGTCCCCAAACTGTGGGGTGTGCCCTCCCCCAGGGGGACGCAGAGGAACATGCCACGAGAGGGGCTGGCCAGTCCCCACGAGTGGTGGGGAGGGAGCACCACCCAATTCTGACCTCAGCTTCATAGCTCCACTCAACCCCCAGACCAACTCTGCCTCCAGTGGGAGCTGCACTCCGCCCCCTGCTCTGTCCCCAGCCTAGCTCCAGCCCCAACCACAGCTCCACTCCACCCGCCAGCCCAGCTCCTGCTCCGGCCCCTCCTATGCTCCCAGCCCAGCTGCAACTCCACTTCCTGCCCAGTTCTGCCCTCTTTCCCTCTCTGCTGGCAGGCTAGCTCTGCTTCTATCCCTAGCTGCTCCCCTATCCCCAGTTCTGTACCCAGCTCCACCTTCAGCCCAAGTTCCTCTGCTGTGGAAGCCATGGCTGTGTAATAATTGTGGGGGGAAGGAATAGCACAGACAGATTCCATTACTGGTAAGAGGGGGTGTTACAGGAAAAGTCTGGGCACCACTGTGGTAGAAAAAACACACTAGAGCAATCCTACAAGGAAGGACAATAAGATTGGAGTCTGGCAGTGGATAGAGAAGGGGAGCAAAAACATACCCATTTTCAGTTGGTTTCTTACATTCTCCATTAGTGGACTCTGTTTAAACACTCAAGTTGTTTCATTTTGTTTTGTTTTGTTTCTACATTCAACCAAAGTGTGTGTGTGTGTGTGTGTGTTTTATACAAAAACATCACACCTAGAGGTGATATTAAGGTGTTAAATTGCAGAGCCATGTGATAACACTTTTGATTGCCTCCTAATCCTCTGTCCACTAGAATAAATCCCCTTGGGATATGGATTAATTTTTCAGCGCCCCTGAACAACTTGAAACTGCTGCTTCATTAAAAAAGCAAAAACAAAACTTTTTCCTCTCAAATGGGCAATTTTTCATTCCATAACTCCTGCCCAAGGCCCAGATAAAACCTTTGGCTAGGGATGGATTTCTGTTTGAAAACTGTCATAATATCGGGGTTAACTATACATCTGCCCCCTTCATGACTTCCTCAAGGCATATCCTTAGGTCTCAAGCCTCTAGCTGTACCCTTTTTCGGGGCAGGAACCAGTGTTCCTCTCTCTCCAGATCCAAATTTTAGAGCTGCAGTCCCCTTACAATTCACTGTGGTGATTATCCCAGCCCGCCTGACTTTATTTCAGCACTTGCAGTTCTCCTGTTTCTCAGGGACAATAACAGTTAATCAGTGACCAGTTAGCTTTCACAAAGCATAGTACAATTATTTATGACAAAAGCATTACAGAGAAAACATATCATAAAACAATAAACAGCCTACATACATGCTAAAATTACCAGCTATCCACATGAAATCCTGATAGGTCCATACACAAATTTGTCCGTTCTTGGTTGCAGAATGGATCTGTCCTGAATAAATTCAAGCTGACTCTGTACAGTTTGGGGCCTTTGTCTTTCAGACCTCCTGAATCAGGTAAATTAAGTCAATGCTGCTTCACCTGTCCGGATATCTGCATAACCAGCATTGGGAACTTGCATTAATTATTAACATCCCTCCTCTAAGTGATTCCAGATTTCATAGGAACCCAGCCCAGTGAACCAGGAACACAGAGATACACATAATGCTTATTGATACAATAGTCAATGAATATCTCCTGGGTCCATAACCTTTGTCTCATCTCAATTCATGAGATTTTGAGGTTTTCACATTTCCAGGGTCTCACATCAGTCACAACTTTCAATCCTGTTATCTCTTGACCCTGTAGGACAAGAAATGGAAACTGTATACCCATATACTCGGTAATGTTGCCTGGTGGATAGAGTACTGAACTGAGACTCAAGAGATGTGGGTTCTATTTGTGGCTCTGCCACTGGCTGTCTGAGTGACTTTGAGCAAATCACCTCACTTCGAATTATTCCCCATCTGTAAAATGGGAATAATGATACTGACCTTCCTTTGTAAAGTGCTTTGAGATCTACTGATGAAAAGTGCCGTATAAGAGTACTGTGTTCGTATACCATTGTGAAGGGAGATTAACAGTTTTCCAGTGGGACATGGCAAGGCCTGATATGGAGTCCAATATAAAGGAATTAATATATGTGAACTTTTTAGATTTAGAAAAGTTATTTTGGGAAATAATCTTGCATTATCTCAGCGCAGAATAGGGAAGGATGACCAGATGAACTAATAGCTATTCTCCATCTGTAGTGTAGTCCCTTGTCTCAAAGAGGCAGGTTATACTATTTTCTAGGATTTTGTTGGCAATTTGGGAGGCAGATATCCAAGTAAATTTTCCACCACCACCCAATTTTAAATATCTGCCTTTTCCTCTCATGCCTTAGATACAATCCCAGGGAGACAGTGCATGGCCTCCTGCTTCTTTCTGCTCAGACAATTTGATGATGTCCTTATTTACCTCAACTCAGTCAAGGTCAGTAGAGCACCTTAACTACTGCTGTGTTTACCAGCTTTTTCTGCTAAGAGCTTTTTCTCTCAGGCCTGTGTATGCATAATTCCCATTAAGAGAAGAAATCTTACTTATCTGGGGTGGGAAATTTCCATTGGGTGTCTGATTGTTTTTTCTATTTTTTCTATCTTTTTTTTGTTGGAGAAATGAAAACAATGGCACATTCTTGTATATTATATTGATATACATAACATCAAGAGGTTTATCTTCAACTGCAAACCAGCGTTCTCTATTCGCTGAGTGACAGGAGCTGCCTGCCTTCCTAACTCAACCAGCAGAGGGAACTAATGAAAAGCCTGACCTTGTAGCCTTTGATTAATTTAGCGTGCAGATTGCACAAGTCACTAATAACAGGTTATTTTGCTCAAACAGCTATACACATTTTTTAAAGGAGATGAGATTGGTGAATCACACACACAGACACAAGGACTTTATTTAGTACTTAAATACATACAAGTATAATAGCAATAATTGAAAAGCAAAATAAGTATAGCAGAACAATTCCCTGCATTATGCATTCTCACACCCATATGGAGACAATCAGAAGTATCAGAGGATGAAAGGAAAAGTAAGTGGAGAATATCAGAAGTGATGTGTGACAATCTAAACTTCCACATCCTGTCATGCTGCTGTGCCCACTGGGGTTGGTCTGACAACCTTTTTATACCCTTTTTCCTTACATCCCCCATGCATCCGGTAACCATATTTAGATTGCCTATCAGCTCCTGTCCAGGTGTGGCTTTCGGGGAAACCATAATTGGGGTTCTGATTGCTGACATAAGCTGTTTGTGTCAACACACTTCCCAATATTTCCAGCACATTAATGTCGTTAACTTGATGATTACATATACCAAAAATCCCTTAAAAATCTGTTATTTCAAGCTTACACTCCTCTTTTGCGGTTTATTTGTTTATCACAAGATGCATATTACTAAACCTTATAACCTTAGGTCAAGCACTTTAGGCTAACTATCTAGGTTGCTTACTTTTGCAAAGCCTGTAACATGTATTTTTACATTTGTTTTCCCTACTTGCATTACAACTTTAATTATTTTTTATCATCAACATCTTTACACATTTTAACTTTCCCTAACGTATAGGCTATAATTTGATTTTAAAATGTAAACCTTCTAAGAGCAAATCAGGGGTCAAGGGTGAATAATCTATCCCATCCAGCACAGTGCAGTATTGCGCGCGCACACATACTTACACTTGTCTGTTATTTGCATGCCTGAAAGAGCAGCTTCCTGAGCTCAGTTGCTGAAGAGATTCTGATTTGCACATGAGCAGCTCTTTCCTGGGCCACCCACTAGAGGATACTAGTGTACACAGGCATGCACACACACCCTCCCCTGTTCCTTTGATCATTCACTTGGAATATGTACAAACAGTTCCTGTAGTTTATTTGATATTATTTATATTATCTCAGTATAATATAGCAGAGTTCGAAGTAACTTTGGAAATGGGAAGTAGATGAGAGGAAAAGCAGTTTAGAAATGAAACATGCAGATGAGATAACTAAAATAAAGACACCAGATCATGATGCTGGCAAACAATGATTGTTGGATTAAAGGGCGGCTAAGGAGTGCCAGAGAAATAGGGTGCTGTACAAAGCCAGTTCCAGAAGTCTAGGATAACTCAGCCTATCAGTGCTTGAACATTCCCTGCTGACTAAGGCCTGGTGCCAGTTGGCACCAGGCCCCTCCATACATTCCAAATCAAGGGTCATTAGGTTAACCCCTTGTATACCATGCATTGCCAGTGCTTTCAAGCATAAAGAGCTCACAAAAGAATCTAATATGTCCACACACCTAGAGATGAAAGATATGTCCCTAGGCATGGCTAAACATTAACAAGGGTGGGTAAGGAAGTAGTACTTTTGAAGCTCCCAAACAAAGCGGCCAATGATCTTTTAGGTCCTTTCAGCCCTACAACTTTTATCCATGATTTTGTAGAGGCCAAAGCAGTTTAACTGGATACATGTAACAGGGCACATTTTTTGCTCAAAGAGCCTTGTTTGTACATCTGCACTTACTGTGCTATCTAACTATGTTTATCGGTGCATTCTGGGCAACTGCCTTGTAGTGCCTCCACAGCTAATAGACTGGGCTGAGGGCATGCAAACAAAGCAGTTTCAGCAGCATGTGGAACAATGCACTCTGGGACATCATATAAGAGAGCCTGGAGGAAGGAGGGCAGGTTAAACTGGTTATGTGAATATAACTAGAGCGTCCACTTCACTCTGTAAAAAGGAGTGCTGAACTGGATAAAGGAAGCCAACCATTTGCCGGCCTAGAACTTTGAGACTTGGTCTACTCCAGAAAAATGGGGTATGCTAATAACCACTTGCCCCTCCCACCTTCTCATTGTCCCCCAAGAATGCATGGAACACATCACATGTCTGCACATGTACATGTTTCCAATGGCATGCAAGTGATCACTGTTTTGATTGGACATGCTTCAAGCAAAATTAACCATCATGTGATCCACCTCTGTCAGTCTCCTCTAGTGCATTGCCAATGTGCTCATCAAGAGCAAATAAAATTAGGATGCATAAGGAATAGGAAACAGATTAATACAGAAGAGATGGTACTAATATATACATTGGTGGTATGCCCTCATTGGAATACTGTTCAGTTCTGGTCACTCCAGGGGAACATCAGAATTAGAGAGGGTTCAGAGAAAGGTAATGAGAATGATTAGGGACATGAAAATATTCTCATATGAAGAGAGATTGAAAAAGTTTGAAACTGTAGGCTTTAGGGGAAAAAAAGAATAAAAGGAGACAGGAGAAAAGTATATAAAATAATGATACAAAGAAGGTAGATTGTGAACTTCTATTCACTCTCTCAGAAGACAAGAACAAGGAGAGTCAGTGGAATTGTGGCAAATTCAAAATGGATCATTTTGAAGGAAATATATTTTTCAGCTAAGACACACAGTTAACCTGTGGAATTTATTGCCACCAGATGATATTGAGGCCAACATCTTAGGAGGATTAAAAAAGATTGGACATTTTATATACCCAGGGCCGGTGCTTCCATTGAGGCGAACTAGGCAATTGCCTAGGGTGCCAGGATTTTCGGGGGGCGGAATTTTGCTGGGGGGTGGGGGCGGCAGGTGGCTCCGGTGGACCTGCCGCAGTCGTGCCTGTGGAGGGTCTGTTGGTCCACAGCTCCGGTGGAGCTGCCGCAGGCATGCCTGCGGATGGTCCGCTGGTCCTGCACGGCTCTGGTGGACCTCCCACAGGCACGGCTGCAGCAGTTCCACCGGAGCCGCAGACCAACGGACCTTCCGCAGAAATGGCTGCGGGAGGTCCACCGGAGCTGCAGGAGCGGCGCGCGGGGCGGCAAAATGGCCATGTGCCTAGGGTGCGAAAAAGTCTAGCGCCAGTCCTGTATATACCCAACTAGACTATCCAGAGTTATAACAATAAGTATTTTAAAAATCTTTTGAAGGGATACATACCCTTATACTTGAGAGCATAAGGTGACTTCTAAAGAGTGGGGATTGGAAGGAACTGTTCCCTGGGAGTAGCCTATCCCATACTGCCTACTGCAGGGTTTTTTGCACCTTCCTCTGAAGCAGCTGGTACTGGCCACTCTCCAAACCAGGATGCAAGCTAAATGGACCGCTGGTCTAAGCCAGGCTGGCAACACCTATATTCCTATAGCCGTAATGGTTCAAATAGTTCTCCCACTAGTTCCCACCAGTCAAGTCTTAGGTGGCCTGCCTAGTATGGTTTATGCTTTGTAGCACAGAGGCCAATTTTGATCGAAGCCACTTAGGTTTACAAGTAGAGCTGAGAACACTGTGGAACTCATTTGCATTATATTTCCTCAGTAATCACCTTTATCTGTAACTGAATTAAAACTGCATGTCTCAAAGGACGCCTTGCTATGAGTGTGCCAGCCAGTCTGAGGGCAACATACTGGCACCGATGACCATCTGGGGAGATGAGATAATCCAGGCCAAGATGAGTCCTGGTCATAAGGAACATGTTAGTATACAACTGAGTGTCTGAACAGCTAGCGGAGTTGTATATTACTCAGAACAGCAAGCGGTGGTATGAAAAGATCAAGGGACTTAAGTTCTGGTGCTACAAGACCCAAGATAACAATTGTAAGTCTAGTGCAGGATAGAAAATGTGCTTGTTCTGCAACCAGATGGGCATGGCTACTGTGAATTCACAGCAGCATTAGTACTTACACAAGGTCTGTTCCTCCCAACTTTTGTTCACTTCTGTAATGCAGATATACACCCTAACTGCGGTGAAATGCTGTTAGCTGACCATAGTTGCTGTCAGAGTTTTGTAATCATGTTTATAGCTGACCATGTCAATAACTGATAAGACTCTCTTGAAAGTTGTAGAATGGACTTGGCCTTATTTGTGCGGATTCCCACAACATAAAGAATTTTGAGATGTAAGTCACAGGAAGGGTAGCATTGAAATTCTCTGGCAACCAGTGCTGAAGGACTTAGAAGTGAAGTTTGAGTGAGAAGGCTGGCTGTATTTGTACAAAAGGAAGTGGTGATGCAGAGAAGCTAGCTTCTTGCTTACCAAGTTTCCCTAACCCACAGACTTGTTCTAACCCTGACAAAACCATTGTTGAGGGAGAATACTCAGCACAGTATTATGATTGTGAATGTCAGCTAGCTAGCCTCACAAAGCAAGAGGGCTCCACTGCTCACTCTTTTAAACCACTCGAGAGTCAGAGCTACCGGTTCACTAGCCCAGATTTTAAGGTGTTGGGGATATATGAGGGGTCATGGAGGAAGTGGCCACAGCCTCATAGCAGGTGTTAGCGTGCCCAGAATGAAAGCCAAACCCAACAAAAGCTGCCACCCTGTAATTTTTGGCTTGGAACATTCTCCAAACCAACCATGATTAATACCCAGGAATGTTTCAGTTTTGATTGTAATCATATTGTCAGGATGGAAAGCCCCTCCATAATTCTTTAGGCACTGTTTGTAAGTGCCTAATGTTTACAGTGTATCGTTTGTGGTTTTTTTTCCCAATTGTCTGCTATAGGCTGACTCAGATTTTTGGTCTTTATTTTTAACGTTGTACACCATGGTTTTCTGTCTGGCTGGCTTATTTTCCAGAGTTATTTCTACAATGATGACACTTTTAACTTTAACTACGCCCAAGCCAAAGCTGCCACTGGCAATACCAGCGAGGGTGAAGAGGTATGTATATGCTTTCTTAAGAAAAAGAGAAAAAAAAAAGCCAATGGAATTATTTCCTACATAATCACCACCCCCTGCCACACACACACACACTTTCACCCCCACACCTTTCTGATTCTGCATATTGTGTGGAAATGCAGCTGCTACTTCCTGCAGGAATTGAGATGTATATCTTGCTTTCAGTGAATCTTGTTCAGGGGAGTCGGAGTCCTGCTAACTCATAGGATTGGGTATCTGGGGATTATGCTGTGAGTGCAGCACTCCAAGCTATCTCTAACTGATCAAGGAATGCTCTCTTGATCATCGTTCTGTGTACTGTGCCTGAGATCACAGGCATACTTAGGGCTTGTTCAGGCGGAGTAGGGATCACTGAACAACAGAGACCAGATAGATGAGAGCTTTAGGGGTCTCCCTTGGAGCTTTGTGAGAAACAAACTTTCTTCCCCTGCGAGGAGGAAAGAAAGAGGAAGTGCTGCCCATTCTATTCAGCAGCATATTAGTACTTAAGGAGATTCATTTCTCCCCACACATAGCTTTTTCTTTTTTTTTTTTTTCTTGGTGCATCTGATGTTGAATTATCCCTGAAATGCACAAAAGCAGTTGGCTGCTGGGAAGAAAGAAGAGAGATTTCCCACAAGGGTTAAAAAAATCAGAGGACAGACCCAAAACCCCCCCAAACCCATGTGATTTTATTTTAAGCAAATCGTGTGATTTTTATAGGTCAAAAAAAATGAAATGGTTTTCTTTTGAGTTTTAAATTTGAGTCCCAGGAGCAATATGGTGACAGTTTTTTCCTGAAAGACTGCTAGAGTTGACACAGGTAATGCACTGTCTATACTAGCACTATGTTGATGGAAGAACGTAAACTTTAGCTTTGCGTTGTTGGAGGTTGTTATTGCATTGATGTTGGTGGGTACCTGCATCAGGTGTGGTGTGGATAGATGCAAAACAAGTCAACTAAGGTCAACCTAACATTGTTGTATAGACCAGACCTCAGGAACTCAACAAAATCGCTCCCTGCCCTCCTTAGATGTGGAATGACTGTAACTCCACTATATGTTGTAAAAAGTCATTTTTTGACACAGCCTTGATAAAACTAATGGTTAAGGACTGTTATTGCTAGTCCAGGAATACTCTGTTACATACAATATGTGGCAGAGGGGTAGGAAGGGATCATCATCACAGTGAGACTTCTGGTATTTTAGAAAGACACTGATTTCATTCTTTGCACTGCATTCTAAATTAATGCGTTCTCAGTTGCTGCCTATGCAAACTAGCCTCTTCTCTCAGCCCCTGTCTTTCTTTATGGCTGGATTGCTATGTACCAACACCCGCTAGCAGCTGTTCAAGTGAGGCCACACCATAGTTTGGCATTTTAGAGCTCCAGATAATACCATGATAAATGTTGTACTGTGTGAATTCCCCACTTACCAGACACAGAGAGATGCCCCAAGGGATTACAATTTCACACCCTAACTCTTCCCGTCAAGCTGTTGTTGAGTATTCTCCGGCCTGGGCCTTGGCTACATATTGAAACAAGAACATGGTCTACCGTGTATTTGGGAGAGCAGATGCACATAATTTTCTTTTGCCTTCTTTCCTGCAGGTGTTCCTCTTGATCCAGAGTGAGAAGATAAAGAATGATTATGTTTACCTTAGCTGGCTGGCTCGTTGCTGTGAGTCACTTTACTTGCAAGATTGCAGGGTGTGGATCCTCCTGTTTTGCATTAGTGTTGCCAATCCATCTTCCCTATTAGTTTTTAATGTTGTGGGTGGATTTAGTACTTATGAAAGTGAAGTGCCAACAGCACTGGCTCTAGCCAGCTGTAGTGCGAGTAAGTATTCTGCAAGCAGTATATCTTTGGCTGCATAACCACTCCTATTTCAGTTCTGGCCCAACACAGCTCTGCCAATGCTCCTCCTTCCTGACCTGTCGGACCTCATTCTTCCAAGTCCAGAACGTTGTCTGAGCAGAGATTGCCGATTATAATAGATTACATTAATTGCTATTAAATTAATATTGGTTTGTTCCAGTTTTTACAAAATCTTTCTCATGGAAAGGTGCTCATATACAAGTGATGTATAATATAAAACCTTAGAGGAATAGGAAGAGGTGAGTGGAAGGGAAAGGTAGTCTAGTGGATAGGGCACCAACCTAGCAGTCAGGGCCTGGGTTCAATTCTACAGACTTCCTCTGTAATCTTGGATAAGTCACTTACACTTGTGCCTCAGTTCCCCATCTATTAAATGTGAACAGTAGTTCCCTAACTCAAAGAGATGCTGTGAAAATAAAATCCATTAGTGATTGTGCAATGCTCAACTACTTTGGTGAAGAAGACCTTAGACTGACTAGATAGATAAAGAACATGGCTGTTACTGTGATGATTGCTTGCCAATGTCACTTACTTTAGGTGACATTTTGTCAATTTGAGAGCACATGAGCAGTACCACTTTTTCAAAGCAGAGTACCACAGAGGTGGCCTTTGCTACAGGCTTGAGCAGCTCAAATCTGGAGACTTTTCCTGAGGCAACTCCTTCCTTGTAGCCTCAGCACAACAGTAAGAATGTTCATTAGACTGCCCTTCTCCCACCCCAATGACTTCCAGAGCAGCAACAGTAGCTTCATTATGCTGTGTTGGAGGTGGAGTCACTATCTATGCTATACCCTTCCCAGACAGGTAACTGGAGACTTCTACACCACACACATTGACCAACCATTCCTCATTCTCCTTGGGGACCTCACAGTTTCTTTCTTAATTAATCCATAAATCTAGAATATTTGTTTATTGTGAATTTTATGTTTTGACATTTACCCATTGTGACCGGGGTCCAAGGGGAGCCACACTGAGGTTATTCGGTTAGGGAAAACTGTAAAGAATGGGGCAGACAATCCCCAAAGCTGGTGGATATTCCTATACCAAGCCAATACTTCTGTAATACCTTACTGGTTACCAAGAAACCAAAACACACTTCCCTTAAAGCAACCCAGTTTTGGACTTCCACCCAGACACCCAAATCAGATATGAGAATTACTGAAAATCTTATTCACCATAGAAGAAAGTTCTACCAGTCCCAAAGGATCAGACACATTACCTCTCAGGTTAAGGAATATCTCAGATCTTACCCAAATAAATACTTACAGCCAATTCTGATTAACTAAACTAAAATTTATTAAAAAAGAAGAGAGAATTAGTTAAAAGGTCAGTATAATACAGACTTGAGTACAGTTCTGAGATCAGTTTTATAGTAGAGATGGTAACTTTTATAGTTGCAAAGAGTTCTTTCAGAATTAGTCCGTAGGTTCAACATTCATATTCAGAGTGATCCAGGTGGGACTGGAGATCTCAATTTATAACTGAAACTTCCCTTGCGTAAAGCATCAAGCAAATCTGAGATAAAAAGGATCAAGACCCAAGGGTTTTTATACAGTTTCACATCTTCTCTTGACAGCTCAGAGTTCTTAGGTGAACAGTAAGCAATCATTGAGACTGTGAAGTAGACTTATTTCCTAAGCATCACTGGTAACTAGCTACAGGGATTAACATAAGGCAATTACCTTTTTTTCACCATTCACAGGTGATTTGCTATACATTTCAAAGAGAGATCAATACAGTGATAGCACTATATTTACAGTTCATTTAAATGTTCAGATCTCCTTTTGATCTCAATTAATAGAATACAGCAAAAACAGGAACTATTTGGTTACATTGTTAAACTCTAACAATATATATGTAAACACATGAAAACACAATCATTATCTACCAATATGTCCCTAAAGGTTGAATTTGGGAAATTTATCCTGCAGGATGCTTAACCCTTTCTGACCATGTGTCACACCCATGGATAAAGTTTTACGTGATGGTAGAACCCAAGATGCAGAATGAAATGATGGTGCTGATTCAGTAGGTGGTGCGCTTCCATTTAATTCTGTACTAAAGCAATTCCCTACTATGGTGCTAGGGATGCTGTAAGATCCTTGTGGTCATTAAAAAGATCCCATGGAACTTTCATAAGAATAGTTAAATATTCTTGGGTACATTAGGTAATTGTGGCATTAGAAATTATTTTCTTCATGCTAAGTTTCCACTGAAGTTTCATTAGAGTTGCTGTATTCTTCCATATCTCTTAAAATGTTGAGGTGTGCTTCTAAATAGCTGCCACAATTTATTACAGGGGCAGCTGCTTTCAGTGGTGGATGAACTTATCCCTTGATGTGTAAAGTATATATATTACTTTGAGATCCTTCTGGATGAAAGATGCTATAGAAATGTAAAGTATTCTAGCGTATTCATTTCTGAGTATGAGCAGATATTGTAGGAACATAAGAATGACCATACTGGGTCAGATCAATGGTCCATCTAGCCCAATATCCTGTCTTCTGCCAATGCTAGATGCTTCAGCGGGAATGAACAGAATGGGGCAATTACCAAGTGATCCATTCCCTGTCCTCCAGTCCCAGAATCTGGCAGTCAGAAGCTTAGCCATCTTAGCTAATAACCACTGATGGACGTATCCTCCATGAACTTATCTAATTCTTTTTTTAACCTAGTTGTACTTTTGGCCTTCAAATCATCCCTTGGATATTTCTGTCCTCACATATTTGCAGGAGGCTAGAGATGCTGGAAATGCAACTGATTCAGGGCTCTGTGTAATATGTGTGGTCTCGAGCTATTGTACCAGTTATTTAGACCTTATCTCAAAGAGGAGGTGAAAAGCCATTACTATTTCGCTTCCCAGCATGGCACACTGTTTCTCTATATGCATAGATTGCTAGTTGTTACTAAATTATAAAGGCATTTTTCCCCATAAGAAATCATGGTTTGTGAGGTTTTCAGTGCTCAGACATCTGGTCGTCATATGTGTGGCTAAGACTTGTGTCCTCTCTGCTGAGGGTGCTACTACTGAAGCTGAAGAAACCAAAATCTAGTCTGGTGTCTCAGTTTCTGCCACACCACGAGAATCCAATAATTACCTGTTCTTATGTACTATCTCCAATAGTGGCCATTTCAGGATATTTCATAACAGGATGTAACTTCCCCATAATGCACCTACTTGTACAATACTATACCATGTAGGTTGTGAAGGAAGGGTAGATTTCTTCCTGACTCCAGTTGGTGAACAGTTTGTGCTCGGACATATGAGAAGTTCTTGTAATTTTTAATGTAGTTATCCCTAGATTATAGTTTTACTTAGAATCAGATAGAGGTTGGTTGTGCAGATAGACTACTCTGGAGTATGTTTCTAGTGCAGTGTGAAGGGATTTATATTGGTATTCCTGATAAATGTCAAAAATGATTGTTACTCCGCTTGACTTCTGTACACATAATGCCAAGCAGTCCCTCACCTTGAAGAGCATAAGAATTTTCCCCATATTAATGACCAGTGCACAGAATGAATAGCTGGTGGAACTCTGAGAGGAGGTAGACACCTGATCCAAGGGGATATTTTCCCTTCACAATAAGAAAACATTGTGATATGCCTGGAATTAACAAGCCAAACTTTAGTTAAATACTTCCTTACCTTCAGAGGGTCTGTTTGTGGAATTTTCTGTCTCCAAAAGTACTGGATGAAACTTACTGGGATTCATGAGAAAGTGTATTCTGGCACTTATGACTAGTTGTGTTATACCAGAGATGTTTCAGGTTAATGGCTCGTGGCAGTTCTTGCTCACATATGCACTATTAAAATGACCACAAGATCTATGGAATCTGGAAAGAATTTCCTCATAGGGTGCACAATGGCAAGGATCTTGTGGATATTTTTATCTTTCTTTGGACCAATGAGTACTATGGGGATTCAGTATTTAAAATCAGGTGGGTGCCAGGCATTCAGGACATCAGTCCTTCATGTCTGACTTATTTTCTATGAACGTGAGTGGGTAATATTAAGTCTCACTGTTTGAATAGATTAGAGAGTAGGAGAATGTCACAGTCCAGTACCCTGTAAGAAATACATTCTCTGTTTATTCAACATTCCCCACTCTATGCCCCATAATAATCTCTGACATCATGGGACTTCAAAAGTGGTAGTTAGTTCCACGTCATGCGTGTCCTCTACCCAAAACTGAAGAGGTGAAAGGATTTAAGTGAATTTCAATTGCTTAATTGTTGTTTAAATGCTATAAGTATTAGTGCATGTGTTGCAAACTGGATACAAACTCTTTTCAGACTCTGTTCAACAAACATGGTTGACTCGTGTCCAGACAACAGCTTACTCTCCTCCTCTCTTTATCCACCCTCCTATTATAATCATATTCCAACCAAGTTTGTGCATCTGCATCATAGATGCTTCCTACTCATATCTCTGGGAAAATCTTGGGTAACTATAGGTCTCCTACACTGCCCAAGCAGAGGGATAGAGTGTCCTGAGGACGTGCACAAAGACTCTTTCATCATGCAAGGAAATTGGTTCTGGATGGTCCTGCACAGAGCTCTTGGAAGGAGGAGGACTCAGACAGGCACCATTAGAGCATCCTATCAACACAGCAAAATAACAGTGCTGATCAGTGTCAGCCCAGGCCTCTGGCAAGGGTGAAACACTGTTAGCTGCTGTGGTTTAACTGTTAACCATGCTACTAAGTGTAACAAACACAGTTAAGTGTTGTAGTGTAGATAAGGGCTTATCTTATAGATTCTTATTGAATACATGTACAAAACATACTTTAGACTTTTCCCTATTTGTACTGTATGTCATCTCTAAAATCCACCGTTCCAAGGGAATACACTCACTTCAAAGAATTCTGTGCCCTTGCACAGAAGCTGTGGAAACCAGCAGCAAAGCCATGAAATGGAACTTAGAGCTATTGCTGGTAACTGAAACTAAAGAGTTCATGTGCTGAGCTGTAGATAACCTTTTGAGTCTAAAACTCTGCAGACTTAGGTGGCTAGGACTTCTTTAATTTTGTAGTTACTGTGTGCAAACTAAGATAATGAGAGCAATATGAACTTCTGCTTCAAAGCATAAAATGGGGATCACAAATTGTTTCTTTCATGTATAGCATTGTATAACTAGCTATGTGTTATGAGATTTCTCTTGGGTTTTATTTCCATCCCCCTTTCCCTCATCCTGTTAAGCATTTGGTATTGTCTGCAGTCAGGGGCAGAATACCAGACTAGCTAGAGCAATGGACTGACTTGATGTGTCACCAGGCTGGATGCCAGACTAGATGGACCATTGAGTTCCAGCACAGTAAGTGCTGTATCTGTGAAATATAAATCTGACGGGTGTAGATTTCATAACTCTTCTTTCTTATGTTTGCAAACTGTAACACTTTACCACTATCATTGATGTGGCTGAGGGGATGGTTAGCTTTCATTCAAACCCCATGTGTTTCAGTAGGGAGCAGGGACTTTGGTGAAGTGGTTGATAAGATTATGAACATTTTAGTCCTGTTGTTACTGGGCAGTGCACTATAGCATTTCTTCACCTTCTCTAACTTTCTGTTCTCATTGTAGATATCATGAATAAGAAGCCTCGACTGGCCTGGGAGCTCTACCTGAAGATGGAAACCTCAGGAGAGTCCTTCAGTCTCTTGCAACTCATTGCAAATGACTGCTACAAGGTGAGTCTTCTGTTTGAGGCCTGGTATCTAGTTTGTTAAATCTGTGGCACTACACTCAGATGCCTTGTCTACAGCAGACTCCTCTTCTTAAAATTGCTCACCATTGCTAACTTTAGTGAAGCTCCACAATGTATAGAGGCTGGTAGAGATCTGTCAACATTTAAACCAGCATGTCTTCTAGTTAGACTGGTGACTGGGCTACACTAGGGCTAATCACAATTTCTACCTCTAGTAGAGTTTCAATGGTGGGAGCAATGGGAAATTTTAAGAGAAAACTCTAATATAGACACAACCAGGGGCTATAAGTTGGAGTTCTTTCTGGGACAGCAGTCCAGACTGTGAAGCTTACGACCTAATCCCCCACAAACCCACCACAGGGACCTGCTACAGGCTTCCCAGATACACAAACAAAGGAACCCAAGCAGATCCATCATATCTGGCCACAGGACTTTTACTGAAGGAATATTAGGTCTCATAGAAACCATCCTTAAACCACTCATAGAATCATAAGGTTGGAAGGGACCTCAGGAGGTCATCTAGTCCAACCCCCTTCTCAAAGCAGGATCAATCCCCAGACAGATTTTTACTCCAGTTCTCTAAATGGCCCCCTCAAGGATTGAACTCACAACCCTGGGTTTAGCAGGCTAATTCTCAAACCACTGAGCTATCCCTCCCCACACAAAGGCCCACCTTCCTCCAAGATGTTACTGACTTCCTCCAGAAACTCCAACATCAGCATCCTCCCCCAGAACACCATTCTTGCCACCATGGATGTCACGTTCCCTATACACCAGCATTCCTCACCATGACAGCATTGCTGCCTGCCTCAAATACTTACAAGATAATATACAGCACTCAAAAATCCACCTAAACACATCGCCAGACTCATCAAATTCATCCTCACACACAATAACTTCACATTTAACAAACACTTTCTCCAAATATTGGGAACAGCCATGTGTACTAAGATGGCCCCCCAGTATGCCAACCTCTTCGTGGGCCACCTCGAGAAAAATTTCTGGAAAAATGCACCACAAAACCAATGATATACATGAGGTACATCAGTGATGTTTTCCTCCTCTGGACAGATGACCTCGGTTCCCTCAGATTTCCACCACAACTTCAACCACAACTGCCCATCCATCATACTCTCTAGAAAACACCCACACCAGCATTAACTTCCTGGATACCACAGTCAGCTTCACCAATGAGACCCCACAAATGATTGTGTGCAAGAAATCCACAGATCACTACACTTACCTTCTCAGCTCCTGCAACTACCCCAGACACACCAATAAATTTGTTAGCAACAGCCAGGCATTTAATCACAGTCAAAACTGCCTTCACTAAACAAGGACATTCCACCAGAAAAATAGATCACATTGTGGAATAGGCCATTCAGATACCCATTCAGGCCAAGCGGAGAACCTCCTTCAATACAGGCGGGAACCCACATACGGGGTGTCGTAAAACAATTACAATTACAGAAGTTGGTTCAGTAAAAGGTTTTACCTTACCTACCTTGTCAGTCTTAGCACAGATGCTCTGGTGTTTGTTTTTCCACCCTCAAGAGTAGGTACAATAAACTAATAGATGAGATCAACATCTTTAGCCTCTAGCACTAGGATTCTTGCCCACTCCTTTAGATTGAGACACAGGCCATGAAAGATTTCAAAAGCATATTGATAATTGTCCTGTGATAATGTAGCAGTGCATTGCTGGAAATTGTCTCTTTCCCAGGACTGGTGTGCACATATGTTTAACCTTTTTTCACCCTTTCTATGAGAACAAATATGAAGCTAAATGCTTCTGTGATTAGATCCCCTCTGAGGGAGTTGAGGCTATGTTCCCTGGTTAATTTCCCACAGGTCCTCCCTACTACAATCAAGGCTTTGTCCAGACCAGGATTTAAAGATAGGTTGTTAGCATGTGTTCGCTAACACAGGCTAACTAATATGTTTTAGAAGTGTAGTGTAGACAAGGCAGCATATACTTGAATGTGTGCTAAACTGCCCTAGGCTTTAACTTGACCAACTAGCACATATTAAAATATACACTGCTTTACGTACAGTAGACTTTTAAAACATGTTAGCATGTTACACCTTTTAAAATCCACCTTAGAAAAGGTCTAAAAGAAGAATTGAGAGTTCCCCATCTGTACCAATCCAGGTGCCCCTAGACCTATCCTGCAAGTCAATAACTAAGGTTGGGTGTACTTATGATTTTCCCGTAGGTTCAGGAAAGCTCTGAATTGTAACACTACTACATTTGATATTTCTTCTACTTTTATAGTGAGGGGTAAAAAATTAGTTTTGAACTAATACCCCAGCAGCCTTCAGAGCTGTGTCTTTATGGCCATATCTAGACTAGGAAAATCCATTATGTTTTAAATGTGGATAAACTTGTTTTAACTAACATGCTTTTAAACAGGACTTTGCACCTAGGGTATACAGGGAAAGTCATGCATAAAGACTAGGGCTGTCTTTCATTGGAATTTGCACACTTCTTCAGGTCGACGAAACTGTTTAAGCCTTAGAGTTTCTCTCTCACCAACAGAAGCTGGTCCAATAAAAGATATTACTTCATCCCCCTTATCTCTCTAATATCCTGGAATCAACACGGCTACAACATTACATACAAAAATAAAGGGATGACATTTTTTACTAGCTCTATTAGCTCATAGCTGAATGTGGTTTACCTAGTGGGGAGTCTAGAGTTGATCATGACCAGTTAATAAAGGTCACAACTTGGCCTGTCTGTACTGTTTAAGATCATGTTAGATAAAACTATTTTCCTAGTCTGTACATAGCCTATGTGGAATTGGAATGTACCTGTTTTAGTTACGGACTACCTGAAAAGAAAAGGAAAATGCATGCTGTTCCCATGACTAGTTCCTCTTGTTAACACCAGACAAATAGCATCAGAACCAGCCCGTAACTTTGGATCTCATTCTGTATAGGCAGTCTTGTGACCTGAAATGTGTAAAGTTTTTCTTCTTCCTACACAGATGGGCCAGTTTTACTATTCAGCCAAAGCCTTTGATGTTCTGGAGAGATTGGACCCTAACCCTGAATACTGGGAAGGCAAGAGGGGTGCCTGTGTGGGCATCTTCCAAATGATCTTAGCTGGCCGAGAACCCAAGTACGTACCGTTGCTGTGTATGAACTTTTCTCATTAGTCTTCCGTTCCCAGCTAGCTGTAGCTAGAACCACAGTCACAGCTGCTTTTGTGAAGAGATGCATGACTTCAGGAACAGATGTCCCCTAACCCTACATTTTTTTTGTCTTTTGAAAGAGACCTGTACTGCCCCAGTAGTTGCACACTCAATAACCATTTTTGATTTCTAGCTTCCAGCCCAACAGGGACAGGATATGTGGTGGAGGATAGTCCATCAGCTAGTGCTCTGCGCTGCAGGGACCTCAAATAGATTGCTGGTCATTGTTCTTGTAGTAGCTAAACTACAGACACAGCATACTTATTCCCTGAAGGCAAGAAGGGAGGACCTCATTTCACTGATTAGGGAGAGGTATTGATGGCCTGTGAATGGAAGTCATATCCCCTCCTCCTTGGTCTTAGAATTTCAAGGATGGCAGAATTAAAATAGGTGGATGGTTACTCACAACTCCAGGAGGGATGAAGAACATGTTTCTGAATGATAAATGAATGTTTTCAGTGAAAGCCTAATCTCTCTTTCTACAAATTTTGTTCAATACAAGCTTGTTGGTTTGATTAAACCTCCAAGAGAAAAGAGGAAATGGTCCTTCCCATTTATTGTTTTGCGTTTGGCCTACTTCACTGGATAGGGGAATGGAGGAGGATAGAGGGGATACCTTCTGTTCCTGTTTTCCAGTAAAAAGTCTGCTGTGCTGCTGAGTGACCAGGCTCTGCAAGCAGTGGCATTAACTAATGCACCCTCCAATTTTCCCTCTGACAGAGTTCATGTACGTTCTGGTTAAGATTCACATAATCTCTAGAATTCTTACTTTTCTCCCCATTTGGGCCCACACAGAGGAGGAGTTGCAGTTGCTTTCTTAAATGCATACCTTTCAAGAAAACAGGAGCGCCCATAGCCCTGGCATCTGTTACTGTCTCCCTTGTCTGCCCTCCATTTTCGAACAGTGCCCCTTACCAAAGTAGTGCAGATAAACTAGTGCACCTCAGTCTCTGAACTGGAATTGAGTTAATCCTTCCACAAAAATCTGAATTCTGCATGGATATGGCAGGCATCTGAGAAACAAACTGATGTACTTGTTATGTCAGGTCTTGTTCTCCCTAAATGCAAACCACCTAAAACTATGAATTAATTAATCAGATATATCTAGCTAAACACGATTAGATCTGGTTAGTAGTTGAATGGGAACCCTCCAAGGAAAACAGGGTATTTCAGGGAGTCATGCTTCTGAAGGCAGCACTCTTATTTCTTAGTAATAAAAAATACATAATGCTTCATGTTGTGAAAACACATTGACTAATTAGTGCTGAGCAGTGCTCCTGTATTGAAATAGGTGTTGCTGTGCTGTTGAAGTTGTCTGTCAGATGGCCTGAAAAACTGAAGCTCTTACAATTTGCCATTAAATGTCTTGTGGCATTTTTTGCAAGAGTAGGAATGTTAAATTTTATATCCTGGCAAGCTACAGTGTGAATAATATTTTTTTGCTGATCTAGAATTTCCGTTCTAGTTCCAACTAGATACAATATTCTTTATTTCTTGATTCATACTATTGTGTAGGTTTACTGTGATGTTTATTAGCTGTCACCTTCCTCCTCAGTCATAGGTGAAGTAGATTGCATACTTAGAGTCTGTGCTTTGCAATCCTTCAGGATGTAAAGATGCACAGAAATTTCAGCTGTTTCTAGCCAAGTGCTTGTGACCCTGCTTTAAACCTTTGTTTTCTGTCTTTTCAGAGAGACACTGCGGGAAGTGCTACATCTCCTAAGGAGCACTGGTAACCCTCAGGTAGAGTATATCATCCGCATCATGAAGAAGTGGGCCAAAGAGAACAGAGTGCCTGTCTAAGACAGCATCACCAAGAAAACCAAGTCAGATGCCATCTTTTTGTGCATAGCGGAGGGCATGGAGTCCAGCCCCTCCTCTTCATTCACCCTCCCACCCCACACACATCTTTCTTGTAGTCTTCGTTTAGGGCTGGCCTCTCAAACATTAAAGAGACTGCCAAATTCTCAGATGGAGCAAAAAGAGTACTGCAGTTGGACTGCACAAAATTTCAATGATATTGGTATGAAGGATTTCTTTTGGACAGAAGGGGTTTGAATTCCATGCTTTTCCCACCTAGATCCAAGTGGCATTTTTTCTGTTCTACATCAATCCCAGTGTCTAGTTCAAGGGTTCTCAACCTTTCAGATTTTGATTCCAATGTTCAGCAACTCAAACTGCCCCTCACAGGCACTCCAGACTCCTTTGTACCAGCTCCCACAGTACTGCATAAGATGTACTGTGGCAATTTGAGAGGTTTATATTTTAAAATAGTTCTCCTGGCCTTCAAAGAAGAACTCAGCAAATCTGCTTCAGCACAAGAGTGATGATGGCAAATGGAAGAAGGATTGTGTTATCTTAGTAACTGACTTACTATTAACAGTTAACATGTTTTTAATATTCCTGGCCTACTGCAGGATGGAACACACCACATCCTGAGCAACATCCATTTTGAGATGGATCCTTCTGACCAATTTGTAACCTCTTTTATCTCTTTCCTTTTTGTCCAAAAGGATTTGCTATCCCTTGGCCAAAGTCAGATTAATTCTGAACACAAAGCTAATCAACCACAAATGCAGGGCCCCAGAATTGCTTACTTATTTTCAAGGAGGATAGTTACAAGGTTTGGGGGATTGCTTTTCAAAGCATTAGGTTCTGATTAGCTGAGCTGTTTCTTGCTATAGAGTCTGATCCTGCAAACATTTGTACACGTTAGTAAATTTGCTCATGTGAGTTGGCCCACCAGTTTACCTCTCACATCAATAAAGTTATTAATGTATGTTTACAGGATCAGGCTCTTCTCCAGTCACTACCTTAAACAGCAACGTATTGTGCGTTTGCTTGACAGTTTGCCCAGCAAATACTCTGCTGTGTTTCAAGGTGGTCTGGAAAGGGAATTGGGGAGAATCCTTTTCAGAATAGACCACTTAATCCTAAAGGAGATGAAATTCTAAGAAAATGCACAATGGATATGATATAGAAATGAATTTTAAGGCTTACAGTACATAATATCTGTACATTATTTGTAAAGGAAAAATTACTTAACTTATAAAGTATTTTTGTACCTTGTGACAAGATATTTCATTGAACACTATGATGTTTGTACCTTGATTAAAGCTTATACTTGATTTTCAGTCTAACTTCTTGCTTGGCTTTGTTGCCTTGTGATGAGGCTGGCAATTGAGACAGCAAATTTATTTCACTGCAGAGGTGGGTGGATGTATGATTGACTGACTGCCAAATCAGCATTTCATGGTCAAATGAAGATGAACCATGTTAAAGCAGACTGGCCTAATGACCTATGTACTGACCTTTGATGTTAGATCCTGAGATGAGGGTGGCTGGATAATCCTTATATTGTAAGTGGTTTTATTTTTGTTTTTCTTACTCCTGAAGAAATTCTGAATTCTCCCAAGCTTCTAAGAGAAAAGGCTCCTAACTCTGAGGATATCGCTAGGCCTCTCTGCTGGAGCTCAGGAACTTCAGTTACCTTTTATCATCTCACTGCAGCAGAGACAAAGGTGTTTTTCCAGCATGCCCAAGTCTTCAAACAAGAACTTCCACCTGTTTCATCAATGTGATGTCTGGCATGATTTGATAGGCTGTAGGCCACCTGCTTTTATATGAAAAGAAGGAAAAATTCCATTTTAAGGACCCCCACCATGATAGTGATGGGAATAAGGTCCTCAAACCATGACAGGAATAAGGGTAGGGTCACCATGTTGCAAAAAGAGACCACATAATGGATCAGTAAATGCTGTCATTAAAGGCAGTTACATAAAACATTCCATTTGTAAGAGGCATTTTTATTTTCCTTTCCAGTTTAATTAACTTGGAAACAGATTGGAATGGCTGCTGTGAGTCTGGGTTAAAGCTATAGAAAAATCAATGTGGTGGCTTTGTGACAGATGTTAAATGCAGCTAATTATTCTGTTCACTGATACTTAACCAGCAGGAAAGCCTGATAGCCTCTAGAAGTAGGCTGGTAGACAACAATCATAAAATTGTAGAACTGAAAGAGACTGAGAGGTCATAGAATGTCAGGGTTGGAAGGGACCTCAGGAGGTCATCTAGTCCAACCCTCTGCTCAAAGCAGGACCAGGTCTTCTACTCTACACTCTGCATTCAAGTCAGGACTCAGGCCTGGTCTACACTGTGGGAAGGGGGTCAGGGCAAGCTAAGTCGGTCTAAGTTACGCAACTTCAGCTACGAAAATAATGTAGCTGAAGTCAACATACTTACTGCAGTGTCTTCACTGCAGTTGGTCGACTGCTGATGCTCCCCCGTCAACTCCACATACACTTCTTGCTCTGAAGGAGTACTGAGTTGACGGGAGAGCTAGATGTGATAAATAGACCCCTGCTGGATCGATTGCTCCAGACGTAAGTGTAGACATGCCCTAAGTATTATCTAGACCATCCCTGACAGGTGTTTGTCACTGGAGATTTTTAAGAGCAGGTTACTATCTTACATTGCTCAAGACTTTCTCTTGAACAATGCAAGAGCAGGTTAGACAGAGATGCCACAACCTCCTTAGGTAATTTATTCCAGTGCTTAAGTATCCTGACAGGAAGTTTTTCCTAATTTTCAATCTAAACCTCCTTTGCTGCAATGTAACTCCATTGCTTCTTGTCCTATCCTCAGAGGTTAACAAGAACAATTTTTCTCCTTCTTCCTTGTAACAGCCTTTTATGTACTTGAAAACTGTTATGCTTCCCCTCAGTCTTCTCTTCTCTAGACTAAACAAACCCAATTTTTTCAATCTTTCTACATAGGTCAAGTTTTCTAGTTTAATCATTTCTGTTGCTCTCCTCTGGTCTTTCCCCAATTTGTCCACATCTTTCCTGAAATTCTCCAGTTGAGGCCTTATGAGCGAGGAGTAGAGTAGAAGAATTATTTCTCATTTCTTGCTTACAACACTCCTGCTTATACATCCTAGAATGATGGGTTTTTTTGCAACAGTGTAACACTGTTGACTCATATTTAGCTTATGATCCAGTATGACCTCCAGATCCCTTTCCGCAGTACTCCTTCCTAGGCAGTCATTTTCTATTTTGTATGTGTGCAATTGATTGTTCCTTCCTAAGTAGAGTACTTTGTATTTGTCCCTATGGAATTTCATCCTATTTACTTCAGATCACTTCTCCCATTTGTCCAGATTGTTTTGAATTTTAATCCTATCCTCCAAAGCAGTTGCAATGCTCCCAGCTTGGTATTGTCCACAAACTTTATAAATGTACTCTTTATGCCATTATCTAAATCACTAATGAAGATATTGAACAGAACTGGACCCAGGACCAATCCTTGTGGGACCCCATTTGATATGCCCTTCCAGTTTGACTGTGAACCACTGATAATTACTCTCTGGGAACGGTTTTCCAACCAGTTATACACCTACCTTATAGTAGCTCTATCTAGGTTGTATTCCCTAGCTTGCTTATGAGAAGGTCATGTGAGAGAGTATCAAGAGCCGTACTAAAGTCAAGCTATGCCACATCTACCGCTTTCCCCCATCCACAAGGTTTGTTATCCTGTCAAAGAAAGCTATTAGGTTGGTTTGACATGATTTGTTCTTGACAAATCCATGCTGATTGTTACTTAGCACCTTATTATCTTCTAAGCAATGTGAGCTCATGGGCTAATTTTAAACTTTCTTTGAAAAGTTGTATTTTGTGACTTAATTAGAATGTCCATAATTGTCATATTTTAAATATTTCTTATTTTAAAATGTCTTAGTTGTTGTAACTATCTAAGGTTGATCCATGACCAACTAAAACATTTTGATGCATGCTGTTTGTTTTTTAAACAAGTTAAATTCCTCTTAGCAAATACTGTAAACAAAGTGTTACTTAACATAACTTCCAACACATTTCCCCAGTGTAGATCAAGTCTATGTGCTGACATTAAAGGTGATCTGAATTAGGGGAAGGATTGAACTTTTTGCTTTTGTCAAGGTTTCTTTCCCCACTCTGAACTTTAGGGTACAGATGTGGGGATCCTGCATGGACCCTTCTAAGCTTAATTACTAGCTTAGATCAGGTAATACTGCCACCACCCAGAATTTCAGTGTCTGGGGCACTTTCTGTCCCCCCCAAACTTTCCCCTCCCTGGGTTGCCTTGAGAGGCTTCACCAATTCCCTGGTGAACACAGATCCAAACCCCGTGGATCTTAAAACAAGGAGGAATTAACCATCCCCCCTCCTTTTCCCCCACCAATCCCTTGTGAGTCCAGACCCAATCCCCTTGGATCTTAAAACAAGGGAAAAAATCAATCAGATTCTTAAAAAAAGACAGCTTTTAATTAAAGAAAGAAAGATAAAAATTATCTCTGTAAAATCAGGATGGAAAATGCTTTATGGGGTAATCAGATTCCTATAGACCAGAGGGACTCCCCCCCAGCCTTAGGTCCAAAGTTACAGCAAACAGAGGTAAAAATCCTTCCAGCAAAAACAAACATTTACAAGTTGAGAAACAAAAATAAAACTAACACGCCTTGCCTGGCTAATTACTTACAAGTTTGAAACATGAGAGACTGATTCAGAAAGATTTGGAGAGCCTGGATGTACATCTGGTCCCTCTTAGTCCCAAGAGCGAACAACAACACCACAAAGAGCACAAACAAAAGACTTCCCTCCACCAAGATTTGAAAGTATCTTGTCCCCCTATTGGTCCTCTGGTCAGGTGTCAGCCAGGTTTACTGAGCTTCTTAACCCTTTACAGGTAAAAGAGACATTAACCCTTAACTATCTGTTTATGACAGCTTTATAATATATAAAGAAGACCTGAAAGGTTTAGTTCAGAAAGTTCCTCTGAAAAAAGTGTCCCTATGTGTACTCCACTGTAGGTGCGTTCATGCCCCCCTGCGCCTTTGATCAGAGATTTCTCGTAGTGTCTGTTCAGCCCTCACATGCATGTTACTCAGTCTCATGCTCCGTGCTGTCGTTATGTAGCATTGTACAGGCACGTCCTCAGTTCCTTCTCAATTGCCCTAGCCTAAGATGGAGCCTTTGCAGTTGTCCACATTGAGTTTTACCTCAACTGTGGCCCCTTAGTTAGTTTATTATAGTGGTTCTTAGTACTAGTTGTTCAGTTTAGCTATTGTGACGGAATCACTGGGGCACAGCATGGAACTGTGGGATCGCTGTGCCCCCATAACTCTCCAGACTGGGCTGTCTCTCACACTGCTTTGTTAATGACAAGCAGCAAACCCCTCCAGGTGCTGTTATCACTCAGCCACCAGCATACAGAGACACACACAGCTAAATTGCACAAATGCTCTCTAAGCCATTCATGAATGATATAGAGGGAGACACCAGCAAATCCCCTCAGCTTTGCACCCTAGAAATGTACTATCTTACATTGCTCAAGACTTTCTCTTGAACAATGCAAGCTCATTATTTTGTCACTTTGTCAAGGGATAGAAGACATGAATCAGCTTTTGTAGTCAGAGCAGATTCCCCAAGCACTTTAGATAAACTCATTATTAAAGATAAAAACATTAAAATAAGTTTAACTACAGAAAGACAGATTTTTAAATGATTATAAGTGGTAGGCAGAAAGGTCAGAAAATTACCTTAAACACGCATTCTAAATTCAACCTTTCAGACTAAGCAAGATTGGATGCAAATAGCTTTTCTCACCCCACTGGATGTCACACGCAGGTTACAGTTCCTAATACACAGGCTTAATTTCCTTCTCAGTCTTGGACCAATCTCCCCAGGTTAAAGTCTTTGTCTTTCCAGCATTCTTATTGCCTTCAAAGTAGGTAGTGGAGGAGAGAGGTGGTCTCATAGAATATTAGGGTTGGAAGAGACCTCAGGAGGTCATATAGTCCAATCCCCTACTCAAAGCAGGACCAACACCAACTAAATCATCCCAGCCTGTAGCAGTGCATGGGATTCTTCCTTCCTAAGTGCAGGACTCTGCACTTGTCCTTGTTGAACCTCATCGCATTTCTTTTGGCCCAATCCTCCAATTTATCTAGGTCACTCTGGACCCTATCCCTACCCTCCAGCATATCTACCCCTCCCCCCCCATCTTAGTGTCATCTGCAAACTTGCTGAGGGTGCAATTCATCCCATCATCCAGATCATTAATAAAGATGTTGAACAAAACTGGCCCCAGGACCGACCCCTGGGGCACTCCGCTTGATACCAGACTGCCAACTAGACATCAAGCTGTTGATCACAACCCATTGAGCTCGACAATCTAGCCATCTTTCTATCCACCTTAGAGTCCATTCATCCAATCCATACAACTTTAACTTGCTGGCAAGAATACTGTGGAGACAGTATCAAAAGCTTTGCTAAAGTCAAAATATATCACATCCACCACTTTCCCCATATCCACAGAGACAGTTATCTCATCATAGAAAGAAATGAGGTTGGTCAGGCATAACTTGCCCTTGATGAATCCATGTTGACGCTTCCTGATCACCTTCCTCTTCTCCAAGTGCTTCAAAATGGATTCCTTGACAACCCGCTCCATGATTTTGCCAGGGCCTGAAGTGAGGCTGACTGGTCTGTAGTTCCTCCGGTTCTCTTTCTTCCCTTTTTAAAATATGGGCACTATATTTTCCTTTTTCCAATAGTCCGTGACCTCCCCCGATCACCATGAATTTTCAAAGATAATGTCCAATGGCTCTGCAGTCACATCAGCCAACTCCTTCAGCACCCTTGGATGCATTAGATCTGGACCTCGGACGTGTGCATGTTCTGCTTTTCTAAATAGTCCTTAACCTGTTCTTTTACCACTGAGGGCTGCTCACCTCTTCCCCATACTCTGCTGCCCAGTGCAGCAGTCTGGGAGCTGACCTTGTCTGTGAAGACCGAGGCAAATAAAGCATTGAGTACTTCAGCTTTTTCCACATCATCTGTCACTATGCCTCCCCCATTCTGTAAGGATCCCACACTTTCCCTGACCACCACCTTGTTGCTAACATACCTATAGAAACCCTTCTTGTTATCTGTCACATCCTTTGCTAGCTGCAACTCCAATTGTACTTTGGCCTTCCTGATTATACCCCTGCATGCTTGAACAATATTTTTATACTTCTCCCTAGTCATCTGTCCACATTGCCACTTCTTGTAAGCTTCCTTTTCGAGTTTAAGCTCACTGAAGATGTCACTGTTAAGCCAAGCTGGTCGCCTGCCATATTTGCTATTCTTTCTGCACATTGGGATGGTTTGTTCCTGTGTCCTCAGTAAGGCTTTTTTAAAATACAGGCAGCTCTTCTGGACTACTTGGCTGCTCATATTAGCGTCCCAGGGGATCCTGCCCATCAGTTCCTTAAGGGAGTCTAAATCTGCTTTTCTGAAGTCCAGGGTCTGTATTTTGCTACTCTCCTTTCTTCTTTTTGTCAGGATCCTGAACTCTTTCATCTCATGGTCACTGCTGCCCAGGTTGCCACCCACTTCTGCTTCCTCTACCAATTCTTCCCAGGCTGTAGGCAACGGGTCAAGAGGAGCACAGCCCCTAGTTGGTTCCTCCAGCACTTGTATCAGGAAGTTGTCTCCAACACTCTCCAAAAACTTCTTGGATTATCTGTGCATAGCTGTATTGCTCTCCCAGCAGATGTCAGGGTGATTGAAGTCCCCCATTAGAATCAGGGCCTGTGATCTGGAAACTTCAGTTAGTTGTCCGAAGAAAGCCTTGTCTACCTCCTCCTCCTGGTCTGGTGGTCTATAGCAGACTCCCACCATGACATCACTCTTGTTGTTCTCACCTCTAAACTTAACCTAAAGACTCTCAACAGGCTTTTCTCCAGTTTCATACTGGAGCTCTGAGCAATCATACTGCTCTCTTACATACAGTGCAACTCCTCCACCTTTCCTCCCGAATCTGTCCTTCCTGAACAGTTTATACCCATCCATGACAGTGCTTCAGACATGTGAGTTACCCCACCAAATCTCTGTTACTCCAATCACATCATAGTTCCTTGACTGTGACAGGACTTTCAATCTTTCTGCTTGTTTCCCAGGCTTCTTGCATTTGTGTACATACGCCTAAGATAACTAGCTGATTGCCCTACTTTCTCAGCATGAATCAGGAGGCTTCCTGTCTTGTACCCTCCTCCTTGTGTTTCCTCCCGGTATCCCACTTACCTCTGGGCTTAGGTCACCATCATGATGCCACTGGCCCTTATTTTATACTCTCAGTTCATGTCCCAGGAAAGTTACTGGCTTAAACATGTCATGGTATGTCTTGCTGAGTCACAGAGTTGAGCAGTCTTCATTGTGTGGTGTGCAAGTGTCTCCTGCAGAACTGTAAATCTCTTGTTTACAATTCTCCTGCTGTTCAATGGCTCGTGATGGTGGCTTAACACCCATTTGGGGGTGGGTCAACCCTTGTTGCCACTGGAAGGCCAACTGTGGTCATCTCCCAGACTTGCAACATATTTCAACAACAACTATATAGCAAAATCTCAATTTCATACACTTTATCTATATCTATCTATCTATCCATATATACACACACACACACGAGTTTAGCAGATCGTGACCTTTCATATGATAGCTTAACAAGGCATGCTTTGTGTGTAATATCACAACCATATACAAATGATGAATATGAGAGTTACAGGGTGCTACTTTGAGGTATAGTGCATCCCAGCTATAGTAGTTTTAAAAAAATCCTTTATAAAAATATTTTTATAGATATAGTTTCTTCTGTCCTGGAGTTTTACTGTACTGGAAGGGTCTGCCCGGTTCTCTGGGTTTCAAACATTGCCTATCATGCTGGGAGGCAATCCAAGTGAATGCCTTGGGGAATCTCATATTTCCTAAAAGTGCAATTTCTGTCTGGCATTAAAATTTAGAGCCAGAAAAAAAACAGGAGATCAAACTTCAACCACTTATGATGGAGACCTCACTGCACCCAATGTCTGACCCAAGCCAGGGGACCACCCACCACTCCTTGTATGCCAGTGTCCGAGTAAGTTCACTGAACCCAAGCCTCACTCCTCAACAATATTTAAGAGAAGATCCAAGATTCCTCCCATATGACTCCCAAAGACCATCCCTCGAGTTCTCCGGGTAGGAATTCTGTCTCTGATGACTCCACTCATTTCAGCACTCATTGCTCTCCAACCTGGTACCCACAAAACTGCTTGTTCCTCAGGTACCAAGGGTGCTGCTGTCAGATCTAAAGACTGTAAAGTCTCAGGCTTCAAGAGATCATCAGTACTGTCAGTGGAGCCAAGGTGGCAAGAAGAGCTCTACTTCTCGGTATCAAAAAAATCCACTTGAGAACTCTCTGGACTCCTCTTGGAGCAGTCAAGATTCATGATTCTGTCAACTTCCTCATCCACTATCACTTCAGCGCAGGCCATGGATGCAGTACTGACAACACTCTTGGTACACAGAAGCTTCACTTTCCCCAAGACCTTGCTGTGTCCAAGATGCCTGACTCACCACTGCTCTGCTCTGATACACTCTTGGTACCACAGACTTCCAGATCTCCGGACATTAGCCCGGTACCTACGGTTTCATCTCATGCTTCTTCCAATGCTCCGGTGATACAGAGTGACTTGGAAGAGGTGAATTCTGAAGATCTTGCCTCAGTTTCCCAAATATCTGTGCAGGGCTCTTTTCTCCATTCTTATAGAGGCTCCTTTCTTGAGGTCTCTGAAGAGATTGGTGCCACTCATGAGAGATGGCCACAAACACCATCTTGCTGCTATGAACACCCATGGATATTTCCACCCATGTCATACGCGCAATGTCCTTGGCCTCCTAAGCCATACTGACCCTTGTGTGGCCTATCATCAGCAATTTTCTAGGGCCTATAGCACCATCTGTCACAGTGATAGACAACCTTCATCACCTTCCCTCTCTAGGAAACTGGAACCTCAGGAAGAAACCTTTGTGGAACAGAATGCTAGAGCTGATGAAGATTTCTCTCCACTAGCTAAGATCTCTTCTTCATCCCTGGATGAAGCAGTTAGGCCATCTGTTCCATCCTTGGTAGATAATTTTAAACAGTTTCAGGAACTAGTCAAGAGAATTGTGGACTCTTTGCAGATCCCTCTTGAGGAGGTTAAAGAACCACATCATAAGCTGCTTGATATCTTCCATACAGCTTAATCTGCCCGCATTGCCCTGCCTGTTAACCTTTGCAGGGTCCACCAGGGCCTTATTATCTGGCACACCCTAACCACAATTCTGCCCACATGCAAGAGAGTGGATAAGAAATACTATGTTCCAAATGGACTCAATTTTTATTTTCTCATCTCTCTAACTCTTTGGTGTCAATGTAGTTAACAAACATGGAAGGCACATCTTGGACACTCATGCTAAATCTGCACTCTCTGACAAGGACCATTAGTGCCTGGACCTCTTTAGTAGAAATTTGTATTTGTCAGCTACTTTACAATTCAGAAACAGGCATTAATGGCAATAGTACAATCATACAAGTTATACCTAGCTGAACTCTTTTATTGAGTACTTACCAGCTGAACATAGAGAGCACCTTCAGGCAGTTATTGCAGAAGGACAGATTCTCACTGGAACATCCTTGGAGGCTTCCTCGACACTGCTGATGTTGCTGCCCATTCAGTCCCTACAGCAGTAGTTATGAGGAGGGACTCCTGGCTCTAGCTCTCAGGATTTACAGAGGAGGTCCAAAATACAGTTAAAGATCTACCTTTTGATAGTACTAAACTGTTCATGGACAGCACAGACAAATCTCTGTGCATGTTAAAGGCCACTTTGTGTTCTCTCAGGGTCTATACACCTGCCCACAAGGGAAAGTTTAGCAAGTCCCAGGCAGAACAGAGATCCCTGTCCTGCCCAGTTTGTCAAGCTCCCACAGATCGTATGATCCTCAACATAAAAAACAGAGATTTCAGAGAAGAAAACCACCCACTCCTCAACCTTCAACCTTGCAGTCTTCCACCTCCAAGCACCAATTTTGATGGGTTGGTCGAGGTCCTGAGTTACCATCCCCATTCTTACTAGCTGCATCGATTCACCTGTCTTCCTCCCTTTGGCGACTGCCTTTACCACTTCTGGTGGGCTTGTGAGTCAATCACTATCGACAAGTGGGTTTTGGAGATAATCTCCACAGGGTACTCCATCCACTACTTCTCTTCTGCCTGTGAGCCCCCCTACCCTGTCCCTCTTAAGGGACCCCTCTGAGAACTTGCTACAACAAGAAATATATTCTCTCCTACTCTTGGGTGCCGTAAATCAGATCCCATGCAGCACAGAAGAAAGGGATTTTATTCCAGGTATTTCGTGATTCCAAAAAAGAATGGCAGTTGGAGACATATCCTAGATTTAACTATATTCAACATCTTTGTGATAGCACAAAAATTCAAAATGGTGACACTTGCAGCAATAATTCTATCACTGGACCAAGGAGATGCATATTTCCATATAGTGATCTACCCATCTCACACAAAGGATTCCTACATTTTACTGTCTGTCAAGATCATTTTCAGTACAGGGTGCTCCCTTTTGGCCTGTCACTTGCTCCAAGGATTTTTTGGAAGGTTATGTCAGTGATAGCGGCACATCTCAGAAAAAGAATTCTGGTGTTCCATCACCTAGATGATTGGCTTCTGAAAGGTTGCTCCATGGACATAACATCCAGGCAACGTCTGAGGCCACAGATCTCTCTTTCAAATTGGGCCAACAATCAAACATTCAAAAATCCATGTTGACCCCTGTAATAAACATATAGCTAAGGGTAGCATAAAATCCCTCTTTACCCTGTAAATAGTTAAGAAGCTCAGATAACCTGGCTGGCACCCGACCAAAAGGACCAATAAGGGGAGAAGATACAGTACTTTCAAATTTGTGGGGGAAGGTTTTGGGTTTTGTCTTTATTTTGTTTTCTCAGAGTCAGCAAAGGAACCAGGGCAGGGCAAATACATCTCCCTAAGCTATATCTGGACTAAGCATCTAGTATTGCAGAAATAGTAAGTAATAGCAAAGAAATGCATTAGATTAGCTTTTGTTTTAGCTTGTGAATTTTCCCTGTGCTAAGAGGGAGGTTTATCCCTGTTTTTGTAACTTTAAAGTTCTTCGAGTGCTTGCTCATATCGATTCCAATTAGGTGTGCGCGCACCGCATGCACATTCATCAGAAGACTTTTACCCTAGCAACACTCGGTGGGTCGGCTGGGCGCCCCCTGGAGTGGCGCCGCCATGGTGCCGGATATATACCCCTGCCGACTCAACCGCCCCTCAGTTACTTCTTACCACCTGTGTCGGTTGTTGGAACTGTGGAGTGCGGTTTTACTGACCTCCACCTCCCTAGCTACTCGTAGTTCTCTAGTTACTTTTTGTGTATATAGTTCAAAGTTATATACTTGTAGTTAATTCTTAATGCCAATGCAGGTCTTTCCGTCCCCAACCTCACCACCTGTACTCTGCGCCTAGACAAAGACAGGACTTTGGCAGGTGGCGTGGCCAAGGTGGTTGTAGACAACTGTCAGGACTCCCAAGGGGGCCAAAATCAAGGTCCCTCGAAACCACCAGTGGGACCAAGGACGAACTTTTGAAGGTGCGCCCGAGGGCAGCGTAACAGTTACAGGCCAGGATCCTTCTCTCTTCTCCAACCGTCTCTCCTACTTCCTCCCGGCTTGGTCCCAGTTAACTTCAAATCGCTGGGTCCTACGCATGGTGGAGTATGGGTACCACCTCCAATTTATTTCAACCCCGCCCTCCCACCCCCAATCCCATCCCTCTTCAGGGACCCCTCTCACGAGCTTCCTCTTGCAAGAGGTGCGGATGCTCCTCGCCATGGGAGCTATAGAGGAGGTACTGAAGGACGAAAGGGGCAAGGGGTTTTACTCTTGTTATTTCCTAATCCCCAAGTCGAAGGGAGGTCTCAGACCTATCCTAGATCTGCGAGAACTCAACCAGTTTATGATAAAGTTGAAGTTCGGCATGGTATCCCTGGGGACCATTATCCCGTCCTTGGATCCTGGAGACTGGTATGCCGCCTTCGACATGAAGGATGCATACTTTCACATCGCCATTTTTCCTCCACACAGGAGGTACCTCAGCTTCGTAGCCAACTGTCAGCACTTCCAGGTTACGGTCCTGCCATTTGGCCTTTCTGTAGCCCCAAGGATATTTACAAAATGTATGGCCGTAGTTGCTGCCTGTCTCCGCTGATGTCAGATACACGTTTTTCCTTATCTGGATGATTGGCTCATCTGAGGGGCCTCTGAGACACAAGTCACCCAGCATGTGGGCATCATCAAGAACCTATTCACACGTCTAGGCCTGATGATCAATATAGAAAAATCCACTCTGGTTCCCACGCAGAAGTTAGACTTCATAGGAGCTATCCTGGACTCCAGTCTAGCCAGGGCCTGCTTATCACAACCACGGTTTCAGGCGATGGCAACAATCATCCGAGGTCTACAGAATTTCCCGACGACCTTGGCTCGCTCTTGTCTCGGTCTCCTGGGTCACATGGCTGCTTGCACGTTCATGATCAAATACACCAGGCTCTGCCTCCGTCCTCTCCAAGCTTGGCTCAACTCGGTATACTGCCCGGGCAGGGACCCAATAGACACGATAGTCACCATTCCCCCGAGCACCCTAGGCTCCCTAGACTCGTGGCTGACTCCCTCCCTGGTGTGTACAGGGCTGCCATTCCATCCGCCCCAACCCTCAACGTCCCTGACAACGGACGCGTCATCTCTCGGCTGGAGTGCTCACCTTGGACACCTTCGTACTCAAGGCCTGTGGTCATCTCAGGAGCTGGCATTACACAAATATCCGAGAACTGAGAGCAGTCCACCTGGCCGCTTTCCAGCAACATTTACAAGGCCGTTGAGTCTCAGTGTTTACAGCCAACACAACAGCCATGTACTACATAAACAAGCAGGAAGGGACACGATCCTCCCCCGTTTGTCAGGAGGCCATCCAACTCTGGGACTTTTGCATAGCCCACTCGATAGACCTGGTAGCGTCCTTTCTCCCAGGAGTTTGGAACACTCTGGCGGATTGACTCAGCAGGTCCTTCCTGTCTCACAAGTGGTCGATCTGCCCAGACGTTATTCATTCTGTTTTCCAGAAGTGGGGATTTCCCCACATAGACCTGTTCGCTTCCCGCGCGAACAGGAAATGCCAGATGTTCTGCTCCTTCCAAGGTCTCTCCCCGGGGTCAATCTCGGATGCTTTCCTGATGCCATGGAAGAGCCAGCTGCTTTATGCCTTCCCACCGTTCCTGCTGGTTCACAAGGTCCTCCTAAAACTCCGCAGGGACAGAGCACGCCTAATCATGATCTCTCCAGCATGGCCCAGGCAGCACTGGTACACCACGTTGCTTGACCTGTCGATAGCCAACCCAATTACCCTGCCACTCCACCCAGATCTCATAACTCAGGACCACGGCAGACTTCGCCACCCAGACCTGCAGGCCCTTCACCTCCCGGCATGGCTGCTGCGTGACTAAACCAGTCAGAGTTACGTTGCTGTGCATCAGTACGACAAGTTCTCCTGGGTAGCAGGAAACCTTCCACCTGGTCAACGTATCTGGCCAAGTGGAAAAGTTTCTCCTGCTGGTGCAAAACGCATAATCTTATTCCCACTGAGGTCCCCATTCCCTCTATTTTGGGCTACCTCTGGTCTCTCAAATAGCAGGGCCTAGCAGTATCATCACTGAGGATAAACTTGGCAGCCATCTCTACCTTCCACCCAGGGGAAGGTGGCCATTCCGTGTTCTCACACCCTATTGTTTCAAGGTTCCTCAAAGGCTTGGAGCGCTTATACCCCCTAGTACGCTGCCCAGCCCCGACCTGGGACCTCAACCTGGTTTTAACCAGACTTATGTCTCCCCCATTCGAGCCGTTAGCAACCTGCTCACCACTCTACCTGTCTTGGAAGACAGCTTTCCTCGTAGCCATTACATCGGCCAGACGAGTCTCTGAGCTTAGGGCTCTTATGGTGGATCCACCGTACACTGTGTTCCACAGGGACAAGGTGCAGTTGCGACCACACCCAGCATTCCTCCCTAAGGTAGTTTCGGCATTTCATGTTAACTGAGACATCTTTCTCCTGATCTTCTTCCCAAAGCCACACTCAACGTGACGGGAGCAACAATTGCACTCCCTGGACGTCCGTAGAGCGCTCGCATTTTATATTGAATGGACAAAACCCTTTCGTAAAACGCCCCAACTCTTTGTCGCGGTAGCAGACTGAAAGAAAGGCCTACCTGTTTCCTCTCAGAGGATCTCATCTTGGGTGATGGCGTGCATCTGCATTTGTTATGATTTGGCTCATATTTCCCCAAGCCACATCACTGCACATTCTACCAGGACTCAGGCTTCATCTGCCATCTTCCTGGTTCGTGTACCTATCCAGGAGATATGTCATGCAGCTACCTGGTCTTTGGTCCACACCTTTGCTTCACATTATGCTCTGATTCAACAGTCCAGAGATGATGCAGCCTTTGGCTCAGCAGTTTTGCTGCAACATCTCACTCCGCAACTCATTCTGCAACATCTCACTCCGACCCCACAGCCTAGGTAAGGCTTGGGAATCACCTAATTGGAATCGATGTGAGCAAGCACTCGAAGAAGAAAAGACGGTTACTCACCTTTGTAACTGTTGTTCTTCGAGATGTGTTGCTCATATCCATTCCAAACCCACCCTCCTTCCCCACTGTCAGAGTAGCCAGCAAGAAGGAACTATGGGGCAGTTGGTCGGCAGGGGTATATATCCGCCGCCATAGCGGCGCCACTCCAGGGGGCGCCCAGCCGACCCACCGACTGTTGCTAGGGTAAAAATCTTCCGAAAAACATGCACGCGGCGTGCGCATACCTAATTGGAATGGATATGAGCAACATATCTCGAAGACCAACAGTTAAAAAGGTGAGTAATGGTCTTTTTTGCCTACAGAGGAAATCCTTTGTGTTTGGAATCTTTTTGTTACCCTGTAAAGTTATCTTCCATCTTGATTTTACCAAGATGATTCTTTTATTGTTATTTTTTAAATAATCTTCTTTTAAGAACCTGATTGTTTTTCAGTGTCCTAAAGACCCAGGGGGGTTGATCTGTGCTCACTTTGTAACCAGTTGGTTAAGATATTATTCTCAAGCCTCCCCAGGAAAGCCTCCATCATACTGCACCACATATTCCAGCAATGGGGAATCCCTCAAATAGAGCTATACACCTGGTAATAAACAAGAAATGCATCCGGTTCTGCTCAAGAGGTGAGTTGGGTCATTGATTCTTGGGGGATGCCTTTCACCTTCAGTGGCTGTCGGGTCTATAATACATATTCCCCCAACTTCTGTAATATCCTAAGTTCTCCTCAAAATAAAAAGGACAAGGCCGAGTTATTCTAATAGCTCTGATCTAGCCCAGACAGACATGGTTTCCTTACCTGATACAGCTGGCTGTTTACTCGCCAGTCACTCTCCAGGTCACTCCTCATCTCCTCTCCCAGAAAGGCGGGAAGATCCTTCACCCTAATCTCAGACTTCATCTCAAAGCATTGCTGCTCGATGGTTGATGTGATTAGAAACAAACTGCTCAGAGGAAGTAAGAGTGCTATTACATAGCAGAAAACAGTCTACATGCTACACTTACTTCCAAAAATGGACAAAATATTCCTGCTGGTGTGACTTCAAACACATTCTACCAACAACCTCATCGCGGACAGATATACTGGACTACACCCTAGAACTCAGGGCTCTTGTTGAGATCAATTAGATTCTATCTAACAGCCTGTCATAAACAGATGGTTAAGGGTTAATGTCTCTTTTACCTATAAAGGGTTAACTAGCAGTAAACCTGGAACACCTGACCAGAGGACCAATCAGGAGACAAGATACTTTCAAATCTTGGTGGAGGGAAGCCTTTGTTTGTGCTTCTTGGGGTTTTTTTCCTGGGTTCTCTCTGGGTTCTGAGAGGGGACAGACATGTAAGCAGATTCCTCCAATCTTTCTAAAACAATCTCTTCTGTTCAAATTAGTAAGTACCAGTTAGAAAGGCGGTTTAGTCTGTTTTGTTTGTTTTCTTTATTTGCAAATGTGTATTTTGCTGGAAGGATTGTATTTGTGCGAGGGGGGAGGACTCTCCCTAGTGTCTATAAGCTGAAAGACCCTGTAACATTTTCCAGCTTGACTTTACAGAGACAATTTTTACTTTTTCTTTCTTTTTAATAAAAGCTTTTCTTTTTAAAAGACCTGATTGATTTTTTCCCCTTGTTAAGGCTCAAGGGAATTGAGTCTAAACTCACCAGGGAGTGGTGGGGGGAAAGGAGGAGGGGGAAGGCGAATTTCCCTTTGTTTTAGATTCACGGAGCTTGAATCTGTCTCTCTCTCCAGGATAGCCCAGGGAGGGAAAGCCTGGGAGAGGACACAGTGGGGGAAGGGTTTATTCTTCTTCGAGTGATTGCTCACATCCATTCCAGTTAGGTGTGCGCGCCGCGCGTGCACGTTCGTCGGAAACTTTTTTACCCTAGCAACTCCAGTGGGCCGGCAGGTCGCCCCCTAGAGTGGCGCCGCCATGGCGCTCTATATATACCCCTGCCGGCCCGCCCGCTCCTCAGTTCCTTCTTACCGCCGTGTCGGTCGTTGGAACTGTGGAGCGCGGCTTAGCTGTCCTCCACGTCCCTAGCTCTCCTAGTTTTCAATCGCTTATCTCTAGTTCTATATAGTGTTAATTAGTGTTGTTAAGTAAATAGTTTAGTCAATAGTTGTTACATAGTTCTTGGCCGGGGGCTTAGCCCTTCCCGGCACCCGGCGCCAGGCTCATGCCTGTTTCGCCGGGCTTCAAGCAGTGTGCGGCCTGCAAGAAGCCCATGCCCACCAGCGATCCCCACGAAGCGTGCCTGAAGTGCCTCGGGGAATCGCACAGGTCTGACAAGTGCCGCATCTGTAAGGCTTTCAAGCCGAGGACAAAAAAGGAGAGAGATCAGAGGCTCCGAACTCTCCTCATGGAGGCGGCACTTGACCCGTCGACTTCGCGGACCGTGGTCTCGGCACCGGCACCGGATCGCTCCGGCACCGAGAAGACTCCTCGGCACCGACCTTCTCCGGCACCGGAATCACAGCCTAGGCCGTCGAAGTCTGCTACTCCGGCCAGGCAGACCCGGCTTGAGCGCCCGGCCTCGACATCGGCCGCGGCACCGCCGGCACCGTCAGCACCGTTGACTCCGGGCCTGGCGGGTCCGTTGAGTCCGGTGCCGCCGAGCTCCCCCATGAGATCTGGGGTTGAGATAGTGGTCCCGTCAACACCGGAGACCTTCGCCTCGGCTCGGGACCTTATTGCCCTGACGGAGCCCACTCGGCTGCCACCCCCGGTACCTCCGGTGCGGGTCGTGTCCAGGGGCAAGCCCATGATGTCGGCGCCGCCCAGAGACAGTCCTTCGCCATCTAGGTCCCGACGTCTTGGGCGCTCCAGATCCCGACGCCGCTCGCAGTCCCGGCACCGCTCCCCTCAGCGGCACCGGTCGCACTCGCGGCAACGGTCGACCTCCGGACGGTCGCGGTCAAGCTCCAGTCGGCGTCACCGGCACCGCGACTCCAGGAGCAGGTCCCATCGCTACTCGCCGCACCGGTCGACCTCCCGGCACCGAGCTGGTGGCAGGTCCCGGTCTCGGTCGACCTCCCGGCGCCGAGCCGGTGGTAGGTCCCGGTCGACCTCCCGGCACCGAGATGGTGGCAGGTCCCGGTCTCGGTCGACCTCCCGGCGCCGAGCCGGTGGTAGGTCCCGGTCGACCTCCCGGCACCGAGCCGGTGGCAGGTCCCGCTACCGAAGCGACACCCGGTACCGATCAGGATCCCGGCACCGTGACAGATCCAGGTCCCGGTCCCGATCCCGGCACCGATACGACTCCCGGCACCGGTCCCCGGCACCGAGACGATCCTCCGTGCCGACCCGCGCCGGCCCGTACCATCCGGGGTCGGCCCCGCCGTGGCCCTCGAGACAGCCGTCCGTATCTTCGCAGGCGGACAGTGCGTATGCGCTCGGCACCGACCGGCAGGCGGCGCTCTTCGGGGATCCGCCGCTGGAAGACCGAGGCCCACCACAGTGGGGATTCTGGACACCCTGGGCATACCATCAGGCCCAGGGCCCCCAGCAGCTCCCTCCCACACCGGCGAATGCGGAGCGTAGGGCCCCTGAAGCCTCCTTGTCTCGCCCCCCTCCCTCCCCGGAGGCGGAGGAAGGGTCCAAACAGCAGGACTCCGCTGTGGCTCCGGAGGTAGAGGCGAGGGCTGAGGAAGACCCTCAGTTGGACACTATCGTGCCTGGGGTCTCCTCATCCTCCTCCCCGGATGAGGCGGTGGCGGGTACCTCCTCCAACAGTCCCCCCCCGCTGGATCTCAGGGCGCACCAGGACGTCCTCAGGCGGTTGGCCCAAAACCTGAGTCTGCAGGCAGAGGAGGTCTCGGAGATAGAGGACCCGATTGTTACCATCCTCTCTTCGGATGCTCCCACCAGGGTCGCCCTGCCCTTTGTACGGACCATTCAGGCCAATGCCAATACTATCTGGCAGTCCCCGGCCTCCATCCCTCCGACAGCAAAAGGAGTCGAGAGAAAGTACATGGCCCCTTCCAAGGGGTATGAATACTTGCACGTTCACCCGACTCCCGGTTCACTGGTGGTGCAGTCGGTGAACGATAGGGAGCGTCACGGCCAGGAGGCTCCGGCCCCCAAATCCAGAGAGGCCAGGCGGATGGACCTCCTTGGCCGTAAGGTATATTCGGCTGGGGCCCTGCAGCTCAGGGTCTCTAATCAGCAGGCCCTGCTGAGCAGGTACGCTTTTAACTCCTGGGTGGCAGTGGACAAATTTAAAGAGCTGCTGCCACAGGATGCTCGCCAGGAGTTTACGGCCATCCTGGACGAGGGCAAAAAGGTCGCGCGCACGGCCTTACAAGCATCCTTAGACGCTGCGGACTCGGCTGCCCGTACCCTCGCGTCGGGAGTTACGATGCGTCGCATCTCCTGGCTGCAGGTTTCCGGCCTTCCGCCAGAGCTCCAGCACACGATACAGGACCTTCCTTTCGAAGGCCAGGGCCTGTTTTCGGAAAAGACAGACCCCAGACTCAAGAGTCTGAAGGACAACCGGGTCATTGCGCGGTCCCTCGGGATGCACACCCCCGTGACGCAGCGTAGACCCTTTAGGCCACAGCAGCAGCCGTACCGTAGGCCGTTTTCCCAGTTCCGCCAGCGGCAGGACCCTTACAGGCGCCGCGGCAGGAACGGCAGGCGCAGGCAGTCTGGGAACCAAGGGGGGCAGAACCAGGGCTCCTCGAAACCCCCGCCTGGTCCTAAGCCTTCATTTTGAAGGTGCGCCCGAGGGCGCTGTAGCAGTTTCCCCTATGGATCCTTTCCCCCCGTTTTCAAACCGCCTTTCGTTTTTCCTCCCGGCGTGGTCCCAAATAACATCGGACCGCTGGGTCTTAAACCTGGTGCGGACGGGATACCGCCTGCAGTTTGTTTCGTTTCCTCCTTCCCGCCCTCCTTCCTCGTCCCTCTTCAGGGACCCCTCTCACGAGCAATTCCTTCGACAGGAGGTGCAGACGCTCCTCAGCAAAGGAGCCATAGAGGCGGTTCCGGAAAACGAGAAAGGCAAGGGGTTTTATTCCCGCTACTTTCTGATCCCCAAGGCCAAGGGGGGCCTCAGGCCTATCCTCGACCTGCGAGAACTCAACAAATACCTCGTGAAGTTGAAGTTCCGCATGGTATCCCTGGGGACCATTATTCCATCCCTGGATCCGGGAGACTGGTACGCCGCCCTCGACATGCAGGACGCGTATTTTCATATTGCCATTTGGCCGCGCCACAGACGCTTTCTCCGCTTCGTTGTGGGGGCTCTTCATTATCAGTTTGCAGTCCTCCCTTTCGGCCTGTCCACGGCCCCGAGGGTGTTTACAAAATGCATGGCAGTTGTCGTGGCGCATCTTCGACGCAACCGTGTCCACGTGTTCCCTTATCTGGACGACTGGTTGATTCGGGGCACGTCGGAGCAGCAGGTCAGCAGCCATGTCCGCCTGATCACCGCCGTATTTGCAAGTCTGGGCCTCCTGATAAACACAGACAAATCCACTCTGAGGCCCACGCAAAAGGTGGAATTTATCGGGGCGGTCTTGGATGCCACGATGGGCAGGGCCTCGCTGCCTCTGCAACGGTTCCAGACCATGGCGGCGATCGTTCAGCGTTTGCGGTCAGCCCCGTTGACGTCAGTAAGGACATGTCTAACCCTGTTAGGCCACATGGCAGCGTGCACTTTTGTGACCGGCTACGCTCGGCTCCACATGAGGCCTCTCCAGCTGTGGCTTATCAGCCGTTACAGGCCGCAAAGGCAACCTTTAGACATGTTAGTCACAATCCCCCAGAAGGTCTTGGACTCTCTCGGCTGGTGGTTGGACCAGTCCGTGTTATGTGCGGGTCTTCCCTTTCACCCCTCTCAGCCATCGGTATCCCTGACAACGGATGCCTCAGATCTGGGCTGGGGGGCCCACCTGGGGACCCTGCGGACACAGGGCCTGTGGTCCCAGGAGGAGGTGGGGCTCCACATCAACATACGGGAGTTGAGAGCGGTCCGCCTTGCTTGTCAAGCGTTTTGTCATCAGCTTCAGGGTCGTTGTGTCGCCGTGTTTACGGACAACACGACGACGATGTACTATATCAACAAGCAGGGCGGCACCAGGTCCTCCTCCCTGTGCCACGAGGCGATACGTCTCTGGGACTTTTGCGTAGCCCACTCCGTTCACCTCAGGGCTTCCTTCCTCCCTGGAGTACGGAACACTCTGGCAGATCGACTGAGCAGATCCTTCCTGTCGCACGAGTGGTCCCTTCGCCCGGATGTCGCTCTCTCCATTTTCCGGAGGTGGGGTTATCCCCGGGTGGACCTCTTTGCGTCCAGGGGGAACAGGAAGTGCCCAGCATTCTGCTCCTTTCAGGGCAGGGAACCGGGGTCGATAGGGGACGCCTTCCTCATCCGGTGGTCGACCCACCTGTACTATGCATTTCCCCCGTTCCCTCTAGTCCACAAGGTCCTCCTGAAGGTGCGCAGGGACAAGGCGCTCGTGATCATGGTAGCCCCGGCGTGGCCCAGGCAGCACTGGTACACCATGCTGCTGGACTTGGCCATAGCCGACCCAGTTCCCCTGCCCCTTCATCCGGACCTGATTACCCAGGACCACGGGACCCTGTGTCACCCAGACCTGCAGTCGCTGCACCTAGCGGCGTGGCTCCTGCGTGGCTAACTGGTTCCGAGCTGCGCTGCTCCACGCCTGTGAGAGAGGTGCTCTTGAGCAGCAGGAAACCGTCCACAAGAGCCACATATTCGGCGAAATGGAAACGCTTCTCCTGTTGGTGCGTAGAGAGAAATCTCCGCCCTATGGAGGTTTCGGTAACCGAAATCTTAGACTATGTTTGGTCCCTCAAGGAGCAAGGTCTGGCCTTATCGTCGTTGCGAGTCCATCTAGCAGCTATCTCCACCTTTCACCCGGGTGCAGACGGTCGCTCCGTTTTTTCTCACCCGACGGTGTCGAGATTCCTTAAAGGGCTGGAACGGTTATTCCCTAACGTCCGTCCCCCTGCTCCAACCTGGGATCTTAACCTGGTGTTGTCCCGGCTCATGGGGCCCCCCTTTGAGCCGTTAGCTACTTGCTCCCTGCTTTACCTCTCTTGGAAGGCTGCCTTTCTAGTAGCTATCACCTCAGCTAGACGGGTGTCGGAACTCCGAGCCCTTGTGGTAGACCCCCCATATACGGTCTTCCACAAAGACAAGGTGCAGCTTAGACCACACCCTGCCTTTCTACCCAAGGTGGTCTCAGCCTTCCACGTCAACCAAGAGATTTTCCTCCCGGTTTTTTTCCCAAAACCTCACTCCTCAGGCAGGGAGCAGCAGCTCCACTCGCTGGATGTCCGTAGAGCTCTCGCGTTCTACATAGAGAGGACCAAACCCTTCCGCAAATCCCCCCAGCTTTTCGTGGCGGTAGCGGACCGTATGAAAGGGCTTCCTATCTCCTCCCAGAGGTTATCCTCGTGGGTTACGTCCTGTATCAGGACCTGTTATGACTTGGCCCATGTCCCTACGGGCCGTGTGACTGCGCATTCTACCAGGGCGCAGGCGTCGTCGCTGGCTTTCCTTGCCCGTGTGCCCATCCAGGAAATCTGTCGGGCAGCGACCTGGTCATCGGTCCACACCTTTGCTTCCCACTACGCCCTGGTACAGCAGTCGAGAGAGGATGCGGCCTTCGGAACTGCAGTGCTCCATGCCGCGACTTCTCACTCCGACCCCACCGCCTAGGTATGGCTTGGGAGTCACCTAACTGGAATGGATGTGAGCAATCACTCGAAGAAGAAAAGACGGTTACTCACCTTTGTAACTGTTGTTCTTCGAGATGTGTTGCTCACATCCATTCCACACCCGCCCTCCTTCCCCACTGTCGGAGTAGCCGGCAAGAAGGAACTGAGGAGCGGGCGGGCCGGCAGGGGTATATATAGAGCGCCATGGCGGCGCCACTCTAGGGGGCGACCTGCCGGCCCACTGGAGTTGCTAGGGTAAAAAAGTTTCCGACGAACGTGCACGCGCGGCGCGCACACCTAACTGGAATGGATGTGAGCAACACATCTCGAAGAACAACAGTTACAAAGGTGAGTAACCGTCTTTTTTCCCTTGTGTTAAGATTCAAGGAATTTGGATCTTGTTTCACCAGTGAGTTGGTGAAGCCTCTCCAGACAACCCAGGGAGGGAAAGTCTAAGGGGGGAAAGGAGGGGGGAGATAGTCAGTTCCTCCTTGTTTTAAGATCCAGGGGGTCTGGGTCTTGGGGCCCCTGGGAAGGTTTTGGGGGGACCAGAGTGTACCAGGCACTGTAAGTCCTGATTGGTGGCAGCCCTATCTGATCTAAGCTAGTAATTAAGCTTAAAAGGAATTCATGCTGGTACCCCATCTTTTGGATGCTATGGTTCAGAGTGGGGATTCATACCATGACACAGTCATCATGGCTTTCTATTTTCCAAAGGAAGAGTATTCTGTATTTGCTGACCTAAGGACAATGAGGTTTATTCAGGGGGCTTGGAAATCCCTTTCCACCAGTCAAGCGTCCTACTCCAGTTTGGGACCTCAGTCTGGTTCTTAAATTCATTACAAGATCTCCATTTGACCAGATGGCTTCCTGCTCACTCACTCATGTATGAAATGATGAAAAAAGCATTTCTTGTAGTCATCACGTCGGCTCAGTGAATTGGGGAAATAGGGAACCTTATGGCATATCCCTCTTTTCACAGTATTTTTGAAGGACAAGGTCACATTACGACCATGTTCCAAGTTTTTACCAAAAATATTTTCCAAGTTCCATATTAACCAATCAATTCATGTTCTGATCTTCCACCTTAAACTTTGTGTAGGCAAAGAAGAGGGGCTGTTACACACACTTGATGTCAGGAAAGCCCTGGCTTTCTATCTTGACAGACTAAACCTTTCAGAAAGGCTCACTAATTATTTGGCTTGATTGCAGACAGATCAAATGGGTCTGCAATTTCTAAACAGACTTTCCAAGTGGATATCTGACTGCATTTGTTCTTGCTACTGATTTTGTAATATTCAAGCGTCCTTGTTCATATGAACTCACTCTGAGGTTTGTTTCCACCTCTGCAGCCTCTCTCAGAAATGTTCTCATCACTGAAATATGGAGAGCCGTGACTTGTATCTCCATACATATGTTTGCTGAGCATTATGCAATAACTCACAACTCTGCTGCTGATGCTGCATTTGGCTTGGTTATACTTTCTTCGATATTGGACTCAACTCCTGTCATAAACAGATAGTTAAGGGTTAATGTCTCTTTTACCTGTAAAGGGTTAAGAACCTCAGTAAACCTGGCTGACACCTGACCAGAGGACCAATAGGGGGACAAGATACTTTCAAATCTTGGTGGAGGGAAGTCTTTGTGTTTTTTGTTTTTGAGTGTTGTTCGCTCTTGGAACTAAGAGGGACTAGACATACATCCAGGCTCTCCAAATCTTTCTGAATCAGTCTTTCGTGTTTCAAAATTGTAAGTAATAGCCAGGCAAGGCAGATTAGTCTGTTTGTTTTCTCAACTTGGGAATGTTTCTTTTTGCTGGAAGGATTTTACCTCTGTTTGCTGTAACTTTGAACCTAAGGCTAGAGGGGGTTTCCTCTGGGTTATATGAATCTGAGTACCCTGTAAAGCATTCTCCATCCTGATTTTACAGAGATAATTTTTACCTTTTCTTTCTTTAATGAAAAGCTTTCTTTTTAAGAACCTGATTGCTTTTTCCTTCTTTTAAGATCCAAGGGGATTGGGTCTGGACTCCTGTCATAGCATTCTTTCTCAAATCTGAACCTTAGAGTCCAGGAATGAGATACTAGCATGAATTTCCCTAAGCTTAATTACCAGCTTAGATCTAATAGGCTGCCACCACCCAAAAATATAGTGTTTTGGGGCACTCTGACCTCCCCAACCTTCCCTGGGGACCTCAAGAACCCAGATCCCTTGGGTTCTTAAAACAAGGAGAAATAAACCATTCCCCCACCTTCTCCCTCTCAGAACTTCCCTCCTTGGGCTATCCTGAGATACTGATCTAACCTCTTAAATCACCATACAGAGAAGCATCTTCCTTCCCTTCCACAAAGAGGCAAACAGATTCAAGAAAAACAGAGAGAGATTTTATCTCTCCCCCTCCCGTCTCCCCACCCGTCCTGGTGAGTTATCCCAATCCCCTGGGATAAAACAAGGGAAACAGAGAAAAAACAATCAATCAGGTTCTCTAAAAAGAAATTTTTTAATAAACGGAAAAAGTAAAGAATTTTCTCTGTAACTTCAAGATGTAAATATTACAGGGTCTTATAGCTTACAGACACCAGAAAGAGACTTTCCCACCAGTACCAATACAAATCAAAATATTCCTAGCAACTACACATATAAAAGTTAACCAGCCAGATCCACAAATGCAAATAGTGTAAAACAATTAAAAAGCCTAAACTGCCTGTTTTACTTACTATATGAAAAGAAACTTAGAGATCCTGTAGTAATGTCTGGTCTCTCTCAGACCCTCCGAGAGAAGAACAAAGAACTCACACCCAAACTTCCCTCCACCCGAATTTAAAAGTATCTTGTCTTCTGATTGGTCTTCTGGTCAGGTGTCCAGTTTCCTGCTTGTAACCCTTTACAGGTATAAGAGACATTAACCCTTAACACTCTGTTTATGACAATTCCCCAGGAATTGGTGGGGGGAAAGGAGGGGGAATGGTTAATTTCTCCTTGTTTTAAGATCCAAGGGGTTTGGATCGGTGTTCCCCAGGGAATTGGTGAAGTCCCTCAAGGCAGCCCAGGGAGGGGACAGTTTTGGGGGGACAGGTAGTGCCCCAGATACTAAAATTTCTGGGTGGTAGCCATGTTACCAGATCTCAGCTAGTAATTAAGCTTAGAAGTGATCATGCAGGTCCCCACATTTGTACTCTAACGTTTAAAGTGGGGGAAAAAAACCTTGACAACTCCAAAGCCCACTTTTCCTCAGAGAAAACTGCTCAGTAGTCACCTAGAGTGGAGCACCCATAGGGACACTACTTGAAGAAGAAGAAGAAGAAATGATTATTCACCCTGTGCAGAAACTGTGGTTCTTTAAGATGTATGTCCCTATGGGTGCTCCACTATCCACCCGTCTTACCCTCTGCTTCAGAGTTCTCTGATGGAGCTTTACTGTAGAGAAGACAGTTCGCTTTCACAATGCTATATAACAACGTCACGGAGCACAAGACCGAGTAACACACATGCACAGGCTGAATGGACACTGCTCTGAGAAATCTCCAATCAAAGGTGCAGAGGGCACAAGTGAACCTAGAGTGGAGCACCCATAGGGATACACATCTTGAAGAACCATAGTTGCTCTACAGCAGGGGTGGGCAAACTTTTTGGCCTGAGGGCCACACTGGGGTTGTGAAATGGTATGAAGAGCCGGGTAGGGAAGTCTGTGCCTCCCCCAAACAGCCTGGCCCCTGCCCCCATCCACCTCCTCCCACTTCCCGCCCCCCTGACTGCCCCCCTCATAACCTCCAACCCATCCAACCCCCCCATCCCCGCTCCTTGTCCCCTAACCACTCCCTCCTGGGACCCCACCCCCTATCCAACCCTGCTACTCCCAGTTCCTTGACTGCCCTCTGACCCCTATCCACATCCCCCCTGACAGGTCCCTCATCGCCTATCCAAACCCCCCCCTTGTTCCCTGACCGACCCCTCCTGGGACCCCACCCCCTATCCACCCCCCCCCTCCAGCCCTTTTGGAATGTGGCCCTGCAAACATGGGTGCAGGACTCAGGAGGAGCAGGGACGATGTCTCCTTTAAAGCGCCGCTTCTCTCCGACTGGCTGCGCAGCCACCCGGTGCTCCTCCTGAGTCCTCTGGCCCAGGCTTGCAGCGCTCCTGTCGCCTGCACCTCCGGCCTGCTTCCCTGAGGCTGCGGGTGAGCCTCCCTCCTTGCTCTCCCCTGCTCTCCTCTCCCCCCGCCCTCCACAGGGGATGCGCCGATGCTGAGCTGCCCGGCAGCATAGTGAGCTGAGGCTGCAAAGGAGGAAGTTAGCAGGGGAGGGGCCAGACAGAATGGTCCCACAAGCCGGATGTGGCCCATGGGCCAAACTTTGCCCACCTCTGCTCTACAAGGTGAGTTACCATTTCTTTGCTGCTGCTTAATATTTTTAAGATTAAAAAAAACAAGTCTTCTCTGATTTAGCTTGAGATCTTATTAGAAGAACAGAGATGTGGAGCTGGAATTCCTGTAGCTCAGAAAGGGGAATTAAGGGTGAATCCTTTATTAAAGAGTTTCTTCAACTATATATTCAGCCCCCAGCCAAACAAAACAAAACCTTCTCCCTGTCCAATCCAGCTCAGTTCCCCTGACACCAGAAAGCAGAACTGTGGGATCCGGGTTGGAGAGAAACAGCCATGTATGGGGAGAGCAGGGGTCAAGTGGAGATGTGAGGCAGCCTGGAAGGAACAGAAGGAATGTGGAGAGGGAAAGAGCACGGATATGAGGAATGGAGGAGCAAAGAGTGGGCTGTAGGAGGGAAAAGGGGATAAGTCAAATACAAAATGGAAACTGGTAGCTACGAAACACAGCCTGAACACTGAGAGGAGTTATTGTACTGCTAATTTAAGAGAGGCGAGATTGAAGCAGAGACACTTTCCTTCTTCAATATCCAAAATACAAGAAAGTTCAAAAAAGATCTTTCAGACTATCAGGAGTCATAAATGACTTCATCAAACAGTGATGAAGCAAAATTGTACCTAATGCTGTGAGAAAGGAGAGTAATGGTACAGATGGCATGGTGTTATATAGCAATCTGCCACTGGATCAGTAACAACAAATGGACATGGGATCAAACTCCAAATATGTATTGTGATAAAGTTCCTCCTCTACCTTCGTGGGTCCTGTGCTTATTAGCAGATTTTGCTAGCCTCAGAGATCTTCCTGTGCTGGATCAGGAGTTGGGAGGTTTTAGGGGGAACCTGGGCCCACCCTCTACCCCAGGTTCCAGCCTAGCGCCCTGTGGACTGCAGATGTCTAGAGTGCCTTCTGGAACAGCTACAATTCCCTGGACTACTTCCCCATGGCCTCCGCCCAACACCTTCCTTGTCCTCACCACAGGTCCCTTTCTCCTGATGTCTGTTAACACTTGTACTCCTCAGTCCTCTAGCAGCACATTCTCTCACTCCCAGCTCCTTACACACACACACCACTAACTGGAGTGAGAGCCTTTTATACCAGGTGTCCTGATTAGCCTTAATTAATTCTAGTACCTTCCCAGTTGGCTACAGGTGTCTTAATTAGCCTGCCTGCCTTAATTAGTTCTAGAAAGTTCCTGAGTGTTCTGGAATAGTCCCTGTTATCTTACCCAGGGAAAAGGGACCTGCTTTACCTGGAGCTAACGTATCTACCTTTGACCACTCTCTTGTAGCCATCTGGCCTGACCCTGTCACAGTATGTAACCCTATCTTGGATGGGTCCTACTCATCTGACATAGCTGAGGAAAGTGTTTTTTTCTTAAACTTTGGCAACACCTGAATAATTGTCATGCTAATAAAATCTCACTAAATCATACTGTGGGGGAAGGAAGGGTAGTCCTACGTCCTTAACTGATAGAAGCAAGCTCAAGGGGAGGTGGTCTCCTTGACCAGAATCTGAACTGGTCCAATAGAGCAGCATTCCTCTCTTACTAATCCCTGAATCTAGCATGTGGCCATATAACCTTTAAGAACTGACAGTTGGGCCTGAGCAATCTCCCAGTGACAGGTATCAAATTTGTTCTGTGGCAAAAGCCACATTCCATTTTTAATGCTTGTCTGTCGTATACATTTAAGATTACATGCCCCCTCAATCTGCAGTGGGTCTCCCTCTGATGTCAACAGTTTGCAGTAAGGTCAAAGTAGAATATGGTCTTTAGCTGAACTAAGTTTAGTTATTCAGTGTCTTCTTAGATATTTTTACTTCTAAGAGCACAACTTTTCTTCTTTTGAGTGATGTTCCCTGTGTGTATTCCACATGTGGGACACGCAGGTTCCACAATGTGCCTGAATCTGGAATTTTTTAGTAAGCAGTGTCAGTTGGTCCACACATGCACTGTAGTTCTCCTTGTACCCCAAACTGAGGATATATGGGATGGTGCAGACTGACATCTCTCCTGTTCTGTCTTACTGCTGCATGGTCCAAGTTGGAATCATCTTTGTCCTCAGCTGCTTCAGCTGCTGTGTCATTTCTGTAAATATATGTAAATTGTTTTTAGTATTTTTCTCCTTTTTAGACTCCAGTATAGTTTAGTGAAGTAGTTGTTCCCCTTTTTTTCCCCACCCTGGAGAATTTGCTCCCTCAGGAAGGCAGGGATTATGCCCAGAGTCCAGAAGTTGTTTCCTGCCCATGCTCTTTTTTCAGTTAGCAAAGGACATCGATAGTGTCTCTGCTGCCTCAGCAAGGCTCACATCTCAGACTAGAGCACCATTTGTCTCTCCTTTTCCTCCAGAACTTGTGAGGGCTGGGAACTGAGACTTAAGAAACACCTGATGGGCCAGGCAATGAGATCCCAATCAGATCCAGGCTGGGGAGACCCCATAGTACATCAGCCTCATCAAACAGGCAGCACCCCTCCAAGCACAAGCTCAGGAGTGGAAGCTAAGACTTCTAACCATAAAAAGGCAGCTTCCCATGAGAGTAAGGGGCACTCTGATAGGCAGAGGGACAAATTGTCTTCATCCAAGACTGCCCCGAAAAGCAAGCATCCCCTCCAATCTCATTAAAGTCGGGAGACTCTGTGTGCACAGGTGCTAAAGACTTAGGCATGAGTAAAACTTCTTAGTAAGAGAAAGTGGTGTGTACGCCTATGGAGTTGCTGGTTCTAACATGTAATGCACAGGAAAAACATCCCTCTGTTGCTCTCTTCCATATCCAGAGCCAACGCAGTGCCTATACCAACACATCCCTGGAGGGATCCCACTTCCACTATGATCAGGGAAGCTCTGGATTCGACAGATCCACCAATGGACTGACCCCATACTCCCAGGACTTCTGAGACCTATATCTTCCCCGGAGAACATTTTTGCTCTCCCCTTTCCTTATTCACTCCTTCTCTCTGGCCTACCTCTGTTCGGGGACATAGTTACTCCAAAGGAGAAAGCTATTCAAAAGGTGCACAGCTGTTCTCCCCTCAGATCTGCGAGCCTTGGCACGCAACCATTGGTACTGTTGGTTCTGCTGGGAATCTAGGATCTGACCTTTTCTTCCAATGAGTTGGAAGTTCCTCAGGAGTCTCAGAGGTATCAGGTGGAGATGGTCCTAGACAGAAACCCTAGAAGATTAGGTTTCATTCTCCTGCCAAGAATGAGTTGCTAGCGACTGGTAATACTCTATGCCATGCAGCCCTCCCCAGCTGGGTGATCCCTCCTCCTGGCACTATTGGGGCCCATGGGATCAGTACATGAGCTGTAGTTGCCACCATGAACCAGCTCTGTTGGAGTATTCAGAGAAGGAAGGTAAACTGGATATGATGATTCCAGGGACAATTTCATCATTTTCACTGGATAAGGATCACCTGAGGTATGGCTTCCCTCCCATTACATTAATATCTATGGCAGGAGTAGGCAACCTATGGCAAGTGTGCCGAAGGCGGCATGCAAGCAGATTTTCAGTGGCACTCACACTGCCCAGGTCCTGGCCACCAGCCCGGGGGGCTATTCATTTTAATTTAATTTTAAGTGAAACTTCTTAAACATTTAAAAAACCTTATTTACTTTACATACAGCAATAGTTTAGTTATATATCTTAGACTTATAGAAAGAGACCTTCTAAAAACGTTAAAATGTATTACTGGCATGCAAAACCTTAAATTAGAGTGAATAAATGAAGACTCGGCACACCACTTCTGAAAGGTTGCTGACCCCTGATCTACTGGAAATCCATCAAGACAGAGCTTAAATCATCCTTGTGGCACCTAGCAGGCTGAGACAGTTCTGGTTTACAGACCTAATGAAGCCTTTGTCTCAAACGCCCATTAACACCTGCCCATTTCTGGACTAACACAGCACAAGGACACTTTCAGACACCCCAGTCTGGAACCACTGCAGCTCAGAGCCCCATATTTGGATGGGCATCGATGTAGAGCACTTATGTTCCAGAGTGGGGCAATCCACCCTTAACCAAAGCAGGAAAGACTCTACTAGAAGAGGTTATTCAGCTAAAAGGAGGAATTTCTCCTCTTGGACTCAGCAAGGCCAGTTATCTCCAGAATCTGCTGGGATTCCTGCTGTCCTGGAATACCTATTTGCCCTTAAGTCTTCAAGTCTCTCTTTTAGTTCTCTTCGGGTTCATTTAGCAGCAATCAATGCTTTTTGTCCTCCTGTTAATAATCGCACAATCTTCACTCATTCTGTCACAGCTACATTTTTAAAGGGGGTCCTTCGATCTTTTCAACCCCATTGGTGGAATTTGTATCCCAGTGGGACCCCAATTTTGTTCTTTCATCTCTCACCAGATCTTCCTTTAATCCTCTAGCCACACACTGTATGGCCCATCTGTCTATGAAAGTGGCCTTTCTGATCACCATAGTATCATCCAGAAGAGCTAGCAAGCTGAGAGTACTCATGGCGGGCCCACAATATACTACCTTCCATAATGAAAAGGTCTCGCTGTACCCCCTCCCAAAATTCATCCCTGAAGTAGTTTCCAAGTTTCATATGAGTTAAACCATCAGCTTACTAGTATTTTTTTCAAAACTACGTGCCTCAGTTGAAGAGATTCTCTGGATGTCTGAAGGGCACTGGCCTTTTATCTACAAAGAAAAGATGATTACTCACCTTTGTAACTGTTGTTCTTCGAGATGTGCTGCTCATATCCATTCCAGTTAGGTGTGTGCGCGCCGCATGCACATTCATTGGAGAAACTTTTACCCTAGCAACTCTCGGCGGGTCGTCTGGGCACCCCCTGGAGTGGCGGAGCTATGGCGCCTAATATATACCCCAGCCGACCCAGCCACCCCTCAGTTCCTTCTTGCCGGCTACTCCGACAGAGCGGAAGGAGGGTGGGTTTGGAATGGATATGAGCAACACATCTCGAAGAACAACAGTTACAAAGGTGAGTAACCGTCTTTTCTTCTTCGAGTGATTGCTCATATCCATTCCAGTTAGGTGATTCCCAAGCCTTACCTAGGCAGTGAGGTCGGAGTGAGATATGGCAGTATGTAGAACTGCTGCGCCAAAGGCTGCATCATCTCTTGATTGCTGGACCAGTGCGTAGTGCGAGGTGAATGTGTGGACCGATAACCAGGTCGCTGAACGGCATATCTCCTGGATAGGTATGCGCGCCAGGAAGGCGGCTGATGACGCTTGAGCTCTAGTGGAATGCGCTGTGAGGTGGCCAGAAGGGACATGAGCTAGATCGTAGCATGCGCAAATGCATGCAGTCACCCAGGAGGAAATCCTCTGAGAGGAGATTGGCAGGCCTTTCATCCACTCCGCGACAGCCACAAATAGTTGAGGAGACTTTCGGAACGGCTTTGTTCGCTCAATGTAGAAAGCGAGTGCTCCGCGTACATCTAAGGAGTGTAGCTGCTGCTCCCTCCGAGAAGAGTGGGGCTTCGGGAAGAAGACCGGGAGGAAGATGTCCTGGTTGGTATGGAAGGCAGACACAACCTTAGGGAGGAACGCCAGGTGGGGTCGCAGCTGTACCTTGTCTTTATGGAAAACAGTGTAGTGTGGGTCCACTGTGAGAGCTCTCAGCTGGGAGACCCGCCTGGCCTATGTAATGGTCACCAGGAAGACTGTTTTCCATGATAGGTACAGGAGTGAGCAAGTCGCTAGTGGCTCAAATGGTGGGAGCATGAGCCTGTTTAGGACCAAGTTAAGGACCCAGGTAGGGGCAGGGCGACGTACGGGGGGATAGAGATGCTCTAGGCCTTTATTGAACCGAGTGACCAATGGGTGGGAGAACACGGAGTGGCCACCTTCTCCTGGTCGGAAAGTGGATATGGCCACTAAGTGTACCTTCAGGGAGGATGTCGCCAGGCCCTGCTGCTTAAGGAACCAGAGGTAGTCTAGGACCTTGGGGATCGGAGCCTCCAAAGGGGTAACGCCCTGAGTTGCACATGAGCAAGAGAAGCGTTTCCACTTCGCCGAGTACATTAAGCGGGTGGAAGGCTTCCTGCTGCTAAGGAGAACATGCTGAACCGGCGCGGAGCAGCTCAACTCCGTCGCGTTCAGCCATGTAGGAGCCAAGCCGTGAGGTGGAGGGCTCGTAGGTCCGGGTGACAGAGCCTGCCGTGGTCCTGTGTGATCAGGTCTGGATGGAGAGGGAGAGAGACTGGAGAGTCCACAGACAGATCCAGCAGTGTGGTGAACCAATGCTGTCTGGGCCACGCAGGTGCGATCAGGATTAGATGCGCTTTGTCCCTGCAGAGTTTCAATAGGACCTTGTGCAATAGGGGAAACGGAGGGAAGGCATACAATAGGTGGTGCCTCCACGACAGGAGGAATGCGTCCATGATCGACCTGGGAGAGAGACCCTGAAAGGAGCAAAACTCCTGGCACTTCCTGTTCGAGCGGGAAGTGAACAGGTCTATGAGGGGAAATCCCCACCTCTGGAAGAGGGAATGTATGACATCCGGTCTGATCGACCATTCGTGGCAGAGAAAGGACTGGCTGAGCCTGTCCGCCAGTTCGTTCTGGACCCCTGGAAGAAAGGACGCCATAAGATCTATCGACTGGGCTATACAGAAGTCCCAGAGTCGAATGGCTTCCTGACATAGGGGAGACGAATGGGTCCCTCCCTGTTTGTTGATGTAGTACATGGCTGTTGTGTTGTCCGTGAATACCGAAACACAACGGCCATGTAGGTGTTGTTGGAACGCCTGGCAGGTGAGGCGGACTGCTCTCAACTCCCGGACGTTTATGTGAAGTGTCAACTCCTGGGACGACCAGAGACCCTGGGTACGCAGGTGCCCTAAGTGGGCCCCCCAACCCAGGGATGATGCATCTGTTGTCAAAGTCATCGACGGTGGCTGTGGATGGAACGGCATCCCCGCGCATACGAGGGATGGAGTTAGCCACCAGTCGAGGGAGCGGAGGGGGCCGGGGGGGACTGTCACCAGGACGTCTAGGTGGTCCCTGCCCGGGCAGAAGACCGAATGAAGCCACGTTTGGAAGGGTCTCATGCAGAGTCTGGCATACTTTGTCACATAAGTACATGCGGCCCTATGTCCCAGGAGTGCGAGACAGGTGCGAGCTGAGGTGATCGTGGAGGCCTGCAAGCTTCGTATGATCGAGACGATCGTCTGGAAGCGGGGCTGAGGTAAGTAGGCCCTGGCTTGAGTAGAGTCCAGGGTTGCGCCTATGAAGTCCAGCCTCTGCGTGGGGACCAGGGTGGATTTCTCGGCGTTGAGGAGCAGGCCTAACTGGGAGAAAAGGTCCGTAACCACCTCGACATGCTGCCGTACCTGCTACTGGGAGGACCCCTTGAGGAGCCAGTCGTCCAGGTACGGTAACACATGAATTTGCTGCCGATGGAGGTGGGCGGCCACGACGGCCATGCACTTCGTAAACACCCTCGGGGCCGTGGAGAGGCCGAAGGGGAGGATTGCAAATTGGAAGTCCTGGTGTCTGACTGTAAAGCGAAGGTACTTCCTGTGCAGTGGAAAAATGGCAATATGGAAGTACGCGTCCTTCATGTCGAGGGCGGCATACCAGTCTCCAGGATCCAGGGATGGGATAATCGTTCCCAGGGAGACCATGCAGAACTTCAACTTGAGCATCCATTTCTTGAGGCCCCGCAGGTCTAGGATAGGTCTGAGGCCTCCCTTTGACTTGGGAATCAGAAAATATCGGGAGTAAAACCCCTTTCCTCTCTCATCTAGAGGTACATCCTCTATAGCTCCTGCTGCGAGGAGAGATCGGACCTCCTGCAGGAGGGTTTGCTCGTGAGAGGGGTCCCTGAAGAGGGACCGGGAAGGGGGGTGGGAGGGTGGTGAAGAAGCAAATTGTAGGTGGTATCCTTGCTTCACCGTGCGCAGAACCCAAAGGTCTGATGTTGATTGGGACCACGCCGGGAGGAAGTGGGAGAGGCAGTTGGAGAAGGTAGGGGCAGGATCCTGTCCTGAGGCTGGTATGCCGTCCCCGGGCACACCTTCAAAAGCCGGACTTGGGGCCCGGTGGTGCCTTAGAGGGCCCTTGGTTTTGGCCCCTCGGGGAGCTGGACTGGCGTCTGCGGCTCACCCCGTCCGCTGAGGACCTGCTGAGGACCTGCTGAGGACCTGCCTTTGGCGGGGTGGGAAATGTGGGTGGCGTGCTTGGGGCCTGAAGGGTCTACGCTGGGTCGCAGGGGTATGCATCCCCAGCGAGCGTATGATAACTCGATTGTCCTTCAGGCTTTGCAGCCTGCGATCCGTTTTGTCCAAGAACAAACCCTTGCCATCAAAGGGTAAGTCCTGGATGGTGTGCTGCAGTTCCGAGGGTAGGTTGGAGACCTGAAGCCAGGATATGAGCCTCATGGTAATCCCCGAGGCCAGGGTTCTGGCTGCTGAGTCGGCCGTGTCTAAGGAGGCCTGGAGGGAGGTCCTGGCCACTTTCTTACCCTCCTCCAGGAACACATTGAACTCCTGGCGTGAGTCCGGGGGTAGTAGCTCGGAGAACCTACTCACCTCCGCCCAGGTGTTGTAACTGTACCGATTCAATAGGGCCTGTTGGTTGGCCACACGGAGTTGCAAGGCCCCTGCTGAGTACACCTTGTGACCCAGGAGATCCATCCGTCTAGCCTCTTTGGATTTAGGGGCCGGTGCCTGCTAGCCATGTCGTTCCCTTTCGTTGACCGACTGGACAACTAGGGAAGAGGGTGGACGTACAGGTATTTGTACCCCCAAGAGGGTACTATGTACTTTCTTTCGACTCCCTTAGCCGTCGGTGGAATGGAGGCTGGCGACTGCCAAAGGGTATTGGCAGTGGCCTGGCTGGTCTTGATAAACGGTAGCGCTACCCGGGTGGGAGCATCCGCAGTGAGGATGCTCACTACTGGGTCCTCAACTTCTGGGACCTCCTCCACAGGTAGATTGATGTTAAGGGCCACTCTGCGCAGGAGGTCCTGATGGGCCCTGAGGTCTATCGGCAGGGGCCCTGAAGATGAGGTCCCTGCCACGGCTTCATCCGGCGAGGAGGAGGAGGATATTCCGGGGATGAGTGTGTCCTGGATGGCCTCCTGCTCTTGGGTCGGTTCCTGCTCCAGCTGCCCCGGGGAGTCTGGTGGTATCTGTTCTTCCGACTCAACCATGGGGGGGCGGGAAACGGTGGCCTCTGGTACCCGATGTTCCGAGGTAGCAGAACAGGTCTGGACCAGGGGAGCACCCTGGGCCTGATGGTACGCCCAGGGTGTCCAGAAGGACCACTGTTGGGATCCTACGTCCTGCGGACGGGGGTCCTGGAACACACCCACTGGTACTTCTGGATCCCAGTCCCGGTCGTAGTAGCTGTCCGCCTGGGAGGATGCAGATATGTGTCTGGACGGCCATGGTGGAGCAGCGAAGGATGGAGCCGAAGTCCCAACGGACCTCACACCCCTCGGTTGTGGCGACCGGTGCCGGTACTCGTAACGGTACCGAGAGCGAGACCGGGACCTGCGACCGGCTCGGTGCCGGGAGGTTGACCGAGATCTCGAGTCTCTGTGCCTTGACCTGCTCCTGGAGGTGCGGTGCCTGGTAAGGTGCCGGGAGCTGGAGCGGTACCGCGAGTATCGGGTTGACGCTCGAGATGTTGACTGGTGCCAGGAGCCTGACCTGTGCCGGGAGCCTGAACGGTACCGAGGTGAAGACCGGTGCCGGGAGTCCGAATGGTGCCAAGTAGGGGAACGGTGCTGAGACCGGGATCGCCGTCGAGAGTGGGAGCGATGTCTCGATCTGGAGCGTCTGCGGGATCACAATCTGGAGCGGTGCCGGTCCGCCACGCTGACAGATGATGGTCTGGTCAGGGTCGGCTTGCCCATTGATTGCAGTACCCACACCGGCGGTGCCGGGGGTAAGAGCGGTGCAGCATCAGTGATCGCGATCAGGTCTCTTGCCGCAGAAAACATCTCCGGGGTAGACGGCAAAGTAAGCTCTACCATGGTGGGTTCCGGGGAGCTGCCAGGCGCCGGACTCGATGGCCCTCGTGGGGCTGGAGTTGACGGTGCCGGCTTAGGCGGTGCCACGGCAGGTATCGGTGCCGGGCGGTCCGACTTCGGTGCAGGCTCTGGCTGCAAGGCGGGCGTTGGCAGGTTCACCTGGGTCTTCACCATCTTCGACCTCGGGGAGAGGGAGCGGCTCAGAGTAGGTTTCTGTGCCGGTGGGGGCCGGTGCCAGGAGTCCTTGGTGGCAGCGCTCGGTGCCATGGGGGTGCCTTTGCTTACCGGCTGGCTTGTGCTCGGTGCCGAGGATGGAGGTGTCAGGGCCGCTTTCATGAGGAGCTGCTTTAACCTGATGTCCCGCTCCTTCTTAGTTCTCAGCTTGAATGTCTTGCAAATTGAGCACTTAGCCGATAAGTGTGACTCCCTGAGGAACTTTAGACAGGAGTCATGGGGATCTCCTACCGGCATAGGCTTGTGACAAGCCGAGCACTGTTTGAAATCCGGTGAGCCAGGCATGAGCTCCGGCTCCAGGTGCGGGGAAGGGGTTGACCCCTGATCCCCTCAAACAAGTACTAACAACAATACTATTAACACTAACTAAGTCTAACTAACTATATATGTATATATATAGAAAAACTATGAACTGCTAGGGAATGTGGAGGTCAGCTAAGCTGCGCTTCACTGCTCCAACGACCGACATGGGCGGTAAGAAGGAACTGAGGGGTGGCTGGGTCGGCTGGGGTATATATTAGGCGCCATAGCGGCACCACTCCAGGGGGCGCCCAGCCGACCCGCCGAGGGTTGCTAGGGTAAAAGTTTCTCCGACGAACGTGCACGCGGCGCGCACACACCTAACTGGAATGGATATGAGCAATCACTCGAAGAAGTATAAAAGTTATTAGAAAGACACCTATTATTCGTTACCATAGCTTGATCCCTTGATTTCTCTGCAGCCTCTGTGCAGAGACTTTCAAAATGGATCTCTGGTTGTATAATCCTTTGCTACCAACTAGCTCACATCCCACCCCACACTCCCGAGGAGAGGATCATTTCTCCAGAGCGCAAGGAACCTCTATTGCATCTCTGAGAGACGTACCTCTACTAGACATATGTAGGACAGCTACCTGGAGCTCTGTACACACCTTCACAAGGTATTTTGCTTTGGTCCAATCTTCAACTACAGATACAGCTGTGGGGACAGCAATATTACAGTCAGCTATCACTTCTGTGTCCTCACAGCCACCTCTTGTTTGACCACTGATTGTTACTCTCTCTCATGTGGAACACACATAGGGACCATCACATGAAGAAGAAAGAGAGATTACTTACTTGTTACTGGAAGTTCTTTGAGATGTGTGTTACCTATCTGTATTTCACTACCAGCCCTCTGTCCCCTCTGCTGTGGATTATCTGAATTTGTGGTAAACGAAGGAACTGGAGAGGTGTCAACCCACACTGTCCCTTAACCCCTTTATTTGGAGCATGAGGAGAGCTACGGTGCATATGTGGACCAATACTAAAAATACGGTGCACATGCGTATCCCACATGTGGAATACAGATAGAGACCACACATCTCAAAGAACCTCCATTTACAGGTAAGTAACCTCCACTTTCTACATTTTCTCTCTCTTTCCTCTTCTGATTCTCTTTATTTGAACATGCCATGCAAGCATATCAAGTAAGCCAGGTGTCTGACACCTCTGACCAGTGAGGCAATTACTGACATTCTTATAGGGCCTATTTTTAATTTTAATTCAAATGCTATATTAATATTTACTTATACATTTTCAGAAAATTCATTCTGTATTAGTAAGTGTTATAAATTTAGGCTGAATCCCCGTTTTAAGTGCAAAAATCAACTCAACCCTACATATAGTGTTGTGTCCAATGGGTCTATAACATATTTGTTATCTTGTAGGATATGCAGTGCTGTATAAATACCTTAACATCTCTGTACACAGTTTCTTTTTTACATGGATTTTAAAAAGAAAAAAGGCCTTGAGCTATTCAATATTCAAATACTGTATGCAAGTAGTTCATACATAACCATTTCATGTGTCAATCAAACCTGTTTGAAAAATGGGATAACTGATCCAGTGTGGTCCCTGAGCTGTGTTTCCCTGGATGTAGGAATTACATTACAAAGTCAGAATCTTCAAACCACATTTTAAACTGGCTGCAGGAGGGACAATGTGCCTCATCTTTTATCATCTGTTCCTTTAATACACGATCAGTCTCAAGTGACCAATATTCTGTGGGACACCATGCACCACATAGTGCAAAGTAACTGCAGTAGAGAGATTTCTTGCTGTGTGGAAAAGCATCTTATTTGTTATGTAAAACTTAAAGGTATATCTCATCTTGCAGGATTAATTAATTTATGCAAGTAGCACAAAGTGAATGGCTTTAAAATTAGTCCTTAAACTACTGCCACACACAAGCAAACTAGAAAAATGTTGTTACCAAAACTCTGTCAGACATGATCCTGAAGTTTGTGTTTCTTTCTCATCATTGCTGATTATCATAGTATCTGTATGTAATATGGCTCTCCTTTATAGTGTACATCCTACTCTTATCCTGTTCGTTCACGGATGTCACAAATGCAGTGAACTGAGAAAGAACAGAAGGCTGGTTGTTACATTCATAAAGTAAAGATCTATTAGGTCACATGCTGAATAAACTCAATGAGAAGGTATACAAGTTTTCCCACTCAATGTACCTAGTCAGTCTAGGGCAGGTTCTGTACAATGTGTACATTTTGCGTTTCAGTCACAGTACCACATGAAGATATTTCTGCACCTTAACTTTCCTGCTAAATTAATTTCCCTTCTCCTCTATCCTCTAGTGTGTGATTGCTCCTATAATATAAACCATAGCTTTGTCTAATCTGTTTATAAATTACCTGCTGAAGGGGTGGGCCTTCCAACACTTTCTTTATGGTCTATTTCAAAGTTGAATAGATCTCATAATCAGAAAATGTTTCCTGCTAATCAGCTACATTTTCTCTTTTTCAGTTTAATCTGAAAACCCGCTATGCTTAGCTTGCCCTACCCAACAGAGGTATTATGTTGAGACTTTATTAGTTATTTGTTGAGTATACTGAAATCTTCACATAGAAGATTGTATTTAAGTGTGATTTATTAAATAACTCCTCTCATTCCTTGGTTTTAGACAGTGAACCTCTTACTTAAAATGGTGAGCAGTTATGTGAGTAGTCCCACTGACTTAATTCTGATTATTTGTTTAACTGCTCACCAGTGTAAAAGCTTCAACAGGAGAGGTTAAGGGAGCCCTACATCAGACTATCCCATTGATCAGGCGTTCTCAAAATGCGGGTCATGACCAAATAGGGGGTCCTGAGGTTATTATGTGGGGGTCGTGAGCCACCCAGCTCTGAAGGCAGTGCTGCCAGCAGCAGCAGCAGCAGCAGCACAGAAGTAAGAGTGGCTAAGTCTGCTGTGAAAAGTGATATCAAGTTTCTTTGCACTCCCAGTATTAAACATTGACTATTAAAAAATAAAAATTCTGCTTATAACAATAATTCAATAAAAATGTTTGTCTTTATTTAAAAGAGGTGAGAAAAGGTACATTCATTTTAAACAGGATTATAAATTTAGCATTTAAAATGATAAATTAAAAACATATTTTTATATTTAAAAGGGATGGGGGGGTCACACTCAGAGGCTTGCTTTGTGAAAGGGGTCACCAATACAACAAGTTTGAGAACCACTGCCATAGATCAGCATTTAGAGCATTGTCTTGAGAGGTGAGAGACCCCACTTCAAATATTTTCTCCCCCACTGCCTAAGGGGGAAATTGAACCTAGGTCTCCCACATCCCAGGTTAGTGTAGTATTCTGAACACCGCGCTAAAAGTTTTTGAGGTGGACAAAGATACCTTGTTCAGTGGCCAGATTTTGAATGGGACACAATTCAGTGGGCAGCCTCTGAGCACACCTAGCAGGTTGGGTCCCACATGAAAGTTGAGCAGACAAACACTTATTTTCCCCTGGTTCATGGATTGTGCTGGAGCTTAGGCATGAGATACACACCTGATCAGCTAGAGTTGTGCAGCAGTGTACCTGCTGCACTGGCAGAAATTTAGGTGCCTGGGCTTCGGTGCTGGAAAGGGGGGGGGCAGGATGCCATGGCCCTCCCACTTTTTGCCATGGACCCTCCTGCTCCCACCCCTCCTCATCCCCCCAAGGCATCACCCCCCTGGCCAGGCTGGCAGCTGGAGCCTGACTGGGAAGCCTGGGGCTGTTGTTTAAACTGTGCGGACCCTCCACCTGCCTGGGGTGGGAGGGCTGAGAGCAGCCCCTGGCCTATGTCCCTGCCCCTGGGCCCCCAGCCCAGAACAGGTGGAGGGTCCACGGCTCCTCACAGCTGCCCGGCCACGTGGGCTCTTACCATGGCTGGGTGCAGCTCCCAAGCCCCAGCCAGAGTCGGGTTGGAGTAAGAGCCACGAGCAGTTGTGGGGAGCCACAAATCGTCCACACACCCTGGGCAGGGGGCCCATAGGACAGATACATGGGGTGGGGGCTACTCTTGCCCCCCACATCCTGGGCAGGTGGAGAGTCCATGGCTCCTGGCACTCTCTGGCTTCCAGGTTGGCCAAGGGCCCTGGCCCTGACCCCCCCTCCACATTTTTGGGAAAGCTCTGCTGAGGCTGAGCCTAGGGAACTTTTACTGCAAAAATTAGATGATGAGTAAGCTAAGTGCATGCAAGGTTAGGTGGCAGCCAAGTGGCAGTTATTTGGATCGCATTGGAGCCTAAACAGGGATTTAGGCATCCAAGTATCTTTGTGGATTTGGCCATTATAAAATGGCCATCATTTTAGTTACTCAAAGCATTTTGCAAATCACTGAGAGAAAGGCATGAAAGAACCGTTTATGAAATTGGTAAACAGGCAAAAAGCAGTTGAGTGATTTTCCTAAAATCCCACAGCAAGTTGGCGGTAGAGCTGGGAAAAGAACTCAGCAGTTGAGTCCCAATTTCCTGCTCCATTTGCTCCCCAAAAGGTTGATTTGGATCCACTAATCTTTCTGGTTCTCATGGAGACAGCTTAGAAATATTCACCTGAGCTTGTCCTTTCTCTGGGAGAGAACACTGCTCAATGCTTGTTTCCTGCCCTAATAGCCCTTATCTTATTACCTGTTCAGTAGTTTGAATTGCTTTGGGGAATTAATGAAGTACTGGTAACAATTAAAGATGACATTGAAGAGGAAATAGCTAGCTGCTTAATAAGCAGTCTGTTCTGGTCTGAATGTGCCCAATTTTATTCTCATCTAGTTTCAAAAGCAGGATTGTGTCCGCTCACTACCTACATAAGATCCCTCAAAGGGAAAACATTTATAATACAAATATATATATTGTACAATGTGTTACTTACAGGCTTCAAGCAAGAATGTTCACAGCTTCTCTTTTAGAACTATTGCCTTTGTATTGAGAAGTTCCCATTTTCAAGTCTTTGCTGAAAAGGATTCCTCATCAAGGATAATCCTTATTTGTGTTACAAATGGGTGTGGTGGCTGCATAAAACAAATCTGTGACTCAGGGCTTGGCTACACTGGAGAGTTGCAGCGCTGGTGGTGGGTTTACAGCGCTGCAACTTACTCACCATCCACACTTGCAAGGCACATACAGCGCTGCATCTCCCTGGCTGCAGCGCTGGCTGTACTCCTGCTCTGCCTGGGGAATAACGAATGCAGCGCTGCTCCGCCTGTGTGGCCACCAAAAGCACTGTAATTGGCCTCCAGAGGTATTCGGAGGTATCCCAGAATGCCTGTTCAGCCACTCTACTCATCAGTTCGCACTCTACTGCCCTGGCCTCAGGTGACCCACCCTTTAAATGCCCCGGGACTTTTAAAAATCCCCTTCCTGTTTGCTCAGCCAGGTGTGGAGTGCAATCAGTGAATCTTTCCAGGTGACCATGCCTCCACGCGCCAAACGAGCCCCAGCATGGAGCAATGGTGAGTTGCTGGACCTCATCAGTGTTTAGGGGGAGGAAGCTGTGCAGTCACAGCTGCGCTCCAGCCGTAGGAATTGCAATACCTATGGGCAGATATCAAGGGCCATGCTGGAAAGGGGCCATGACCGGAACAAGGTGCAGTGCAGGGTTAAAGTGAAGGAGCTGCGGAGTGCCTATTGCAAAGCCAACGAGGGAAACCGCCGCTCTGGCACTGCCCCCACGACCTGCTGTTTTTACAAGGAACTGGACACAATACTTGGGGGTGACCCCATTGCCAATCTGACGACCACGATGGACACTTCAGAGCAGGGGAGAGGGGGAGGAGAGAGGGGGAGGGGGAGGAAACCGAGACTGAGGGTACTAGGGTGGGGGAAGACACCCTGGAGTCCCAGGAGGCATGCAGCCAGGAGCTCTTCTCACGCCAGGAGGAAGGTAGCCAGTCGTAGCAGCCGGTACTTGGTGAAGGACAAGCAGAGGAGCGGGTTACCGGTAAGCGGCTTTTATTTTCAGGATGGAAATGTTTCGGGAGAGGAGGGAGAGTTAGGGCTGCATGCATGCATGCTTAGATGTGGAATAGCCCATTGATGTGGTCTATCACATCACGGTAATCAGCCTCGGTAATCTCTTCAAAAGTTTCAGCTAGAGCGTGGGCAATGCACTTGCGCAAGTTTATAGGGAGAGCCACTGTGGTCCTTGTCCCAGTCAGGCTAACGTGTCCGCGTTACTGTGCCGTGAGGGGTGGGGGGACCATTGCTGCAAACAGGCAAGCTGCATAGGGGCCAGGGCGGAATCTGCATTGCTGTAGAAGACCCTCCTGCTCTTCCCAGGTGACCCGCAGCAGCGAGATATCTTCCAGGATTAACTCCTGTGGAAAATGTTGGGAGACTGTTCAGTGTAGATGCCCCCTGCAGCAGTTTGCTTTCCCCAATGCACAGAAACCCCAGCACATCCCTGAAGCAATCAGTCCCCCTTACTCACCATTTCGTGGCTCCTGTGGGTTATGTGCGCTCTGTTTGGTATGGGAAAAGTATGCCAAAGTGAAGACTGTAAGCTCCTTCACTGTGTGGGAATAACTGTCTGGGTGAGATTATAAACAATGCTGCCTATGTTAACTGTTGCCATTTTTGCCTTTCGAAAAGTGTCCTTGACTACTCGACTGCCTGTATCATCGACTGCTCAGAGGCTACAAAACCTCAGGAAAAAGCCACGAAAAAGCAAAGAAGACATGCTGAAAGCAGCTATGGATCACTCTGCCAGAGAGAGTGAAAAACTGCAGGACTGGAGGAAAAAACTGTAGGACTGGAGGGAAAGGGAAAGCAGGATCCGTCAGAGAAACGCAGCGGCTAAGAAAAGCACAAAGCAGCTGATAAGCATCCTGGCGCGCCAAGCGGACTCTATCCAGTCACTCGTAGCCATGCAGGCAGAGCACTACCGTGCTGGCCCCACCTCCCATCCCAAAGCTCTTTCCCTTGTGCCCCAGTGTCAGCTCCAAACCCCCTTCCCCAGGATCCAGCTTCTTACCACCACCAGCTGTCCCCAACACCTGTACGTTCACCAACCAGCCCTGAGAACAACGACCCTTACCCTCTGCACTCAACCCCCATCACCATGCAGTATTTTCATCCTGAAGTGCAGCAGTCATTGCACAGCACTCCAGGCAGGACATATTCAAACCTGTGACTGTACAGTTCACCACCCCACCCCCCTGCCCTTTTAGGTTCCCAAAATGTTGTGGGTCTGTCAAGAAAGTTATTTTCTTTTCAATAAATGAATTCTTGGCTTTGAAAACAGTCTTTATTATTGCAGAAAGTGAAAGATACTGTAGCCCAGGAAAGAAACAGGCACTGAAAATCATTTTAGGAAAAACAGATTCCTACTAACATTGTAACCACTGCACTTCACTCCCGTGCAAGGCACCAAACATTATTGTTGATTTTCAGCCTCAAATTCCTCCCTCAAAGCATCCTTAATCCTTGAAGCCCTGTGCTGGGCCTCTCTAGTAGCCCTGCTCTCTGGCTGTGCAAATTCAGCCTCCAGGCATTGAACCTCGGAGGTCCATTCCTCACTGAATGTTTCACCCTTCCCTTCACAAATATTATGGAGGGTACAGCACGCAGATATAACCGCAGGGATGCCGCTTTCCCCCCAAGTCTAGCTTCCCATATAGAGATCACCAGCGCCCTTTTAAACGGCCAAAAGCACACTCCACCGTCATTCGGCACCGGCTCAGCCTGTAGTTGAACCGGTCCTTGCTCCTGTCAAGCTTCCCTGTATACAGTTTCATAAGCCAAGGCATTAACGGGTAAGCGGGGTCTCCAAGGATCACAATGGGTATTTCAACGTCCCCTACTGTCATCTTCCAGTCTGGGAAAAAAGTCCTGGCCCGCATCTTCCTGAACAGGCCACCGTTCTGAAAGATGCGTGCATCATGCACCTTTCCAGCCAGCCTGTGTTAATGTCAATGAAATGCCCACGGTGATCCACAAGCGCCTGGAGAACCATAGAGAAATACCCCTTCTGATTAATGTACTCGGATTCTAGGTGGGGTGGTGCTAGAATAGGAATATGTGTCCCATCTATCGCCCCTCCACAGTTAGGGAAACCCATTTGTGCAAAACCTTCCACAATGTCCTGCACGTTCCCCAGAGTCACGGTTCTTCTTAACAGGATGCGATTAATGGCCCTGCAAACTTGCATCAACACGATTCCAACGGTCGACTTTCCCACTCCAAACTGGTTCCCGACCGATCAGTAGCTGTCTGGAGTTGCCAGCTTCCAGACTGCAACAGCCACCCACTTCTCCACTGGCAGGGCAGCTCTCAATCTCATGTCCTTGCGCCACAGGGTGGGGGCGAGCTCAGCACACAGTCCCATGAAAGTGGCTTTTCTCATCTGAAAGTTCTGCAGCCACTGCTCGTCATCCCAGACTTCCATGATGATGTGATCCCACCACTCAGTGCTTGTTTCCTGAGCCCAAAAGCAGCATTCCACGGTGCTGAGCATTTCCGTGAATGCCACAAGCAATTTAGTGTCATACGCGTCAGGCGACTCGATATCATCGTCGGACTCCTCACTGTCACTTTGGAGCTGAAGGAATAGATCAACTGCCAAACGTGATATGCTGGCGACACTCATCAGCAAAGTCCTCAGCAGCTCAGGCTCCATTTCCCACAGAAATCGCGCTGCACAGAAACCGTTTGGAGAGTCACAATGGCACCAAACGTGGATGGAAAAACAGTGACTGCTGGGATGTGAAGCGATGCATCACAGGGCATTGGGACAGGAAGCGGAATGACCCGCACCCTTCCATCCCCTTCCCACAACCCACGGTGCCAAAATGAGACAAGGTGCTCTGTGGGATAGTTGCCCATAATGCACCACTCCCAACAGTGCTGCAAATGCTGCAAATGTGGCCACACTGCAGCGCTGGTAGCTGTCAGTGTGGCCACACTGCAGCGCTTTCCCTACACAGCTGTATGAAGACAGCTGTAACTCCCAGTGCTATACAGCTGCAAGTGTAGCCATATCCTCATTAAAGTTTTGTTTAAAGCTTGACTGTGAATATAAATAAGACACAATAACCTGGCTTCAACGTTTCGAAGACAGATCTGCAACCTGCCTCCAGATGTGCTGGTCTGATAGAACAGCTTTTTATACCAGTCAGGTATCCCCTTCAGGCAAACTTCTTTAAAGAAACAGTGCAAATAACCAAAACAGCATTTAAGACAAAACTCCAGGGGACACAATCCCTCCTGTCCCTGAAAATGACCTGGCATTTCTAAACTGCAAAATGACCACGGTTTCTACCAATACGTAGATAGACAGCTCAGCTGAATTTTAGCACCACAGTGGTCACAATCAGCATTTTACAGGCATGTGCTGCTCAATTTAAATGTCTCTTTCAGCTAGCCCAGCAGTTCTCAACTAGGAGTTTGGAGCTCCCTGGCCTGGGGGGGAGAAGGGGGGCATGAGCAGGTTTCAGGGTGTCCTCCGAGCAGGGCCAGCATTAGACTCACGGTGGCCCAGGGCAGAAAGATGAAGTACCACCATCCAGGGCTGAAGCCTGGGTCCCTGAGCCTTGCCATCCAAGGCTGAAGCTGAAGCCTGAGTAACTTAGTTTTGCAGGGCCCCAAGGCAATTGTCCTGCTTACTGCCCCATAACCCCGGCCCTGGCTTTTATATGCCGAAAAACAGTTGTTTAGGCACAGGTGGGCCATGGAGTTTTTATAACATGTTGGGAGGCCTCAAAAAGAAGGTTGAGAACTCCTGAGCTAGCCCGTTCAGTGAAGGCTTTTTTTAAAAACAATGTTTATCTTCTATGTTTTCAGGTTAGTGGGGTCTTCTCTTCAAAATCTTTTCTGTATTTTTCTTCTATGTATTTCTTTTTGATTTCCTAAGTGATCTGTCATAACCCCTCAAAAGGAAACAAGCAGCACTGTAATTAGCAGGCCTGTTACATATCTTCAGTGATCTACAGTTCACAGAAACAACAACCAAAAAAACCCCAACCCAACTGGTCGTCACTTTTTACCATAGTTGTTTTGGTCTCCTGGAACTTATCCTTCATCAATGGGAGAAATCCAACAGCAAAGGTGCTACTTCTGTCACAGGCTTACTGTTTACCAGCGGGTTTGCCTCATTTTTTTGGGTGTTCCAAGTCCACCCATGTGCAGTGCCTTTCCTTACTTCAGCAAAATGGCAAATGAAGCAGCTAAACATAAATACACTTCTAAAGGAAAAATGTGTTCTATAGCTACAGTACCTGTCTATGTATGAAAACTACTCTTACTTGCAAAGCTCCTTGTTGGTCACTGAAGATTTGAGCTCTAACCAGAAGCTGCCAAATGGCTTCTGACCTTAGCCCAATGAGCCATAGGTCCAAACTTCCTCCTTCAAACAGTAAGACTGTGACCAGACCACAGAATGAAAAACCTTGGATGGGGGAGCGGGCTGTTTCACAGCCACTGCCCTGAAATAGTGATTTTATTTGGACCAATACCTTCATTAAGTGTATCTTTATTATACATGGCTAAATGCAGGTTTTCTGCACCTCCTCACTGTCGGGTATCTCTGCATCTATCTAGAATCCTTCTGAATTATTTTACTTCACCTTCATCAAAGAAATACCAGACAACTTTACATATTCATCTCAAAATTACTGTTCTTCTGAGGGCTGGTAAACTCTCTTCCTTCCTTATAATTTAACAGATGCCTCCTTCAAGAAGAGAACTTCAAACTCCCTCCAGAAGGCTTGCTCACTGCATTGGATATTTCAGTCTCTAAGTGTTATGCAGACAGGAAACCTTCAAAATAAAGATGCAAAAAAGGGAATCTGTATTCTGTACTGGATCACTTAAATGTTTAAGTCTGAATGGTTGCATCCTGAGGAGAAAAAAATAAATGGTCATGACATGTACATTTACTACACTTGTCTTTTATAGTTTATGATCCTACAATGAATGTTTGTCTTGAAACTTGCAAAGAAAATGTATCCTGCAACAGGACTTTGACTCCAAAGAATAGAGTGGATGACAAAGCAGAAAACTCATAACTTGCTTTGAGAGAGGCCTCCGATTCCTCTTTCCAAACTACTTTGTTGTATGGTAAAACGCCAGAATATTCTGCTGGTGCATTCAAACAAATCTCTAAAGACCAACAGCAGCAAAAATGTTTGAATTGCCTTAAAGTGTTGTGTTCTGTTTATATTAAATGCAACAACTGATTCCAGTGACTACTTTTATTGCATCTGTTGCTGTGTGTCCTCTTTTCAATCTCTGATGTAGATATACCACCCCTCACCACGTCTGGGTTCTCTCATGGTGCAATATTCTTAGGAAATTCTCTGGATAAATCCATTAATGAAACTATTAATCTGAACAACTTTCAGACAATCTGAAAGATAAGAGAAGAACTTTCAGCGTAGGCTTATACACAAGGCTTCTGGCTTTAAGTTTGCACCATAAAACAGTCCCAATTAAAAAAGAAATAGTTTTTTATCCAATAAACTCTGTAAATGGTACGCTATGGAAGTGTGATTTCTAGCATGCACTAATGTGTTGCACATTAATTGGTCTACGTAGACCCTGCTGGTATGCACTAAAGCAATACATTAAAGTGCACTAGGGAACATCTCAAAGAGATTACTCATTACAGTATATGATACTGAAATAAGTGATAATATACATTACTCATTACCATATGTACAAAGAGAGCCCCACAAAACCCCAATTTTTGGACATCTATATAAAACTAAAAAATTGCTAAAAAATAAATCCTGAAAAATCAAATGACTAAATTCCCCCAAAACAGAAGTCCTATTTATACAAAAAGAGACCACTCTCCTTATGAGATAAGTTGACTTGTTCTTGGTAACTTCAATTTAAATCCAAAGAAAGATCCAGACCTAAGATTAGAATTATATAGTGCCAAAGGAATAAGGAAACATGTTGCTGCAAGCTCACAATTTAAATTAGACATATACAACAAACAACAGTGAGCTTATCATGTAACACAAGTCAAGAGGAGGAAAAAATACACCATAAAGACCTGTGGCATAGATGCTGACTCTGTGGGTGCTCCAGCACGAGCACCAACGAAAAAGAAATAGTGGGTGCTCAGCACCCACTGGCAGCCCCACCAATCAGCTACTCCCCTTACCCCGCAGTGCCTCCCACCTACCGGCGGGCCCTGCTGATCAGCTCATCCCCCATCTCCCCCAGGGCCTCCCACCTGCTAGTAATCTGCTGTTCAACAGCATGCAGGAGATACTGGGGGAGGAGCGGGGGCAGGAAGAGGTAGGGTGGGGGTGGGGCTTGAGGAAGGGGCAGGGCCTGGGGTGGGGGGGCAGTCGAGCACCACTTGGGAACACAGGAAGTTGGTGCCTCTGCCTGCCAGAACCTTGCAGGTAGAAGACTGCTACTTTCATTAAGGTCTGGTATGGCATAATTCAGAACAAGTGTTTGTCTGAGAATATTTACAAGAAGTAACTTCCTCTAACTAACATTTCTGTAGTCCAGTCACTTACCATTAACACTATTTCCTGTTTTCTCCTGTCAAAGAAACAAACATTCAGACACTGTACGCAAAATCTAGCCAGGGTGTGTATGCACTCTTTATACCCAACCTCCACTTTGAATGCAAATTCAAGGTAATTTTCCAGCTACGATGTATTGATTAAAAATTTGAGCTGGTCTGCATTCATCATTTCTCTGAATGTCGAGAATGTAGATAGCCAGTTTACCAGTGATTTCTCTGCCTTCCGATCAGCAACTTAGTTTTACAGTATGTAGCCTCCTAAGGGTTGTCTTCAAACTTGCAGTACAAGTTGGCCCATGCTCAACCTAGAAGATAGTATCCATGTGTTCTTTTTTCTAAATAAAAAACAAGCTTCTGTTGGCTCTCACATCCTTGTCAAATTGAAAACAAGTATTCAGCAGAAGGGGTTCACAGCAGCTGGCTCAGAGTTCCATAGATCCCACACAAGACCTGTTACCTGAGCATCAAGTTCCTTCCTCAATAAGTTTCAGTGAAATACGGAGTTTAATCTCACAGAACCTAACAAGCCCTAAAATTTCAATCTGGCAGGGTCAGTAGATCTTAATTTGATGGTTTCCTATGCCAGTCCAGAGAGTAAAGCAGGGGTTCTCAAACTTCATTGCACAGTGACCCCCTGCTGAGAACAATAATTGCTACACAACCCCTGGAGTGGGAACCAAAGCCTGAGCCCACCCAAGCCCTGCCATTCTGGGAGCGGGGGCCAAAACCAAAGCCCCACTGCTCTTGGTGGGGTGGGAGGAGGAGAGAGAAAGAGTCGAATCCCAAGGGCTTCAACCCCAGGTGGGAGGCCTGTTATCTGAGTCCCCCCGCCCCACATACTCAGGGCTCAAGCCCTTGGGCTTTGACCCCAGGCAGTGGGACTCAGGCTTCAGTCCTGGGCCACAGCAAGGCTAATGCCAGCCCTTGCCAACCCCATTAAAATGGGGTTGTGACCCACTTTGGGGTCCCGACCCACAGTTTGGGAACCACTGGAATAGAGCAATGCCATTTTACCTCATCAGATACAAGTTTCAAGAAAACAACAGAGGAAAAGTGTTTTTACAAATCATATGTTTTACTCATTGTAGTGCCGGAGTCCAAACACAAGTTGCTTTTATGAAAACCTGGATGAAAGCTGCAAGTTTTCAGGGCTGAGAAGTCCTCTTGGATAGCAACACTTGCCAAAGACTGCCAGGCTTCAAAGGGAAATTCCACATTTCTCAGAGTTACAGTCCATCAGCAGTGTTTTTCCTATTGCTTTTTTCTACTCAGAAACAAAGCAATGGCCTACACTTTCAAGTAAAAAAGTATGATTTGCACTATCTTTGACCAGGCGATTTGAATTTAGATGAGAGAAAAAACAGTGGCTAATCTATGCAATTGACAGATTATGAGGTGGGAGCAGGAGAACATGGGAAACTGAGAACTAAGTTAATCCTTCACAACATCTTCAAAATATAGGACAAGCCACCCTGGCCCCATTTTTCCACAATAAGGATACATCATATGTTGTTCAACCCTGAAAAAGTGTATGGCTGATTGCTTCTTAAAAATCTACATTTTAGACTCCTACTCCCCTTTCTCGGATTGCCAACATGGCAAACTTTTAGAAGTTATTCTTAGTACAACTCCGTACCTATCTCCTGGGCCCTGGCTTTCCCTTTCCAGGATATGTCTATATCTAAGTGATGGTGACAATGAAGCTGCAAAAAGTTCTTGGCAGGAATGATATGGACACAAGATATTTTCATGCTTTATTCCCTGTTAGTGATTTGAAAGGATTTGTGGGATTTAGCTTGGTTTTTTTTTGGCATACTTGTATGTCCCCACCAGGGCTGTCAGGATTTCCCCCCCGTAATAAGTGACTCTCTCTTTTCCTTGCTTTATTTCCATACTATCCCATGCTCTTGCTTACCCCCGTATACCAGCAGAGCTCAACAGCTATCAGGATCACAGAAATACAGAGCTGCAGGAAACCTTGAGAGGTCATCCACACCATCCGAACAAACTGAGGCAAGACCAATTATGCCTAGACCATCCTTGAAGAGATGTTTGTCTAACTTGTTCTTAAAAACCTCCAATAATGGGGATTCCACAACTTCCCTTGATAAGCTAGTCCAGTACTTAAACTAGCTTTAGTTAGAATGTTTTTCCTAATATCTAACGTAAGGGTCCCATGCTACAGGCTAAGCGCATTAGTTCTTGCCCTACCTTCAGTGGACATGGAGAACAGTTGATCGCCATCTTCTCTATAATAGCCCTTAACATATTTGAAAACTTATCAAGTTTTCTCCCCCACCCCCAGTCTTCGTTTCTCAAGACTAAACATATCTCATTTTTTAAACCTTTCCTCATAGGTCAAGAATTTTATCTTTGTTGTTGCTCTCCTGTGGACTGTCTCCAGTTTGTCTACAACTTTCCTAAAGTGTGGTACCCCAAACTGGACACAATCCTCCATCTGGGCCATCACCAATGCCACATAAAGTGGAACAAATACCTCCCATGTTTTACATGCAACAGTCCTGTTAATACACAAGATACAGAGTATTTGCCTTTTCTGAAACTGCATCACATTGTTACTCATAAACAATTTATGATTCACTATAACTATGAGATCTTTTCCTGCAGTGTTGCTGCTTATCCAATTATTTCCCATTTTGCATTGTGCATTTTGATTTTTTCCTTCCTAAGTGTAGAACTTTGCACTTGTCTTTACTGAATTTTATCTTGTTGATTTCAGATCAATTCCCCAATACAGCCAGGTCCTTTTGAATTCTAATTCTGTCCTCCAAAGTGCTTGTAACCCCTCCCAGTTGGGTGTCATTTGAAAATTTTATAAGCATACTCTCCACCATCTCAGTCATTAATAAACATATTGATTAGTTCTAGACATAGGATAGACTCCTGTGAAATCCTAGTAGATACATCCCTCCAGTTTGACAGCAAACCACTGATAACTACTCTGAGTATAGTTTTGCAATGAGTTTTGCACCCACTTTATAGTAATTTCATCTAGACCACATTTTCTTAGTTTCTTTATTAGAATGTCATGTAGGATTGTGTCAAAAGCCTTACTAAAATCAAAATATATTTACATAGTACTCCCCACCCCCAATCTACTAGGCAAATAACCCTGTCAAAGGAGGAAATTAAGTAGATTTGGCATGATTTGTTCTTAATAAATCCATGCTAACTATATTTATCAAAATTATAAATTAATCAATTTGTTCAGGATTTTTCTGAGTATCAAAGACAGGCTGACTGGTTTATAATTCCCTAGGTCCTCTTTGTTCCTCTTTTAAATATAGGTACTTTGTTTGCTCTTCTCCAGTTCTCTAGCCTCTCATGCGTGCTCCATGAATTTTCATAGATTCCAAGGCCAGAAGAGAACATTGGGATAATCTTGTCTGCTCTCATGTATAATACAGGCCATAGAACTTCCCCAAAATAATTCCTAGAACAGATCTTTTAGAAAAAATCAAATCTTGATTTAAAAATTGCCAGTGATGGAGAATCCACCATGAACCTTGGTAAATTGTTCCAATGGTTAATTACTCTGTTAAAAAATGTCCTGTCTGAATTTGGCTGGCTTCAACTTCCAGCCATTGGATATTGTTACACCTTTCTCTGCAAGACTGAAGAGCCCATTATTAAAAATTTGTTCTTCATGCAAGGATATTTTAGCACTGGCACCATGAGACTGCTAGTACTCAAACTGAAGTACTCCAGGGTCACATAGCTTTTTTCCTACTCACTATTGAGAGGTGCATCAAGAGCTAGTCATCTTATTCCCTAGTGTGAACTGGTAGTCTGTAGCAGGCACCATTGTGTGCTTTATCTGTTTGGACATCAAGCCACAAGCATTTAAGATAATTTTCTTTAAAGTTATAAGAACCAGGCAATGCCCTGACAGAGTGCCACTCCTGTTCCCCTTTTGCCCACTTGATCCCTAAATAGGAAATAGTCGTTGATTTTTATCATTCCCATTGTGCCATTCATACCATCAAGTTTCAGTAATATTAACTATATGAAACTTATGCTCACAAATGAGGAATTCCAGGTCTATTTATTTTAGCCAGGATCCTGGTATTGGTATATAGCCAATGAAAGAACTTATTTTCTTCACGCCCTTTTGTTCTTTGATTAATGTTCTCAACATTGTGATTCTGTGCTAAATAAATGGGCATATCTTCCCCCATTTTACCCTCCCCTTTTGTTATTAGTTTACATAAGGGGAGCATAAAAAGGGAAAAGATATGAGTACTCATTCAGTTTTTGAAGTTAACTAATGGTTCCAAGATTGCTTCACATAGTTCCTTAAGTAAATCTGAGGTGGATTTCATCAGGGCCAGACTATTTGAATACATCTAATTTATCATAATATTTTAACCTGTAAGTTCCCTCTTCTGCCTTGTGTTCCTTTTGTCTTATTGTTAACATTGTGTTAAACATCTAGTCATAACCTTTTTAGTGAAGACTGTGTGAAAAAATGGTATTAAACACGACAGCGTTCTTGGTGATGGTGTCATCCATTATTCTCTCCCTCTCCAGTGAAGTGAAGGCCTTACACTTTCCTTCCTCTTTCTCCTACTGTATTTTAGACTCACTTCTTATTGCCTTTTATGTCCCTTGCTAGCTGTAACTATGTGCTGTGTCTTAGCTTTTCTGATTTTATCACTATAACCATTCGCTAGTCTTTTGTACTCCTGGCAATCTGTCCATGTTTCCACTTTTTGTAAGACTCTTTCTGGATTTTCCGGTGATTAAAGTGCTCCTGCTGCAGCCATATTGGTCTCATTCTCTCCTGTCTTTCCTCTACAGCGGGATACTGTCCTGTTTTGCCTTCAAAGATGACAGCTGAGCCCCCCTGGCTGGCTTGCGCAACGGGCAGGACGGGGCCCTGCGCTCCTGGAGCAGAAGGATTTTACTAAACCAAAGTGTGCAGTCCCCAACGGGGCCGGGGCTCGCCGGGACACCTCCGCTGGTGGCACCGTGAGGACGGCCCAATCCGGGCAGCTGAGTAAAGCAGGTCAGGACTCAGATGCCAGCCCCTCCCCAACCGCGTCACACGCGCCCACACCGGACGGGCCCAGCCGCTGGGGTGGGCCCCGCTGCTCCCTGGGGAAGGCGGACGAGGGGACGCCTCTGGCGGGGCGCCCGGCAGCCGGGCCCGGCGTTTCGCGCTGCAGCCCCAACATGGGGGTCACGGTGCGGCCAAGATCCGTGCCCCACGCAGGTCCCGCGGTGAGCCGCCCCCACTGTCCAGCTTGGCTCTGTGCAGACCCCCGCGCCGTGATCTCCGCACTCGTGGCCCTTTAAGAGCCGTACCGCAGGCAGCGTGCATATTTCCAAGGCAACTGTGGGCGGGAGCTGGCGTCCGCAGCGCGTGGGCGCTGGGGCTGCCGTGACGTAGCAGTCGATGAGCAATAACAACAGCGACGTGGGGCGGTTCGCCCGTGGCCTACGGCGTCTTGCGCATGCGCGGCTTAGCGGCCTGCTTCTATTTATGTGGGGGGGCTCCAAAATGGCGGCGGTGGTAGCAGCGAGGAGAACGTAGGGGGCAGCTCCGATCGGGTGGGGAGGGAGGGAGAGGGAGGAGGAGCCGGCGGGGGAGTGTCGCCGTACGGGTGAGGAGGGGGGTCGGAGGATGGCGGAGCCGCGCCGGGTGCCGTTCATTAGTCTGGCACCCGTGAGGCGACGCGAGGGTGAGAGCCCGTCACTGGAGCGCGAGCCTGGGGGCCGCGAGCCGGAGCAGCAGCTATTGCTAGGGCGCGAGGTGGTGCCGCCGCCCGACCAACAGCACGAGCTCTCCCGGCCGGAGCCACAGGCTCAGCTGCCGCGCGAGACCAGCCCGCGGCCGGAACCGCCGTGTGAGACCAGCCGGCCTGAGCAGCAGCGCGAGCCCCCCCGGCCAGAGCCGCCGCCGGCGCAACAGCAGCAGCGCGAGAGCAGCAGGCAGGAGCCGCCGCCGCCGCAGGAGGCGCCACCGCCGCGGCAGACGGTCCGCCTGGAGGTGGTGCTGAAGGACCCAACCGAGGAGAGCTGCGTGGAGTTCAGCTACCCCGAGCTGCTGCTGTGCGGGGAGCCGCGGGTACGGGACCCCAACACCTCCCCGGGGAGCTGCGCACAGTGCCCGCCCCACGCCCTCGGAGCTGGGCCTGCTCCCTCTTCCCGGCCGGTTTACAGCCGGCCGCGCCCGCAGCCTCTCGGCTCCGGCAGCGCATATAAGGCGCTTGTTACTGAGCGACTTTTCGCTTGGAGGTGGGCCCCGCCGGAGATGGCTCGGGCAGCGCGCTGCTGAGGAGTCCAGTTGCCCTGCTCCTCTACCGTGTGCCCCGTGCGGAGGACGGGACTCCATCTCCGCCCTTGCTGGCTGGTGTCTCAAGCACAAGTCCCCTTTTTAGGCGCCAGTATGTTGCCCCAGTGCGTGGGGGAGGCCGTGCTATTATTACGCGCCTCTCCCAGGTCTTTCTCCCCTGTCAGCGGGTCAAGTGTTGTCTTTCCTGCTGTTATAAGCTCTGCCAAACAGCTGCAGAGTGAAACTGACAGTTCCTGTCAGGTCACAGTTGTCTGCAAGGTTTTCATCAGCAGGATGAAACTGAGTCAGAGCTGTGTGAAGTTATTGGTGTGGCAGAAGTACAGCGTTAGCAGTAGCTGTGCTGGAGGCATGTATCTGTAGATTCAGGCTTAATAGGAATGTTAGAACTGCTGAAAATGTCACTTAATGGGGGGGGAAAACCCTGAATTCTTGGGGGAGACCCCCAAAACTGTTGGGGTAGACCCCCAGAACTCCTCAGAAAAGCTTCCCATTTGGCACTGGTGAGTGGATTACAAAAAAACTTGTGGATACAACTTAATGGGAAATAGGCAGCAGGTGCTGCTCATCAGAGACCAGCATGTGGAGCAATGCTAAAGTAGATACACTAGGCCTATCCTATTCTTATCAGTTCTTGAGTGTTGAATGCTGCCCATCATCATAATATCTGAGCATTTTTTTGTATAATATGCTGGTAGTAGTGAAGTTGCTAGAGGACTCGTTTAACTTGCTTTTCTTTCTTTTAGTATATAGAAAATTCTTGGGTATTTTTTCTCTTTTTGGAGGGAGTGGTGAGGAAAGGGGGTAGCTGACATCATTCTGGTTATGGTGGTTATATTGATTACAAAAGGCTTAAATGCCATTGTCTGTAGTACCACTAGACTTGAACATCCAGAGCACTGGGTAGATAAGCCCTGGGTTCTCATTCAAAGCCTTTCAAACAGGTGGTACTACAACCTTATATTCTACCCTCCTTGACCTTCTCCTCTGTTTGGAATGAATAACATCACTTTATCCTTGAAATATAGAGGGATTACAGAAAATGAGCAACTTAACTCCTAATTATTTCTGTGGGATCTGCTTCCTATAGTGAGATCCTTTCCTACAGCTACTGTGAGCATACAGTGCCAGTGCAGGCTACTTAAATGGCTGGTCTGCACTTTGGTGGAAATCTGTATATTGCAGGGCTGTATGGAATAGTACAGTACCAAATTTGTTCACTATTCCTATATGAATGTTAAGGAGTGTTGGGAGAGGGGGTTGGAAATTGATATTAAATGTTCAGAGGTTTTGTGTTTGTGGAGGTTGACTTCTTCCCAACTTTTCTTTAGTCCAGTTTTCCCTGAAGGTCTTAATATACTTAATTCTGGTAACATATAATATTCATTTCTGGCTGATAGGTGATGATCTGATATAGCTCATTTCCACATCTCTTTTCTATCTTTGAAAGCAGAAGAGCATGAAATATGAATTTTGACCATTGTTAGTGGTTGTGCTGGCAAGGGCCTTGCCTACACTAAAACAGTTGTATTGCTTTAACTATGCCAGTATAGTTAAAGTGTAAACTTCTGCTCATGTGCATATGAATATACTGCATCCAACGAAGTGGGTATTCACCCACGAAAGCTCATGCTCCAAAACATCTGTTAGCCTATAAGGTGCCACAGGATTCTTTGCTGTTTTTTAAAGATGCCTACATCAGTATAGCTATTCCTCTAAGGGAATGGGAATAAGCTATACTAGTCTGAGTCCATCCTGGAGTAGTACTAGTATACCTATACTTGTTTTAAAAAAAATGCCCCCTCAGTGATTATACCAGTACAACTTTCACATGTAGACCAGTTAAAAAAAATATTGGCGGGTTAGTGGATTTTAGTACCACTGGGATGAGAAGGAACATGTTTCACTTTAGGTATTGGAAAAGACAAGAATTATACATGCTCTCATGTTTATCAATTCCCTGCAGAGTCCTACTTTATAATAGCAGGTCATGATGTCTTCTCTCTCCTGAACAGTGTGAAACCATCAAATGGTGAGATTTTTTTCCATAAAGAACCTCCATCCTTTTGAAGTGATCTTTTGAGTTTTCATTCCTCCCATCCTCTTTTGAAACTGTTGAACAGTAGAGGCTTAAAAAAGAAGTCTTAAGTTAAAGACAGGAGTGAAAGTATCCTCATTTAATGGAGTAGAGTAACAAAGGGGAAAAACACTTAATCAAGCTGTATTATAGAGGCACAATTGTACTCCGTAGCTACTATTATTGAATTTTTCACTTAAAGCAGGGAGATATGAGACAAAAGGGTAGCTCTGCAAGATACAGGTGCCGTAGGCCTTGGGGTGGTGGTAATCTTTTTTGGACCTGCTGTTTTTCAGTCTACTTCCCACTTTTCTGGATGTGTTACAGATGCGATTTTTCGAAGCAAACTAAAATAACAGGGAAATGGCTTTCATGGTGTTAAAATGGGAATTGATGACATTTGTTGTGTAGAAGAACCACACTAACATTTTGCCAGTTAATGCAATGAGGAAAATATCCATATTAAATGAGCCTTAAGAATTAACACTCTTATCCTTTATGGCTCTTTCAATAGCATCTCTTTGGGCCTATTCAATCTCTGCTGGAAAGGAAGAAAATTGTTATTGGCACTGTTGGCTTTTTTTTTTAAGTAGTAGTTTTAGCTTTTAGAATTTAGCATAATTTTTAGCAACATATCGGATTTTAAAATAAGATCTTTATATAAACTTGTTAAGTTTTACACATTACTATTGCACAAAGGAAGATTAGGTTTTTTTAAAGCTTTTGTTTTCTCCCAACTTTCTTATAAGGAGTTGCATAACAAGAAAGGGAGTACACTTTTCCATCTTACAGTATCTGATAGAACTGAAATAGCCTTAAAGGAATCCCCAAGAGACAGATGATTACTGCAAGAAGTGGAAGGGCATTTCACAGTTTTGTCGTACATATTTCCAAAGGAAGTTATATAACTTTAAAATATCACTATAATAATTGATCCCTTGTTGCCAGACTCAGTGAAGAGCCCAAAAATTTACCGGCCATGAAGAATGAATTCCTCTTTCCAGCCTAGTGATGGGTTTCCCACCCCAAGTAAGAAACAGATGGCTGGTTTACATGGAAGAAATTTATGCTGCCCTTGCTCTGTTTTTCCTCTGGATAGATGGAGAAATTCATTTGTCAAGGCTTTTAGTTTAGTGCTGACAAGATGTGTTCTACTAACTCTAACTATGAAAGATTGTGGCATGTAATTAGCAGGATGTCTTGGTAAGTTGCAGTAGTAATAGTTGTCCTTAAATGTTAAGAAGCCTGTGGTATTAACTAACAGAAGTGATATAACAATCTAGTGTGGCTTTTAGGGGTCCCAGCAGGAGGAAAATTAACCTAGAAATAAAGGGCTGATATATGCCAGTGTAAGATTGTGCTTGTGAAGTTATTTCTGCTGCCAATGTTTTGTCTTCATGTGACATTTCACTTAAGTATAAACCAGGCTTTTTCTGTTTCAGAATGAAAGTGACCAAGGGGTTAAGTTTAGTTAATCCTGCAGTAAATTTTATACCGTTACAGAATTTCTCAGATAAGTAATTTCTTCTACCTCTTCTCTAAGCACTTGATTCAGAAGCCCTGTGAACTTTAGAAATGTGGGCCTTGCAGACCTACTTCACTGTGACCCCATCAAACTGAATTAGGGAATAGTTCACAATCCTTCATTGGGCTAGAATTGCAACTAGTTGCTCCTAGGTTGGACTTCCATGTCCTAATTAGAAGGCACTTATCTTTCTGTAAGTTTTGAATGTCACCAGTTTTCTTATCCTGAAGTGCTAAAATAAAACTAGAATAGAAAGGCCAGGCTCAGCCAAATTAGTTGGCATCCATTAAGGACTGCATTAACCTGAAAAAACATTCTGTGGACCATTTTAGTATTTTTTGTTACAACTCCCCCATTCTATAGATGAAATCTTGTCTGAGGAAAGTAATCCGACTTCCTTTGCTACACCTTACTCCCAAACAAAAATCCTCATGTTCTTGTCTACAGGTCCCTTTTTGTCCCCATCAGTCCTTACATCAGTTTATCCAAAGCTGAGTGAAAATGGCTTTTTTGAAACCAGTACCTCTTTCCTGCTTATTTGTACTATGAGGTCATAATCTCTAGTTTGCATCATCCCTATGGCTGCCATAGCAGCAGATGCAGACAGTATGTACTGTGACTCCTTATTGTTTGAAAGAGCCAGGAGGAGATGGTGAGAGAATGCAAAGGGAATTACCCTCTTTTCCGTTTTGGCTATGCTTTATTGAGCATCATAGTTCTTTTGCATTGCTTCCATGCTGAAAACATACTAAGTTCATCTTTTTATCATCACAAAAATCACATCCAAATTGTGTTGATAAGCAATAAGTGAGTACGTTTGGTTGGAGGTAATTCTTCCTTTTGTTGCTCCTCAAACAGCAGTTCTCCCATGTCTGCCAAATGCTGAGGCTTGCCAGGTAGGATAATTACTTGGGCAAATGGGTATACTGTACCTTGGAATATGCTTGATTTCAGATATACCAGCAAAAGAGTTATGAACTGAAGTATAAGATAAATGAGTAAAAGGGCAATTGTGTAGCTCTGACTGATCTGAATAGTTCAACTCCTTTTTAATAGCTATTGGAAGCAGAAAAGTTCATCTGTATTTTTTTAAGTGAATTCTAACTACTTAGGCTATCAGAACACAATTTGATATTAAATAAGGCTTCATTTCGTCATGTCTTTCTGTGAAACAGAATGAATGTGTAATTTCCACCTCTCTTCTCTCAGAAGAAACCTGCCCACTCAGAAGATCCATTTAGTGATGAACAACGTGAGCGGTATGAGGTGGAAATGCTGGCCAAGAAATTTGAGGCAAAATATGTGAGTATTTTAGCAGAGCTGCTGTAACACCCCATTTCTTAGTAATAACATTAGATGCTAACATTTTCAGGTTTTTTGGGATATGGTTGCTACTCTGACTTCACAGCTGCTTCTTATACCTATATCAGTCAAGTTTCTCGTCTTATTTAATTTGCTCGGATTGTAATGGACACACTTTCTGTCTGATAAGGCTATACTAATGAAAAGAGCTCAACTAGATATTATCTGTGCCTTGGAACATATTCTTAGGTGAGTTCCCTAAGCAAATACCCGCACCTGTTATACAGTGGTTGGTACTCATGATAGATCTCTCAAGGGAAGAAGTCATTGCACTTCTTCAGTACTGGATGAGAAATCTCAGAGGAAAAACATGTGCTGCAGAATACAAGGATAGTGACGATAGATGGTACTCTTCTCTCTATATTTGTACCAGTGATGCGGACCACTCTGCAAGAGGATTATTTTCCCCACGCTACCATCGCAGTCCACTTCTCCTAGCCTTCAGATGTCAGTCATTATTTAATGCCTTTTCTCAGGCAGCCGCCACATCACCAAAAAAAAAACCCCAAAAATTCAGATGGTGCAGTTCTTCGAATGAAAGAAAAAAATGTAGGTACTGACCAAAGTGGTTATCGTGGTTAAGAACATGATTGTGCCATGGGTATTTGTATTAAAAGTCACTGACAGGATGTGGGCTGTAAATAATAAATCACAGAAATGTACACATACTAATTCAGTTTTCACTAAATCAATACAGAAACTTTTAAATTGTCTATTAAACCGTGTATAATTTTGACAAGATTGTTAGTGTTAAAATGGCCATTTACTAACAGAGCTTTCCATGATTCTGAAAGCCAAAGCCTGAACCTTGCTGCCTATAACTTAGCTTGTTAGCCAGTAATGCCCTGCTTATTACTCACTAACGTTGTCCTCAGTAACAGTGCACAAAATGCTATTTTCAACACTTGTACTGCAGACATTAAAGGGAATAAGTGATTTCTCATTTTTCCTCAAATCTAATGCTTTTATTGGAATTTTCAAGAACTGTGGACATCTGTTAAAATCACCAAACCGTGACCTCTGTGACAGAATCGTAGCCTTACTCCGGATCTTTTTTTCTAACATTAGTAGTGTGAGCCCTATTTGATACCATATTCTCTCTCTCCCTGAATTGTCGTGTAGTAGTATTGGGCACTGTTAAATAGTTGCTACATTCTACCTCAAATGTAGATGCAGCAAGATAGAGCCATACTTGTTTTGGGATGCCTCTGTTGGAAAGTTTTATAATAGAAATTTCAATCTTGAATGAGTTTTATCTGGCAGCCGCCACATCACAAAAAACTTGCAGGCTGCTAGGGACAAGCACTAAAATAGTACTGAGAGTAATTTGAACAGCACTGTGTAGTAATGTAAACAAGCCAGAGTGGATAAAAATCAGTGATTTTTTTTAAAAGTTTTTAAAAATTTAAATCAAAATAATTTTTTCTTTTTAAATAGGTTGTCATAATTTCACATATGTAAAGGCCTAAATTTACTATGATCTATTAAAATCACTTAAAAATATTAAGTAGTATATTTGATGCTGACATTTTCAAGAAAGTCGAACCACTGAACTGGGGGAAGTCATGGGCTAAGCACTTGGAACCAGAGTTTGACAGCAGTAACTGCTGCTGCAGAGAATATTTTTCATTTCAGTTAATTCAATTAGTTTAGTTCCAATGAATAGTTCATTCAGAGTTGAAAAACTGGGAATGAAAAAGGAGGAAAGCTTTTCTTTTTCAAATGTGTGAATAAAAAGTAAGCATGAGAGGATGAGATCTGCTAGTTCTAAAATCTTGAAGGATATGGTGACCAGAAACAATCACTTTAATTTACTAATTGCAGATATTCTTTTTTTAATAAATGTGAGTTTTAAATGCAAAAGTTCTTTTGATTAAATTTGTTTCTTGTGTCTAGCATCTTTTAAGGTAATTATATTAACTAATAGAAAAACTAAACGCTGTTGTGCATTTTTCTTTGATTTACAATTTCAGTCCAAATATAACTTGACAGAAATCATAAGTAAATTAATAATCTAGTGAATAAGAAATTGCCATCTACTGACTTTAAAAAATTCAGAATCCAAATAAATATATATTAAGCTTTGTAATTGCTTAAATAAATGTATATAGAGTATACCCTTCTGGTTAGTAAAAAAAAATTACTGAATTTAGTGTAAAAACTACATTTAGTTGCAAAAAAGCATGTTTGAAATGGTTACCAATGAATGAGGCGCAGCTTTTTCTTTAAGAAAATAGCTTAAAAGTACAAATGCAAAGCATGATTAAAATCAGTTGTTTAAATCAACATTCCCTGCTTGGTAATTCAAATCATGATAATATATTTGAATTGCTTTGATTTTTAAATAGTCCACCGTGAAAAAAGCTTCCACTAATAAATGCCAAAGTAGAAACCAAGAGATGTTAGATAAGACCACACCCAGCCAGCTCCTTAAATTCACATGGATAGTCTTAGGTGATAGATTGATCTGGCAATAAAAACAACTTAATCATTGTATTTAGAAGACTTCAGTATCCAGGGCTGTTAGTGTGGTGCCTTTCACTAGCGAAAATACGTTTGGTATTAATGTTCCTATGTAAACTGATTTTTCTGACTTCTCTGGAATTTTTCTATCAAAAAGGCAAGTTTCTTTAATAGGATAACAAACATTCAGTCTATGATATAAATATATTATACAGAGATAATTGTGTTTTAGACACAATGCCTTAGACGTGTTATGGGGGATGAGATAGGTACATAAAATGTTTGGTATAGAAAAAGGCAGTTGAATATTACTGTTTCCCTTGTCCAATAATAAAAGAGCAAGATGGCACTTATTGAACTTGAGAAAAATTTAAAGTGTTAAAAACAATATTTGTATACAGTACATCATGTTATGAAATGCATTTCTTTGGTAAGGGCTTGAAATATTGTGGAGACAATTTATTTGTATTTAAAGGTGCAACTAAACTCCTATCCTAAGGTCAGTTTTCACCTCCCATTTCCCTTGTAACTTTTTTTAATTAATTATTATTATTATTATTAAAGTTCACTCAGTGACGCAGAACTTTTTTCTGGTATGTAGAGATTTAAAAACTAATTCTTTTTGGAAAATTAACTGGTTAATGTTTGTATATATTGAGAATGGAGTTAAATGCTCTAATTATGAGTGTTTATAGTGTCAGTCACTAAAATATCCAGATCAGAGTTCCCCAAACTGTGGGGCATGCTGCCCTAGGAGGCATGAAGGAATGTTCAGGGGGGCAGAGCGGGGCCTGGGCCAGCCCCCACCGGGGGGGCAGGGAGGGAGCACCACCTAGCCCTGCTCTGCCCCCAGTTCTGCTCCAGCGCCAGTCTGGGTCCATGGCCCCGAATTGCGTCTTGGCCCCTGACCGTGGCTCTGATTCCATTAGTGGTAAGGGGGGGCATGACAGAAAAAGTTTGGGGACCACTCATCTGGATGCTGTGTTTCACCGGAACACCCTGTTCATTCAGCTGGTAAATAGCCAGCATCAGAACCTTATGTGTAGGCTAGTTTTCAAGCAGACCTGTGTGTGTAAAATATATATAAAAAAAAAAAAATCAGGCATAAGTCTCATTGAACCAAATGAAGAAGAGGAAGGAAAAAAGCATGCCAATAGAAATTTTTTGCATAAAAGTAGATGCATTCTGTGAGCATTTGAACAGGAACACTTTACATAGCTGCTCATTTGATCAGGCAGAATTTTCTAGGTGGACTGACTCCTGCATGTTAGACTTCAACACACAAAGTATGCTTTGAATGGCCCCATTCTTGACTTGATCCATGCAGCCATTTTCCTTTCCTGACTAAAATCAAATCTATGGTCTGTGCTTCACATTGCTATCTAAATGACCAATCCGTGTAATTCTTCTAAGATCACGCTGTGCTTTCAAACACCACATAGATTACAGATGCTAGGAGAGAGCGTGGACCCAGAACCTTATTCTTTCTTCTGGATTTAGAGGCTTAAGTTCTTAAAAGGATAGAATCATTAGGCACAGTTCAACTCACTAAGTTTTGGGTGCATATTGTGCAAAGAAATATTTTCATTGTCTTTTTGTGTTCAGAATAATTCAATACATGGTTTCTGCACATCACATTTAATATGATGAAAAGACACAATTACACAGTGCATACTTTACTATGAAAAAAGGTAATTAGCTGAAAGGTACTTGGTCCTTCCTCTTCAACTGCCACTGATATCTGCAGCTAAACTGGATAGGCTTCTGATTCTGAAACTTATCTAAGCGCAATATCTGCATCTTAAAGATGGTGCTTTTATTTCCACATTGGTAGGTGGTGTCTCTTGAATAACTTTGAGAGACAGAGGCAATACCTTGAGTGATGTATATATCAGATTGAATTAGCTGAAATGGATATAATCTCTGACTTTTTCAGTGAATAGCTTTGATTTGACTAGGGATTTTCTTTGACATTGTTACTTGATTATTTTTGAAATGCAGCAGATTGTAGTGTATTGCTACATCTTGACTTAATTCGTAAGGTACAGATGATAAATTTGCATGTGAAAAGGTGAAAGCTTTCATGTTTTTTGCCAAACAATTACTTTTTTTTTTTTTTAAGTGTGGATGGCCAGCACCAATAATAGTCTTGGTACTAAGAGTTTTGCTTAGTGGCTCAATGTCAGGACACTTCACTTCATTCCAACCCAAGAATCCACTTTCTGATAACTTAAGTTCAAACCAGGTGAACCTGGGTACATATGGTATCCACAGGCAGGTCTCAGGGTACGTCTACACTACGGGATTATTCCGATTTTACATAAACCGGTTTTATAAAACATTGTATAAAGTCAAGTGCACGCGGCCACACTAAGCACATTAATTCGGCGGTGTGCATCCATGGTCCAAGGCTAGCGTCGATTTCCAGAGTGTTGCACTGTGGGTAGCTATTCCATAGCTATCCCATAGTTCCTGCAGTCTCCCCCGCCCCTTAGAATTCTGGGTTGAGAGCCCAGTGGCTGATGGGGCAAAAATCATTGTCATGGGTGGTTCTGGGTAAATGTCGTCAGTCATTTCTTTCTCCGGGAAAGCAACGGCAGACAATCATTTCGCGCCCTTTTTCCCTGGATTGCCCTGGCCGACGCCATAGCATGGCAACCATGGAGCCCGTTCAGCCTTTTTTTTTTTTTTTTTTTTTTTTTTTTAAAGTCACCGTATTTGTACTGGATGCCGCGGACAGAGGCGATACTCCAGCGCTACACAGCAGCATTCATTTGCTTTTGCATGATAGCAGAGATGGTTACCAGTCGTTCTGTACTGTCTGCGGCCAGTGTAATTTGGCAATGAGATGAGTTATCTGTCCTTCTGTGCTGTCTGCTGCTATCATGGGTGCCCCTGGCTGAGATCGGCCGGGGGCGCAAAGGCAAAACTGGGAATGACTCTCTGAGTCTATCCCTCCTTTATGGTTTCTAAAAATAGTCAGTCCTGCCTAGAATATGGGGCAAATGTACTAGAGAAGCGTATCAGAGAGTACAGCTGCTCTGTCAGATCCCGCAGAAATGATGAGCTACATGCCCTGCAACAACCCCACCCGTTGCTTCCCTCCTCCCCCAACCTTCCTGGGCTACCGTGGCAGTGTTCCCCTCATTTGTGTCATGAAGTAATAAAGAATGCAGGAATAAGAAACACTGAGTTTTTAGTGACATAAAATGAGGGGGAGACAGCCTCCCGGTGCTGTGATAATCCAGGCAGGACATTAAGCAGTGTGGGGAAGAGGAGCCCCGCATCCCACTGCTATGATAGTCCAGGCAGTACAGAATCTTTTCTTTTCACATGAAAGGGAGGGGGCTGATTGAAGCTCAGCCCCCAGTTGCTATGATGAGGACGGTTACCAGCCGTTCTGTACCATCTACTGGGAATGACTGGGAGTCATTCCTATTTTCACCCAGGCGCCCCCGGTCAGCCTCACCTGAAGTCAGCCAGGAGCACTCACGGGTTGATAAGAAGGACAGTTACCAGTCCTACTGCACCATCTGCCACCACGGAGGGGAGAGGAGTGGATACTGCTCTTCACTGCTGCAGCATCGCGTCTACCAGCAGCATTCAGTAGACATAGGGTAACATTGAAAGAAGTCAAGAAACGATTTCTTTCCCTTTTCTTTCACGTGTCTGGGGGGAAGGAGTAAATTGACGAGCTATACCCTGAACCATGCCGGACAATGTGTTTGACCCTACAGGCATTGGGAGCTCAGCCAAGAATGCAAATACTTTTTGGAGACTGCTGTGGACTGTGGGATAGCTGGAGTCCTCAGTACCCCCTCCCTCCCTCCATGAGCGTACATTTGAGTCTCTGGCTTCCCTTTATGCTTGTCACGCAGCACTGTGTAGCCTGTAGATTTTTTTTTCAAATGCTTTGGCATTTTGTTTTCTGTAACGAAGCTCTGATAGAACAGATTTGTCTCCCCATACAGCGGTCAGATCCAGTATCTCCCGTACAGTCCATGCTGGAGCTCTTTTTGGATTTGGGACTGCATTGCCATCCGTGCTGATCAGAGCTCCACACTGGGCAAACAGGAAATGAAAATCAAAATTTCACAGGGCTTTTCCTGTTTACCTGGCCACTGCATCCGAGCTGAGAGTGCTGTCCAGAGCGGTCACAATGGTGCACTGTGGGATACCGCCTGGAGGCCAATACCATCGATTTGCAGCCACACTAACTCTAATTCGATATGGTAATACCGATTTTAGCGCTACTCCTCTCGTCGGGGAGGAGTACAGAAGCCGATTTAAAGAGCCCTTTATATCGATATAAAGGGCCTCGTAGCGTGGATGGGTACAGCGTTAAATTGGTTTAACGCTGCTAAAATCAGTTTAAACGCGTAGTGTAGACCAGGCCTCAGACTCCAATATCTCGGGTGGTGTCTACAAATGGGTCTTACAATTGTGACTGCAAATGATCTGCAGCAGAGTGCAAGCATGCCCACAAGAAGCACTCTAATTGCAACCACAGGCAGTTCAAATGTCTTCACTTGTTTGAGTGTAGCTTACTGTTCCTTAGTTTTGTTTTATTCCACTGAAGCTTTCTGTTACGTTTATTTACACTTTCCCATGCCTGCATCCTCAGTTGGCTGAAGCAAAGCCCCCTTCTTTCATACTGAAAAACCATTAAGGTTTTACTTTGAGAAGATGACAAGCCTTAGAAGCACTATTCAACTTTTTTTGGCATCTTTCCCTGGTAATATTGCAAGAGGACCATATTAAAATTACTTCCTGATGACATTTCTCAGTGCAGTGATATAGCTGGCCTGGGTCTTAAGGAAAATGTTAGGGTTCTGTTAGTCCTTAACCAAGGCAGCTTCTATTTTCTCCTGTAAAAAGATATTTAAATTATGGGAACGCACAAAGTAGTCATTGAAGCCCTGCTCCATATGTTTATCTGTTGGCCTTGCTCCTGTTCAGGCTGTCAAGCGGGATGTTTATTTTATCATTGTTAGGGCATCCCTCAATCTACTTCCTTTCCAAAAGCAGAATTCTTCCATGAGAGTATTTTAGGGAAGGAAATGGTTGACTACATGTATCAAATATTTATATTTAATCTGGAGACCTGAGTTCTGTTCCGTGCTCTGCCACAGACTTCCTGTGTGACCTTAGTTGAATCATTTAATTCCTTTGTGCCTCAGTTTCCCATCCATAAAATGGTGTTAATACTTCTCTACGTCCGATGTTTTGTGAATATAAATATATTAAAGATTGTGAAGTGCTCAGATACTAGGGTAATGGGCTATATAGATATATACCAAACAATGTTTTGTATATAATTCAACTTTAGGGAGCTCTTGAAAGGAACTGTTGAGGTGTGTTGGATCCAGTGAGATACATGGGGATGAAGCATGCTTAGCTCAAGAGCAATGTTCTTCTATCTTAGAGGTGCCTCAGAAGGCCAAAAATCTAAGAATTGGGGGACTTTCCTGCATGATTTACATTGGAGACCCAAGAGTGAGAATCCAATAGTAACATCGTGTACTTCTTTAAAGAGAATTAATTTCCCTTACAGAACTTTGAAAATGTTCTGCATGTGTGGTGACATGAAGTTATTCCAAGTTTGACCTGCTCTTTGAATGAAGGAGGAGTTGGGGAAGGTGTTATAAAATTAAAACCAGGAAGCTCAAACCAAAAGCTAAATTTGCCCTTGTATATTTTTTCCTTAGTTGCCATTTGCTGTTGAAAGGGATATGCTCAAGTTGTCTTAAAAAAAAAAAATTGAAAAATAAGATGAGGCTTCATTCTTCCCATTTGTTTCTGTCTGCAGCTATAATAATTTATGATGACAGCTGTCAAGTGATTAAAAAATTAATCTCTATTAATTGTGCTGTTAATAATAGAATACAATTTATTTAAATATTTTGGATGTTTTCTACATTTTCAAATATATTGATTTCAATTACAACACAATACAAAGTGTTCTCAGTTTATATTTTTTATTACAAATATTTGCACTGTAAAAAAACCAAAAGAAATAATTAATTCACCTAATACAAACACCATAGTGCAATCTCTTTATCATGAAATTTGAACTTACAGGTGTAGAATTGTTTTTAAAAAAACCCTAAAAACTGCATTTAAAAAATAAAACAATGTAAAACTTTAAGATCTAAAGTCCACTCAGTTCTACTTCTTGGTCAGCCAATTGCTCAAACAATTTTTTTACATTTGGAGGCGATAATGCTGCCCGCTTCTTGTTTACATTGTCACCTGAAAGTGAGAACAGGCATTCACATGGCACTGTTGTAGCCGGCATTGCAAGATATTTACGTGCCAGATGCGATAAAGATTCATATGTCCCTTCATGCATCAACCACCATTTGGTCAACTTGAATGTCAACTGTGTTTGTGGTTTCTGGTGTGGATGTTATAAAGAATTGCACATACCACCAACTAATTTTGTGCATAAGTTAAAATATAGGCATTGGATATTAATGGCTTTTTGGTTTCTATATTCACTAGTTCAGAGTTGTCCCAAGTGTCCAAGAGGTGAAAAACTCTATCTGATTAGTAGTCTCCTAAATTTGAGCCATCGTTCCAGGGTTCCTGTTCCTGTTTCACAGACTTCATTTGATACCAGAACAGTGTGATTCCCAGACTGGCTTACCACAGTTTTGTTTTCTTTGCAGGGTGGAAAGTGTCACAAGCATCGAAAGGATCGCTTGCAGGATCTGATTGATATAGGTTATGGCTATGATGAAACAGACCCTTTCATCGATAACTCTGAAGCTGTGAGTAAATCTCATTTAAGCAGCAATAAAGACGTGAGGCGGTACTTATTTTGAAGGAGGGTGAGGGGAACATACTTTTTATTCTGTGTGCATGATATGAATCCAAAAGACAAATGACTTCAGGCACCCAAGAAACTATTATTGTATTAATTTTTATGGTCATTCACAGGCATCATTGCATCAGAAGATCAAATGTTCACTGTATATTAAAATAAATTCTTTGCCTTGTTACTATCCCATAAATTATTAAAACCCAGTGATTTTAAAAATCAAATTGACTTCCTTATTGATGCAATAGTTCACTTTATCATACTTCACTCAGCTTTGTTAGTGAAATTAGACCAGCTTTGTTTGACTAGGTCTCCCATTCCGGCAAAATGCTGGTATATTTGGTTTTCCAACACTTCAGAAGAATATTTATTTAGGTTCTCCTCCTCTCCTCCAAAAACAATCACCTTGTTTTCATTACCTTTAAACATTTTGTTATTGAAATACAGTAACTCCTCACTTAGTTATCCCCTTAATGTTTTTTTGTTGTTAGTAGCTGATCAGTTGTAGAACATGCTAGTTTAAAGTTGTGCAATGCTCCCTTATAACGTTTGGCAGCCACCTGCTTTGTCCACCACTTGCAGGAAGAGCAGCCCATTAGAGCTAGCTGGTGGGGGCTTTTAACCAGGGTGGGTGGGCAGCCTCCCTATCAGCTCCCTGCTCCCCGAAGTTCCCTGAGCAGCAGCTGCCCAGCAGGCTACCAATTGTCAGGCAGTTCAGCTGTCCCTCCCCACACTATCATGTGCTGCTCCTGCCCTCTGCCTTGGAGCTGCTCCCAAGAGCCTCCTGCTTGCTGTGTAGGGTATAGGGGGGCTAATGTCTGGGTGTCCCCCTCCTCATGCCCCCCGCTTACTCCTTGTCCATATAGAGCAGGGTGGGGACAGGACAGGGCTTAGGATGGAGAGAGCTTGCTGACCGCAGCTTCTGTCTCAACTTCCTGATTTTTTTTAAAGGCAATGTACTTAGAGTGGTGTCAGCATACTTAAAGGGGCAATGTGCAGCTCTCTGTTTCCCACAGACAGGTTCTGTGTCTCTGTCTGCCATGCTGTCTCCCCTCCCTCCATTCATGCTGCCTTGTAGAGTATGAGGCTACATTAACAACAATGTGTTAACCCTTCAGGGCTCAGCCAAATGCTAGTTCATCATTTAGCAGTAAGGCATTCTCCAGGAAATATCCCACCTTCTTCCACCCTCTATCTTCACCATCTCAGCCAAGCTTCACAATAATCATTGCAGTGTACAGTATAACTTGTTTGTTTAAAACTTATACTGTGTGTGTCCCTGTAACCTAATCCCTCCCCCCTATTTAAATTAATTCTTATGGGGAAATTGGATTTGCTTAACATCGTTTTGTTTAAAGTTGCGTTTTTCAAGAACATAACTAAACGTTAAGCGAGGAGTTACTGTAAGTACATAAGGAGTACTGGTGATAAGCAGGTATAGTTTAACAGCAAGGTTCAATAGCTTATTTAACCTAAACTTCAAAAACTAGACATCCAGTTGAAATGAAGTAAATAGAAGCATTAACTCAGTCCAGGTAAAATCTTAGATGGAAATTAGGCTATGGCCTAGTCTACACCTGAAACTTAAGTCAGTCTAACTATTGTTGCACACGGTGTGTGAAAAATTCACACCATTGAGCCAGCCTAAGCCCCGGTATACACATTGCTAGGTCAACAGAAGAATTTTTCCATCAACCTATCTGCTGCCTTTCGAGGGGGTGGATTTACTACAGTGACAGAAAAAACCCTTCTGTCACTGAAACAAGTGTCCATGCTGCAGTGCTGCTGTAGCACTTGCAGGGTAGACCTATCCTAAGAGAGTATTTGAAGAGAAGCTAGTCAGATATAAAAACAAATAACAGGAAATTCTTTAAGCATATCAGAAGCAGTAAACTTGTGAAGAATTCACTGAATATGAGGCAATCAAGGGAGCAAACAGGCTGAGGGAAATTCTGTTACTCGGGATAAGTGAAGTGCTATCCAGGCAAGTAAAAATGTAGGGCTTCCTGCCTGCAGTACAAAGGCAATAGCAGCGCTCTGGGTATAGGCTGAGTCCTATCAAGCCCAGCAGTACTGAGCTGCTATTCCTAGAGGAAGGTGGCCAGAAGGCTTGAGAGAGAATGGAGCAAAGAGAACTGAAGTGAGTCATAGCCAGAGGGAAGGAGAAGGAAATTGGACCCAAGAGAAGTGCATTGGTTGACATATGTCATGCAAAGCCTCATTTGAATGTGGTGTTGGTTAGTACTTTAATTAGAGGCAGAAATTAAGTCTGGGCTTTTTAGTGATAGTTATGTGCTCAGATGCAATTAGAATAGCTAGAAAGACAAGGAACAATTGATTTTTTTTTTTTTTTGTTTGAGGGCCACTGTGCATTCTTACTGAGCTGTGAAACTGCCTCGAATAGCAGTGTCTGTTGTGGGGTGCTCAGGAGATCTCATATGAAGATGACTTCATTGCCCTATTTAAAGGAAGTCAGCCAGCTCTCACCCACCTCTGTTCATTTGCTGCCACTACAGAGAGCAAAGTGAACTTGCTTTCATCTCCTCAGGCTAGAACTTCCCTTAGTCTAGCTTGATATTTACAAGAAAATTGTTAATTTAGAGTAGCATAGGACAGTTTAGTGAAGACACCCCCTCCCATGTCTTGGGAACCTGTCAGGTCCCAAACCAGGCTAAACTAAAAGTGACTTGAATGACCAAATCAGCACCATCTATTCAGGTCCCAGTAACCTTGATGGTGATTCAGGAAGCCTACATTTGGGTGCCTACCCTCACTCAGCACCACTGCCCTCTTCTCTGACACCAGACCTATCCTCCATTGCCCCAGTCTTGGCACTGCGATCCACTCAGAGGCCCATCTGGCTAAAAGGAAGGAGAAGAGGAAGTACATCTCCCACAAGAGAGACATAAGCAGAAGAAAAGGAGGAAGTGCTCTCTCGATTCTGGAAGGCCTGGAAGACACTTAAAACAGTACTTAAACTGTCACCTCTTCTCTGCATACCACTAGAGCTAAACATCTCGGCACCGACTGGACTCCTCATTGCTTCAGATTCTGATAAAACTTTGACCTCTGTGTCCGAGTAGGGAATCCACCATGGAGGCTACTAGCCACCCCACCGCATGGTTTGCTGCCTGACTTTGCTGACTTCTCCAGTCTCAATCTGGAACTGCTGGAGGGTCCCTCAACTTGACCTCAAGATTCTGGTCCTCATTCCTTGCCTCAGATCCAGACAGTCTTCACCTCATCTTGTGGCCCTACATATGGGACTCCATGAAGGACCTGCTGGAGGCTGCAAGATCAACTCTGGCATAGACCTTCACACTGACATCAGTGCCAATACTTCTTTCAGCACCGTGTCCTCCTCTAGCATCAGTCCTTTTATTAACATCTCTATTCCTCACTTAATGTCAATGCAATCTTCCTTGCTTTTACCAGATTCCTCAGATCTGCAGGTAATCCACCTACAGTCTGAGAAATACAATGAGATTTCTTCAGAGGAACCGTATAAATCACCATTAGAGAAACATACAGATGGCACCTCACTAGAGGATCAGATTAATGCTTCATCTCTTTTTTCCCTTCTGACTAATAAATGTTTCAGAAACTATTGGGTACTGGCAAATACTCCAGCTAGCTGCAAGCAGGGATCACAGCACTGGAGAAATCCTGTGATTCTCCCTGTTGAACATATTACAGATGGAGATTGGGGAGAAACTGCCTCTGCCTATTGGCTTCAGCCTTCTCAGTGCAGCCCAAAATTATTTCATTTTATTTTTACTTTTTTTGGCCCTGCCTGTATCCAAGATAATGATCGGATATACCCTGTACTAAAAGACATCAGTTCCTGCTGCAGCAGCATCCTTTGGCAAACTCCATGATTGTATCTGCAATATAGGAGATTTAAGGGCAACAAGGCATCTTATAGGACACGTAAGTGCAACACTCTCGTCAGAGAGAGATGACATGGATGTTTTGGCAGGAGAGCTTTACTTACCTGGTTAAATAGGCCTTCGAGTGGTCAGCTATAAAGCTGTGTTGTCCCACTACAGTTATGCTTTGTTTGATGTCACAAGCCCCAGCCTTGAATCCTTTTTCATGGAACAGAAGGAAGTGGCCAAGACTGTTGTCACCAATAGTTGTATGCTTGCTTGAAGAGCAGCCTGGGTTGCCTTAGATGCCAGTGCAAGGAAAATGGCCACAGGAATGGCTCTTGGGAGGTACTTCTGTCTGAGGGCTTCTGGTCTTGTACCTGAATCCTGGGGAGGGCTGGGGAATTCCCTTTTGAGGGCACTGCCACTTTTAGTGACAAAATGATGAAGGCCTAGAGATGATCATGGCCACTCTCCACTCCCTACAATTAACACAGTCCTCTTCCTCAACTCTGAGGTTTTTTTCTACCTGTCATTTTGCTTCCAAAGATAAGCTCCTAGGCAACACCAAGGGATACATAACCAGAAGTGATATCAGCCATCTCTTAAACCTGCTATTGGCAAATAACCTCAGCAGTATAGAAGTAGGCTTTCTCCCTGTGCATCCTCACAGCCATCAACATCAGCTTCTAAACAGCAATTTTGACTGTATGTTTGTCGTGTACCATGCCTCCAGTCTGCATCTCCTCTCCATTCATTCACACTTTCAGACTTTGTCTTTTTGCAGCATCTGTTGCATGATTACTTCTGATTGCTGGTTACTGAACACCATTTGTGACAGATTCCATCTAGTTCTGCACATGACTGCCTCGCCACCCTCACTTTTCTCTTCAAACACCCATCCTATAAGAGAATCCTGGTGGAAGAAGTTGATTTCCTTTTCAAGAAGTGAGTCAGAGAGGTGGGACACTGTGAACAGTGTCTGCAGGAAAACTCAGGGAAAGTGAGACTAAAATCCATTTCCTGATCCCCAACAAGAGCAACTTTGAGACCCTACCTTGACATCAGGTTCCAAAACAGATATATAAAAGCATTCAAGTTCAGGATGCTCTCTCTAGGGAACATCTCTTCCTTATGCCAGAGGATAGGTGTGCAGCCCTCAATTTAAAGGATGCCTGCTTTCATCTGGCAATCAAACATGCTCACATCAGGTATGTGAGATGGGGCACAAGATGCTACCAATTCAGAGGCCTTCCTTTTGACTTGTCTACAGCCCCAACAAGTGCCTCACAGTAGCTAGTGCACACTTCAGACACCAAGGAATATTTGTCTACCCGTACTTGGATGATTGGCTCCTGAGGGCTAACTCACTGAGGGACCTCTCCTCAGAGATCACTACGTGTGCAACTCCTTCCAGTCTTTGTGACTGTTAACTGGAAGAAATTGACACTTCAACCTATACGAAGAATCCATTTTAATCAGAACAGTCCTGGGCACCACTCAGGCCAGAGCCTTTCTTCCACAAAGTTTTCAAATTCAAGACCCTCCAGCAATTCTCAGGGATTAACAAGTATGTACTACGTGATTTTTTTTTTCCCCCTAAGACTACTAGGCCTGATGGTTTCATCACTCTGTCACACCCTTTGCTTGTCTGAACATGAGACTTTTACACCACTGGCCATGCCAAATGTACAGTCTTCAAAGGAGACTGTTCCTTCTCAAGTGCTCCAATAGCTTCATTAGTGGGAACAGACAGTACTGCAATACAAATAATTCACAGGGGCCATGTCCTCCAGGGAATACCTTTTGCTGTCCCCTCCCTTAACATTGTAATCCTCGCCAATTCCTCCAGTCTGGTCTGGGGTGTGCATTACCAAGACTGCCAAGGACATAGGCCAGGAAACACTTGAGAATCTACACTTCTTATCAAGATACTGGAACTTAGGTCAGCTTGGTGGCCTCTCAGAGCCTTTCAGCTATCTTTGCAGCACTGTGTAGTACACATGCTTACAGACAATACCACTGTCCTGTGTCACAGCAGCAAATAGGGAGGAGTATATTTGTAGCTCTTCTTGCTTTCACAAATATCTTTGGCTGTGGTGCATCCAAAGCCGCTCAGTAGCTCTTTGCCTTGCAGGCAAGGCAAACGTGTGGGCAGGACTTGCTTTGCAGGAAGTCTCAGGATCATCAATAAAAGCCATGCTTGAATCCAGCAGAGCTAGTGTGCTATTTCACAGATGGGCCCAACCAATAATAGATTTGTGACCAAACAAAAGACCAGTTGCCAAGTGTATTGCACAAGTGCACTCTGAGACAAAAACCTTCTTAAGGATGTTTCTCTGTTGGGCTGGAGCCAACATCTTCTATATGTCTTCCATTCCATTCTTGATATTCAAGGTCATAAGAAAATCAGGTCATACTGTCAACATCCTATTAAAAGCCACAAGGTGGCCTCATTAGCGCTGCGAGTGGCCCAGAGAACCACCATACCTGCTGCCTTCTGTCTCTGGATGTTTGTCTCAATAGCAAAGGAAGATTCTGCATCCCAGCTCAGAGATGTTCCATCTTGCAGTGCAGAGGCTAACTACCTGACAAATGTGGACAGTTTGATTTTGGAGGGTTCAGATGTCCTTTTACAATCCAGGACTCTATCTTCTCTATCTTAAAATGCAATATGCAAAAATGGAAACGGTTGACTGTCTGGGCCATAGGTAAGGGACTCACTCCGTCTCCAGCTGAGGTCCTTGCAGTTATAGAGTACCTCCTACATCTTAAGTTTCAGGACCTAGCCATACTCTCCATAAAAGTCTGTTTGACAGCAATATTTGCTTTCTTGCAATTGTTAGGGACAAATCCATCTTCTCATATCTGATGGTATACAGGTTCCTTAAAGTTATGATAAATTTACTTCCTGCCTCTCCTTTCATGACACCTAAATCTCGTTTTAATGAAGCTGATGGGCCCTCTGTATGAGCCTTTTGCACAAGCCTGTTCAACATTTTTTAATCAAAACTAGCCCTCCTGATAGGTATTGTCCCTTCTAGAAGCATGAGATCAGTGCTCTGTTAGCCACTCAAACGTATACTAGTGCACAAAGACAAGCCCCATTCCAGCTTCATGCATAAAGTGGTCTCAAATTTCCACCTATCTCAATGTATTTCCCCCCAATCCCATTCCCACTTAAGAATCTTGTCTACATACTGTAGATGTAGTGAGGGCACTTTCTTTTTGTGTTAAAAAAAGGACATTTTTAGAAAATACTAATGGGCTATTTGTAGCATTTGGGGAGAAATGCCATGTAGAACCTATTACCAAATAGACTTTTATATTGGGCTAGGTGGTGCATAGAACGCTGCTACGTGTCAGTTAGGAAACCAGTACCCCTTGATTTAAATACTCATTCTGCAAGACCCACTATGTCATGATTTGCAGAGCAGCAACTTTAAGTTCAGTGCATACTTTCACAGACATTGATCCTTGGATTTAGCATTATGCTCTGATGCATAGTTTGGAACGCAGTGCTACAGTGCACATTTAGTGAAGAACTCCTTGCCTGATGTACTTCTGATAGAGCACTGTTTGATGATCTGCAAATTAGAATACTCCGAGGCTCTCAAAGAGAAAAAGGTTACTTACTAGTCGCTCTGGTTCCTAGAGTTTCCTCTGTTCATGCTACCTCTCCACCTTCCCCTGTACATCTGAGCCATACATAACACAGCACTTTGCGGTTGGGAGATGTGTCCACACTACACAGTTTTGTCGGCAAAAAGTAGCTTTTGCTGACGAAACAGTGGAGGTGTACATACCACAAAGCTTCTTTTGATGGCAAAGTGACAAAGCATCAGTGTAGTTTCTGCCGTTCATTACGTCAACATAACTGGCCTCCCCCAGTATCCCACAATGTCCACTATGACCACTCTGCTCACTATGCCCCTCCCCTTTCAAAACTCTGGGAAACTTTGACATTCCTCAGGGTGGAGAGCTCTCAGAGCTGATGAGGATGCAGCTCCTGGTATCTTAGGAGTCTGTGGGAGAACTCAAAGGGAATCACAGAACTATTAATGTGAAATCAGCTGTCAGGCAGAGTGGGCAGGTGGTGGGACAGTGTTAGGGGAAGAGGCTGCTAAGCAAAGCTGGGGACTGATATGGTGGTGGGTGTCCCTCTCCCCCAGGATTGGTTGCTTGGGCTGCTGTCTGAACTAAGACAGCTTGCTGACTCACTCTCCCCCAACATACACTGTCTCTCACATATACACTCCCCACATACACAATCTCTCGCATGCTTCCCCAAAACATGCTGTCTCCTTCCTACACGTGTGATCTCTTTCTCTCTTCCCCCCATACACGTCAGGTGAAAAGCAGCTGGCAATCTAGTAGGATGCCTATGGAATGATGGGATTGAGAAACCTGCATCATGTGACACTGTATTTGCCCCAGGAGGCATTGCAAACCCTTCTCAAAGTATCCTGTGGCCAGCTGCATAGTGGGCAAGCTTCCCAAAGTGCACTGCTCTCTGTTTCGATGCAAGAGCTGCTAGTGTGGATGTGCTCTGCTGCCAGACACAAGGATCGTAGTGTGGACATGCAACAGCGGTTTAATTAAAGTACTTTAATTGAAGCAGCATAACTTTTGTCAACACAATTCTGTGGTGTAGACAAGGCCTAAAAAAGTGCACTGTTACCCTCACCCGAGCTCTCTTGACCACTTCTCAATAGACACAACTTTTCAGGGCACATCTGTACCTTGATGCCAGGAGTGTCATATCCTAGGAGTGTGAATGCACTAAGGTGTGTCTTGAACAGTTACTAGCAAGTAACTCTCTCTCTTTTCCCCCCACCCCCCCCCAAGCAGGACAAAGTAGGTGGTATAGTAACTTCTAGAACTTGGCAAATGTCGTGGACAGTTAGTTTAAGATGAAGAATAAAGCTGTATTGCAAACTACAGTCAGATAGTTCAAAGGCAGTTGTTTTTGCCAAGTGAGCCTGAGTAGGCTTTATAGTAAAATTTAACAACAATTTAATTATTTGCTATTTCTATAAAGTGTAATTTGATTCCCTTTTAGAAGGGAAAGGGCCTCCGTAGTACTTGATTCAGCAATTTACTTAAACAGGTGTCTAAATTCAAGCACGTGAGCAATGTCATTGACTCTGAGACACCTGAGGTGCTTAAAGTTAGCCATATGTTTAAGTACCTTACTGAACTGAAGCCTTTGGTGCTGTCAGGGCCAGGAAGCTTAACATAGTGCCAAATATTAATTTCCAAACTAAACATCTGTATTTAAAAAACTTACACACCAACTTGGTTGACCTTTTTTTACAAAGAGAAATGTCTGGAAAACATCAAATCACTCTGAGTTCCTTGGGTTTAAAATTAAACTAAATAAAAATAAAATCCTAAATCACCAGAAGGCAGTACTGATGGCCCTGAGCCAAGTAATCTTAAAGCATGTGGTGCAGAAGAGTATATTAAACCAATGTGAAAAACTTAAGACACTTTCACAGTTAATGGAAATCTAAATACACCTGTACCCCGATATAACTTGACCCACTATAACATGAATTCGGATATAATGCAGTAAAGCAGTGCTCCGGCTGTATCAGAACTGAGACTTTATAGTTCTCTTACATTAGAGACAAACCTAAATATTTCTGACTGAGATTCAGACATGCTAAATATAAGAACAAAAATAAGGAGCCTTTGCACAATAGTCCAAAACAGAATGACTAGCATGCATGATTGTTTAAAGAACTACCTTTAAACAGTCATGAGCAATTAATTTCATTTTTAACTTTTGAGAATGAGTCCGCAACCCAAGAGAGGGACAGCCTTTCTTAAGGCTGGCCACACTGCTTCAAGCCAGTGATCCATCAAGCCCAGTATGTTGTCTTTTGACTGTGGCTGATGCCAGATGCTTCAGAGGAAGTGAACAGAACAGGGAAATATATCTAGTGATCCATCCCTTTTTGTCCAGTCCCACTTTCTAGCAGTTAGGTTTAGGGACACCCAGAGCATAGGGTTGTGTCCCTGATCATTCAGGGTAATAGCCATTAATGGACCTATCCACCATGAGCTTATCTAATTCTCTTTTGAACCCAGTTATACTTTAGGGATTCAAAACATTCCCTGGCAATGAGTTCTACTGGTTGACTTCTGTTTGTTTTAAACCTGCTGCCTATTAATTTCATTGGTTCACCCCTTCTTTGTGTGTTATGTGACGGGGTAAATAACACTTACTCCACACCATTTATGATTTTATAGACATATCATATCCCCGCTACTAGCCATCTCTTTTCCAAACTGAATAGTCCTAATCTTTTTAATCTTTCTGCGTATGGAAGCTGTTCCTTAGCCCTAATAATTTTTGTTGCCATCTCTGTACTTTTTCCAATTCTAATATGCCTTTTTTGAGATGGGGCAACAAGAACTGCACACAATATTCAAGATGTGGGCATTCTATGGATTTATATATTTGCATTGTATTTCCTGTCTTATCTAGCCCCTTCCTAACGGTTCCTAACATTGCTTTTTTGATTGCTGATGTACATTGAGTAGATATTTTCAGAGAACTATCTGCTATGACTCCAAGATCTTTCTTGAGTGGTAACAGCTGATTTATACCCCCATCATTTTGGAAAACACAATCTCAACTATACATACAATGTGCACTACTTTTCATTTATCAACATTGAATTTCATCCACCATTTTGTTGCTCATTAGTTTTGTGAGATCTTTGTAACTCTTCTCAGTCTTCTTTGGACTTTATCTTGAGTAATTTTGTATCATCTGCAAACTTTGCCATCTTACTGTTTACCCTTTTCAAAATTATTTATGAATATGTTGAACCTGACTGGTTCCAGTATAGATCCTTGGGGGACCCTGCTATTTACCTCTCCATTGTGAAAATGGACCATGTATTCCTAGCCTTTGTTTCTTGTCTTTTCAACCAGTTACTGATCCATGAGAGGACCTTCCCTCTTATCTCATTATTCATGTCTTTGCTTAAGAGCCTTTGATGAGGGACCTTGTCAGAGGCTTTCTGAAAGTCCAAGTACACTGTATCCACTGGATCACCTTTGTCCACGTTTGTTCACTCCCACAAAGAATTCTAATGGATTGGTGAGGCATGATTTCCCTTTACAAAAGCCATGTTGACTCTTCCCCAACAAATCATGTTCATCTATATAATAATTCTGTTCTTTATGATAAATTTAACCAATTTGCCTGGTACTGAATTTAGACTTAACAGCCTGTAATTGCCAGGATCGCCTTTGGAGCATTTTAAAAATTTTGGTGTCACATTAGCTATCCTCCTATCATGTGATACATGCTGACTTAAGCAAAAGGTTGCATGCCACAGTAGTAGTTTTGCAATTTCATATTTGAGTTCCTCCAGAACTCTTGGGTGAATACCATGAAGTCCTGGTGACTTATTGCTGTTCAGTTTATCAGTTTGTTCCAAAACCACCTCCACTGATAGCTCAGTCTGGGACAGGACCTCATATTTCCGCCCTTAAAAAGAATGGTTCAGGTGTGGGAATCTCCCTCACATCATCTGCAATGAAGATTGATACAAAGAATTCATTAGCTTCTCTGCAATGGCCTTGTCTTCCTTGAGTGCTTCTTTAGCACCTTGATTGTCCAGTGTCCCCATTGATTTTTGGCAGGCTTCCTGCTTCTGATGTACTTAAAAATTAACAGCAATTTTTTTTTTTTTTTTTTTTTTTTTAGTATTTTGCTAGTTGCTCTTCATTTTTCTCGTCAGAAAACCATATCTAAAGTTTTAGCTTCTATGGTGCTGTAATAAGAATTTTTCCCCTAGTTTCACAGCGAATGAAGAGAATTAGGACATTTCAAAGAAATCATTCGGCTCCTTTGCATTAGGAACAAGGAGGAACAAATTGATGAGGGACCAAATATTTTTCATCCAAGAGTTCTGAAGGAGCTTCAGAGTGGAATAGTTAAGCTACTCCCAAGATTATATAATCACATAATCAGCTAATACAGTGGAACATTAAAAGTTAGCAAATGTTGTACCTATTTTTTTAAAAAGTCATTTGGTGTGATCATGAGCGTTATAGATCAGTTAGCATTATTTCTGGGTTGGGTAAACTGGCTGAAAAGAAAATTAAATATAGAATTATAAATTATGCATGCATGATATGATGGTTACAAACCAGCATAGCTTCTGTAAAGGAAAGTCAAGTCTACTAGAATTTTTTTGAGCTGGATGAATTTTTGTGGGCTTTCAAAAAGCTCTTTGACACTCTTTCACAAGCCACTTTTGAAACATCAACTGGTATATTTTTGTCCATCTGTGTCTCACTGATCTTGTTTGCTATTTGCTTGATTGCTTATTCAACCACTGGATAGTTTACATTCTACTTGTTTGGTTTTATACATACTGAATGAATGCCTTTAAATTTCCGTTTGTCTGGTTGATTGACTAACTTTCTGTGGTATAGTTCCTGCTTTTCTCTGTCATCCCACTTCTTTCATACAACTCTCTTCTCCACTCATATCAGCACTTCCTTCCCAACCCTCAGACAGTTCACTCCCTGTTTTTGCTTTCTTCTCTCTCACTGCCAACATTATCTGGGATGACATTTGTCCCAACTTTGGGTACCTCCAATCTCCCTGCATTCTTGCCCTTGACATCACTTGCATCCCCATTCCTTTGACCTTACATATTCCAACTTCACTAAATCTACTCCTGTTCCCAGTGGAATGCCCACTCCATCTTTTAAAAGATAATCATCATTCACAGCCTTTTCTTTTCCAACTTCCTTTATCTTCTTGCATCACTGAGTCTATGAAGAAAGTTACGTGGCTGCATGGAGTTCTTCCACTACAAGTTCTCCCCTTGTTGATTTTTATGCCTGAAGTCCCTGTTGCCTGTTACTACTGTTGATTCTCACCTTAAACCTCTCTCTGCCTTTCATTCTACCTGTCTTCCACTTTCTCTCCCTCTAACACTACCTCCCCCTCCCACTTCCATTATCTATCTTGTGACTTCAGTGTGCTCCAGTGATCCCCATTCCCTCTCGCCTCCTAACCTCCTTTGCCTCACCACTTTTGTGTCCTCCTTCATCTTCATTTAACCTCTTGCCTTTTTCTCCAGTGCCTTCTCCATTTAACTCTTTTTACCTATGACCTTATCAAATATTATAATTTACAAACACTGCCACATTCATCTCCAACTCCCTACTGGATCCCCTCCAGTCTGACTTCTGCCTCCTTCATTTCGTTGAAACTGCTGTCATCAAGGCTTCTAGCAACCTCTTCCTAGTCAAATCTTAAGATCTTTTAATTCATGTTCCTCCTTCTAGCACTCAACTGCTTTTGATACCATTGATCATACCCTCCTTCACATCTTAGTCACCCTAGGCTTTTGCTATTCTGTTCTTTCCTGATTCTTGACCTACCTCTCCTGGCTTTTGTTGACCATCTCTGTCTTATTATTCATCCTTCATTGTTCTGTTCTTGATTTTTTCCCCTCCTCATTTTATCTCTTTTCATGAAGTGATCTCATATGCTCTTATGTCTTCAGTTACCATCTCCATCCCAGTGACTCTCATTCACTTGTTAGCGCCTAATTTGTCTCCATCTGTTCAGTATTGGATCTTCGCCTGTCTCCAACATTTCCTTTTATTGATGTGTCTCAGCTCAAGCTGACATAGGCAGAGAACAATTCCTTTTCTTTCTTGCGAGCCGCCACTTTCTCCATTTCTTTCATATTTGACAAGCATCAATCTCCTTGTAGCTTAGGCCTGTATCTTTGAGGTCACCTTTGACTTTTCCATCTCCTATGTCTAATACCTCTAAGGCACATCCAAATGCTGTCTCTTGTTCTTTCAAAATAGTTCACGAATCCATTTGTCTGTCTCTATACACTACAGTTGTGATAGTTCTTGTAATCTTTTCTCGTAGGTATTATAAATGTCTTCTCTCTGGACTCGTAGTCACAGGTGTTGTACAGATTTCCCATTCTTTCACCACTCCCCATAAAAAATGCTGTCACCAGAATCACATTTCTCACCCCTCAAGATGACCATCTCATCTCTTCCACTCCCTCTTCCACTTCATCAATCTTAACGTGCTTGTCTCATTTTCATTGTCCTTTCATGCTACTGCTCAATGCCCCACTCTTCTAGTCCTCTTGCAAGCACTTCTTTCATGATACTCTATGGAATGTTGTTCCTGAGTGAATCAACAAGACTGCTACTCTCTGTGTACAGAGCCTTCTTGAACATACACTGCTAGCAAAATATCTACAAGAAATTGACTGAGTGAGGGTAAACAGAGTAGGAATAAATCTATAGTTACCAACATGGCCTGTCAAGGATGGTCTGGTTGTACTTGGTCCTGCCTCAGCTCAGGGAGCTGGATGGACTTGACTCCTGAAGGTTCCTTACAGCCCTACATTTCGATGATTATATTGCATAAGGTTAATTTTCAGGTGGTATAGTGTTTTATGCTACCATTGGTGGTATGTGATACATTCGTGAGCTAGGAATGGTAAGATGGTAACTTTTATGTTCTGTAGGCTACTTGAGAAGATAATGAGGCACTACAGATGACTCTCTAGGCCAGTTGAATGGGCAACATGATGGTAGATGACATTTAATGTTGACAAAGTAAAGCACGGTGGAAGTAATTATATGAACTATTCAGAGACACTGCTGAGTTCTAATTAAGTGTAATTACACAAGAAGACAACCTGGGTATCATTGCAGACAGCTCAGTGAAACAAACATTACACTGAGCAGAGATTCAAAAAAAAATATTAAAAGTATAATACTGAACATATTATAAAACCCCTACATAAATTGATTATAAATATTATAAAGCTTGCACATAAATTCATGGGTGTCCCCCCGCTTACTTGCAATGTTCTGTTCTGTCTAGTCACCCTATCTCAAAATATATAGCAGAAATAAAGGGTCTAGGAAGAGGTGATGAAAATAATTGGAGGCATGGAAAGATAAGGACCATTTAAAGAGAAATTGAGAGAGGATCATGTTAGAGGCATGCAAAAAAAATGAATGGTATAGAGAAGGTAAATTGGGCATTCTTTCTCATACTAGAAAAATAAGAGTGAATTCTGTGAAACTGAAATGCAAATGCATTAAAAATTGATAAATGGAGATATTTTTATTCAACTTATAATAAATCTGTGGAGTCTGTGGCTAGCGCATCTTGGTGAGGCCAAGATCTTAGTAGGATTTTGAAAAAAAAATCCAGGTATACTAAATATTAAACCTGCATATTGCAGTATGCAAGTCACCCAGTAACTGATAGAGTTGTGAAGAAATATTCTGTGTTGACCTTTGGGTGGTTATTCAGTAATTGGCTGCTATATGGTTTCATGTACCGTCATCTGAACCTTCTGGTAGTAGACACTGTCAGAAATGGAATATTGACGTAGATGACTGTTGTTACATCTCCTAATAGGGTGACCAGACAGCAAGTGTGAAAAATCGGGACAGAGAGTGGGGAGTAATAGGAGCCTATATACGGAAAAACCCCCAAATATAGGGACTGTCCCTATAAAACCGGGAGGACATCTAACAGGTGGTGTTTTTTGGTGTGCCACTGCTGCCACTCCATGGATAGTGTGCATCAACAGTGTGGTGACCCTGGCCTTCTCCCAAATATGAATTTTTATTAGTTGCTTCAAAAGCGGTGGATTGATACTATGACACTAGCACTCCACAGCCTTGATAAATAACTTTTCAGCAGCCTGGTATGTTTATGATTTGAAATCTAGCAAGTTATGTAAGATGTTTGTGTTTAATACCTCATGTTCAGAGACTGTATTTAAATAAGTGAATTGTTTCCTATTAATAAAGTGATAGATGTTGGTTAATTACCTGACTCTTCTGTTTCCTGCCCAGTATGATGAATTGGTTCCTGCATCTCTGACAACCAAATATGGAGGATTTTACATCAACACGGGAACATTGCAATTCCGCCAAGCATCTGATTCAGAGGATGAAGACTTTGCAGAGGACAAAAAGCACAGGCCACCTAAAGCAAGTGATCTTAGTTTCTTTTCCTCTTGGAATTTATGGCTGATTTTGAAAATCAGGAAAGGCTTTGTAATCTGGCTACAACAAAATGAGAAACTGAAAGCTTGCTGATAAAGAGATATAGGTGATGCAGGGTTGAAGGCAGCTGGTACGGCATACCGGTAAGAAGCCAGTAGCAGCCCGTACCCAGCTGACATTAAAGCGCTGCTGTGGCAAAGGACCCTCTGGCAGGGACTACTGGCTGGGCTGCCAATGGGGGTGGCAAAAGGGGAAGGTGCCCTGGGGCCGGCGATTTAAAAGGGGCTCTCCCAGCTGCTGCTACTGCAGCAGCGGCCAAAGCCCTGGGCCCTTTTAAATCACCACCAGAGCCCTAGGTGGTGCGGGCCAGGCAGTATAGATGGGGTGGCTGGGGGAGGCTGACCCCAAGCCCTGCCCTTTTCTCCGGAGGCTCGGAGTCGAGCCCCCGTACCGATAAGAATTTAATTACTTTCACCCCTGAGGTGATGTCAGTCTCATTATCTCGTATCTTTTTAATTTTAAAAACATTTGTTGTTAATATTCAAGTATTGACATGCACTCCAATAGCACAAGGGTGGAACCTTATTCACGTAGCTGGAGTAGTGTAACGTAGGTTGACTTCACCTGGGTAATGAAGACAAGCCCTTAGTCTAAGAACACTTATGTCTAATTTGTCATCTGAAGTGGTGAGAAGCAAAAAGAAAGTACATAAGAAAATATGTAATTGAGACCTTGAGCTCTTGGTGGGCTAAACAGGTGAAGGAGTGCCCTTCACCCCTTTTTTTTTAAATCCAGTTGCTTAACAGTGATGATGTCGGTTCTGACTTGCTAGACATGAGGCTGAAGCACTTATTATTGTATAAAAACATTGTAGAGCAGAGGTAACGCTATCACCTTTTTGATTCTTTAGGTGTCCAAACTAAAAGAAGGAGAGGACCATGGGATTAAGAAGCGGAAGCGGAAAGAGGAGGGCACAGAGAAGGAGAAAAAGCCTCGGAAAATGAAAGTTCCTAAGCAACTGGGGTAGGTCCATCTGTCAGGTTTTTAAAAGAGAGGGCACCTCACTGCAACAAGAGAAGCAATAGCTTAATGTCCCCTCATCCCCTGTTGAGTTCGTTTGCCAGTCTTGACTTTTTAGCTGAATATAGTTAAACATAAATAGGGTAGGCAGAACTTGAGTTTTATTTTTTAATTTTGAGGGATATTTATGTTTTGTAAAGCTTTTTTAGATTTTTATCTACTTAAATTTTCACAGCTGTGGAAAATTATGGAAGAGGTCAAACAATTTAATGACAGCTGGTGAGATTCAAAGAAGTTAATGCTTTATCACTGTTGGAAAAAATTATCACATCAAAATATACAAAGGAAATATCCTTAAATCAGACTTCAATAAGTTATCAAACTTTATTTTTCTTTCTTTGCCTATCTATGAATTTCCATTATTATAGATATAAAAATTTTTTTAAGGGTTTGTGTATGGAGAAATCGACGTTGGCTGACACCGATAAGAATCTAATCCTTCCAAGCCTAAATGTGAAGTTGTGATATGTGGATATCAAAAGAACAGTGAGGGAGTGGGATAGAAGTGGGGTCAGTCCATTGTACTAAAATGGATATATATTGCTGTCTTAGGGCTTGGGCAGTGGTGTGTGTCTGGATGTTAGTGGTACAGCCTTTTATATAAGATTTTCAGTCACTATCTGGGGACTTCCTTAGTGTTAGCGCAATAATGGAGTTTATATCATACTTCCCAATTTAAAACTCCTTTTTCAGGGGCTTAAAATAATGTGACCATAAATTTTATAAGAATTGTTCTGGGTTGCAGCTTTACAAGCAATATATATCTCTGATCAATTAGTCAAGTTTGATTTATAAATTTCATTTTTACCATTCCTATTTAAAAAAACAAACCAAAAAACTTGTGTGGAGAAAGTCAGTTGCCTAAAGTTGGAAGGAAACCCACATGACAAGATTAAAATGCAAGTTTGAGACTGTTACTCTCAGTAATAGCTGAAACTTAAGAAAACAGAAATTTGTCATGTAATTAGTCTATAATAGAATATGATGTTGGTTTTATTTTAATTGCTTGGGTAACTAAATGGGCACTGATCTAGTTTTCTGTCCAAAATTTTATTTTCCTTTTTGAAGAGGAGTGAGGGAGAATTTTACAAAATGTAATATGGACAAAAATGTTTTCACCTAAGAGAGTAAGAAAATTAATGGGTATTTTTCCTCTACATTTATACTGCAATATTGTCAACTGAGATAATATTAGTATATGCGAATCAGAAAGTGACAACATTCAGGCTAGTGTGTCATTGAACAAACTGAAGCCTCCATCCTGCAAAGACTTATGCATGTTCTTAATTTTACACACTCTGAATAGTCCCATTGATTTTTGTGGGACTACTCACTAGTGCATAAAGTTAAGCGTGCGCACAAGTCTTTGTTGGTTGGAGACTTCAGTTTTTAATTTCTGGCCCATCACTCTGCTTCACTTGTGAAAATTTGAATAGCTTTAATTGTTCTAATAATCTAAAGTGGTGATCTTAATCAGAAGTAGTGGTATATACTCATTCATAAGCCGAATTTTTTTAGTAAAAAAGGGAAGCACCAGAGGACGTCATCTTATGAACGGGTATAGAGAGGGAGAGGTAGGACACAGCCCCTCCTCCCAACGGAGGGAGCAAGGAGAGGCAGCACAGACAGCAGAGACAGAAGGGAAGAGGTGGGGCCAGTGTGTCTCCGCTTCTGGCCATCACGCTGCTCTCCCCCCACACTCCAAAGCAGCTGCAGCTCTGGGGCTGGCAGGTTGCCACTGTGCTGCTCGGCCCCGCCCCCCAGAACAGGCTGTGGCCGCCAGAGCAGGCTGTGGCCGTGCTGCCCAGCCTGCTGGAGCAGGCCCAGCCTGCTGGAGCAGTTCCAGCCAAGTCAGAGACATCCTCCCCTGGCCCTCCCCAGATAAGGTGGAAAGGGATGGGATGGGGAGAGAGTGGGGGTCCTGGGCTAGGGGTGGGATCATGTGGGGGTGGTCATCTGGGTTACTCCCCTGAGTCCCAGCTTCCCCCCCCCCCTCAAAAATTCCCCACCAGTTACTGTCCAGGCCCATCAGAGTAAGCAGCTGGCACGCCGGGACACCTTGTTTAATTAGGTTTACCTCCGTGCCTGCGGACGTTCAAGGTAAACAAACTGTCTCGGCCCCCCAGCGGTTATCCTGATGGCTCGGGAGTCAGTTTGCTGACCCCTGAATTGTAGGGTCAGGTTATAAAAATTTTCTGTTTTCACTTATACATGTTGGGGGGGGTTGGCTTATATATGAACCAGCTTATGATCGAGTATATACTGTATATATATATTACTCAACATATTAAAGGCTTGCAAAATGAGGCCTTTAAGTTCAAAGATTTATTCTTTTTGAATGAAGAACTTTAAGTAGTTATGCAGAATGGAAGTTTTGGACATAGGACATTTTTTTTAAAATGCCAATATATTGCTATCATAACTTTACCATTCACATCTTCATTATTCCTTCAGCATGATTTTTATCATAAGGAATTTAAGCAGTCTTCTACAAGATGAAATCTTAAATCTGAAGAGTGATGTAAACCTAGATGGTATATATACATATACTTGTGTAATTGTCTCATCCGTGTAATTGTCTCATCCATTACTATCTGCTTTTGTATACTATGGTGATAAGGTTTTCAGAGAGCCTAATGTACACAGACAAATATAGAAATAGAGTTATGACACTCTGTGCTGTTAGTCCAAAAAGGAGTTTGTTACATGCTGTACTAATAGCACTATCTTTAGCTAAGGTTACACAGCCATTCTGATTATAAAGACCCTGTTTTCAATAGCTCAGTTATAAGTATGCCAGATTTTAGCCATGTGAGCTGTAATTTCCCATGCTGGGTGCCTTCCTCAGGGTGGTTTTTTTGTTTGTTTCAGCAAAAATGATTCAGTAGTTTGTGAAAGTAAGATTAGGAAAAAGTAAATGGTTTTGCCCATGTTAAAGTCAAATCCAAAAACTGTGTCATTGAGAAGTTTAGTGGCACCATGCTTTGGAACAGTGACTGGAAATTTGGCAGGGGTGTCATCCTGGCCTTGGATGTTTTATTTTGCTGTTCCTGTGATTAAACCACACATATTTGCCCAAGTTCTGAAGATTTGGAAAAAAAAAAATCTCAAATCATATATGCTCAATAGAGTCTTGTTGGAGTTTGGCAGCTAAATTCTGCAGGGCGGCAGGGTCTGAGCAAGACTTACCTTGCAGTTGCTGCTTCTGGCTGCAGTGGCACTAACTTCAAAAAAGGGAGACTCTCTCTCTTTGTAGTTTGTGTTCCCGTTGTTGGCACTCAGGCAGCAAGGAGGAAAAAGCCTTTTGACTTGAATGAAGATGGGGTGAGAACTGGACCTGGGATGGGTGGCAGTAGAGGGAGTAGATTGGGATAAGAGGATGGAGGAAGACGGGGGCTGAGATAGAACTGTGGAAGTAAGAGCTCGCCTTGTGAGGGGAAGGAGACTAGAAGTGGGAGACAGCTGTGGGGAAGGGAAATGTGGGTATGAGACAGGATTGGGAATCAGTTCAGAGGGAAGATTAGGATTTAGAGCCATTGCAGCAGGGAAGAGAGATCACATGAGGAGCCAGTGGTAGGTTGGGGGCTAGAACTGGTTAGGTAAGGAAGTAAGGAGACTGGAGTGAAGAGCCTGGGGAGGGAAACTGGGAGTGGGAGCTGAGGTGGAGGAATGAAGACTCAGATGTGCTGTTCCGAGGGAAGGCTAGTAATTGCTAGCTGAGAAGACTGAGACCATGATGAGAAGCTAGAGGGAGGATACAAAGAGCTGGTGGGGAGGGCAAAGAGACGATTGGGATGGGTATAACTTGGAGAGCTTGGGGCAAAAGGAGTTAGGCTTGAGGGGACCATTAGAGTGAACTCCCCTCCAGAACCTGGAATGTAACCCACAATTCCCAAACCTTCCATTACGTCTGCTGTCAGCAAATATCTGTGAACCCCATTAGCAGTGTTTCTTATCCACTTCTAGTGGCTGGCCCATATATACATGATGACAGTCTGATAGTGCCATCAGTAACTCTGTTAGCTTAAGTGGCAGAGATGTGTGTTGTGAATCCAAAGATTCCAGCTCTGTTGTTGTCACCTACATTGTTCTCGGTTCCACATGATGGAATATCTGTTTTTTCAGTTGGTTTTTTTAAAAACCAAAAGGATTGCACACAACTTCAAGTTAAAAGAATGTTACGTTTGCAAAGATAGGCACTCAAGTTAGCAAATGCAGAATGAAGGTTACCTGTGCAATCCTAATTTGGTCTCCTTGTCCATGGTGTTATCGCCTTTAGTTACATGATCGCATACTATATCCCTTTGTAAATGACTGGAGGATTGCTAATGTGATGCCAATTTTTAAAAAGGGGTCCAGAAGTGATCCTGGTAATCATAGGCCGGTAAGCCTGACTTCAGTACCAGACAGGCTGGTTGAAACAATAATAAAGAACAGAATTGTCAGACACATAGATGAACATAATTTGTTGGGGAATAGTCAACTTGATTTTTATAAAGGAAAATCATGCCTCACCAATCTACTAGAATTTTTTAAGGGGGTCAACAAGCATGTGGACAAGGGGGATCTAATGTACTTAGATCTATAGTGTACTTAGATTTTCAGAAAGCCTTTGACAAGGTCTCTCTTCAAGGGCTCTGAAGCTAAGTAAGCTGTCATGGGATAAGAGGGAAGGTCCTCTCATGGATCAGTAACTGGTTAAAAGATAGGAGACAAAGGCTCGGAATAAATTATCAGTTTTCAGAATGGAGAGAAGTAAATAGTGGTGTCCTCCAGGGGTCTATACTGGGGCCAGTACTACTCAGCGTGTTCAGAAATGATCTAGAAAAAAGGAGTAAACAGTGAGGTTGCAAAATTTGCAGATGACACAAAACTATTCAAGATAGTTAGTCAAAAACAGACTGCAAAGAACTACAAAGGGATCTCACAAAACTGGCTGACTCGGCAACAAAATGGCAGCTGAAATTCAGTGTTGATAAATGCAAAGTAATGCACATTGGAAAACATAATCCCAACTGTACATATGAAATGATGGGGTCTAATTTAGCTATTACCACTTGAGAAAGAGATCTTGGAGTCATTGTGGATAGTTTGCTGAAAACATCCACTCCATGTTTAGTGGCAGTCAAAAATGTGAGCAGAACGTTGGGAATCATTAAGAAAGGGGTAGATAAGAGAAAATATCATATTGCCTCTCTGTAGATCCATGTTATGCCCACATCTTGAATACTGCATGTAGATGTGGTTGCCCCATCTCAAAAAATACATATTGGAATTGGAAAAGGTTCAGAAAAGGGCAACAAAAATTATTAGGGGTATGGAACAGTTTCCATATGAGAAGAAATTAATAAGACTGGGACTTTTCAGCTTGGAAAAGAGATGATTAAGGGGGATATGCTTGAGGTCTATAAAATCATAACTGGTCTGGAGAAAGTAGATAAGGAAGTATTATTTACTCCTTCTCATAACATAAGAACTAGGGGGTCACCAAATGAAATTAATAGGCAGCGGGTTAAAACAAACAAGAGGAAGTATTTCTTCACACTATGCACAGTCAACCTGTGGAACTCCTTGCCAGAGGATGCTGTGAAGGCCAAGACTATAACAGGGTTCAAAACAGAACTAGATAAATTCATGGAGCATAGGTTCATCAATAGTTGTTAGCCAGGATGGGCAGGGATGGTGTCCCTAGCCTCTGTTTGCCAGAAGCTGGGAATGGATGACAGGGGATGGATCACTTGATGAGTACCTATTCTGTTCATTCTCTCTGTTGGAAGACAGGATACTGGGCTAGATAGACCTTTGGTCTGACCCAGTATGGCCATTCTTATGTATGATTAGTAGACTATATATAGCTATAAAGTAGAATAGTGTTTGTTCATCTACTTTACAAGTCTCAATAATGCATTATAGTGGCTGTTGTCATTGAGATCAAACTTCTTATGGGTGGAAAGGTTGTTTTGAGTTTCTTCTCTCCCCAACTTCAGAGCAGCAATACAGATGCAAAGTTGAGACTGGTTTGTTGCTCAGACAGAAGCTTGTGGTCTAGGTAGGTGTACATTAACGAATTGCATGGAAAAGGCATGTCTATTCTGCCCTGCATTTTGGAGTAAGGGAATGCGAATAGCAGTGTATACCAAAGAGCTGTGCTTTCTCTCTCCTATGAGGATGCTGTGGGTGCAGTCTTAAAGGTCCTGAGTTCACACTAATATAGATTTGAGTTCACGCCCACAGTATCTCCATGGGGGAGTTACCGAGCAGCACTTTGGTACATACTGCTATTCACACCTCCTTAGTCTGAACTGTGGGGCATTATAGACATGCCTGAAGTTTAGCATCAGAATTGAATACCTTAGCTAGTGATTTCCACAGTTTAATTTTTATAGTAATTGTTCTCTGTAGTAGCACTTCCAACCATAACTCTTAGCTAATGAAGTTCTTGCTTGGGAAACCCATGGTTTTGCATTAGTAATTTAATATTTAGATATCCATAGTAATGCCACACAACATTGAGCAGGGAAGAGAGAAGCAGGAGAAATTAAGTACAATAGAACCTCAGAGTTACGAACAGCAGAGTTATGAACTGACCATTCAACCACACACCTCATTTGGAACTGGAAGTATACAATCAGGCAGCAGCAGAGACCAAAAGAGCAAGCACAGTACAGTACTGTGTTAAATGTAAGCTACTAAAAAAAAAAGGAAAGAAACATATTTCTTCTGCATAGTAAAGTTTCAAAATTGTATTATGTCAGTGTTCAGTTGTAAACTTTTGAAAGAACAGCCATAATGTTTTGTTCAGAGTTGCAAACATTTCAGAGTTATGAACAACCTCTGTTCACAAGGTGTTTGTAACTCTGAGGTTCTACTATATGCAAATGGAGCCTGGAATCCATGAAGATCAGCATCTCTGTTCTGCCCAGGGCCCCTTACCAGCAATATTTTCTCTTCTCTTTTCTCTTCTTCTCTTTTCTCTTCCCATCCTTAGTCTCCTTTTTTCATGTCGCCTGTCTTTGTGCCCTTGCTTTCCTTTGCTGCATTCACATTTTGTTAACAGCAGGTGCGCATAGAGGCGTGCAGTGAGAAAGGAAACTATATAGAAAGTGTTGCTAGAAAGGTAAGGTGGAAAGCAGTATTGTTGCTCTTTATGCCTCCAGTCTCCTCCTCCCAGCATTTCTCCATGCCTTCCTATATCATTCCCTGCAGTTTTCTAACTGTGTATATCATCATCAGATTTCATGTGTAAAGATTTCAGTGCTGAATGTTTCAGTGCTTGAAGTGCTGTGATACTCAGGTATTCATGCACTAGTGAAATCCTAATATGTTAAATACAGCGTTTGAGCGCCAATGTCAAGTAACTCATTGATGAGGAGCTCTAAGATGATACTGAATTCCAGGTTGATAATGCCAAACAAGACAGCATTTGAGGCACTTGCAGCATGTGTTTTCCTAATGCAGACTTTTCTCCTCTGATTCTTCATTTTCTCACTGTAGTGATTCCTTTTTACACCTATTCCTTTTTACTTCTGCTGTAAGTTGTCATTCCTTTATCTCCTAGTCTACTATTTTTCATCTTTTCGCCATGTTTCTTCTCGTGTGCATCTTCTGTTTGCTCCCTGCCACTCCACCTGCCCTTCTTTCCACAACTAGACTCTCCTGTCCTGCCTTCTCTCGTTACATTTCATAACCACATCAGGTTTCCCCTCTCAGGAAATCTCTGTTAACCTCTTTAGTCCCTACCTTCCTGCTCCAGGCATCCATCCTATCCAGTCTTCCTACCAATGCAGCCTTTGTTAGGTGAGACTTAAAAATATGTATCCAGTGTGACAGTGTCATGTTTTCTTTTATCTGATCCCGGAGAACTTTTTATAGTCCTCCAAAATCTTAAATATTTGTAACAAACAGGCAGCGTAACTAAACTATCATTTGGTTTGATCCTTCCTGTTCTCTCTGGATAGTACATAAAGGTAAAGATTCTTAAATTGACTCTCGGTTAATTCTTCATGAACTAAAACTGACCTGTTTGTGAGTGTCTAAGAATTAACTTTGAAAACCTGCTATTGCTTATAACGTGCTAAAAAAAAGAGAAATCGAGGAAATATATAAGAACTTCATTTTGATTGAGTAGGATATAAACATTAATCCTACACTTTCAAAATTCTTAGGAAAAATTTCTGCCATATGATAGTTAAATATACCAAATCAAAAGCAAACTGGTCACCATTCAAATATTTGGAAGGCAATAGAGAAAATAGCTTTAGAGTATAAGTTTAGACTCTTGTCTTTAACTATGGAGTCTACTGATTCCTCCATAATTTGCTCTTCATCATTCATTAGTATAAGCTTTACTTTGTTAATACTGTATTGTGTGCAGGATTTAGTAGTGGTGGATGATGAAGAGATGGGCAGCATGGAAAAAGAGCAGTTTGGTTGGCAATGAGGTCTATATTATTTTGATTGGGTAAAAATCTCATGGTGCATGCACACAACCTGACTTTGCTCTTCGTCCCCACTGGTTATTTTTGAGCTGTTGTGAATTCCCATATGCTTGCAGAAAGAGACTTTTTGGCATTGACAATTGTATGCGTTCTAACAAAAGTTTCCATTCTCTGCAGAGTATTGGCTTTAAATTCACACAAATCTGAAAAGAAGAAGAAGAAGTTATACAAGGACTCGCTTTCTTTGGCAGCCGTGTTCCGGAAGCTCCAAAAGGAGAAGGAAGCCCTGAGGAAGAAAGAATCCAATCCAGAACCCCCAGTGACTATTGCCACCTCCACCTCTAGTAAAGCCCCTTCCTCCTTGGCTACCACAGGAAATGATGTCTCAGACTTGAACCTCAGGGTTACCGATCCTGTCCTTTCCATTTTTGGTAGCACAAATGAGCATGAGCTCCTGCAGGAAGCCGAAAGTGCCCTGGAAATTCTGGGAGAAATTGACTTTGACAAGCTGCTTGACGGCACCTCTAATGGCAGCCCAGTGTCCGAGCCATCAGGAGAGAATGGAAGTGCCACTCAGCCAACCAACACCTCTCAGGTCATGACACCGAAGCAGATGCCTGCCCTCCCAGAAGGCCTGCCTGTACTTCTTGAAAAGCGCATTGGAGACCTACGAATAGTAAGTGTAAACTCATTGGTAGGGGATTGCATTCAAGGACCCTTGAGAGCCAAGAGGAATAGTTACAGCCTAAGCTGCATTGTCATACCCTTTAAATGCTGGTAGAAGTATCAGGAAGGGATCATAATTGTTTGGTTCACCCCCAGAGGCTGTGAGTAAGATTAAGTAGGTGAAACTAAGCAAAGATGATGTAGGTTGAATATAAAGGAAATATTTGCCAGAAACAAGATCTGTTGTTTAGTTTATTTCACCTCATTGTGGAATGCTTTCCATAGGGAAATAGTGGGAACTTCATCGCTTGAGCTAAAATGACTAGACAAAACAGTTGAATATTCTGTACAGAAAAATCCAGTACTAGTGAGGTTTGGGCTTCGATAGACTAGATGCCTTAATAAATCTTTTCCATCTTTAACTCCTAATTCCTTGCTCATTTATTTTGCTCATATTGTCTTTTTATTCCTGCCCTTCTTGAGAAGTTCAATCAGGAAGGGGCAAACTGGTGATATTTTTCAAGAGACTTTCCCACTTTGTGTCAGAGAGAGACACAATGTGTCCTTTCAGTTTCAGTGGTAATTTTTAGAACTTGGACTCTTCTGCTAATTTTAATGATTTCTGAACATTTTCATTTGTAGAGGTAGGAAGGAGGACAGAGTCCAAGTTCATTCACAAAGATACTGTCAGGTTTAAAATCTTTGAGGATTTAGTTTTTTATAAAATCTAAGTTATTTTATTGTAACCTTAATCTTGTTGAAACTGAAAGTATTAATTTTTTCACCATGCTGCTTATTTACTGTGTGTATATCAATTTGAAAGATGAAAAATAAACTAGTTAGTTTTTCTTTGGGTGATTATATGTCCATTCCACTTCAGGGGTAGCATGCACCCAGTGCAGTGTGGTCAATTTTTTCTTCAAGGATACCCATTGAAGTGGCACATGCATCCCTAGCTATCCTGCACTGCTGCATGGTGGGATAGAGGGTGGGGCTGTCCCTAACCTCTCCCTCCTCAGTACCTTACCGCCCATGACAGCTGTCATGCAATTGCAAGTTGTGCCTTCTATTTATATATAACTTGTACCCATTTTTATTAGTTTAGTAGTTTATAGTGTTAGCGATGGTTATGTTTTTCTTTTAAATTTTTTTCAAAAACTTCAGTTCCCGTAACTGGGAACCATACTAGGGCATGTCTTGGTCACTAGGATTTAAGCCCTGCTACTCCTGCAAGGAGCTGATGCCACTGAGTGACTTGCATTCCTGTTGCCTGAAGCGTCTTGGGGAGTTGCACATCGGGGATCAGTCTCAATTTTGTAGGGACTTTAAACCTAGAACCAAGAAAGACAGGACAGGCCGACTTAAATTTCTCCTTACGGAAGAAGCGCTGTACCTTCCTGCTTTGAATGGATGCTGAGTGTTCTGGCTTCAGTGAGGACCACTCCGCCTGTATTGTCTGAGTCTCTGCACTGATCACCTTTCCCAGTGCTGAGGAAGTAACATCGCAGGTCTGCCCCGAAAGGGAGAGGGAGAATCCGTGTCACCGAAGTTCAGCAGGCATGCAGATAATGGAAGTAGAGAGCACTCGAAGCTGAGGCACTCCATGAGACAATCATTTGCTCAGTCAGGACTGTCGAATCTGGCACAGGCACTGTCGCATCCGGCCCCTGAAGTGGCACTGTGAAGCTCCTCTGTGCTGTCTGTATTGACTCATCAGCCAGAGGCAATCTTGGTGCCATCGACTCCAGTGGCTTATATTGCTGCAAGTGACTTATTGAGCCTCTCGGTACCATTGTTTCAGGTGGTGTAGGTAGGGTGACAAGACGTCCCAATTTTATCGGGACTGTCCCGATATTTGCTTGTTTGTCCCGCGTCCCGACCAGTGTTAGGTTGGGACACTGGACAAACAAGCAAAGGCTCCGGAGCCCAGAAGTGTTTGCGCCCTCCCCTGCCCCGACTCCGCCCCCTCCTTCCCCCATTGGATCCCTCCCAAATCCCCTCCTCTTGCCAAGCACGCCATGCCCAGGAGACGCAGGGAAGTGCGGGGCCAGGGTGAGTGAGAGTCCGGCTTGACCCCGAGCAGGCAGGGTTTGGGTGCTGTACCTGGAGGGAGAGTAGCAGGCAGCCTGCGGGGCCAGGCAGCGGCTGTTCTCCCCACCTGGGCAGCGGGACTCCAGAGCAGCCGCTGCTGCAGCTCCCACTGCCACGGGAGGAGGAAGTGGCCAAGCACGTGGAGCTCGTCGGCTGCAGCTTTGGCGCCCGGGCCCGAACCTGGGCCTGCTGCGGGGACCCAGCAGCGCGCACGCTGCACCCAGCTGCTGGCCAGTAGCATCTGGGCTGGCTGCCCAGCTGGTGCAATCCCGCGGCGGAGGCATCGGCAGCCCAGCCCCATTCCTTCCCCTGCGGGACCCGAGCGGGCCTGGGGCCTGCTGCCCCCACTCAGGGGCTGCCCGTGGGATTGCACCAGCTGGGCAGCCAGCCCAGATGCTACTGGCCAGGGGCTGGGCGCACACAGTGTGCACGCTGGATCCCCGCAGCAGGCCCGCGCTCGGGGGGTTCATGGGCACTAGAGCCACAGCCGCCGAGCTTGGCCAGCGGCCGCTTCCTCCCCCCGCAGCAGTGGGAGCTGCAGCAGCGGCTGCTCCAGAGTCCTGTTACCCAGGTGGGGAGAACAGCTGCCGCCTGGCCCCGCAGGCCACCCCCTACTCTCCCTCCAGGTACCGCGCCCGAGTTCTGCCTGCTCGGGGCCACAGCGGACTCTCACTCACCCCGGCCCTGCACTCCCCTGAGTCTCCCGGGCCTCCCTCCAGCGCTCGCGGAGGGAGGAGGAATCGGGAGGTGGGGGATTTTTTATTTTTTCTCTACTGCCATTTTTTTCCCCTCTGCCCCCACCCCGCCCCCCTGCGTCCCGATATTTGACCTGGGTGATCTGGTCACCCTAGGTGTGGGAGACTTCTTATCTGGTACCGAAGACCACAGGTCAAACTTTGCCAGCTACTACAATACAGACTTTAGTACCATGGGCGCCTCTGGATATCCAAGAGCCTCACTGTGTGGTGCCATCAAGAAGGAAGCTGGAGATGATTTCTCTGGTACCATCATCCCAGGACTTCCAGTGCTGGTCACCAGCACAAACATGAACAGCACCTCCCTTCCTCCTTGGTCAGAAGAGGCTGATTCATCTTCAGACTATGAAGTCATGTCATGTATTTCTTCATTCCCCTCTGAGGTCTTAACACCCTGGCCCCCAGAGCAGGGACTGTCCTGACTGACCTGTAGCAATCCATGGCCTGGAAGTAATTAGGCTGCTCTACCTAACCAATTGCTGTTTTGGAACCCTTGAGAATTTCCCCCCTACTGCCAGGTCCTTTCCACCCCCACCCCTTTCTGCTGCATCAGGTAAGGTCAAGTAGCATCCCACCAAGGAGAGCATGCCTGGTACCAGGCTCAGTACCAAGCAGGAGGATGTTGCTCAGGTGAATCTCCCCTTTGAAAAGCCAGTGGAGGGTCTTCCTTAGCTAATTTTGGCTTCATCCTGTTCATTGCCTGATGAGGCAGTGGTTTCTGAGGATTCGTCACCTCCACCTGTTGACTGTTTGGCCCATCAAGACCTTTTAAAAAGAGTGGGTTCCACCTTGAATATCCAGGTGGAAGAAGTATCAGAGGGGTAGCCATGTTAGTCTGGATCTGTAAAAGCAGCAAAGAATCCTGTGGCACCTTATAGACTAACAGACGTTTTGGAGCATGAGCTTTCGTGGGTGAATATCCGCTTCGTCAGATGCATGTAGTGGAAATTTCCAGGGGGCAGGTATATATATGCAAACAAGCTAGAGATAACGAGGTTAGTTCAATCAGGGAGGATGAGGCCCTGTTCTAGCAGGTGAGGTGTGTGAAAACCAAGGGAGGGGAAACTGGTTTTGTAGTTGGCAAGCCATTCACAGTCTTTGTTTAATCCTGAGCTGATGGTGTCAAATTTGCAGATGAACTGAAGCTCAGCAGTTACTCTTTGAAGTCTGGTCCTGAAGTTTTTTTGCTGCAGGATGGCCACCTTAAGGTCTGCTATAGTGTGGCCAGGGAGGTTGAAGTGGAAATGAGTGGAAATCCATCAACCTGATGGAGAAACTTGCACAAATACAGACAGATATCATCTTCCTTTTCAAATGCAAACGGATGGACATCATACCAAATGGACTAAAGGTGAAAAATCCACTGCTATCTACATACTACACAGACCACAGTGAGAGGATTATGCCATACTCTATCAAAGAAACTGAGGAACCACCTGATCAGCATCCTATACAGCAAACAGGAAAACATCAAAAAAGAGCTCTCCAACCTGGAGACTCTCATTAATAAACAAATTTCCATACAAACAGACTTCACTAAAATAAGACAGGAGATCTACATTACTCATTTCACTTCTCTACAAAGGAAAAAGGACTGCAATCTATCTAAATTCCTACCTGCCACATGAGGCCACAACCGTGGTACCCCTAACCCACCCAGCAATATTGTCAATCTATCCAACTACACACTCAGCCCAGAAGAAAAGTCTGTCCTATCTTGGGGACTCTTTCTGCCCTGCCACCCCCACCAACATGATACAGTTCTGCAGCAATTGGGAAGCCTACTTTCGCCGTCTCCGATTCAAAGAATACTTTCAGGACAATACTGAACAGCGCACTGATACACAGGTACCCTCCCATCAACAGCACAAGAAGAAGAACTCCACATGGACTCCTCCTGAGGGTCGAAATGACAGTCTCGACCTCTACATTGAATGCTTCCGCCGACGTGCACAGGCAGAAATTGTGGAAAAGCATCGCTTGCCTCATAATCTAAGTCGTGCAGAACACAATGCCATCCACAGCCTCAGAAACCACCCTGATATTATCATCAAAGAGGCTGATAAACGAGGTGCTGTTGTCATCATGAACAGGTCTGACTACCAAAAGGAGGCTGCCAGACAACTTTCCAATACCAAATTCTACAGGCCACTTCCCTCAGATCCCACTGAGGAATACACTAAGAAACTAAGAATAAACTAACACCGGAACAAATCAATATACCCTTAGAGCCCCGACCAGGGTTATTCTATTTACTACCCAAGATCCACAAACCTGGAAATCCTGGACGCCCCATCATCTTGGGCATTGGCACTCTCACTGAAGGACTGTCTGGATATGTGGACTCTCTGCTTGGACCCTATGCCACCAGCACTCGCAACTATCTCCGTGACAACACTGATTTCCTGAGGAAACTACAATGCATTGGTGACCTTCCAGAAAACACCATCCTAGCCATCATGGATGTAGAGGCTCGCTACACAAACATCCCACACACAGATGGAATACAAGCTGTCATGAACAGTATCCCTGATGATGCCACAGCACAACTGGCTGCTGAGCTCTGTGCCTTTATCCTCACACACAACTATTTCAAATTTGATGACAATATATATCTCCAGATCAGTGGCACCGCTATGGGCACCCGCATGGCCCACAATATGCAAATATTTTTATGGCCGACCTGGAACAACGCTTCCTCAGCTCTCATCCACTCACGCCCCTTCTCTGTCTACGCTACATTGATGACATCTTCATCATCTGGACCCATGGAAAGGAGACTTTGGAAAAATTCCACCACAATTTCAACAGCTTCCACCCCACCATCAACCTCAGCCTGGACCAATCTACATGGGAGGTCCACTTCCTAGACACCACGGTGCAAATAAGTGATGGTCACATTACCACCACCCTATACCGAAAACCTACCGACCGCTATGCCTACCTTCATGCTTCCAGCTTCCATCCCGGGCACATCACATGATCCATTGTCTACAGCCAAGCACTGAGATACAACCGCATCTGCTCTAACCCCTCAGACAGAGACCAACACCTACAAAATCTCCACCAAGCATTCTCAAAACTACAGTATTCGCACGAGGAAATAAGGAAACAGATCAACAGAGCCAGACGTGTACCCAGAAGCCTCCTACTGCAAGACAAACCCAAGAAAGAAACCAACAGGACTCGACTGGCCATCACATACAGTCCCCAGCTAAAACCTCTCCAACGCATCATCAAGGATCTACAACCCATCCTGGACAATGATCCCACACTTCCACAGGCCTTGGGTGGCAGGCCAGTCCTCACCCACAGGCTACCTGCCAACCTGAAACGTATTCTTACCAGTAACTGCACACTGCACCATAGTAACTCTAGCTCAGGAACCAATCCATGCAACAAACCTCGATGCCAACTCTGTCCACATATCTACACCAGCGACACCATCACAGGACCTAACCAGATCAGCCATACCATCACTGGTTCATTCACCTGCTCGTCCACCAATGTAATATACGCCATCATATGCCAGCAATGCCCCTCTGCTATGTACATCGGCCAAACTGGACAGTAGCTACGGGAAAGAATAAACGGACACAAATCAGATATTAGGAATGGCAATATACAAAAACCTGTAGGAGAACACTTCAACCTCCCAGGCCACACTATAGCAGACCTTAAGGTGGCCATCCTGCAGCAAAAAAACTTCAGGACCAGACTTCAAAGAGAAACTGCTGAGCTTCAGTTCATCTGCAAATTTGACACCATCAGCTCAGGATTAAACAAAGACTGTGAATGGCTTGCCAGTTGCAAAACCAATTTCTCCTCCCTTGGTTTTTACACCTCAGCTGTTAGAACAGGGCCTCACCCTCCCTGATTGAACTAACTCATCTCTAGCTTGCCTGCATATATATACCTGCCCCTGGAAATTTCCACTACATGCATCCGACGAAGTGGGGATTCACCCACGAAAGCTAATGCTCCAAAACTTCTGTTAGTCTATAAGGTGCCACAGGATTCTTTGTTGTCTATGCCTAGAGGCAATCAACCTGTGGGACTTTTCCATCACCAGTTAAATCAACCTCAAGACCTCTCATGTTCCATGCATGAAGGACAATTTGGCAGACCAGTTAAGCAGATTGTTTTACCAACCACCATGAGTGGTCTCTGTCGGGCATTTCCAAGTCCATTTTCCAGCTGCAGGGGACTCCCCAGGTAGACCTCTTTGCAACAAAAGTCAATAGGCAATGTCATCAGTTTTACTCTCAACAAGATCACAGCTTGGAGTCTCTCTGACACTTTTCTGTTACCCTGGACAAACCTGATCTTGCACACATTTCCTCCAGTTCTACTCTTCCCCAGAGTATTGTTAAAAATCAGATAGGACCATACAATGGATCAGACTTATAGCTCCAAGTTCACCTTGGCAATACTGGTTTTCCACTTGATCAAAGTTAGTCACTCTGCCAGCAGACCCACATCTAATCTCTCTGGACCACAGTCGTCACCTCCACTCCATACTGCAGGCCCTCCGTGTGACAGACTGGATCGCTCTGTGGCTAACCTCCTAGGAAGAGGCTTGTGCAAGAGGAGTTAAGATATGCTTTTTAAATCATAGAAAATAATCCACTGGGTATATTCACCTAGCAAAGTGGAAGAGATTCTCTATTTTGTTCCAGTAGAAATCTGTTTTCCAGATCTGGTTACCAATGCATCATATTCTGGATTATCTGTTATCCCTAAAACATTAGTTGGATCAAACAAAGTCCATCTAGCAACTATTTTGGCTTTTTACCCTCTGATTGATAATAATTGCAATGGAGTTGGAAAAGACAATGAAGTTTTTGAAGGCTCTGGAGAGGTTGTACCCACTTGAACTTGGTGGTGTCAAAACTAATGGGTGCTTCCATTGAGCCTTAGTTACATTTTCCTTGCTATATATATCAGTGAATGTAGCCTTTTTGGTGACAATCACCTCAGCCAGCAGATTAGGTGAATTATGTATTCTAATGAGGTGGGTGACACATCTATTATTCTGTTGGTGAGGGACACAAGCTTTTGAAAGCTTGTCTCTCTCTCCAATAGAAGTTGGTCCGATAAAAGATATTGTCACCCACCTTGTGTGTCTAATGACCTCGGACCAACATGGCTACAACAACACCGCATATGTACTTTGTCTGGTCCTCTATACATGATCTACAAGGACAAGGTTTACATGCATTCACATCCGAAGTTTCTTAGAAAGGTAGTGTTTCGCTTGCATGTCAATCAATCAATATACCTATTTTCTTTCTTTCTGAAGCCTCATGCTCATAAGGGTGAGGAGAGACACCATGCTTTAAAATGTCAGGAGAGCATTAGGTTTCTGTTTGGACAGGACCAAATAGTTTAAATTATCACAATTGTTTGTAACACATTGACTATGGAAATAGATTGGAGAACATTTTTCATTTTAAAAAAAATTGATATTCTCTATATAGTCAATTGCACTGCTGTGTGATTATCACATTATCTGTAGTCTCACGTATTAGAATATCACACTTGCACATTGCTCCAGGCATTCACAAGCACACCCTTTTTCAGTATCCTAACATGCTAAAAATAGCAGTGAAGATGCAGCAGCATGGGTTAGCAACACATGTACCTAGGGTCTCCAGGCCAGCTTGTACAGCCTGTGCTAAAGCCCATGCCACTGTGTCTTCACTCTTATTTTAGTCTCTTAGCTAGATTAAAGCTAATGTGAGTGTGCCTACCAGAGCTGCCAGTCACACCTTCAATTTCAGTGTAGACTGAGATCAATGGGAAGGAGTAGGAGCAAGACCATCTTCCCTCCCACTCCCCATAGGGTTAGGAAGATTCATGGGTTCATAGACTTAAGGTCAGAAGGGATCATTATGGTCATCTAGTCTGACCTCCTGCACAATGCAGGCCACAGAATCTCACCCACCCACTCCTGGAACAAATTCCTAACCTATGTCTGAGTTGTTGAAGTCCTCGAATCGTGGTTTAAAGACCTCAAGGTGCAGAGAATTCTCCAGCAAGTGACCTGTGCCCCATGCTGCAGACGAAGGCGAAAAACCAGGGCCTCTGCCAATCTGCCCTGGAGGAAAATTCCTTCCCGACCCCCAAATATGGTGATCAGTTAAACCCTGAGCATGTGGGCAAGACTCACCAGCCAGCACCCAGGAGAGAATTCTCTGTAGTAACTCATATCCCACCCCATCTAACATCCCATCACAGACCGCTGGACATATTTACCTGCTAATAATCAAAGATCAGTTAATTGCCAAAATTAGGCTATCCCATCATACCATCCCTTCTATAAACTTATCAAGCTTAGTCTTGAAGCCAGATGTCTTTTGCCCCCACTACTCCCCTTGGAAGGTTGTTCCAGAACTTCACTCCTCTAATGGTTAGAAACCTTCGTCTAATTTCAAGTCAAAACTTCTACATAGGAAGATACAAGAACAGCAGGAGGGAGCACAGATAGGATCTCCGCTCCATGAAACCAAAGCTGGAGAGAACACTGGACAGCACCATAGAGGAGGAAGTGGATGTGGCTCCTGTCTGCATGATTCCTTCACAGGGATTCCATCAGGAGCAGTGGAGATAGGTCCTCTTAGGAAGGCAGAGGATTTGCAGCAGGAACCAGTAATCCTAGGGAGGAAGAGAACCCTTAATGAACTGAGGAGAGATTTCACTGTTGCTTCAACTGTTGGTATAATTTATTGAGTCATATTTTTCTCTTTAGGTGAGCCACTGTCCCAGTATGATTTTATTTTTATTTTTTTTACGGTGGGAGGATATCCCTGCCGGTGGAATCTTTTGGAGGAGAAATTAAAACAAAGGTCCTTATAACTTTTCGTTGAAAGGTCCTTTGGCGCTTGTAGTAAGAATGGGGTACTAACCCAAGAGACCTGGCAACATTCTAAATTGAACGATTGTTTTGCCTATCTGCACTTCTCCTGCAGTTTCAATTCGATATACACCTCTACCCCAATATAATGCAGTCCTTGAGAGACAAAAAAAAAATCTCACCATGTTATAGGTGAGACCATGTTATATCAAACTTGCTTTGCCTCCTTGTTCCCTGACCTCCCCCCCAGAGACCCCCATCCCTAAACACCCCCTACCCAACTCCCCTGACTGACTGCTCCGATCCCTATCCACCTTCCCCCCCGACCCCCCCGAAACAGGCACTCACTGGCAGAGGCGGGAAGCGGAGCAGCCCGGCTCCAGTCCACTCCACTCTGCCAGCTACGGCTCCATTTCCCATCATAGGTGGGTGCGGGGAGATTGGGGAAAGGATGCACACCCGCACTCACCTGTGGCAGGAAGCAGAGCAACGCGGTCCCAGCCTGCTTTGCTTTCCTTGCCACAGCTCCAGCCGTGTCGCTAGGGGGCAGCTGGGGAAAGGTCCTGCCCTCACCTGTGGCAGGAAGTGGAGCCCCACAGCTGGGAGCTGACAGAATGGAGCTGGCTGGGGCTGGGCTGCTCCACTTCCTGCTGCCGGTGAGTGTGGGGAGGTTGGAGAAAGGACACCCTCCACGCTCACCAGCGGTGGGAAGCAGAGCGCTGCAGCTGGAAGCTGGCGGAGTGGAGGGGACTGGGGCTGGGCTGCTCCACTTCCGTCACTGCTGATGAGTGCTGGGGGGATGCCTTCCCCCCCAAGCCCCCTTTCCCGAGCCACACAGCTGGAGCCGGGGTGAGGGAAGCAGAGCAGGCTGCTCCTGGCCCCTGCTAATCCCCTGGGCCGCTCTGGGACTGCGGTGCCCCCAAAAGTGCCTCCCACAGCTCCTGCTCCCCAGACTCTGGGGGAGGGGGAGTCCCTGACCACCCCTGAGACCCTCTGCCCTTTATCAAACCCCTCTGCCCTGGCCTGGCCGGGCATCCTTAACACGCTGCTCAGAGCAGTGTGTCAGAGCTTTACCGCATTGTATGTGAACCTGCGTTATATCGGGGTAGAAGTTAGTAATATTCTTCACTTCCTGTTCTAAATAGTCATGTAGTGATTTTGTATTTCACTGTTAGGTGGATGTAATTCAGGACAGAGTGAGATATGGCCATAAAGATAGTTTGTATATTATTTAGTCTGTAAAGATCTTTAGGGTAAAATGTGCTATAAATTTCTTGGTACTTTTATTGCTCTCCTTCCAGGCTGCCAAGCTGTTTGATGAAGAAGGCAGGAAGAAATTCTTCACACAGGATATGAACAATATTCTGCTGGAGTAAGTGTTCACCTCTCTATGTTTTGGGATGTTATATTTAAATTACTTCTACAAAGACCTAAAGGAAACTAAACAAGTGGGGAAGACAAGTTAATCTAAGCCAGTTAGTGACCAGCTGAAGATCTGTACTGGTGACAAGTTCCAATACAGAGATGCATCTGTATGGTTTATCCAGTGTAAAATATTTTTCAGTGCTCTTGGCCTTGAGTTTGTTAGTAGAGTTCTGTGGAAGTTTGCACATCACTTCCCTACAGTCCCATGTTTTCATAAAATGAAATAATTTCAGATTTTATTAAGAAGGAAAAACCTAGCCCATTCTAATTCTCTAATCTTTGCAGCCCAGTGTCTAGTGTGGGAATGTGATTTTTGTTTGGGGAGTTTTTGTATTGGGGGCAGGGTCTTGTATGATCATAGTGTAGGTTGAAAAAGAAATTTTAGAAAATGTAAATTATTTCTGAATAAATGTAACAGCCACAGTTAGTTGATTCATGGCATGAAATTGGCAGAGTAATTGCAAATTTGAATGGTATACAAAACCATGTTTAGTATTGCCAGGATAATATGCATTAGATTAGTATATTTTTCTGAATGTACTCTCATTCTTAGCTAATGGATTTTCATCTCTCTGCAAAAATTAATCTTACTGACACACCTATAGAAAAACACTCCACCCTCAATGTGTGTTTGTATGCATAACTAGAGTATGTAATGTATGCAAAGCTCCTTAGGTTTCTGTATAGTTTCCATTCTCACCCAGGATTGCCTCACTAGTTAGCTATCTCTTGTTTGTTTGTTTGTTTTTGTTTGTTTTTTGTTCAGTATTGAGCTGCAGTTACAGGAGATGAGTCCTATCGTCCGTCACAACGTGTACTCCCATCTTGAGGCTTTTGTGCCATGCAATAAGGACACACTGATAAAGCGTCTGAAGAAATTACATCTCAATGTCCAGGTAAAAGGGGAAGAGAGTGGCTTCTGCAGGAGTCACGTATGTAACAGTGAGGGCAAGGTGTGAGAGACTGAAGGCAAAGCTAGTTTGCCAGGTATTTCAAGACCTTTATGGCGATGGACCTGATTCATCTTGAAGGCTAGATGAGATTAGAAATCAAGAAGGCTTTGCTTGTGCTTGGTTTCTAGCTCTGCTCTAGTGGCAGATTACACAGTTAATAACACACAATGAATGGACACACAAATTGGGGTACCTGATTGATCAAAATGCCATGCAAATCAGTCATAGAATTGTAGAATATCAGGGTTAGAAGGGACCTCAGGAGGTCATCTAGTTCAACCTCCTGCTCAAAGCAGGACCAATTCCCAACTAAATCATCCTAGCCAGGGCTTTGTCAAGCCTGACCTTAAAAACCTCTAGGGAAGGAGATTCCACCACCTCCCTAGGTAACCCATTCCAGTGCTTCACTACCCTTCTAGTGAAAAAGTTTTTCCTAATATCCAACCTAAACCTTCCCCACTGCAACTTGAGACCATTACTCCTTGTTCTGTCATCTGGTACCACTGAGAGCAGTCTAGATCCATCCTCTTTGGAGCCCCCTTTCAGGTAGTTGAAAGCAGCTATCAAATCCCCCCTCATGCTTCTCTTCTGCAGATTAAACAATCCCAGTTCCCTCAGCCTCTCCTCATAAGTCATGTGCTCCAGCCCCCTAATCATTTTTGTTGCCTTTTGCTGGACCCTTTCCAATTTTTCCATATCCTCCTTGTAGTGTGGGGCCCAAAACTGGACACAGTACTCCAGATGAGGCCTCACAAATGTTGAATAGCGGGGAATGATCACATCCCTCAATCTGCTGGCAATGCCCCTACTTATACAGCCCAAAATGCTATTAGCCTTCTTGGCAACAAGGGCACACTATCGACTCATATCCAGCTTCTCGTCCACTGTAACCCCTAGGTCCTCTTCTGCAGAACTGCTTCCTAGCCATTCGGTCCCTAGTCTGTAACAGTGAATGGGAGTTTTCTGTCCCAAGTGCAGGACTCTGCACTTATCTTTGTTGAACCTTATCAGGTTTCTTTTAGCCCAATCCTCTAATATGTCTAGGTCCCTCTGTATCCTATCCCTGCCCTCTAGCATATCTACCACTCCTCCCAGTTTAGTGTCATCTGCAAACTTGCTGAGAGTGCAGTCTATGCCATCCTCTCGATCATTAATGAAGATATTGAACAAAACCGGCCCCAGGACTGACCCTTGGGGCACTCCGCTTGAAACCGGCTGCCAACTAGACATGGAGCCATTGATCATTACCTGTTGAGCCCGATGATCTAGCCAGCCTTCTAGCTCCTTTATAGTCCATTCATCCAGCCTATACGTCTTTAACTTGCTGGCAAGAAACTGTGGGAGACGGTATCAAAAGCTTTGCTAAAGTCAAGGAATAAGATATCCACTGCTTTCCCCTCATCCACAGAGCCAGTTTTCTCCTCATAGAAGGCAATTAGGTTAGTCAGACATGACTTGCCCTTGGTGAATCCATGTTGACTGTTCCTGATCACTTTCCTCTCCTCTAAGAGCTTCAGAATTGAAAGTCATTATCATAACAGGAGGTTAGCCAATTTAACCCTTTCTGTGAGTCTGAAAATGCTGCTTTCATAGAATCATAGAGTAAGAAGGGACTGCAGGAATCATCTAGTTTGACTCCCTTTTGTACTTATTATGACTGTTCAGTGATTTTCGTGCTCCATTTTCACAGTTGCTTTGCTTTTAAATATAAGTATGTATGTTTTCCCTGTGGAGATGAGTAAATTAAGGTATTTTGTGATCTATGATTGAATAGTAAAGCTGCCCTGGTGGTCTGTTTAATGCATTGCTACTTGTGCGAGTAGTTAAAGTTTGTGGTGGAAGAGCTCGGGGACCACGCCTTGTTCAAGGCCTGGAAGTGTTCCATGGAGGCAAAAGGCTTATCTGTGTGGTATGGGGGAGAGGCGGGAGGCGAAAGAAGGAGTAGACAATGCCACGTTGCATGCTACAACGTCCTCTTGCTGATTGTAGAAATGTTGTAAAAGTCATTCTCTGCAAATGGTTGCAGTGGCAGAGATAAAATAATTAAGAGCCGGGAAAATGGTAAGTGCATAATATAATATCAGCTTAACATTTTGCTGGAGTTTTTTTGCGATGAAGATGATCATTCCTCAAAATTTGGCAGTCTTGCATATTGCCCAAATGGCTTGTGTACAACTGGGAATTTTTGGCCACTTTAATTTTAGATTTCTTACTGGCAAGTGTTGGTACCCACTTCAGTCCATTTTTCTTACTTTTCTATCAAACACTTTTAGACCCTTTTTGGTAAAAAAGGGTCATCTGAAGAGACCAGGAGGTAATGCTGTGAGAAATGCACAAAGATAGAAATGTTTTTCTTTTTAGATATTTGCCTTTGAACATTTCAGCTGTATTAGCAATTAAACAGTATTCTATTGTTTTGTATCATTGTTAACCATAATGTGGTAGTTCAGTGCCATTTTAGAGAATCATGTTGGAATTTCCCATGCTTTTTTATTACTGCCAATAAGCAGGTATTGCTTGAACTGTTTCTAAAGTTTCCGTATTGAGATGAAGTGGGACTGTTCTTCATTTTTCCTCTGAACATTGTAGGGGTGCCTCAGTTTCCCCAGGCAGTTCTTAAGTCTCTAAGGGGTGAGATTGTTGCAGAGCAAAGGGCCAATGCACATAAATGGCTGACATTCTATCCCCTGGCAGCTAATGGCTGGGGCCCTTCCCCCCTGGAAGGGGATAGCTGAAGGTGTTGGAAAACAGAGATCAGGTGACCTCCTGGCCTGGGAAAGAGACAAAGGCCAGAAAGGAGGGGCTGTAGAGTTTCAGTTTGGAGCTAGCGGGGGACGAGGGGTGAGGGCAGATGTGGGTGTCTGGCTCGCTGCGCCCCAGGATGAACTCAGCTGAGGGGTCCTGTTCTCTGTACCTGCAAGCTCTGTTTTAGACCGTGTTCCTGTCATCTAATAAACCTTTGTTTTACTGGCTGGCTTAGTCATGTCTGACTGCAAAGTAGGGGTGCGGGACCCTCTGGCTTCTCCAGGACCCCGCCTGGGTGGACTCAATGTGGGAAGCGCACAGAGGGGCAGAGGATGCTGAATGTTCCAAGGTCAGACCCAGGAAGGTGGAAGCAGTGTGAGCTTTTTGCCCTGAAGACAGTCTGCTCATAGAGAGGAGACTTCACCGGAGTCCTGACTGGCTTCATAGGGCGCAGTTCCAGAGCATCGCCTGGGGACTTCGTGACACATGTTTTGATGGGAATATTGATTAGAAATCACTCTTAATGCCTGATTGCAATCTCTGAGCAGCAGCTCATGAAATCTCTTGGGTATGTCCTTTCCAGGACATATACCAAGATTACTTTGTTTTTGCCCCTTCCAGGATGACCGTTTGAGGGAACCACTGCAAAAACTGAGACTGGCTGTCAGCAATGTCATGCCTGAACAATTATTCAAGTATCAGGAGGACTGTCAGGCTCGCAATCAAGCCAAGAATGCAAAGTGCGTACTTTTGAAGTCTGGATATTTGTATTTGGCGAGGGGATTCATGCAGGAAACATAGGTTAAATTTCCATGTTTCTCAATTCTGGGGTATAAATACTGCAAAGGCAATGTACTTGGGCCATATAGGGGTGTAAAAGGAAATTGGAACAGTGCAAAGTAATCCTTGATTCCTTCAGCTAATTAAGTAACACTGTCAGTTAACTCTGAAAAGAGGTCCCATTAAGTGACTTTGAGGTAAGATCTTAAGGATGGTAGGAAAAGGAGGCTGTAACATATCAAGAGTGGGAAACAAGAAGAAGATGGAATTGAAATTTAATTTTTTATGTTCTTGATTATTTTTATCCTGATTATTAAAACTGTTACCTCTTCACTACATGAGGGGAAACTGATTTGGGCTTGGGATTGGATATAGGAGTAAGAATTGACTGGTGAGCATCCTCCATCTGTCATCACATTCACAGCATTAGACTGGCAGTGAGCAGGCCTGAAGGAGTCTACACAATTTGCCCTGCCAACCAGAGATAGTGAGAGTGACATGGAGAGATGGGGTGGGAGAGTCTTGTTTGCCTCTTTGGGAATGGTATAATGAGAACTTGAGGGCTGCACCTCAATTTGTACAGCCTGGTACAAGAGAATTCATGCCTTTCTTAGGGGAATACACCATGTGTCTGTGTCTTTAAGTCCTAATTCTCTCACCAAAAAAATTGTTCTAGATTGCAAGCAGAAGATGAACGAGAGAAAAATGGGTCAGAGGAAGATGATGATGAGAAGCCAGGAAAGAGGATTGTTGGGCCGAGAAAGAAATTCCACTGGGATGATACAGTGAGGTGTGACATAACATTGCCCTTTTTCACCTTGCACAAGTTTTTTAGCCTGCCTGTGGGGACACTGAGCCACAGCACCATCTAATAAACAATGTCAGTGAGAAACAGACTCGATAGAGATTTGGGAAAGGGACAGGGGCAATATGGCTTTATAAAAAAGATAGGTATGAAGAAAGGCATCTCAGTTTCCCATGCAGCTGTTTCTGAAACTTGAGGGGTGAGGGACCTTAATCCCCACTCCAGTCCCTTTATACCACATAAAAATGCTGAAGCAGTATAAAGGGCCATCAGTTATGTAAGATCCTGTATCTGGCCAAAGGGAGGATATCCCTGATGCAGGAATTTCATAAGACAGTTGAAAAGGCTGCATCTCAAGGACTCGCCTTAGAAACTTTAATATAAGAGGATGTGCTGGGGGTGGGCTGCATCACATAGCATTGTTGAGATTCTGGACAGCACCTGGAACCTCACCTGACATACTGATGACTTGTCTACTCCAGGAAATTTAACAGTTACTGAAAATTGTTTTGTTTTTTTTAGCAAATGGATCTCACTAAATCAGTATTTAAAAAGGTTAAATCTCCCAGCCTAGGCAAGACTTAAATTCACTTCAGAGCAGAAACCAGCATTAGTTAAAGGTGCTGGATTTGCAGCTCTTGGACACTGATGAGGTCTTTGCCCATCTACATCTATGGCCAATATATCACAAGCTAACCTAGAGAGACTACCACCGGGTCAAGAAGGGAGTTCAGTTTTTGTCCCATTCATTCAATCTGTCCACCAACGCCTAAAAAGCAATTTTTGTGGTATAACTCAGTGTCAGGTGCTTTAGTGACAGTAAAAAGACAAGGTCCCTGCCCAGATGAGCTTGCAGTCTCAATAAACAATGTACTGTGATGTGGAATATGGTGCATCAATAGAGCTTTTAGGCATCCTCTGTTCTAAGAAGAAATTGAAGCCATGACAGACCAGGTGTGGGAGAACGTTCCAGACATGATGCCATATAAAAGAGGACATGTCAAGAACTGGAGGGCGCAGAGGGTGTTGGTCATAAGTCAGGCTGCTTGTCTGTCACGGAGTCTGTGACTTCTGCAGTGGCACTCCAGGGCTGCCTGAGCTGAGCAGATCAGGCAGCCCTTGGGCTAGTTGCACCAGCTGCTGTTGGGGCAGTCTTGAGCTACCACAGTCCCTCCACCCCCAGCAGCAGCAGTTTGGGTGTGGGAGGGGGCTCAGGGCTGGGGCAGAGGGTTGAGGTGTGGGCGGTGCTTACCTTCGGGGGGACTCCCTGGAAGTGGCCAGTATGTCCCTATAGCTCCTAGGCAGAGGGGTCTGGGGGCTTTGCATGCTGTCCCGCAGCTCCCATTGGCTGTGGTTCCCGGCCAGTCGAAGCTGCGGAGCCAGAGCTCGTGGCTAGGGCAGTGTGTGGAGCCCCCTTGGCCTTCTCTCCCCCTACGAGCTGCAGGGATATGCCATCTGCTTCCAGGGAGCTGCGTGGAGCCAGGTAGGGAGCCTGCCTGGCCTGCACTCCTCCCCGCACCCACACCCACACCTGCGATGGTCCTAGATTTTAGTTAAGGGTATATAGTACAAGTCATGGATAGGTCACAGGCCGTGAATTTTTGTTTACTGTCCATGATTTTTACTCAAAGTGCCCGGGACTAAAACAACCTTAGTCATAAAGCCTGGATGGAAAGTGGTGAGGTGGGTCATCAATGTCAGTTACAATGTTTGTCTTTTACATTAGCATCTTTTCTACAAAAGTGGATTGAGACTCATGAGCTCTTTTCACAGAGGGCAGTGAACAGCCCATTACATGGCAACAACTCTTCCATTCTTCAGTCTTTCTGCTGAGCATTCAAATTGACTTTTGCAGTTCATTATATGGTTCATGCCTGGCTTCTCTCTCTTTCTCAACAGGGCTTTGTTGTGTAACCTTGTCAAGATCAAGCTGGGATGCTATGAGCTAGAGCCAAATAGAAGTCAGTCTCCTGAGGATTACCTCAAGACCTTTATGGAGACAGAGGTGAAACCACTTTGGCCTAAAGGCTGGATGCAGGCTAGGTAAGCTACTTGCTTAGCATCTCCGATTGCCACTTGTGTAACAGCTTCTTGAGTCTCACTTAGGGTGACATGCTTCTACAGACTATTGGTGTAAAGGACACTGTCATAATTTTAAAATACTGTAAATATCCTGTTACTGATAACATTTTAGGTCATTGAAGCTGAAAATTTAAAAACATCTAACTTTCATCACTGATGCAGTATATTTTTTTGCATTTCACCTGGTTTGAACAATGTAGCTACTTCAGGTTTTCTCCTTTGCTCTTTTATACTAACATGATGCTATAATATTAGGTTCCCTTATGGCAGTGGTTCTCAAACTTTTGTACTGATGACCCCTTTCAAATAGCAAGCCTCTGAGTGCAAACCCCCCTTATAAATTAAAAACACTTTTTTATATATTTAACACCATTATAAATGCTGGGTGCCAGGTGGGGTTTGGGGTGGACACTGACAGCTTGTGACCCCCCGTGTAATAATCTCACGACCCCCTGAGGGGTTCCGACCCCCAGTTTGAGAACCCCTACCTTATGGGGAATGTTTTGGTAACGCATCTCCTAATTGAAATGAAATGTTCCTAAAAATATTTTAATTATGTTCTGTAAGTCTCTCCTAAATATACTTAAATATTGTGCCACACTACATGACAGCGTCCCTTTAGAGGGTGGCTGGCAGGCATCTTTCGTCTTACCTTGTTAAGTAATGAAGGTCACGTAAAGTGACCAGCTGTGCTTTAAACTGTGCCAGTTGAACTGGAACATAGTTGTAGGAAAATTGACAGATTTTACAAATTAAATTTGTTTCTGTATTTACATAGAATCTTGAGGGCTGGAAGAAGAGTGCTTTTAGCGGAGGGTCACTCTCTCTGGTGGTCTGCCAGAGATTGAGTTTACTAACCCTCACTGCATGGTCCAAGGCACATCTTTTGGGGGAAATACAGGAGATTGTGGGTTGATTGCTGGGGAGACTTTTCCTGTGATGATTTGGGTGATATAGGAAGTGGAGCTGTCTGTGTAATCTCTGACCAATTTAACGTGACTAGATTCTGATTTTAATTTGTCAGTGCTCTGATACTATAGCAAGAGTGCACAAAACATTTTATTAATAATCCTTTGTACTTTTAGAGTAACTCCTCACGTAACGTTGTAGTTACGTTCCTGAAAAATGTGACTTTTTAAGTGAAACGATGTTAAGCAAATCCAATTTCCCCATAAGAATTAATGTAAATAGTGGGGGTTAGGTTCCAGGGTAGCTTCCCCTACTCTGCAAGCAACAGGGGCAGGACGCTCAACCCTCAGCCCACCCACTCCACCCCTTCCCCCAAACCCCCACCCTTGACCCGCCTCTTCCCCCCCCCCCCATTTACTTCGCATGCTGCGTCCTGGCTCCTCCTCCCCCCTTCTCTCTCCTGCCCTCCTTCCCCTCCCTTCTAAACGCAGCAAGCCATCTGATTGCCATGGGCAGGAGGCGGGGGGTGGGGGGAGGAGGTGCTGATCTGTGGGATTTGCCAAAGGGCGGTAGGCACGTGAGGGGGAGGGGCGTAGGGAGGCTGCCAGCTGTGGAGAAAGCAGGCAGCCAAACAACATAAGGGTGGAGCATTGCGCAACTTTAAATGAGTATGTTTCCCTAATTGATCAGCAACGAAACAAGCAGGGGATTGGACTAGATGACCTCCTGAGGTCCTTTCCAACCTTTTATTTAAAAAAAAACAACAAAAAAACAAATGTTAAGCAGGAAGACTTTAAGTGAGGAATTACTGTATTTCTAAAATGTCCCCTGCTAAGGCACTTTGGATGATGTGCAATGACATAAGTAAAGTACAACAATTTCTTAATCTTGTTAAAATTCAAATAAACCAATGAACTAAGGACAATGCAGAAGGGGAAAGCAGGAGGGACATAATAATGAGGCTAAAATGCAAGTTTGAAATAAAGTCCTACGGTGTTTCAAAAATAGGAAGAGATGAACAGAGTCAGATGGCAAAGAGGTGAATGAATTCCATACTTTAGGGTCCATCACAGAAAAGGCATAATTGCCTGCGAAATTCTAAGACATAATTAGTCTTGGAAGGATAAGCTCTTTGTCAGTAAATGCTGATTTCGTCATACGTACAAAACAATGAAAAATATTTCCATAGATGATGATGAAAATTTACAGATAGGAAAAGAAAAATGCTGCATGAGAACTTTTCAGAGTCGAAATCCAGTTATTTAGACTTCAGAAATAGGCTTGTTACAAATCGACTAGCAAATGAATAGTAAAAACATATGTTTTGTTGATTTAAGGATATTTACTTTGTATATTTTGACATGATGTTGATAATTTGTTTTAACATTGATAATGCTTAAATTTTTTGAATCTTATCATCTACTCTCATTAAATAACTGACAGCACCCCATCACTTTCTGCAACTGTGAACATTTAAATCGATAAATCTTTTTAAAAAGCTTAAAAAATAAACATCAATATTATCCATCAGAATTATTTTAAAAAATGAATTCTGCCATGCTTAAACATAATAGTTGGAGTCCTAAAAGGTGGATGGTGTCAAGAGTTTTGACAATGATCTGAGACTCAGAGGAGATCCTGACTGTAGCCAAAAGTCAACACTACGTATGACTGAAATTAATAACCAACCAACAAGCTTATAACCTGTCTACCATTGCATAGCAGCCAATGTAAAGAATACAAGGGAGGGTGCAATGATTTTCTTAAACTAGTAAGTAAATGTGCTAATGGATAAAAACTTTCATGTTCACATGGGTATGTCTGTTGTTACTATTATTAATGTGTTCACTATTTATACAGTGCTGTAAATATATCTGACTCTTACAAACAATGAAGCACATGCCCTGTCCAGGAGTGTTTTACAATCTAAGATAGACAAGACACAGGACAACAGTTTAGTTAAGAGAGGGTCATGAGAGATTATTGGTGAGGAAAATGAAGTAGCTGAGTGCTGTTGCAAGGTCATCCTAGGATAAATTAAAGTGAAACCTGTGCATAGTTTGCTACTGAAAACATTATACCACATCTGGCATATGGCTTTTGATGGGATGAATGTGTGAAAAGTGTCTTCAAGATTTTTAATCTTATTACCTCCAGATGAGTGATCTCAACAAGTGGGGCTGCGAAGGAGAAGAGTAGTCTCATCTAAATTACTTCTGCCCAACAACAAGATTTCTGTTTTATCAGCGTTAAGGACTAAGCAGTTTTATATATCCATCTGGTAATTACATGACAGAAAAATAACTTGCTGAGTCTACAGAGCAAGACATACATAATTTATATCCACATACTGATACAATTGGGTCTTGCATTTAGAGGCTATTTCACCAAGAGAGCTCATGTATACTGAAAAATGTGGAAGATATGTGGTATACATCAGGGATGTGTCCTATCAAATCAGACATGACAGTTTTCCATCACTATTAAATATGACTCCTTGGTAGTTTTAGAACACTTCAGCAAAGTTTTAGTCATCAAACAGCCTACTTTCAGTCATATCAAAATTGCTGAGAGGTCCAGTATGCCCACCTGACCGTGCTTTAAAACCAGCAGAATATTCTCAATCATGGTTTCAACTTCAGAGAAAGAATGGACCATTCTACCCAGGTTGTCGTTAATTTTAAGTTTGCCTGTAAACCTGAATAGCAGTTTTCTCAATAGCTAAAATGGAGAAATTAGATTGGCTGGTTGACAGTCACTCCAGCATCAAATGGTTCCTTCTTGAGGAGGGGGTGGGCCTCCATGTGTTTCAGGGTGACTAGCACGCATAATTAAGCATGTTGTTGATAATGGTACCATATCCACACTATTTGCTATAGCCAGCCAGGTTGAACAATTATCATAGTTCTCAGTGATGAGTCTTAATGAGCCCAGAAGACCACAGATATCCCCAACTTCCCAACATGTACACAGGAAGAAACAGTGAAATCAGAGAGTACAGAAAGACCAGCCTGAAGTTAGTCCTAGCTACAAACATCATAGCATACTTGACTGTAGGACACGAGTTCATGGTGTGTCTGTCTCTGATGATAAGGAACATTTTGTGCTGTCTATCTTGTATGTATACCCCATAAATTCCTTGTACAGGAAATAATCTGACTTCAGTATGCATCCCTGCCATCATCTCTAATCTCTGCCCCAGCTGCTTCAGTTCCCACAGATGGAACCATGGTGGTCTCTGAGCACAAGAGGCAACCAAGTTTATATAAGTAAAACAGTCTAAAGCTGCTTAATGCAGATGCTAATAACAGTTGCTGAGCTGATTGATTTCTTCCAACACTCCTGTAAGGGAAAATTGAACGTTTCTTTACACCAGTTAGCAGGAGACAATCCGTCAGTCTGAGGGACCGTGGAGGAATGAAAAAACTCTGGAGTGGCATAGCTCCTGCACTGAAATGTGAGGTTGTAATGCAGTTCAGCAAGATGACCAAATACCCAAAATAGACAAGAGCCAAAGACAGGTATATGGCTGTGCTTATGGGAAAGCACTTATATTTCTGTCCAAAAATCATCTGTTTTCTAAACATTAATAAGCACCCCCTGTGAAATAGGCAATGTCCATATTTTATTGATGGGGAACCTGAGGCACAGAAATGTTAAGGGACTTGCCAAAGGTTTTGTAGCAAGCCACTGAAAGAGACAAGAAGAGAACTTAGGTCTCTTGACTCCCAGTTACATGCTATAACTACCAGTCCATGGAGAAGAAAAGGTAAGGCAAAGCAGGAGATAGTGATCTTGTGACCCATGTTCCATTGCAGTGACATTATAAGAGAGAGAATAACTGATGTAGACTTAATCATTGTTGTGTGATTCATGCTGGTGTGACAGCTTGACTTTTGAAAGTTGTACCATTTTTGATGCATCGCATTCTGATTGGCTTGTATTTCAATTAATTGAGCTATAAAATATCATTTTAGGGGGAAGAGAGCGGTGTATGCAAATAAGGTTTTGGAGTGATGCTGGCAGGAGATTTTGTTACTACATCTGATGGATTGGTCAGCGGTCAAGCAATAGTATATTCTAATGGGTATAGTAAACAAATCTGTGCCAACAAAAATTCGATTCAGCTGTGTAGGAGATAAAATTGTGCAATTGCTACTTCCCTGCAAGATCAATACCTATCTGTACAATTTCTGGAGTATTGGCAAGGCTGTACATAGTGACTAGGAAGAGGAAGAAATTTTAATGTAACTTTATACAGAAACTTTTTTCTTTAAGTAAGAATGGGCATCAGCAGACTCCAGAGAGAGTACTTCATAGGCCTTTGTATTTAGAAAGATGTCCATGGAACCTTTTAATCTAAAGGTGTACATGGGAAGGAAAAAGTGAGTGGAGGGAGGGTTCCTGTTGTCTGACAATGGTGAAGATGACATCTAACAAATCATAGTGTGGTGTAAATAAGCAATTAGCACTTAACATGTGAAGTATCTCTTTTATTAACTAGTCTGCCTATTTGATGTGTTTGTAATTATGCTCAGTATGTTCCATTATTTATACCATTTTTTAGCTTTGGACTGGTTTGTTCAGCAGCAGGAACTATATAAACTGGAAATTAATGAAGCACTTTATGTTGAATCAGGAATGGTTGGATAAGCATGTAACATTCCAGATGAGAATGGTTTGATAATATAAACAAGAGGTCTGAAATATCTAGATTCTGTGGAATGACAGGTTCAGCTTTGTTCTTTGCTCTTATGAACTAAATAATACATTGAATTCCCTGTAATTTACTGCATGCAGGGAAACTTCTCAGAGGAAACATTCAAATCAATGTCTCATCTGTTCTGCATGGACACTAATGATCTCCTGGTCTTTGGTTAGTAGGCTGCCCCGGTGTCATTGGCCAAAACCTGTCACCATTCCCCTATCCCATCCCACTTTCATGTGATGTGCTGTATGCCATCTGCCTTACTCCACACCAGGGGTTATATTTTATTGGTGTGCATGTCTATAGAGGAAGTGCTTTGGGATCCTTCAGGATGAAAGGCATTATATGAATGTAAAATATTCTTGATAAACATTCAGTTTACTGATAGCTTTTTTCTTCAGGTGGATCGCCCCCCACCCCCATTGAGTGTTGTGGATGGGATGCAGAAAGTGTGGTTTTTTTTCCATTGTTTTGAGGCTTTCATCTTTCTTGGAGGGAACTTTGCAGTTAGTGTTCTGGCACAGCTGTTGTGGGAGCCCTGCTGCAGCCTCTGCATGTAATTTGAACTACATAGTGTAGGACTAGAAAGCAGCTGTGAGAATGGAGTCAAAAGAATTAACAATGGAATTGAGTAAAGGAAGGGGTTTGAAGCTGTAATGAAAAGATTCTTGGGAGAGTTTTGTATGGGATTTATGAAACCCTTTTCTTGGACCTGCCTCATGCTGCAATACCTCTCATATACTAGGAAACAAGTTTTTCTGTTGTGGTGTACCTCTGCAGCAGGGATCAGCAACCTTTGGCACGTGGCTCACCAGGGTAACTAACCTGGCAGGCTAGGCCAGTTTGTTTACTGGCCACATCCACAGGTTCGGCCAAGCGTAGCTCCCACTGGCTGCAGTTCACCGCTCCAGGCCAGTGGGGGCTGCAGAAAGAGGCGTGGGCCGAGGGATGTGCTGTCCGCCGCATCCTATGGACGCGGCAAATAAACAAACTGGCCCGGCGTGCCAGGGTGCTTACCATGGTGATCTGTGTGCCAAAGGTTGCCGATCCGTTTTCTACAGGGTGCTACCAACGGTGGAAGCTATTTAGACAGCTGTTCAGGATTAGGTGAAATAATGGGTGAGTTGCCTGATGATAGAAGCAGTGCAGAAGAATGCTTCATTGTCCTAGTGTAAATGCCTTGCCTAGAGGGGGCGGTGGGGTGGGAGGGGAACGAGGAAGGACTGTAATTCACCTCTGATGCAGCTCCATCGATGATAGCAACAGTGGAAGTTCTAGTGTAGACAGCATGCGGGTATTTTTACCACCATGTTGTTCAACCTGTCTCAGAGCAGGATCTGATGACAAGGTGGTAACACCTGAACCTTATCAACATTAAAACATTCACCATTGCTATCATTGGTAGAGCTGTACTTGTTGACTCCATTGATGAATTTTGGACAATATTGAAGCAGCCTAAGTGATGTCATTGTGTGTTGCAATTTTTTGGTATTCTGTACATGATGCTGAGATGTTTGGGAGCTAGCATGTCTTTTGGATTCTGCTTTCCTCCTCCACCATGGTAAGGAAATTATGGTGTGTAGATCCTTGCAGTGCCAGAAATTAATTTAAATCAAGGACCATGGTGTTGCCCCATTACAGTATGTTGAAATATTGATGGGATTTTTTGATTGTATGTTGCACTGAGAGCCTTGGCAAGGGGAGGGGGGCATTTAAAATACATCAAGTATCACAGGGGTAGTCGTGTTAGTCTGGATCTGTAAATGCAGCAAAGAGTCCTGTGGCACCTTATAGACTAACAGACGTATTGGAGCATGAGCTTTCATGGGATGCAGCCGACGAAGTGGGTATTCACCCATGAAAGTTCATGCTTCAATACGTCTGTTAGTCTATAAGGTGCCACAGGACTCTTTGCTGCATTTAAAATATGATACTTCTATCCCATTGAAGATAATACTTGTCTCCATTGCTTTCTGCCAGCTCACTAGTTATCTATATCGAATGTGAATTGTAATCTGTTTTGCAGCATTTGTCTGTTCGTGGTTGACTGACTGTTTTTAACTATACGAAGACAACCGTACAAATAAACTGCTTGCTTTGTGCTTAGGGGGCAGATAAACAAATGGCCTATCTGAAAATTTAGTGGTAGATGAGTTGCTAGTAACCATGTCATGGTTGCTCATGTAGAATCACTGTATGTCTTTCTCTTTCTCCCTCTCTCTCTCTTTCAGGATGCTCTTTAAAGAAAGCCGAAGTGTTCACAATCATCTCACTTCTGTTCCGTGAGTACAAAGCTGGCACCTGCTGGTATCCCTTCCTTGTGCTTCAGTTGTCTGGGTAGCTGTGGCGAGCCTTGTGTGTTGCTCTGTTCCTTAGGAGTTCAGACAGATTCTGGCTTATTTTCACTGCTTCTACCTCCTGCTTTTTGTTTTTTGCTTGAGGCGCTTTAGAATGCACCAGGATTTTTTCTTTTAATGATTTAACCCTCTGACCTACAACTTTGGTGTTCTTGAGGCACTGTGGTTTGCGTAATTCAAGCGTGAAGTGGTTAAAAAGCGGAAACAGATATTAATACTGGTATAACGCCTTTCATCCAAGGATTTCAAAGTGATTTGTAAATCCTAAACTTTGCACTACCCTTGGCAAATAGGTATTATAGCATGTGGGTATTTCTTCCACTCTTTCTTTGCTCCACTCCACAAAAGCACATCTATTAAGATATCCACTCTGATTTGAGTGAAACTCTATCTTCCCTAACCCTCAAACACTGCTGCCCTTGTCTGTGAGGAGTCATTGTAGTTCAGACAGAATTGAAATAGTCATTTATAACTCTTAGCACCAAGCAAATTGTAACTCCTGTAATAACAAAAAAAAACAAAAAACCAACACTTCTATGTTAATCTTACAAATAAGTATAGTATCCTGTTTCAGAGAAGTGCATAAAAACAGTACAGTGCACTAAACTATTTAATACTTTTGAGGAAATGGAAGGGCAAAGGTAAGTGTGTGGAGGAGGATGCAGGTGGGAGTATGGTACTCCTCAGACTTTGCAGCTGAGGATTGTTAAGCCCTTGTTGTTTGAGCTGGTATAACAGCAGATACTATTCATATTCATTTAAATGTTTAAACTTTTTTTGAATCTTACTAAACTGGTTGCCTCAATAATATCAGAGTTCCAAAAGTTAATTATCGACATTTTGCCATTTTATTAGCTAATCACACAGAAATTCAGTCTTTATTGCTCTTTTTGTCCTTTTTAATATTTTTTTTTTCTTGTATGGTTTGATAACAAACTACAGATGTGAAAACATTCAGGACACCCAGATGCTAGGTTGTTCTCGAATCTAATAGCAGGTGTATGAGGCATTTTTATCTATGTAATAAGATTTCATGGTTGACTCAGATATTAGGTTTCAAAGTGACAATATGAAGTGACGGAAACCGCTACAAGCATGTTTGAGAGTTCTTTTTATTCAGAATATCACCAGGTTCAATCATCATTAGGATTTGCAGTCTATTACCATCCAATTCACAAGTTTTCAGTCATTTTGACTTTACAGATTAAACCATGCAACAGCAAAGCATGTATCTATGCCACGTCAAGAGTTCTAGACCATTGTGATATCAGTGATAACTCAACCAATCACCACCCCTACTGTATATCTGATTTGCATGCAACAGTTTCCTTGATCACATGAGGGAGACTGCACATTGGTGGATTACTTCTCCTAACTGCCACACCTGTGGAGCAGCACTGACTTTCAGTATGGGTATAACTGTCATAGATCACTCCAGATTGCACAATGCTATAGCGACTATCCAGTAAGCAAACACAGTTGTAACTGAAATAGACTGAAATATGAGTTTACATTAAACAGTGTAGTCTTTGTTATAATTTGGAATACAAATATTCTCTGCCTCAAAAGGACTAAATGAGCCTCTCTTTTAACTTGGTATATATGAGGCAGAATTGATAGTCAGCAAGCATATCAGATGTATCTAAGGAAGCACAGGGAAGTGTGACAAGCATGATAGAGAATCATAGAATATCAGGGTTGGAAGGGACCTCAAGAGGTCATCTAGTCCAACCCCCTGCTCAAAGCAGGACCAATACCCAGACAGATTTTTGCCCGAGATCCCTATTATGGCCCCCTCAAGGATTGAACTCGCAACTCTGGGTTTAGCAGGCCAATGCTCAAACCACTGAGCTATGTTGTACTACATATCTCTGTTTCCTCCTTTTCGCTCGTTCCCTCCCAGTCTAACAACTTTTGTCTCAGGGACCTTTGCAGTTTAAACTGCGGGAAGGAACAGTCTTCTGTAGTCCTGTGAACTTGTTACTCTGATTACATCTTCTAGAATTAGAATGACTAACCCTCTGTTTTTTCTCTTGATTTGTGTGTGTCTCTCTCTTTCCTGCTTTTAGGGCAAAGAAGAAGGTGATTCTGGCACCTAAACCCAAAGTGAAGGTAAATATTGCAGCCACCCATGCAAACGTTCAGGAAGTGATGTTGAACATGGTGCATGTTAAAAAATTTCCTTTTTCCATAACTAAATCTCTAGAACTGGTTGAAAACTTTCCAAGAAAACAGTTTTCCATCAGAAAATGCAGACTTCATGAATTCAGAATGTTTCATGGGAACATTGATTTTGTTGAAATTTTCTACAGAAATTGAAACTTAACATTAAGGTCAAAGTTTTGCTTCATCTTATTATATTATAATTCATAATATATAACAAAAGTTGGTTTTGACATAAATTATACATGAAAGTCAAAACAAAGTAAAAATGAAATGTATAATTTCAGTAAGATCAAACCAGAATATTTCATTTCTCAAAAAATACTGAGATTTCAATTTTTCATCCCAATTTGGGATTAAATCAGATTTTGGAATCTCAGAATTTCCTATGGGCTAGAAATTCCATTTTTTGACAAGCTCTTTTTAGCACACACTTGATGCAGGGTCTTTGAGTGGACCCATTTGGTAACCTCCCTAAAAGAGCATATGCATATTTTAAAAAAAATCTGCCTCCTGTTCGTTGTGACCTCTCGAGTGTTTGGCTTCATAGCGCTGTTGGCAAAGAGGAAATATAGTGGAATCCAGTTAACATCAGTTTGCACAATGGAATCTTAACCATACTAAACCATTTGGCATGAATATATTGCTAATGATCCTGTTTTATATCAATTGAAAATCACTGGTTACTTGTTTCAATCAGCACTTAATTGCATGTGGTGGCATCACATGCCGTTACTCACTTTAGGGACTTATGCCATAGGCTTTAAAGTGGGTAATAAACTATTTGGCTTTATTGTAATTTTAAATTATAAAGACATTAAAAATGGCAGTAAGAAGGTACTAAATGCATTAAAGTAATACACATTTTTTAAAAATGCATGCACTTTGATTACTTCATTTTCGTCTTAAATTAGGTCATAGCACTGGAAAATTTTGTGTAGTTGGGTGGACAAGTTCAATGTAGTAAGCTGATGTAGCCTCTAACTAGGCTTACCATTTCCTCTGAGTTCCATTGTAGTTATGGTTGAGCTCAGATTTGCCTTAACTTTCAGCATATTGAAGACTAGCTCCGTAAGCCTCTATAATACAGTTTACTCTACTCTTCTTTACTGTGATATTCCAAGTGAAACTACAGCTCTAGGTCGTGTTCCTCTGAGCAACACTAGGTATACTGCTAGCATACTCCAGGAGTATGTGGGCCTGGCACAGTAGATCATGTTGTCACTTTGTTACATTATATACACAGGACTGAATTTGACTGAAACTACCCATTTTAAAATGTTGCATCCTAGAACCACTTCCTTGCTGCACTGTCTCTTCTGTGTGTGTTCAGTCATGCAGGCAGAGAAAGGTGGGACCTTATTGATCCCTAGATATTAAGGGGTGAATGCCTTAATAGACTAAATGTAAGTGTCTTTAGAGGTCTTTTGCAAACTTTCACCCAGATCCTCAAAAGGTATTTAGGCACCCAATTCCCATTTTAATCTATGGGAGTAAAGCATCTAAATATCTCGGACTCTGTTCATAGCATGACTATTATCTGGGTTTTTGCGTCAAGATGGCATGGAGGCTATTCACAATGCCTTACCACTTAACTCACATAGTTAAATTCAGTATACTTAATGTGATCGCTTATAGCACGTAATATCTGTTCTTCATAGCTGAATACGGTGTTCTCCCCTTCCTGTACCCTACTACCTGGTGAACAAGGTATTCTGTACTGCAGCATCTAGGTATCAGATAATGCTGAGACTATCTTTAAAGGAAAAATGTAACAGTAGAGCTGTGCTTCTGGATTTGCAGAATGATAGCATTGCACTAAAGTTACGCTGATCTGCTTTGGAGAGGGCATTGTGACTTCCTAATGTTTTTTTTCTCTATTTTTATCCCATACCCTGCCACTCTCCACCAGGACTCCAGTCCAAAGAAAGAGCAGAAAGCCTGTACATCTTTGGTGACTTCAGTTTGTTTTACTAATTCCAGCGCACCTATCAGTACGGTAGCTAGCTCTATCTGTACATCAGCTCCAGAGACCATCTGTTTGGATGACTCACTGGATGAAGACCTCTCTTTCCACCCACCCTCTTTGGATTCTATATCTGATGCTTTGGCAGTTATCAACAATGGAGCCAAGATCTCGCCCGTGGGGTCCACCATAGACACACCAACCTCAAGACCTCGCCCTGGGCTGAGAGAAGAGAAACTGGCAAGCATCATGAGTAAGTTGCCTCTAGCAACTTCAAAGAAGGTAGAGCCAACTCAGACTCCACATTCATCAAGTCTTATTGCTGGTCACACAGGACCAGTACCAAAGAAACCCCAGGACTTAGTTCACACGGGCATCTCTTCAGGCCTTATTGCTGGCTCTTCAATTCAAAACCCTAAGGTTTCCTTGGAACCATTGCCAGCCAAGCTACTTCAGCAAGGACTACAGAGGTCAAGCCAGATCCAAGCTGCTTCCTCTTCGCAGACCCATATTTCTTCCTCCAAGGCTCAAGCAGCTGCTTCCTCCTCCTCTCAGAGGTGCAAGGATGCTGCTATCGTGGTATCCTCTTCAGAGGGCCAAGGTGGTTCTTCCTCAACATTACAAGTGACAAAGGTGCACCAGCATTCGGCTGTCCAACAGAAATACGTGTCTCCTCTACAAGCAACTATTACTAAGTCACAGACCAATCCCGTGGTGAAACTGAGTAGCAATCCCAAACTCTCCTGTTCATCCCCAGTCATCAAGAGTCCAGATAAGCCAGTAATGTACCGCCTTCCTTTGTCAAGCCCCTCATCTGGAAGTGGTTCTCAAGTATCCCACCCTCTAGTTTCTCGGACAACATCCAGCACCTCTACCTCTAGTAACTGTTTTGCCAAGGCTATGGTGTCGCAGGGTTCTTCCCAGGGTTTCAAGCCTCCCTTCTCCATGGCTGCCTCTCCTAAACCAGCTGCCTCTCCCAAGCCCACTTCATCCAAACCCTCTGTCACACCCAAGCCCACAGCATCTCCTAAATTTCCATCTAAATCAACTTCCTCCTCCAGGCCCACAACATCACCCACTTCTTCCAGTTCAAGTGCACTAGTACCCCAGAGTAGTCACTCCAGTAGCAGCCCCCTTCATAAACAGCCCAGTGGAGTAAATATCAGCAGGCAGTCTCCCACCATGAATTTGCTGCCATCTAGTCGCACCACAGGCCTTCAGCCTGCAAAGAACCCTCAGGCCTCTTCAAAGTTGCCCACCTCCTCTCCCTCTGGGACTATTGGCAAAAATAACTTGAGTGGAGTCGGAATGAATGTACCTGCCAGCAGAGGCAGTAACCCTAATTCAAGTGGAGCAAGTAGGACTAGTCTCTCTGGGGGAGCAGGAAGTGGAACACAGGGTGCTACTAAACAATTGTCGATGCCACATAGACCATCTTCTGCCTCAGGGTCTCCAGTTGTAGCAGCGAGCGTGCAGGTATGTATCTAATGAGACTCAATTGTGGGTCTCATAATGAGATTTATTTTGAAGTTTCTTTTTGTCACTATCCTTTCTCATAAATGTGATTGAAGATTGGTCATGAACATGTTTTCACTAAATCTTTCTAATGCATGTGCTGAAATGGTTTCACACTGGTGAAAGGGGTGTTTCTGCACAGGAGCAGGGTTCCAACTGACCTTAGGGTTCGGGAGGGAAGGAATTTTCATCACAACATATATTGGCAGGGCTGTGGTGTAAGGGAGCAGAGTTTGTCTTCTCTAGAACACTGAGAAGAGAGATGTTCGATTCTGTGGACTACAACTACTTAATGGTATTTCTGGAGACTGCAGTGGGATCAAGCATTGGTAAACTGAGGCCATTCCTGTCTACATCTTCTGTGTTTGATTTCCTTTATTGTAATGGTACGATAAAGAAGGGTGTATAGTATTTCTGCTGCCACTCTTCCAGGATTGACTTGCACAATGAGAATTAAGTTGTGTAGGGTTAGAATAGCAAGCATAACCTCTGTTAAGTTGATGGATAACCAGCATAGTTTTAATATTTATGCTAATATGTATTATGTATGCTATGGAATACTTTCAGAAGGAATATGAAAGCCCAAGAGTACACACATCCTGGAAACGAGCTAAGTAAAAAGGGCTTGGACAAGACTTGCTTGTACATGAATAAAAACTGCCCATGTAAGATTAGCCTTCATAGCTGCTCATATGTTAAAACTTGTACCGAATTTCTGGACTGAATTTGTTTAGTTTCCAGCCATTAGATTTTTTTTACCTTTGTCTGCTAGATTGAAGAGGGCCCCTATTATCAAAGTTTTTTGTTTCGCGTAGGTACTCATACACTATGATCAACTCACCCCTTAACCTTCTTTCTGATAAATTAGATTGAGCTCGAGTCTTTCTCTAGGCATATTTTCTAATCCTTTAATTGTTTTTGTGGCTCTTATCTGAACCCTCTTCAGCTTATCAATGTCCTTCTTGAATTCTGGACACTATTCTGGTAGCAGTCACACTTGTTCAGAGTTAATATAACCTCTCTACTCCTGCTCAGTATTCACTATTTATACTTTCAAAGATCACATTAACCCTTTTGGCCATAATGTTACACTAGGAGCTCATGTGTAACTGATTATTTCCATGATCTTCTAGTCTCTTTCAGAGAAAATGTTTGCCAGAATAGATCCTCCTTCCTGTAAGTGTGGTCTGCGTTCTTTGTTCCTAGATGTATGACTTTGTTTGGTTATTGAAATGCATGTTTTGCTTTCTTCCAACTTTTTCCAAGCAATCCAGATTGCTCTGTATCTGTATCCTCTGCATTATTTACCACTCACAAAGTTTTTCTGTCATCTGCAAACTTTGTCAGTAATGGTTGTATGCAGGTCATTGATAAAATAATTAAATAATATAGGACCAAGAACTGATCCCTGTGGCACCCTACTAAAAACACATCTGCTCAGTGGTTCCCTGGTTAAAATTACATTTTGAGACCTGTCACCCCATTTTTAATGTTTAATGTGTGCCATGTTGATTTTTGTATAGTTGTAGTTTCTTACTCAAAATGTCATGTGGTACTCAGTCAAATGCCTTTAAAGGTCTATTATGTCCACATTATTACCTTTATCAACCAAACTTCTAAGCTTATCAGGAAAAGAGATTGTTACTTAGACAAAATTTATTTTCCATTATATTACTCTTTTAATTCTTTATTAATTGAGTCCTGTGTTGGTTATTCCATTTTTTTTTTTTTTGGTCTGGAATTGATGTCAGGCTGACAGGCCTAAGATTACTCAGGTCATTGTGTTTACCCTTTTAAAATATTGGCACAATAACTTTCTTTCAGTACTTTGGAACTTTCCCAGTGTTCCAAGACTTACTGACAATCAACATTAATGGTGCATTCAGCTCCTTAGACAGCTCTTTGAAAACTCTTGGATGTACAATATTTAGACCTGCAGATTTAAAAATGCCTCAAGTACCTGCTGTTTTAATTTCAGAGTTACTGCTGAAATAAGTATTTTATAATCATATAATATGAATAAATCATCTGTATTTGGGGGAAAAGCCAGAACATAAATATTTATTGAAAACTTCTGCCTCTTCTGCATTATTTTTGACTTTTCTACCATTTCCATTTAGTAATGGATCAATACCATTGTTAGGATTCCTTTTGTTCCTAATATATTTTTAAGAATACACACACAAAACCCCAAACCACCTCTTCCTTACTATCTTTATCACTTCTGGCCATTGATTTCTATCTTGTGTGCTTTTTGCTTTCCTTAGTATTTTTCTATAGTTCCTATTGTCTAATTTATATTCATAGCTATCAGCATCTTCTTTTTTCCATTTATTTTATATTATAGCTGCTTTCACTTCCCCTATAAGTCAGGTCAACCAACGTAGTCCTTTTTTTTTTTTTTCCTCTTCCCTCCCTCTCTATTTGTGGATTTGGGGGCATTTAATAAAATATTCTTAAATGGTTCCCAATTATCATTCACATTTTTCTCAAATTTTTTTTCTTCCAGCTGATTTGAGTTATAATTTTTTTCAGATTTGTGAATTGGCCTTTTAAAGCACCCAGTATTTGTATTAGTGGTTTTTGGACTTCTTTCTGTTTGCACATAAAAATACAACTCTCTCAAGTCATGATCACTTTTACCTAAGCAACTACTAGTTTTTGTTTCTGTGATCAATTCCACTTTATCTGGCAAGATGAGGTTTAATATAGAATTGCCCCATGTTAGATGCAACAGATTTTGAGTTAAGAAATTGTAATCTTTAATTTTACAAATTCCAAGAATTAGTACTAGCCATATAGCAGGGCCACCTTACCTGTTCTGGTTTCAAGCTAGGTGCTACTTCTGTTTCTCTCTTCAGTTTCCCCAATAACTTCAACATAAAATTTCATGTATTAAGAGCTCTTCTTGGGGTCTTTGTTTATTAACTAAGTTTTCAAAGAAGCTTGAACTCCTACCCAGTCTTCCTCACTTGCTCACAACTGTTGGTACAAAGTTTGTAGCCCTGTCTTTGCTGAGGCCATCCTTTAGCAGACTTGCTCTCTATAAAGCCTTGCCCATCCCAAGGCAAGCTCTCAATATCTACCAGAACCTCATTTCATAGATTATTAGGGTTGGAAGAGACCTCAGGAGATCATCTAGTCCAACCCCCTGCTCAAAGTAGGACCAATCCTTAACTGGCCCCCTCAAGGATTGAACTCACAACCCCGGGTTTAGCAGGCCAACGCTCAAACCACTGAGCTATCCCTCCCCCCATTGACACCAGACAGTTTGCTTCTCTGCCTGCAGTATCTTTAGTATTCTAAGCCTTCTCATATTTTCTTGATGCTATGTGTAAATAGGCAGAGCTTACAGTCATTGTTCATATAGGGCAAACCCATCTTCCATGTCCCACTTGCTCACAATCAGTGCACACAATTGGCAGTGCCCATGCCTTATTTCCTTTCTGTTTCTATGGCAGTTGACCCACTCTAGTTGCTGGACCTCCTTGATGCTGCTATTGCCTGGATGCTTTGAAAAACTGAAATCAAAACTCCCACAGATAATGCTGCCTCTCCATATGCCGGCTCAAGAGGGTGAACATCTTACCATCGATGAAGGTCGTGGTGCCTACAGTTTTACCACACTCCATAAGATGTTTCAGTGCTCTGATCATTCTTTCCTCTAACCCTGGGTAGCCAAAGTTACTGATCCACTGAGCTGCATATGACCATCTTCAGAAGTTTGAGAGCCTGCCAGGGCTCCTGCTGAAGCCCTGAGCCCCGGCAGGCACACCATGCGGTGCTGAAGCCTCGAGAACCCCTCCTGGCTGTGCAGAAGCCAGAGACAACGTGGTGGGGTGGTGGCACATGGGGTCACATGCCCACCCAAATTTTTAGCAGGGTTTGCTGGCCTTGCTCAGTCACGTGCTGCTACTGGGCCTACTCCCTGCATAGCAGCTGCTGGAGCTGGGCAAGCTGAGAACTGTGGCCGTGGGGAGAGGCAGTGTCAAAATGATGGGAGCTGCTGCTTTTGCTGCTGCCTCTCCTCGCAGAACTAAAGCTGTAGCCCACCTCTGCAGTTCCTAGCTGTTAGCTCTGTGTGAAGATGCAATGGCAAATGCCTGGGAGCTGCAGGGAGGAGCCACTGAGGATAAGAGGAGATGTGTGCCTGTGGAGGGTGTGACTCAAACTGCTGGGGTGTTTGGGGGGTGTGTGAAATTTTAAATTTGCTCCTTAACTCTCAGGCACCAGTGACTTCTGCCAGAAATGACTAGTCTCACCATCCCGCTGCAGGGCAGACGCCCTGAGCTCACCCCTCTCCCCCCCCCCAGTCTGGTAGGCAGAGAAAGGGGAGCGAGGAGAAAGAGTTTGAGCTGGGGAGCTCCATGAGCTGCACTTTAACTGTAAAAGAGTCACAGTTTGGCTACCCCTGCTCTAACCAGTTCTCTTCACTGCTTGGTGTCCTTTGCCTAAGCCTGCAGCTGCTCTGCTTTCCCTGTGAGCTCTCTAAGCTTGCTATGATCAGCATCCAGCTTAAGCTTCTTGTCCTCTCCTGTTTTTGGTTTTTCAATCCAGTCCCCTCTCTCCACCCTTGGTTAGAGAAGGCCCCTTTTTCTTCTGCTGTGTTGCTTCTTCCAGCAGGTTATAGTGTTTCCCCATCTTCATCTCTCTGCCTGAGGATTTATTTCCTTTTAGTTTACCATATTCACAGGTCTTCAAGGGGAAGACCTTCCTGAAGTAGTGATCCACCTTTCCAGACCTGAAACAATTTAAGCAGCCCCTTACCCCTCTATGTCTTTGCCTTCCAGTGCCTCTGCTTCTTATATATGTTCCTGAGGTTTGTCTTCCCTGAGCCCATGCCCAGTGTTCACACTGTTACCCAGGGCACTCAAACCTCTGATGTACAGGTTTTCTACCTCTGAAACACACCAGGACATTCATCTCTTGCTGGTGACACTGGTGTTCCTGTCATAGCTGCTGGGTATCAGCCATGCATCTTCCTGCTTCTGTTGGCTCTCCAGGAGTTGTAGAATGTCCTCCAGCCTTTTCTTTTTACTAAAGGGGGTTTGTCAGATTAATTCTGCAAACTACACCAGTAGTAGCAGCACTGCCTTACCCAGTCTGGCTTTGGGGAAGCCATTTCCTTGGTTTCCCCTCACTCAGGTTGCATCTCCCTACCTCCGCCCTGGATTGTTTGCTGCAATGACTTGGCCCTTGAAATGAGTAAGGTGGACTTTTTCTTTAATGACTTATTTGGAGTACCAAGTCATTACAGCAGACAGTCCAGACTGGAGGTCGGAATACAAAAGTCTTCCACCCCAGACCCTGAGGGTCTGTCTTCAAGTTTTAGACACTCTTCAGCCCACCCTTTGGACCCAGCTTTTAGTACTTCCCACGTTCTGTTCAGTCTCTTCCTGAGCCCTTTCTCGGCTCTTTAGAGTCTCTTCTTGCTCTCTATTGAGCAGCAGCTCCCAGGGCTTTCTAACTTAAATCTTTTCTTCTCTTCCCTGCGGCTCTGCACAGGATTCTGTTCTTCAGGCATATGTCAGGGTGAATCTCACTGTAGGCATACATGCACTTCATGCATATGAGACTGAATTATTTCCACTAGCAGTGTCTGTCTGGGGTTGCACATGCACCCTGAGCTGAACTGCCCACAGAAGGGCATAAAGGGTGAGGTGCTGCGACCATCCTTCAGCTCCCTCTTAGCACCCACAGCGGCGAGACTGAACCTAGCGCCGTCCTATCTGTTGACAACTCTAGCATGGTTTCATCAAAACCTCTGAAAAATTCCAGAGCAACCTTTAAAACTTTACTTTTAACCTTTTGGGCTCTTTAATCCTTGTCCAGATTGAAATCCTTTGACCAGCACCCCCTCTGTAGATCGCCTTGTATAAGATGGAAGAATCAAAATTAGTGGGCTTCAAGCCCTGCCATTGTGTGACAAATTTATCCCACTTAAAGATGAGCACAACAAGTCCTCCTTTTGCCTGGGTGAATCCTACATCCCAAGAAAATCTTGGGATACACAGCTTAAACTTCATCTCTTAGAACAGTCTAGGAGGATGGCATCAGACTCAGAAAATCCAGGCTCAGGAACCAGCCAAACCTGCACCAACCAGGGCTCCAATGAGTAGGCGTGTGAGACCCCTGAAGACTTCAGCAGAGACAACCACATTGAGCAAAGAAAAAGCACTGACAGCAACGTAGACATTGAGGCCATCGATATCTAAGGCATTGCCTCAGGTGTTGAAACAGGTCACTGTCAGATGCCGCCCAGAAACATCTGGGTAGGAATTTGAGGAAGTGCTCTGTCTCCTCCCATGCCATGCAGCGAGGCATCAGAAGGTATTGTCGAATAAATCTTCCGAATCTCAGGACCGAAGAAAAATGTGTGAGAGCAAACTGCATTGTAGCAGACTCCTTTGAAACCAGGCCCAGTATCAGAGGCCCCATTGCCAGCATCAACCCCAGAACTAGGGAAATGAGTAGTGGAAACAGTCATTGACATAAAGATGCTTACAAGTACAGACAAGAGCTCTGGCATTGACAGGGCTATACTGTTTAGTTACTCCTCATCACCGGAGCAAACTTTTTCTCTCACACTGAGAAGAGAGTCATGTCTCATACCATCCCTGGGTGGCATTACCAGGAGAGTTCTTCTGCCTCTCAATCACCCTCCTACCTGTATGGTATGCTTCCATGACCCTTCTGGGGCTACTGGGTTCAGTCTTCCCATTCCTTGAGGAGCCACTTTCCCCCTTCAAGATAGAAACGATCATCTCCCTCCACTACAGCTTCATTGACAAGACACCAGAATACCCAGAAGAATGGGACCTGGAGACAGAGACCACTAACACCCAGTGTTGCCTCCTAAAGACCTCTTTTCATTGCCTGATGAGGCAGTTGCCTTGGCACCAATACAGACATTGGAAAATATTAAAGCATTTCAGGAGCTTCTATTACAATTTGCAGACATATTGGAGATGGAGATTTGGTCACATCGGAGAAGTATCACAGACTATTCAATATTGTGTCAGCTGCAGCCCCTGCCCAAATTGCTATCCCTATAAATGAGGGTTTTCTAGACCAAACTAAAGTTCTATGCAAACACCAGCCATTGTACCACCCATGACAAAATGTATTGAAAAAAGATACCAGGTGTCACCCTCCAGGTGTGAGTATTTTTATTCGCGCCCCATCCCTGGCTCTCTAGTAGTCTCCCCTGCCCAAGAGAAATTACATTTGGTCAAGAACACACCAATAGATAAAGATCCCAAACAATTGTATCTGTTCGGGAGAAAGTCCTACACCTTGGCATTACTCCAGCTGTGAGTATCCACTTGCCAAGCACTCCTAGTTAAATAAGACACTGCATTACACTTACTGAAACATTCCCGGAGCCTTTTACAAACAGAAGTGGCCTTGTTTCTCTGGGTAGGAGCCATAGAAGAGGTGCTTCAGGAATAAAAGGGAAGATGCTTCTCTTCTGGGTATTTCTTCATTCCAAAGAAGAAAGGAGGTCTTTGTCCTAATTTAGCCTTCAGGAGACTGAACAAATGCATATGTCGCCTCAGATTCAGGTTTGTAACACTTTCATTATTGTGTTTCTCCAGGCTCAAGACTGGTTCATGATACATACTTCCATGTTGCTATTCACTCAGTTTGCAGAAGTGCCAAAGATTTATGGTGGTACTCAAACATTAGTAATACAGAGTTCTACCTTTTGGACTCTCCACAAGACTGAATATTCCTCAAATGCCTGGCAGTAGTATCAGCACATCTAAGGAGGTAGGGACTTATATCTACCCGTACCTGGACAACAGGCTGAAGCGCAGGGGAAAACACCAGGATGAGGCAGACAGCCATGGAGTAAGTTGTTTATCCCTAGTCTCTCTATTAAGGCTCCTGATGAGCTATGAAAAATTGCAAATCTCACCACCATAGGCAACAGAATTCATAGGAGCACTACTTGACGTGCAGCATGAGCATACCTGCTGGAAGACAGATTCAGGTCTCTTTTACATGAGACAAGGGTGAGACCATCTATGACAATTCACACACATCTAGCACTTCTAGGACACATGCCAGTATTTACTTAATGTGATGTCACTTGCCAGACTTTACCTGTGGTCGTTACAGCACAGACTAAGAACAGTGTACTCCTTAGACAAACACTATACTTGTGGATTAGTTACAGTACATTGATCTGCTAGAACTTACTGTGAATATGAGGAATTAACTGTCCTTTTCAGCCCCTTCCTTGACAGTGACGCTTATTATGGATGCCTTAGGGACAGGTTGGGCTGACCACCAGAATCCCCTCCAAATATGAGAAGTGTAGTTCCTGAATCATCTGAAATTAAACATAGAATCATAGAATATCAGGGTTGGAAAGGATCTCAGAAGGTCATCTCGTCCAACCCCCTCCTCAAAGCCAGACCAATCCCCACAGGAATTACCTTTTGCTATGGGCCATCAGGCTAGCCAGGATTGTGTTCCTACCTGGAACTCTGTAGTGCAGATCCTGATAGACAATACATCCATGCATCACCTACCACTAGTTCTTCATCCCCCAGGGGTCAACATTTCAGATTTCTTGAGCAGAAACATGGTAACCAACCATTAGTGGTCACTGCAGAAATCCAGCCTGGACTGATATTCCAAAGGTGGAGTACCCTGATCATAGACCTGTTCACCTCAGCAGAGAACTCCAAATGTGACGCCTTTTGCTCTAGGGGGCAACATGAGTATAGGATCTCTGCCAGACACTTTTCTCTTTGAGTGGTCTCATGCTGTCCTCTGTGCCTTCCCACTGATTCCCCTGATCCCCAGGATAATATCCAAGATCAGATGGGACACAGTCACTGTCATAATAGCCCCATGCTGGCCAGGACAGTTTTGGCAATCACACCTACACTAGATGTCCAGCCAGCCTCCCATTCCTCCCCTCTTACCCAGACATAGTATCTAGGGTGTCAGATGCTGCATCTGGACCCACAGTTGCTGCACCCGACAGCTTGGATGCTGGCTACATGAGTATCACTAACAGGGAATGCTCCAGGCAGGTACAAGAGAGTCTTATGCAGAGCAGGAAGGCTTCCACAGGAAGAACCTACTCTGTGAAATGGAAACATTTTTTTTTGTTTTGTTTTGGTTTTTATTTAATATGGCCAATTTAGAACTATGTAAATCTGGTCAAGGACCCAATCCCAATGATCCTGTACTATGTGTTACTTTTGAAACAATCAGGGCAGACATTTCACTCTCTCAAAGTTCATCTACCAGCAATATCTGTGCATCTTGCACCAGTTCTGTCACATTCTGTTTTCTCTCACCCCAGAGTGTCTAGTGTCTTCAAAAGCCTTCTCCATGCCTGCCCTCCAGTTAGAGACCCATTCCTACTTGGAACCTCAGTGTGATCCTCTTGTAGCTCATGGAGCCTCCCTCCAGACCTCTATCAGAATGTTCAGTGTACCACCTTACCATCAAGATGGTCTTTCTAGTCACCATTATGTCAACATCATGTCAGCAATATTCAAGCTCTTATGGCTGGACTGCTGTGAATGTCGTATCACCACCATTTCCCTATGAAGAGAACAAACCCCAAGTTCATTCCCAAGTTTGAAGATTTCACCAGAATCAGACTATCAATCACCTTGCCAGACTTCTTTTGAAAACTTCACTCCTCTCCAGGAGAAAAATTCCATATCCTGGACACTTCCAGAGCTCTACTCTACTATCTAGATAGGACTGAGCCCTTAGCTCGCCTCCTTATCTTTGTGGCCATATCATGTATATCATATGACCCAATTGATCTCTTCTCAGCTACTTTCCAAGTTGATAACAGGTGGAAGTACACTGTGTAATCAGCTCTCCCTCTGAATGTGAAGGCTTACTCCACCAGGGCACAGGGGACCTCATCAGTCTGCTTCAGAAATGTGCCAGTTTCAGATTTGGAAGACAGCAATGTGATGTAACACACTGGCCTTCATTAAACATTACGCACTTGACATGGCAGCTAGGGCAGATGCCAAGTTCAGAAGACCCAGAATGTCTATCTTTAAATCTTTATTTGATTAACACAACTGATAGTCCTCTTAGCCATGCGGAGGAGAATACTGCTTTCCAGGCCACCTACAATGGGATCTACACTGACATATTTGAAGAGGAAAATATTGTTATTCAGCCTACATAACTGGTTCTTTGAGGTGTTGTAGTCAGTGTGGATTCCACAATTAGCCGTCCATCCCCGTTTTTCTGAGTCCTCAGCTGCACAGGCTTTGAATTGTGAGAAAACCAAAGGAGGATTGCAGCCATCCTCCTCTTTTATGCACTTGTGCAGTAGTATGAGGAGACTCCGGGTGTGTGCACAGCCCCAGCAGATGCTACTAATGAAAGGAATTCAGTCTCATGAATGAGAGGCACATGTGCAACTACAATGGGATCCACACTGACTGCAACATCTCAAAGAACTAGTTTCTATAGTGTAAGTAACATATTTATCTCGACCCCAAAGGACTGATTTAGATGCATGATCTGCCTGTCATGTGACTTTGCTAATCTTTTCCACCTGGCGAGGTTGGGGCTGGTTATGTCTCCCTTAAAATACCACTTATCTTGCTGTGGGCAGCATGAGACTGTAAATATATGTCACTCAGATTGATGTCCACCATAATAATTCAGCTTTCTTTCCAACACAGTATAGATAATGCTTACGGAGCCAGTCAGGTGTTCTCTAGTGTGATTTTGGTGGTCTGTAAGAAACCACAACTAGTACCCCATCTTGTGCTTTAGCCTTTAGGATATTGATCTGTAAGCATTCCAGATCATTTTCTTCTGAGTTGTCAGTGACTCAGAAACAGTTAAGGCCATTTTTGACCCCCCCTCCCCTTTTGCCCAGTCAGTGCTCCATAAATAGTTAATAACCATTGATTTTTTAATTTTCCATTATGTGAATCTTCCCACCAGATTTGAGCAATACCAACTAGGCTGAGCTTATGCTCATAAATGTTAAATTCTGATTTCTCTTATTACCAGATTCCTAGCATTGGTAAACATATGCAATTAAATCATTTTTTCTTCATGTCCCTGGGCTAGGGAGGAGCCTGGCTCAGTGCTCAAGTAGCACCCAACCATTCCCGGTATGGTTTGTGTTGTTGCTCCTGTGTGATGGCAGCATGGACCCAGCTCTCTAGAGTGGTTCTTAAGTTATATTTTAGTGTGTTATCAAAATTCTTCTGAGTGACAGAAGGGAAATGGTCATTTTTAATAGCTTACATCAGTTAAAACTGAATAAATTTTGTGAGACAAAGAAAACAGCCTTTTCTATCACAAGGGCTTTCTCCCTGCCAAATTTGTAAAGGCCTGATGCAAACAATGGAGGTGTTAGAACTTATTTTAAAAGTTGAAAGTTTTATAATGTAAAGCCAGGTAACCTAATACAGGGGTCACTACTAGCTCCTCTTTTAATGACTATCCCATTTAAGAAAATGTCATGTAGCTGTCTGAAAAATAATACCAACAAAAAACCAATTGCTTGCGCTCTCTGACTCAGTAGAAGCAATTAACTAACACTTATTCGTTGCATTAAACCCTTGTTGAGAATTGTGGGATTGGGTTATATGTATGAGCACATTTTTTTGCTCTGTTGGAATTGCTGTTAATACATAAAGAAACAAACAAATTAGTTAATTTCCAAGTCAAGTAAAAATATGGGATAGGAGGACAAAAATAAGATTTATTTTTGGCATTCTAAGAGAGTTGGTACCACTTACAATGGAAAATTAAAATGTAAAGTGTTTGGTGTGTTTTTCCAGAATGATAAATTCCAGAATAAAAATAAACTGTTGAAAGGCTTGTGGAAAAAGTAGCGTGCTATATAAGATTGAATTAGTGGTCCATGTATAGAGCCCTATGTGGATACACAATTTATATCCACAGAGCTGTGTGGCTTTAGGGACAATGAGAGAGACCAGGAGGGCCATGGCCAGCAATCGGGCCAGAAACTGCAGAGGCGAAAGCAGCAGCATGTCAGGCCACTGCTTGCACCCAGCCCCGCCCTCAGCCCTGCCGACTGGGATGGGCACCAGGCTCACTAACAGCTGTTCCTGGTCATGCTGGTATGTACAAGAGGCTCGCACACTCCCGGACAGGAGTCCTGTCCACACTAGTATCAGTCTTTAGAGCACCTTACTGATTAAACGTTGGCCACTGCAAAGAGCGAGAGTTTATTCTTACTGTTCATATTTGTTTCTTAGGCCTTCCCTACATTCAGAGTTTCTCCAATTTAACTTTAACAAAGCTGTGATTTTAAATGGTTTTAAACAGACGCATCTTTTAATATAGATTTAGATTTAGCCAGTTTCTAATGCCTGGGAGTACTTTTACTATTAAGTAGCCACAGCGTAAAAGCTTTTTTGAAATTCCAAAAGCTTTTTAAATTCCAAATGAACAGTCAACTGATTTTCTTTTATTCACCGTTTTCACAACACACATGAAGAATTTCTGTAGAGTGGGAAGGCATGTCATCTTTAAGGAAGCTGTGCTTGCCTGTTCCTTCATAGATGAATTTGATGTGTTTAATAATTCTTTTAAATTATTTTTTCAACCAAGTTGCCAGGTACCGAAGTAAGGATCACTGTTCTGCAACTTCTATGATGATATCTAATATCTTTCTTAATTATAGGTGCAACATTTACTATCTTCCATTCCTCAGGTACAGTTGCTCATTTGGATGAGATTGCATATTTTTGTTAACCACGTAGCCACTTCATTCTAACATGCTTTCAAAATTGGTGGATATACACAATCTGATCCTGTAGACTTCTTGTTTAATTTATCAGTGTATTCTGGTGTCTCCTCTTTTGATACTTCAGTTTCTGACAGTGCTTCATTTTTATTACTGGGAATGGGGGAGGCATCTCCCAACCATCCTCCATGCTGAAAACCGGAGAGAAATCATTATGCTTTTCTACAATGTCGTCATCTCTAATTAATAAGAAACCTAGATGGTAGATTTTTAAATAGATGTATGTCTTTTCTTCTTCTCCGTTGTCAGATGGGAATACCTACATCACACTGTCCGGGTTCTGGAAACTTCTTCCTTAAACCCTCCATATCCCCCTGCCCTTTTATTGCTTTATATCTGTTTACATTCACAACAACATTTTGGTCTTGTAGAACTCTATTTGATTGCAGGAATTGCTGTTGGGTGGTTTGAGGCATTGTCCTCTATCCCCACCCCATTCACAGATCCTTTTGGTTCATGGAAATCCCAATTTAATAAAGGCGATTGTGTGTTTGAGGTGTGTATTACTTATAAGACTTTTAAGTCCTATTGCAGACTTCCCAGGCTAATGTTTTCCACATCAAACGTCCTCTGGCCCTTACCTTTGGGTCTGTCCAAGGAGCACTCTGTGAAAATCAGAGTAGGGACAAGGGTAGCTTTGTCCTCCCCACCCTGACCATCAGGCACCAGTCCAGTCCCCAACGTACACACTCTAATTTACTCCGCAGCTAGTGGCCCTCAACAACCATAATTGTGTTGTCAGCTTTCACAATTGTATCGCAAATCTCACAGTATTAGGTATTTTACTTAAAGCTTCAGATTTTTTAAGCCAATCTCATAATTTGTATCATAGGCATAATGGAACACTAGCCATTCCCCTGTCCCAGTGTCCAGAAGAAAAATAGTGGCTCTATGCAAAGTGAGATTCCCCCTACGTTGGGGTGATGGTTAACCAGCCACAGGTTGGCCCTATCTTTAAGGGCTGTTTTGCACTGCCAGAGAGGCACAGAGTATCCCTAATGCACCAGAAGTGGAGAATCATGCCCACTGTATCCAAAATGAAGGATGATGATGTTTTATTTCCAAAGGTTTGTAGGGAGGAGGAAATGAAACCAAAGCCTGCTTTCTTTGAGTGATGGTCCCTATTATGTATCCCAATTGTAGGTGTGCATGCATGCCATGCGCTGGAGACCGTAGGTTTTCGTAGCCATGTCCATTGACCTGCTCATGTGTAACCTTATGCTCACAGCCAAGGTTATGATAAGCCATATGGGTTGACGCCTCTCCAGTTCCCTCTTACTGTCACATGGCTGGAGTTAGAACCCCTGTTCCTCTGCAATCTTAGTGTTTACACTGAGAGCTTTTATTCTACCTTTTATATAGTAGTTCTTTGTTTTTTTTTGTAGTGTAGATAGTTTTAAATAATTCTGATAGTTACTTAGTGATAGTTTTCCCTGGTTGGAGTCTGACCTTGACCACCATCTCCTCCCATGGACTATGCTTTCCAGTCCTGGGTTTAAGAACTGTTTTCTACCCTTGCTTATTCTCCATGAATGACTAGCACCAGCACTGTCTCTACTGCCTCAGGGAAGCCCATATTGCTGTTTGCTTTTCCTGCCGCAGAGCTGGGAGGTGCGATAATTTCACCTCAGAAAGCACCTCAGGGAGGAGGCCACAGCAGATGGCTGTGGACACTGCCGTGTGCTGTACTGTACTACAAACTGCGTATCCTCCTGCATCCATGTATCCACCTCCACACTGATTACTGCTCACTACTCTCCCACGATTGGACTACATACAAGGACCACGACTTGAAGAAGAAGAGACGGTTACTTAGCTGAAACTGGAGGTTTGAGATGTGTGGTCCCTATTTGTATTCCAATAACTGCCCTCCATCCCCTCTGCTGTGGACTAGTGTTATCAGCGATAAAAGGGTCACTAGAGAGACGTCAATCCACACAGCCTGTTATAACCTTGGCTGGGAGCCAAGGAGACACATGACATATGGGTCAACAGACACTGCTACAAAAATCCTCCAGCGCATGGCCTGCACATACATTCATGACTGGAATATGAATAGGGACCACACATCTCGAAGAACTTCCAGTTACAGGTAAGTAACCTCCTCTTATTCATTAACTCATCCAGCCAGCATGAACTTGCAGCACTTACAAACTAGCTAACAAGCCAACTGTTCAAGTCTGCTTTGAAAGTGTGAACAAAGAAATCCTTTTAAACGAACTGCCGTTGTGTACCCATGGTATTGATCAGAGAGCTTTGAGAAAATTTGTTGTGTTTTAACGTCACATCCGTAGAACCTAAAGCAGCAGTTTATTTGAAGTTTTTTAAGATGCACTAAGATCCTTCTCCCAGCTTTCAAACTAGCTTTATTTTTTCTGCTTAGTCACCCTCTTGCAAGCTTGAAACTGACATTTTCCCTTATTGTTCTCAGTGATTTATTCTGATGTATGCGTTCTGGTTGTAGTGTAACACTTGGGAGTGCTGAGTCTGTATGGGTTTTTTTGCTTAGTTTTACCGTATGGCTTTTAACCCTTCCATCTGATGCTGTAATCTCCTCAGATGTAAACCAAAGTGGTCGTATCTGATCAGAATTTGCATTAGAAACTTCCAAAGAGGAGACCCAGCAATTCATTTTTGGGAGACTGTGTGATCTAGTGGATAAAACACTTAAACTGGGATATGGAAGACCTGTGTTCCATATCCAGTTCTGCCATTAGATCTGATACCTCCTTTTGTAAATTGCTTTGAGATCTACAGATGAAAAGCATTTATATAAGAGCAAAATGCACTTATTTTTTATTAAAGAATACCCAGGCTTCTGTAAATAAGATATTCATGATTTAGTGAATGATATTCTTCCCACTGAGCTGTTAGTGAACCAGTAACACAGTATCCTGTTGTAAGGTGCTGGGTTTCTGTCAAAATGTCATCTTTAGAATGAGATGTAAAATAGAATGCTTGACCACTCATCGCTATTAAAGATTCCATGCTACTTTTGGAAGCATAGGGACAATAGCTCTGGTTATTTGGCCAAATTCCAATTAGGGTAATTACATTCTGCCTACCTAAACCAAAAATTAGTCCTACAGTTACACCTAGAAAGATTCTTTACTTTCTGTTAAACAGCTGCAGCATTTTACAACATATGACTTGTGGGGATGGGTATATCTGCTATCTGTCAAGCAGCGATACACTTTTTAAAGCATGCTGTTTATTGCACCATATACAACATCGTATAACTCCAACTAATCAAAGCGTGTATTATGTATGTGTACAGCATGTACATGAAGTATTAAAGGCTTCAGTTCTCTGACAAATGCACTTTTGTTAAAGTACAATGCAAGTAAAAATGCACATGAAGCAGACAGGAGCTTGATTATTAAGGTTTTCTCTACAGATCAACAGAAAGAATATGAACTTGTGGTTCCTGGAAGAATAGGTATTTCATACTTAATGCTTTCTCCATTAAGCTATTACCTGCTGAAGGCTGTAAGTTTTATTTCTATGGAATGTCTTTTCCAATTAATGGAACATCCAGCCACATTGCATAACTACATTGGCTTGATTTTTTTACCCTAAAATGTAAAATTGTAAGTTATGATCATTTGAATGTCAGTATAGTTACTGCAACCTTCTCTCCAGCTTGTCAGACTTGGATATCTTCCTGTTCCAGTTAATCTAAAATGCAGTTTCCTTTTCCTGACCCTGTCTCTTGCTTCTCAGATTTCTGCATTTTCCTGCTATAGTTCCTGCTGTTTTCCTGTATGAAGTTCAAGCTTCTCTTCACCTTTTATGGTTCTCAATAATTTCACCCTGGTCATTTTTTTTGCCTTCATCTCCTTCCACTACCTTCTTTGCTGCTTTCTGCACCACCTGATAGGTCTGAAATACCCTTCCCATTAATAAACAATAATTTCCCTTCAACTTCTGTATCAATAAAGTACTAAAGCCAAAATATATTCTATGAAATGTTTGAGCTTTGCGTAGTCAAGCCTTAACTGTGTTTCCTCCCCTGTCTTGTTTTCACTTGTGCATTTAGTTGATGAGCCCTTCGGGTAGAGGCATGTTATGTTTGGCAGTGACCCATTTACAGCAATATTTAAAGGATGAACACAACTAGGTTTCAGAATAATAATGTGGATCACATTTTGCTGTGGTGGTGGTTCAATTTGTCTAGTTTCAGGACAGAATTGCCGTTCACATTGGAAAGGTTTTCTTCACAATGAGGGAAGCTAGTAACTTGTTTTAAATGAAAGTTTATAATTCCCACCCCCATGCCTCCCACCCACCCCCAAAAAAACCCACTCAGCAATGAGTGATACCAGAAAGTTGACAGTGGTTCATGTGTAGTAAGATGAGGCCCTGAAACATAAACTCTTACCACAGGCCCAGTATGAGGCCTAAGGCCTGAACTACAGTAATGGTCAAGACTTTGCTAACATAAAGCAAAGTTAAGCCGTGAACCAGAGGCAGGCCCTGCTCACAGAAGCTGGCAAGGAAAGGGCTGATGGTGGAAAAAGAGACATACCAAAAAGGTTCTGGACACCAGATATCAGAACATTCGCATACTTGTGCATTCCACACAGATAACAAGGAACAAGCTCACCCATCCCAATGACAGGGTAATATGATGGATAGAGTTGTTTTGTTCAAACCAACGTGTACAAGGTGAGAAGTGGCACCTTACTTTGTAGTAGGGTTGTACCTTGCTATGTAGAGGGGTTGCATCTCAATACATCAGGAGCGATGTGTAACTTGTTTGTACCTGTGTATAAGAATGCACCCCTGACTGGATATCTTTGTCTGGCCTAGGGGGCAGTGGAAGGTCCCACCACAGACTGAGCCAGTCCATTGTCAAGGAGCACATATGTACTAGCTAGCAGCACCTTGGATATTTAATCTGGGGAGCTAGAGACTGTTTCTCTCTTCGACAGTAAACCTGGCCCGGGTGCCTTCGTACCTTACTAGAGTGTGTGGTAATTGGGGGTTCTCTCGGGGTCTGCTGTGTCAGCTATCTGCACAAAGCCGGGGCAGCACACACAGAGAACACACACACAGCCAACTGATAGCAAAGTTTCAAAGAACTAGCCACAATGACTTCAAGATCTTTCTTGAGTGTTGACAACTAATTTAGATCCCATCATGTTGTATGTTTAGTTGGAATTGTTTTCCAGTGTGCATTATTTTGCATTTATCAGCACTGAATTTCATCTGCCATGTTTTTGCCCAGTCACCCAGTTTAGTGAGATCCCTTTGTAACTCTTTGCAGTCTGCTTTGGATTTAACTATCTTGAGAAAGTATTCAATATGTTTATCAATGATCTGGAAGAAAACTTCATTGTTGATAAAGTTTGTAAATGACACTAAAATCAGTGGAGTAGTAAATAATGGGGACACGTTAGTTCTTTAGAGCAATGTGGATTGCATGGTAAGCTGGGCTCACTCAAACATGTGTTTACAGCTAAATCCATGCAGGAACAAAGAATATAGGTCACACTTATAGAATGGGAAAATGTATTTTGGGCAACTGTGACTTCAGGGTCATGGTGGATAACCAACTGAATGTGAGCTCACAATGCAATGCAGCTACTTAAAAAGCAAAGGCAATCCTTGGCTGTATACGCAGGGGAATATTGAGTAGAGTAGGAAGAGCTGTCTGGCATTAGTGAGACCGTTACTGGAGTACTGTGTTCAGTTCCGTGTCCATGCTTTAAAAAAGACAAATTGGAAATGTTTCAGAAAAGAGCTACAAGAACAATTCAAGGTCTGTTTTATGGTGGGTCATTAATGATCAATCTATTTAGCTTATCCAAGAGATGGTTGGATCCAGATAACTTGATCATTGTCTAGCTATCTTCCTGGGGAGAAGATTTTTGACAGTCAAAGGCTTTTTAATCTAGCAGACAAGGCATAAAAAGATCAAATGGCTGGAAGCTGTAGGTTGACAAATTCAGATTTTAAGTGAGGCACAAATTTTTAAGTAAGTAATTAGCCATTGGTCATTTCTCTGTTGCTTGAAGTAACTAAATCAAGATAGAATATCATTCTGAAAGATGCTGTGGCTGAACCAGAAGTTATAGGTTTGATGCAGGAATCGGTTGGTGAAATGTTATGGCCTGTGTTGTGCAGGCTGTCGGCACAGATCAAAAAATATGGTCTTTATGACCATAAAATCTATGGCAATGGTGGTGTTGGCACCTAGCAGCCATGTTTTAAAAGTACTTTTTCTTTGAGTTGTTTCTCATGTGCCTTCCGTCTTAGGCTACGTCTACACTACAGCATAAAATCGAAATAACTAAAACCGGTTTTATAAAACCGATATTATAAAATCGATTTTATGCATCCACACTAGGGCACATTAATTTGGTGGTGTGCGTCCATGGTCCGAGGCTAGCGTCGATTTCTGGAGCGGTGCACTGTGGGTAGCTACTGTAAAATGATGAGGCCAATAACTTCGATTTCCGTCCACACTAACCCTAAATCGATATAGTAATATCGATTTTAGCGTTACTCCTCTCGTTGGGGAGGAGTACAAAATCGATTTTAAGAGCCCTTAAAATCGATTTAAAGTGTGTTGTAGTGTGGACGGGTACAGCGTTAAATTGATTTAACGCTGTTTAAATCGATTTAACTGCGTAGTGTGGACCAGGCCTTAGGTGTGTGTGTATGTGCAGGATCTGAAGTCGCAACAGATCTGGAATTTCATTGCTGGAAAGTTTTCTCTTAATGGTATCCATTGGGCCACTCTAGTGCCCTCTGGAGCTGCATGCTTATGCGCTGGTATAAGGGGTGCTGCTGGCCCTGCACCCTCGCAGTTTCTTCTTACCACCCCTGGTGGTCATTGGAACAATCCTTCTTACTTCAGAAAGGCTTCTTCCTAGTGGTTTTCAGACTTTTCCTACATTTGTGGTTGTCATAGTGTAGCGTATATAGTTTCAAGCAGTTTTAATGTATGTATTTAGCGTGAATGGTTAGTTCTTATTGTGGAGGGACTTCTTAGCTCCAGGGGCTGGGCCTGCCCCAATCCCCAGGCTTCAAGCCTTGTGCCTCTTGTGGCAAGCCTATGTCCGTGAGTGACTTGCACTCCAGCTGCTTAAAGTGCCTGGGCAACACTCGCGTGAAGCACAGATACCAGATCTGTTGGGACTTCAGATCCTGCACCAAGAAAGAGGGGGACATCAGATTGAAGGCTATCTTCATGGAAGCTGCCCTCAGACCTGTCTGAAAGCCAAGCTGCTCTGATTTGGCGCCGAGTACTTCCACGTCAGTGTGAAGTGCTCCCCCAGCACTGAGGTCTTCCCATCACCTTTCTCCATCTCCAGTGCTGAGGAAGAAGCATAAGAAGCAGCATACTGAGAGGGTGCTCGTTGGTGCAGAAGAGAGGCAAGTGGCGAGAACAGAGATTAGTGAGACCCCATGCTGGGCCACTCTTCTACCCCCCGGACCAACACTGAGGGCATTGAGCCTGGTGCAGGACCCTCTGTAGACACAAGGAAGCCACCATGGTGCTAACAGACTGATGGTACCATCGACCCCAGAGGCTTTTCAGGCGGCTAGGGACCTTCTCTCTCTTTCGGTTCCACCAACCCCAGTAGGGCACCTGCCAGCTCCAGTGTCTGGAAGCAGGAGGGAACAGGGTGCATCAAGCACCTTCCTGGCACTGGGTCCCCCAGCACTATCTAGGAGCAAGCCCTACCTGATCCCAGCATCCCTATTTCTGGCATGCCACCAGTCCCCAGACCTCTGGCACCATATGGAGGCAGAAGTGGGTACCACGCCAACATTGTTGCCGAGAGAAGAATCCTCTTTGGAGTCCAAAAGGAACCTTATGTACTGTGGCAAGCCCACCATCTGTACACAGCCTGCTCTCCACCAAGCTTCAGTGCTAATCATTCAAAGCTGAAGCTAGTCCAAAATAATGGCAGCCTGATTATTAAGTGGAGATAGCTTGTCCTGGTGCTGCTTCATGAGCTGCTGTTGGGTTTTGACCATTTAATGCTGTAAATGACTTGGGTCTGAGTTACCAGAGGTCACCTCTTTCATTGTGCCTTGCAGCTATAGGTGAGATCAAAGGCACTTGAGCTGGAACTCTCTCTGTATATGTCTTCAGTCCTGGAATGTTCTTCCCTGACCTTTACTCTGCCACAGCCTGGATTTGTTTACTTTTGAATGTGCTGGAAAGCTCGTCTCCATTTCTCAGACATTTCACAAGAAAACAGTTGGAAGAGATTAATCATAAAGTTTAAGGTCAGAAGGGATCACCAGATGATCTAGCCTGACCACCTATATATCACAGGCCATCAGCACTCACACACTAAAGCCAACAACCAAAATTAGACCAAGTATTACAGCCCACAGGAGACTGTGCCAGAGGCAGAGAATAGGAGGGACTGAGGTACACCAATGCCTAAGGCCTGTACAATGGCAGGGAATTATCATATGACTTCTGTGTCTTTGCAGAACTGGTGATTTATAATGAGCTGGACAGTTGCTGGTATTTAGATGGCAGGCTAATTAATGCAATTTAGAGGGTATTGAAACCTGAATATTCTTGGCTCTTCTTGCTTCCAACCTGGAGATGAAATTAACACAAATGTAATTTGGATATCAAATGATTATGCAGAGATTATATTTTCTCTGAGCAAGATTTTTTTTTTCCTGCCTGCCTTCTGAAATTCTCATTGGTGTGATTATGGCCACTTATTTGCAGTGCCATGTATCTCTTGAAATTGAGCCATTTTATAATAGAGTTGTGGCTTTCAGGACTCCTTATTGTAAGCATCTTGTTATGAAATCAAAAAGCTGCCAGTGTACTCAATGTTTTCAAAGTATATGTTTTGAAGGGGAAGAGGTTCCATGCCTCCAAAAATTTCAGAGCTACTCTTATTAAATTAAAAATAATGCAAAAAATCAATGGGAAATTTCTTCTTTAGAGCTCTGATTACTCTCCTCATGTACAACCAACAAAGAAATAGTGTTATGCCTAGACTGAAGGCAATCACATGAGGTGACCAGATATCCCGATTTTATAGGTACAGTCCTGATTTGGGGGGCTTTCTTATATAGGCACCTATTACCCCCCGCCTCATTCTGATTTTTCACACTTGCCCTCTGGTCACCCTGCAATCACAAGAGATGAACAAGAATGGCATTGTGCCTGAATCTTATAAAGTGAAAGCTGTGCTTATGTAACAAGCCAGCAATGTGAAGAAAAAATCTAACATTGATAGCAAATATTTCTAAGGAGTTAAGCTTGGTATTTTAAGGAACACCAGATATAACAAAAACATTTCAATTCTTTAAATTTTGTTAAGTTTCTGTTCTTGGTTTTGTCCCAGTAGAGCTTTGATTGTAAATTCCTCAGATCAGGAACTGATTTTTTTTCCCTCTGTTTGTACAGCACGTAGCACAGTGGAGTCCTGGTCCGTGACTAGGGCTCCTAGGTGCTACAGTAATACTTATAAAAAATTGTTAATTATTATTTGTAACCCTTGTCTCTGTACAGTCAACAGCAGGAGCATCGTTACTGGCAAATGCCTCACCTCTGACTCTTATGACATCACCCCTGTCTGTAACCAATCAGAATGTGACATCTGCACCATTGACTCCTTTTGGGATGCTGGGTGGCCTTGTTCCTGTGACCGTACCCTTCCAATTTCCCTTGGAGCTGCTTGGCTTTGGGACGGATACAGCTGGAGTAACAACCACCTCGGGATCTACCTCAGCGGCTTTCCACCACAGCCTAGCTCAGAGTAAGTGAAGCTAGTTATTCACACTGCAATCTAATTCAGCATCCTTCCTTACTTCACCACTTGCAAACTCAAATTGGGAAGGAAGTGATGGAAACACCATTGCCTGAGTTCCTTTAAAGTTGTACTGGGCAAAGTACAGCGTTATAATGTGTTATATAAGAAGTCTCTAGTTGTGTATGATTCTAAAAATTAGTCACAATTTTCTTCAAGAAGATGACCAGCACTAACATGTTCATACTATACAGTAGGATTTGAACTTGCTTTTTGTATTCATTTGTCCCACCTTTTTAGAAGAGAGAACACAGTTTTATTAGAGCAGTTTCTGTGCTACAAGTTTTACAGAGCAATGAATCAAAACACTGGTAATGCAGAGATACTTGATCAAGGTCACAGCCATGCTCCCCTCAGTAGCAGCTCACATAGAGCCTCTGATACTGGAACCATTTTTAATTGCAAAGGGGAATATTGACCAGGACAGGATTGATTATCTCCTAGTGTAGAAAAAGCCTTTAGATTTTCCACTTGGGATTATTATTGGAGACAATGGGACCTTTCTGTTTACTGAAATAGTCCAAAGGATTGCATTTCTAACATGCCCTCTGCTCGGAACTCAATAAAACGTACAGCTGAATGGCCCAACTTTTGGTGATGTTAACCCATTGGCCCTTTATCCCACATGTGATAGCGCTATCATGTAATTTTGGATATCTCATTTAAGGTTTGGGGTATGGCTTAAAACAAGTAATGGGAATGTGCTGATGTGCATCTTCTTATTTATGTAGCGCCCATTAACATAGGTCTGAAAATAAGAGGCTGCTTTTTTTAAACGTGACTGCCTTCTTGTATACATTGGATGTGAATTCCTGCACCCTCCACCCCCAATCTTTTAATTTCATTCAGATTTACTGAAAGGTTTGCAGCCAGGTGCCCAGCATGCAGCGACGCTGTCTCATTCACCTCTGCCTACTCACTTGCAGCAAGCTTACACAGGTAAGGAAATCCTTTCCCCTCCTTCATTTCTCAGAAGTTAAAAACCTAAAGGCCAAATTTATCTTTTTGGCCTGAGAATTTATCTGGGCTTCAGCTTCCTTGCTGAGGACCAGACTGATGATGATCTGAAGATAACGAAGACAACAGAGGAAGTGGCTGGAATATTCTCAGGCTGCAGTAATGGCAAATGGTGTACATGCTATTGCAGTTTTATATGTGGAAGTGGAATAGTGGGTCTTTCGTGCATAAGTTGTCACTACCATTACCTCAAAAGGTAAAAAAAATCTTGGAGGTAGTGAACTTCCTTCCACTGGAAACTAGAGACCTAAGATTGCAATGAATGAAATAGAATTATTAATACACAGTAAATAATTATTTTATTGGTTACAAGATGAATGAGGGGCTTATTTGTGGAGCTAGTCTTCAGCTTTGGAGGTGACACTGAACTTCCATTTACCAGCTTCTTGATTTTTCGTTAATTCTTTTGTATGTATACAACACCTCATACTTTAAATAGGACGAGCAGGTTGAAAACTCTTGACTGATTAGCTCAGATAAATATTGTCCCTTCTGAGAGGATTAGTTTATTGATTTTTTAATTTTTTTTATTTTTATTTTTTTAAGACCGTGTGATCTAGAGCAGTGGTTCTTCTTCGAGTGCTTGCTCATATCGATTCCAAATTAGGTGTGTGCGCGCCGCGTGCACGCTCTTCGGAAGATTTTTACCCTAGCAATGCTCGGTGGGTCAGCTGGGCGCCCCCTGGAGTGACACCGCTATGGCGCTGGATATATACCCCTGCCGACCCAACGGCCCTTCAGTTCCTTCTTACCGCCCGTGTCGGTCATTGGAACAGTGGAGCGCAGCTTAGCTGACCTCCACTTCCTTAGCTGCTCGTAGTTTTTCTCGTTATTCTTGTGTATATAGTTGAAATTTGTATACTTGCAGTTATTTTTTAGTAGTTCTTTACATAGTTAGTGTATATAGTTAAGAGGGGTTCAGGGATTAGCCCCTTCCCTGCACCCAGTGCCGGGGCCCATGCCCAGTTCACCGGGTTTCAAACCGTGCTCGGCCTGTCACAAGCTGATGCCAACAGGAGATCCTCACAACTCCTGCCTTAAGTGCCTCGGGGAATCTCACCTCGCCGATAGGTGCCGCATTTGCAAGGCCTTCAAGCTGAGGACAAAAAAGGGAGCAGGACTTTCGTCTCAAACAGCTCCTGATGGAGGTAGCTCTTACTCCTTCGCCCTCGGCACCGAGCGCTGGACAATCTACTGCCAGAAGCGCTTCTTCGGCACCGGATCACACCGGTACCGCTAAGATCTCTCGGCACCGACCATCTCTGGCACCGGTGCCTCCTCGGCACTGTTCTCTTTCCCCGAGGGTGAAGAGGCCTAAGACTTGCGCTGCTTCTGTGCCCTCTGCACCGCAGCCGAAGCACCCGGATAGATCGAACCGCCCGGCACCTACACCTGTCGTGGCACCGACTACCTTGGCACCGTCGATTCCGGTCCCGCAAGAGCCGTTGAGTCTGGTCCCTGAAAGCTTCCCGCCAAGAGCAGTGGTTGAGCTCACGATTCCCTCCACACCGGAGACATTCTCCACGGCGAGGGATCTCATCACAATGACTGAGTCTGCACTGCCTCAACCCCCGGCACCACCGGTGTGGGTCATACAGTCTGTGGGCAAGCCTGCCTTGATAAGACCACCTTCTGTTGGCACCGCAGAATGGCACTGCTCACGATTGCAATCATGCCGGCATTCCCAGTCCTGACGCCGCTTGCAGTCCTGGCACTGATTGCCTCTTCGGTACCGGTCATACTCGTGCAGATCAGCGTCCCGTTCACCGGCCTGGTACTCTCGGTACCGATCCAGCTCCTGGCACTGGCCCAGGCACCGTGACTCTCGCAGCCAATCCAGACGCCGAGCTTCAAGATCCCGGTCGTCCTCCCGGCACCGCTCCGGTCGTAGGTTCCGATCTTGTTCCCGGTACCGGTATGGCTCCCAGTACCGATCCCCGGGGCCTCATAAAGCAAAACCAACTAGAGAGGGTTTTTCAGCCCGTCCTTGGCCATCCCGGCACCTATCCGTGTCATCCCAGACGGACAGTTTATATGCACAGGACCAGGACTCCAATGTGCCCACTAGGATCTTCCAGGAGACCCAGGCCCAAGATCAAGGCCCCCATCAGTGGTCATTCTGGATGCCTTGGACGTATCACCAGGCCCAAGGTGTACCTCCAGCCCCATCTCGCTCTGCCACATCGGAGCACCAGGTGCCAGAGGCGACTATCAGCTGCCCCCCTCCTCCCACTACGGAGGAAGTGCCAGCTCCCCCACCAGAGTCTGAGTTACCAAGGGAGTCAGAGGGCGTCCAGGACCACGAGGCCACACAGGACCTATTTGTCCCTGGGCTTTCATCTTCGTCCTCTCCTGATGAGGCGGTGGCAGGGACATCCTCCACAGGCCCTCCTCCTATTGACCTGAGGGCTCACCAGGACCTCCTGAGACATGTGGCACTCAATATGAATCTCCAGGCAGAGGAGGTTCCGGAGCTAGAGGACCTGATGGCGGATATTCTCTCAGCTGACGCCCCCACAAGAGTGACCTTACCATTTATCCGGACGATCCAGGCCAATGATGATACCATCTGGCAGTCCCCAGCCTCCATTCAACCCGCTGCCAGGGGAGTTGAGTGCAAGTACATGGTGCCCTCCAAGGGGTACAAGTACTTGTACGTCCATCTTCCTCCCTGCTCCCTCGTTGTACAATCTGTCAATGAGAGGGAACACCATGGCCAGCAAGCTCCGGCGCCAAAATCGAAGGAGGCTAGGCATATGGACTTACTGGGCCGTAAGGTGTACTCTGCAGGGGCCCTCCAACTCCGGGTGGCGAATCAGCAAGCCTTGCTTAGCCGCTACAACTACAACACCTGGGCGGCGGTGGGCAAATTTACAGAGCTAGTCCCCCAAGACTTCCATCAGGAATTTGCAGCCCTCTTGGAGGAGGGGAAAAAAGTGGCGAGAACTTCCCTCCAGGCCTTGTTGGATGCAGCTGACTCCGCAGCCAGGATTCTGGCCTCGGGAGTCACCATGAGGCGTATTTCATGGCTCTGAGTGTCAGGCCTCCCGCTGGAACTTCAGCATACCATACAGGACCTGCCCTTTGACAGTCGAGGCCTGTTTTCTGAAAAGACGGACCCTAGGCTACAAAGCCTGAAGGACAACAGGGTCACCATGCGCTCTCTCGGCATGCACATGCCGGTGACTCAGTGCAGGCCTTTCCGTCCCCAGCCTCACTGCCCATACCCTCCACCTAGACAAAGGCAGGACTTTGGTAGAAGGCGGGGTAGGGCTGGCCGTAGACGACAGTGAGGATCCCGAGGGGGCCAAAATCAGGGTCCCTCTAAATCGCCTACGGGGCCAAAACCTGACTTTTTGAAGTTACGCCCGAGGACGGCGTACCAGTTACATTCCAGGATCCTTTCCCTCCTTTTTCCAACCGCTTCTCCTGTTTCCTCCCTGCATGGTCCCTCCTAATTTCAGATCGTTGGGTCCTACGCACGGTGGAACTTGGGTACCACCTCCAGTTTATTTTGCCCCCCCCTTCCACCCCCATCCATGTCCCTCTTCAGGGACCCTCTCATAAGAGGTGCAGTCGCTCCTTGCCATGGGAGCCATAGAGGAGGTACCAAACGACGAAAGGGGCAAGGGGTTTTACTCCTGCTATTTCCTAATCCCCAAGGCAAAGAGAGGTCTCAGACCTATCTTAGACCTGCAGGAACTCAACAAGTTCATGATAAAGTTGAAGTTCCGCATGATATCCCTGGGGACCATCATCCTGTCCTTGGATCTCGGAGACTGGTATGCCGCCCTCGACATGAAGGACGCATATTTTCACATCGCAATTTATCCTCCTCACAGGCGGTATCTCTGGTTTGTAGCCAACTGTCAGCATTTCCAGTTTACAGTCCTACCATTTGGCCTCTCTACAGCCCCAAGAGTATTCACAAAGTGCATGGCTGTAGCCGCCGCGGCCCTCCGCCGCCGTCAAATACACGTTTTTCCGTATTTGGACAATTGGCTCATCCGAGGGACCTCAGAGTCACAAGTCACCTATCATGTGGGCATCGTCAAGGACCTATTCATATGTCTAGGCCTGATGATCAACACAGAGAAATCCACTCTGGTTCCCACACAGAGGATAGACTTCATTGGGGCCATTCTGGACTCCAATCTCGCCAGAGCCTGCTTAGCACAGCCTCGGTTTCAGGCAATGGTAACAATTATCCGAGGCCTTCGACTTCGGCTTGCACGTGTCTCGGTCTCCTGGGTCACATGGCCGCCTGCACCTTCGTGACCAAACACGCCAGGCTACGCCTCCGTCCCCTTCAATCTTGGCTCAACTCGGTATACCACCCAAGCAGAGATGCCGTAGACATGATAGTCACCATTCCCCCGAGCATCATAGGCTCCCTTGACTGGTGGCTGACGCCCTCCCTGGTGTGTGCAGGGATGCCATTCCATCTGCCCCAGCCTTCTATGTCCCTGACAACGGATGCGTCATCTCTCGGCTGGGGTGCTCACCTTGGACATCTTCGCACTCAAGGCCTTTGGTCATCTCAGGAATTGGTCTTGCACATCAACGTCCGAGAGCTGAAAGCAGTCCGCCTTGCGTGCCAGGCATTTCAACAGTGTTTGCAAGGCCGTTGTGTCTCAGCGTTCACAGACAACACAACGGCCATGTATTACATAAACAAGCAGGGAGGGACACGGTCTTTCCCCCCCCTTTGTCAGGAAGGCATCCAATGCTGGGACTTTTGTATAGCCCATTCGATAGACCTGGTAGCGTCCTTCCTTCCAGGCATTCAGAACACTCTGGCAGATCAACTCAGCAGATCCTTCCTGTCTCACGAGTGGTCGATTCATCCAGAAGTTATCCATTCTGTTTTCCGGAAGTGGGGATTTCCCCGCATAGACTTCTTCGCTTCCCGCGAGAACAGGAAATTCCAGATGTTTTGCTCTTTCCAAGGTCTCTCCCCGGGTTCGATCTCAGACGCCCTCCTGATACCATGGACGGGCCAACTGCTTTATGCCTTTCCACCGTTCCCGCTGGTTCACAGGGTCCTGCTAAAGCTCTGCAGAGACGGAGCTCATTTAATCATGATCACTCTAGCGTGGCCCAGGCAGCACTGGTACACCACGTTGCTTGACCTGTCTATAGCCAACCCAATTAACCTGCCACTCCACCCAGACCTCATAACTCAGGACCACGGCAGATTTTGCCACCCAGACCTGCAGGCCCTTCACCTCACGGCATGGCTGCTGCGTGGTTAAGCCAATCAGAATTACGTTGCTCTGCATCAGTACAAGTACTCCTGGATAGCAGAAAACCTTCCACTCGGGCCACGTATCTGGCCAAGTGGAAGCACTTCTCCTGCTGGTGCGAAACGCAAAACGTTACTACCACCGAGGTCCCGATCCCCACCATCTTGGACTACCTCTGGTCTCTCAAACAGCAGGGCCTAGCAATATCATCATTGAGGGTGCACTTGGCGGCTATCTCTACCTTCCACCCAGGGGAGAGTGGCCGTTCAGTGTTCTCGCACCCTATGGTTTCTAGGTTCCTCAAGGGCTTGGAGCGCCTATACCTCCAGGTACGCCGCCCCGCCCCAACCTGGAACCTCAATCTGGTTCTATCCAGACTTATGTCTGCCCCATTCGAGCCACTAGCAACCTGTTCGCTACTATACCTATCCTGGAAAACAGCTTTCCTCGTAGTCATTACATCAGCCAGACGAGTCTCCAAGCTTCGGGCTCTCACGGTAGACCCACCGTATACTGTGTTTCACAAGGACAAGGTGCAGTTGCAACCACACCCGGCATTCCTCCCTAAGGGGATATCGGCCTTTCATGTCAACCAGGTATCTTCCTTCCGGTCTTCTTCTCGAAACCACACTCAACACGAAGGGAACAACAATTGCACTCCCTAGATGTTCGTAGAGTGCTCACATTTTATATCGAGCGGACAAAACCCTTTCGTAGAACGCCCCAACTCTTCGTCATGGTGGCGGACTGAATGAAGGGCCTACCTGTCTCCTCCCAGGGGATTTCATCTTGGGTGACGGCCTGCATCCGTACTTGTTATGACTTGGCTCATGTTCCCTCGAGCCGCCTCACCGCACATTCTACCAGGGCCCAGGCTTCATCTGCTGCCTTCCTGGCTTGTGTACCCATCCAGGAGATATTCCATGCAGATACCTGGTCTTTGGTACATACCTTTGCCTCTCATTATGCTCTGGTTCAACAGTCCAGAAATGACACAGCCTTTGGCTCAGCAGTTTTGCATTCTGCAACTTCTCACTCCGACCCCACCGCCTAGGTAAGGCTTGAGAATCACCTAATTGGAATCAATATGAGCAAGCACTCTAAGAAGAAAAGACGGTTACTCATCTTTGTAACTGTTGTTCTTCAAGATGTGTTGCCCATGTCCATTCCAAACCCACCCTCCTTCCACTCTGTCGGAGTAGCCGGCAAGAAGGAACTGGAGGGCCGTAGGGTCGGCAGGGGTATATATCTGGCGCCATTGCAGCGCCACTCCAGGGGGTGCCCAGCAGACCCACTGAGCGTTGCTAGGGTAAAAATCTTCCGACGAGTGTGCACGCGGCGCGCACACACCTAATTGGAATGGATAAGAGCAACACATCTCGAAGAACAACAGTTACAAAGGTGAGTAACAGTCTTTTCTCAAACTGTGGGTCGCAACTCCGTTTTTAATGGGATTGCCAGTGCTGGTGTTAGACTTGCTGGAGCTAAGGTCTAATCCCGAGCCCCACCTCCTGGGACTTGGGCTTTGGCTTCAACCCTGGGCAGCAGGGCTCAGGTTACTGACCCCCAAACCCAGGACTGAAACCCTTCAGCTTTGGCCCTTCCCGCCCATGACAGTGGGGCTCGAGTGGGCTTAGGCTTCAGTACCCCCTCCTGGGGTCATGTAGTAATTTTTTTGTCAGAAGGGGGTCGCGGTGCAATAAAGTTTGAGCACCCCAGTCTAAAGCAGTGGTTCTTCATTTTTTTGGACCATGTGACAGGATGCTGGGCAGGAACTGTTGAGCCAGCCCTCTGTCATGCCAGCTCCAATTAATGGAGGTAAATAGGAACTGGCTAGAGAAACCTGTGCCTGATTGGCAAAGGGGAAACAGCTGCCAGCCTATTAGCCTGTAGCTATATACAGGCCCAGAGGAAGAAAGGAAGATGGGAAGTCGGGGGGGGGGTAGCTCTTCCCTTGTGAGTGCTGAGGCTAAGTAGTCCTCAAGGCTGAAAACCCCAAGCGGTATAGGATGAGAAGGTGGTGGGATTGCATCCTGTAAATAAACTGCACCGGTGATTGCTGAACCTAAGGGTCTCTTGAGTGTGTTTTGGATCAGAGCAGAGGCAGGACCAAGGGGGACCCTGCTTCGCCCTGTTACAGTCCACGAGCTCAAATAGTTTCACGGTTGTAAAGGATTATGCAATTTAGGACATGGAATTTTCTTGGCTCCTTCGTGAGTTGTGGCTGAGTGGAGCTGGGGGTGTTCTTTACTCCACCCACACAATGCTCAGCTCCACAGGTTTTAAGGAAGTGCTGTTTCAAGAGCCTGTGAAAACAGTTCAACCTTTCTTACTCAACTGTTTACAATAAGTTCCATAGGTTGATTTTTATATGCTTTATTGCAAAAAGTGCTAGAGAGACCTGAGGGTTAGATTTAGCACTCTCCCAAACAACAATTTAACTGTTACTTCAAGAAAGAGTAGTGTTTTTCTGCTGAATGTTAAGCATCAACAATTATAATGCAAATTAAATAAGCTGATGAGAAGATAAGGGAATTCTCCACCCCATGAAGACAGCACATTTTAGTATGTTTGAGTTTGTCATCTCCACTTAAAATTTATTTTTTAAAAACAAACAGAAGCTGCCCACATCCTGTAGATAGCTTATCCGTCAGCCACAGCCTTTGGTGCAAACAAGTATGTTCATTTACTGCATGTCACAGTTGTGCACTCTCATTAGCTGCTGGAATTCACCTATTCAGTGCAACCAATAGGGAATGCAGTTCAGTATTCTGCAGTGCAGGTTGCTTTATTCATAATGTAACTCCCATAATCATAAGAGAACTTTATCTGTTTTTTTCGTTCCTCTTCTTTCCCCCGTCTACCCCCACCCCCAAATTCCAGATGGAGGCCAAAGTAAAGGGGACACTAAGTTACAGCGGAAAACCCAGTGACTTCTGGATGAGCACGGGAGCATGAAGCGGTTCTGATTGGCTGATGGAATCTGCCTGGTTGGAAAAGTGCTTACATGGTCACAGGGCTGCTGTTTCTGTCAATGTTTACATACTCTGATCCCAAGCACTGTGGTGAGAGGAAAGAAGAAAAAGGAAAATACTTAATCAAATAGAGGAGGAAAAGGAGGAAAGGCTTTCATGCAGATTGATCAGAGTTTGAGCTTACCTAAAGAAACTCAGCCTTTTAAAATCTGTTCTGACTGGCAAGTTTCAGTTGTCAAACCCACAGTGGCACAATGTTTACTTTCTGGGTAATGCCTAATGATAAGGAGGAAGCATGAAGAGAGATGGAGTAAATTTCTCCATCTATCCTGGGAGGTAGGAAGCCATCCACTTTAACAATTTGAAGGTCCCTGCAAAAAAATATGAATGGGCCCTGAGTGTATCATATGGTCGTGGACCATATGTAGTGCAGCACAGAGATGGTCTCTGCTTGGGCACTCTGTGGCATAAATAAGAATAAACTTTCCACAAATAGTTTCTGATACAGACATTTGTCCAAAATTACCTCTTTGGAAAAGCCTAATGAATACAGGCACTGTTGGGTTTTGTGGGTCCTGTGGCTAAAGCAGTCTCATTACTCCCCAGGCAGAGCTCCCTTTCAAAGAGAGAATCCTATTGGAGAGGCAGGAGAAGAGTAAAGAGGGGTTTCCATTAGTCTCTACTCCCAAGTTAATTTTAGCATAGAGTGATTGGTATTTAAAGAAAAAAATCTTTTTCTACATAAAATGGAATCTAAATTTTGTTTCAGATCAGACAGCATTCTTATCTCCCCGTACCTAATTTCTTTGGAAGATGAACACTATGGTTTTACACCCTTAAACTTGCTTCATTTCTTCAATTGGTTCTCCTTGTGTATCTCTGCTATTTACAGTGTAGAATCTACATCCTTCATGAAACATAAAGGCACTTCCTCATCCCTGCTAGATCCATTCCCTCTTCCATCCAACTACTTTCAAAAGGTAGACATGGTAGTGAACCCTTCAGCTAAAGAGAGCTGGATGAGGCTTATTTCAGAGCCAAGTTATACTGCTTCAATCATTAGCCAAAGAGGAATCATTCAGAAGTGACCTGGGGTGCCTTTTCTCCTCCTGGGGCTGAATCTGTTGTCTCTTTAGCATTCCCGGCCCCTGCTGGCCTCGGGTACTCATGACCTGAACTCTGCCCTGCATGGTGATACAAGACAGCAAGGCTGGCTTTCATTTTTGGATAGCAATATATTGGGTAGTCCATTTGTATGTTTAGGAAACATTTAGCACACATTGCACTTTGGACAATAGGACAGAAGAGGTTCTTTCATTAAAACTTTATTGTTGAGTCCCATCTTTCTTTAAGTGGGAAGAGAAGCATGGCAGAAATTGCAACATAAAAGTAAGAAAGTATGGGATCTTCTGATCTGGAATATCACAATTTCTGATTTGAGGCCCTTTCTCTTGCAAAGCCAGTATATCCCTGTGATCAAAGATACTGGAATTTTAGTCTGTCTTGAACTTTCCAGTAGTTTTAATCTGAGATTGTATTTATGACTGATGGTCACCTCACACCTTCCAAGTACAAACTTTGACCTCCGGCTATTAAATCTCTAGTGTTTTTGCTAAACCAACTTTTAGCTTTCCATTTTCTTTGACATGTGAACTATTTTTCTTAAGAACAGACAACAATTCTTTTTTCTATTTAGATCTCTTTAATTTTATATATATAAATTATATAAAAACATGAATTTAAAATAATATATATTGTATATATCATATAAAAAATAAATAAATGTTGGGTTGAGCCCAGCAATAAAAGGATTTTGCACAAGGAATTTCTGTAAATGACAGACTGAACCAAAATAAGATCTATTAGGTTTTGAATTTCACCCCGTGGCACTAGGCAAATTGTGTTTTTCTGTTTATGTAAATGTTCTGTAGGTGGCATGTTGGCTAGACAAAATTACAACTCTTAGCATCAAGGTTAATTTCAAAAAGGGTATATATTCATACAGACCCTGGCATTCCTACTCAGATGAAAATTCTCCAAGGCATAAGATTCCATTAACTATTCAGAGGGTAGCATCCAAGTTTTGCTTTTGTGTGATCTTTTACCCCAGGAAGGGAGGAAGGAAGCAGATTCTGTGAAGCCAGAATTCTTTGACCTATGCCAAACATACCACACACTTCTAATAATGCATATAGCTGAGGGGGTGAAGTGGAGGGCCACCCAGCAGCAATATGTGGAAAAGACCTCCACCCCAAGAGAACTCTGCGCTCTTCTATACTTCCTCCCTCAAGGTGTCTCACACATATAGCCATCCTTTACTTTCATACTTTTTTTTTTAAAAGTGAAATTCTAGATCTAGTGACAGGTACACAATTGACAGTCCTGGAGATTGGAGCCCTTTATCCATACAGCACAGACAATGACAGCACAAGTTTCCTTTTCCCCATCCCGCAAGTGTGCCTCATTTGCAAGGTATATCTCTCTAGGATTGAGAGGGGAGTTCAGTCTCCACAGCCCATTCAATTGTTGGCCTGTTTTCTGAGAATGGTAACAAGAAGGCATATTAGTACTAGTTTTGGAAATAGTTGTATGATGTGAAACTTTACTGAGGTCACAAACTCACTTCATATAGGCCACTGAAACAGTTCTGGGAGTATAACTATTTCTAGTTACTACCAGTCTGGTGGGCCACTTTGGAATCAGTTGACCCAAAGGAAAAAGATTCTGTATTCCAACTCCTTCTCTATTCTTCACTTCCTTGACCCGGAAAGGCCAGGTCAAAAGACAACTATAGAATAATTCCCAGAACCGGGGAGCAGGTGAAGGATATCTGCAACATCCCAATGGAAAATTAGACTAATACACTTTATTATTCCTTGCACAGCAACTTGTTGTTTAAGCTGTTTTTCAAGTCACTGTTTTTTAAGGGCCTTTGGTAATGTATATAAGCTGCTGTACATACTAAATAACCCTCAGTATTCACAAGCAATAAGAGCCAGTTGAGCTGTCTTTCTGGGCAGCTGACCTTAATTTGGGGATTGTCTGTGAGCTGAAGTATCAAGCTCACTCTTAACCTCAAATAATTCAAGCAATAATTTCAAAAACAGGTTTTAGATGCTAAAAACCCTTTGGGTAATGCCTTCTGCTACATGTTCCAAAGCTCCAAAAGGCATAGGTAGCAATTTTAAATCCTCTGGGAACTTTGCAAACAAAGAGAAAGGAGCTAGGCTAGTTGAACCACAAGCTGCAAAATTTCTAATCATTTGGATCATTATTGCTGTGTTCTCCACCTCCCCAAGATAGATGTTGATGGCCTAAATTGTTATTTTTTGCCCATCATTCTCTATTAGGTTGCTGTTAAAATGCATTAGTAATATTGAGTCACCAAGTCATGAGTGGATGCTGTGGGTTTAACATCTGTTTTCAGCTAATCAGAAGTGACTTTTAATTACCTGGGTTCTGGTTTTTGTTTCAATCCTGTCAAGGCTGTTTGATGCATAGATTTTGGGTGAAGCAGGTACACAGGGTCTTGTTCCTTTCCCCCACTCCAACTGCCTGATACTTCCTCCACACTCCTCCTCCACTTGGTCCAGGACATTTGAGGACATGAAAGCAGAGAAATCCCGCAACTCTCCCAAGCTGCCATCAGTTGTGCAAACCATAACCTTCTGGGGGTTGTCTCTTAGGACTCCAACTAACTTTATCACATTTGCTGCTACATTTGTAAAATGAACTTTTGGCTGTATTTATTAGCGAATTTTAATCTAGTTTACAGTTCGTTTTTGGAGTAGTTTTTGCCCACAGATGGATTAGGAGTGATGGGGTGTTTGATTTTTTTTGAGTGCATTGTTAAAGGCACAGTGATCCCTCTTCGATTAAGTTAGTTTTGGATTTTCTTTGAAGATTGAATTTCAGGAAAAAGCAAAACCTGCAGTCAAGCAAAGCTCTGGAAGGCTTACACCCCGGACTCCAGCTCCCCATTTTTTTGCTGAGATGGGGATCACAGTAGGGACACTTGCTGTTTTGTTTTCTTAAAATGAACCAGAAGGTAAATATGGTAGGTAAATGACTGGTTAATTAACACTTTATGCAATTTTAATTTTATAGAAGTTTAAAAATAAAAGTTGGTAGATTCTGATTGGTCCTAGCTCTGGTGAAATGGCTGTTACCCCTCCATGACTTACTTGATTCAGGCCTTTGTCCTTTGTTTAAGTGCCTTTTCTTTATTTTATTTCCCCCTCTCCCTTCCTTTAAACTGTTCTCAGAGATCCTAAACTGCTGGGAGGCATTTGGGAGAAAAATCTTAAACTTGCCAAGATGACTTTATGCTGTTATACTATTTTCCCTTTTTGTAATAAGTGTGGTGTTTGTGTGTGTGTGTGTGTGTAATAAGTTATAGCTGCGGTACCATGGCATTCATTCTGTATGCTCTCTCACACACACAAAGCAGTATTCCTAAGAATTCTATTTTACTTCTGAAAGGTGGACATTTGGGCACAGATGACAGTATAGTAAGCTGTGTGTGAGAGAGAGGAGTTGGTTAGTGGAAAAGGAATTTGATGCATTTCCCTTTGGAGATCTGTTTGAATCTTGTTTAGGTCACAAATGAAATTAGTTTGGTAATCTCAGTCTGTCTACCTGTAAGTATTAGACTGTCTGTCATAACCACTCCTAGAGTTTGGCACAATTCCCCACACTGATAGCCCTTTCAGTAGAGGAGACAGCTAAAATACTAGGTTGAAACAAGTCTGAATTGATGTATTACAGGGAAGCTTGCATGGTGCTATCCACGTCTGCCCGACAATAGTCATTCTATCACTCTCTGGCTTAAATGAGTACTTAAATTCACCAAAGTTGTGCCATTTTCTCCCATGCAATAGAAGAATGGAGTGGGCTTCCTTATATTGTTCTCAGCAAATTAGTCTCAGTAAAACCTTGCTATAATCCACAAACTGCTTAAATCACACACCAGAAAAAGTGTATTTTTCCAGCTCTCAAAGATTGGAATGAGGTGTCTTGTTGAGACTTGATTATTTATAGAAGATCTACTAATTAGCAGTATAAATAATTTGCAATATATCTTAACTACAGTGATCAAACTAAATGAACGTATCTGTTTTATTTGTTAAATTTTGCTTGTTATATAATAAGCAGTCTGCTAATAGGTGTCCAAATGATTTAATGCAAATTAGCAAGGTTTTACTGTATGCTGAAAATAATTGAACAAATGTCTAGCTTGCATTTCTATAAAAACTTTCAGAGAAATCAGTGTTGACTAGTCAAAATCAAATGTTGACTAATGCTGAATGTAGCTCAACCTACAATAACAAACATAAGTAAGCTATGGTGGTTCTGTGAGGTATTTCTATTAGGTAGAGACAGGCTTGGTCTGGTTGCAATATGGAGGAGGAAAGAATGGGCTTTCCCCTTCCAGAAACCAGATCAAGGTTTGAGAACTTTCCAGAGTTAATCTAGAAAGTAAGGTGGGCTGTCAAGTACCAGGGTTTGATTTTGTGAGAGAAAATAGGGTATGGCTGTAATTTTAAGTTTTTAACCTTACCCGAAAGCTTTGTTTAACCTGTTGAAAATCACAGCTGTATCTATATAAATTTGTGATCCTGTCAGCACAGAGCAACCCCAAAGCTGGTTTACCCAACTTTCCTGAGACCCAGCAATTTCTGGCTGTTAACATAACCCCTTGGGGCTATGGGTAGGTGAAGTATCTTAGAGAACCTATGAATCTGCTCCAAGGGACCAGCCTGGCGTGCAGCTGTCCCATGATTTGGGGGGGGGGGGGGGCGGGAAAAAAAGTATCCTCCAGCCATGTGTGCATGCCCTACCTGAGTTGTGCTGTGCTCTCCTTAGCTGAGGCAAAGGATGTCTGTCTACATTTTTAGTATCCAACATGTGATAACTGTAACTCTGTAGAGCAACTCTTAGAATGAAAAAAAAAAATTCCTAGTTATTCCATCTTTCTAGAAATGAATTGCAATTTCTCCTTTTCTCTCATCACCCCCTTCTGGCTGTGAAGTAAGCTGCTAATAAATTTTTAATACTAATGAAAGTGTCCAGTACAAGTGGGGTACACTACCTTTGGTTAACTTTGACAGTGTTCTTGACTGCCCAACAACAAAAGAGAGGATGTGAGAGAGGGAAAGAGCTGTTGTCCAACCAAAACAAGTTGGGAGATGCTACCAAGTTTAAGATAAACCAAATAGCTGATGACACCCAGAGCTTATTTGGGACTGATTAGTTTCCACCTGTGGGGGTGAAAAAACTGTTTTGTGTTCTCAGCTTTTTCCAGATAAGGCCTTGGTTTGATTAATAGTCATGAATATCAACTATGCAGATAAGTATTCTTTACATGTTCCAGTGTTATGTACACTCCTCTCCCTGCCCCCATTAACAAATGTTAAACTTCTGCCCAAAGAAACATGATGTAGTTTTTGAATGTCTGTACTACAAAAAAAAGTATTTTTTTCTAACAGGGAAAATGAACTTTGTATTCAAAAAGAAGAAAAAAAGAAAAAAACCCATTCTCTTGCGCAAACTCTAGTGTCAAAAGTGTAATAAAATGGCTTTTGAAGGGAGACTAAAATCTCCAGTTGGTGATAGGTTTGATTCTGAGAGCTTTTTAGATAGTTGCACAATATTCAGCTCTGCAGAACTGGACTAAGAAGCCACAGCAATCTGAAGTAATTCCGATGTATAGATTACACTTTTGGGTGGGTGAGGGATTGATTTCCTGTACTCTTCCTGCCACCGAAATATAGGATTTAGTAAATGCAATGTTTAGTGAACGGACCCTTTCTAATTAAGGGGAGATTTTAGCTAATCAGTGGCTGGATCTCTTATAGATGGTATCTCATCTAAATAGAGGCTGCATTGGGATCCCCACTGCCTTCTCATCCACTGCTCAGTGTTGCACTTGTTACAGCAGAACAATCCAGCTCAGAGGCAAGAGCTGTAATGAGTCTGTTTTAGTCAGTATTTCTATCTTGCTGTAGCAATTTGTGCAATTTTCTTGCATACATTCTCAAGGTTTAGACTGGGATTTGTTTCTCTCCAGAATATTTATTTAGGACTATTGATTTAAAGAAGTAAAATACATTACACAATTAATTATTCCTCTACTTCCCCCAAAAAAGTCTCTGCTGAGCATTGTTATATTTTAGCAGTTAAATTAGTCCCCTTTCTGTGTGATTTTTCTCCTTCTTCCAGCCTCCCTCCCCCAAGGGTTGGAGGTCAAATGCATTTTGTGGTTAATTAATCCTTAGAATGCTGGCAATTTCTAGGCTCCCAGTCAAAGATGCTTACTATAGGAGGTTATCTGTTGCTCTAATTTAGAGAGAGAAAGCGCTGTACTAGAATTCTTCCTTGTGAGCAGACATGGGCAAGTCCTTTTACCCCTGCTTAGTGAAGGGATTTGCTCAACAGCAGAGCTTCCAAGCTTAGAAGCTGCTTATTCTAATTGCAGCAAGAGTCCTCTCAGTGAAAGGGTTTAGGCTGCAGCATCCTGTTTGCTGTTTCATTAAAAAATATATAAAAGAGTTAACCAGCTTAATTCTACTTGGCTGGCTGGTGCTCTTGAGAATGTAGATTATGTAAAGTGAGGGGCTGAAGGCCCTTTACCTGGGTACTTTCCTGACTGTCATTGCCAAGTTTAGAACAAAAAATTAGCAGGCGAGTGCTTATTGTGCCTCAACTAAACAAAAAGAAACTGTCAGTATACAGACTTTTGTGATCCTCCTTAATACCAAGAAAGGGAATGTACAATTCCTGTGTGATGGCAGACACATTTGAAGTGGGGATTCTGTGATTTATTTTTTTTCTTCATTTTATTCCACACGAATTCACGTCTACTTGCTCCTTAGTACCTGCTTACTTCAGAACATGGGAAAAGCCTTTGGCTTGGTGAAAGGAGAGCAGGCCCATGTGCTTACCTGATGAACTCCCCTGTGAAATGCTTCCCCCATATGACAATAAGCATGTATAGCAGCCCTTGAGGAGAGGGGCCTGAATAACCAAATCCAGCTACTTATTGGTGACGGGTGCCAATTACTTTGGTTTTGTTTTTGTTTTTACAAAGATGCGTTCCACTAACTTAAAGGGATACTGTATTTTTAAACAAGTGATTTTTTGATTTCTCTCTCCTTATAAAACTGGACCTGAATACAAATTTTGAGTTGATTTTTTTTTGTAATAATCTCAGGACCTGAAAGATTGTAGCATTTAGTGTGTCTTAAAAATTATGTACTGTACCAGCCATGGATTTTGTAAATACACTTGTCTCCCTTTTTTCTATTATTTTAGTTTTAAAAAAAAGTGTGTAAGGCTCTTTGCCAGAGGAACTGGTGCCTGCTTAAATTCCATCCTGAACTGGAGCAGGAAAATGGGGAAGCTGCTGCCACAGAAGTCTGCACCAGTTCCAAATGTGTATTCTTGCTGATCAGTTTAATACATGCTAGCCATTTAACAGGGAAGCTAGAGTTTCCTGTGTGCATTCCCAAGTGAAGCTGGCAGCGTGTTGGCCACCTGGGAGGTTCCTGATAAAACTCTTCACCTTGATACTGTGATGTTTTTGCTTTCCTCCCAAATATTCAGGTTTATCGTCCTGCATTTTGCAGGACAGTTTGGATTTTTTTTTTTTGACAGGTTGCATATCTCACATTCTGCAAGAAGAGCTGGTGGACCATAATTCCTTTCATCTTGCTTTGGTCCCGCAGGATCAAATAGCAAAGGAAGGCAGTGCTATCCTATAACCACATATGTGCACTCACTCTTGCAGATCTGTGTGGTAACTGAATCTACTGAACCTGCCTCACAGGTCCCAAACATGTTCTGTCCCTCCCTATTTTCACTATCCTAAATAGGGTGCTGATTCTTTGGCAATAGGCTTGCTCTGAGATTCCAAGTGTAGCTAGCAGACTTGTGTTCTAAAGTAAGAGCCTTATTCAATTGAGTGTAAATGTTTCCTGTCCTTAATTGGGACGGGGTTCTTTTTCATGAGTGTATTTTTCTTTTGTATGTGTCACGTGTCTGTGCTGTATTAAATAAAGAGGAATGTACATATTAACACCGTGTGTGTGGTTGTAAGATAGAGAACTTCTCAGCATCACAAAGACTGGACCATTTACATCTATCTAAGCTTTCTGCTATAGCTGATAAATTATAGTTCCATCAGAGACCAAGGGTCAGGTACCGTGATCAATCCCCCAGTGTTTGGGGAAGAACAGGCATTGTTTCAGTCAGATGCCTCAGCTTCAGGCTGCCAGCAGCAATAATGGGACAGCGCCTGAGGAAGATTCACAACTACATGGGGAAGGGAGACTATTATTAAATAAACGTGTAAAGGCAGGGGTGCTAAACTACATCTTATCTTTCCCCTCCCACCCCCACAACATATCACCCCCCGGAAACGACGCTGGTGCTGGGTTAACAGGTCGTGGTTTTAACTTTGCTCCAGCCCCCTAGTTTGTATCTAATCTGTTCGTTTCTGACACTGAAGAGCTCTGCATTAAACTTTGATTGGCCCATCAGTTTAGTGCAACTGGCCTGCGACTGCAGAGGGGCGTCTCTTAAATCACCCGGGGAGAATGTTGGCCCAGATTTGCTTGACCAATTAACCCCCAACCCCACCTGTCACAAGCTGCTGACTGCACAAGAAAACTCAGTCCGCCCGGGCCTGGGATCGGGGTGTGTAGGGAGAGCTGAGCAGCGGTACCTGCTCTCCACCGGCACAGGGCGCCACTCGCTCCCCCATGAGCCACCCAGCAGGCGGCAGCCTGGTGCAGCGGTGAGCAGGGGCCGCACATTGTTTCAGGCCGGGGCGGCGAGCTACCAGTGATGGGTCTGGCACGCAGCGGAGCCGCCCACTTTGCTCCGTGGCCTCCCCAACTCAACGTAGGAGCCAGGTTTTAAGGCCACGCACCGCCCCCCGGCCCATCATCGCCCCACCCCACGCACTGTCGGGGTAAAACTACACTTCCCAGGGTTCCGTGCGGGGAGAGCTGCCGCTCCCATGTACGCTAGTGCGCAGACACGATAGGTCCCAGAAGGCTGTGCGCACAGCTTCTTGTCTGCAGTTGACAAGAAGGTGGGGGGAGGGTGCTAATAGATTGACCAATCAGTGTTCGTTAAAGGGGGAGGGGTCAGATGTTGGGAGAAATGAGCGAATGAAGAATTCATTTTCACGGTAGCCCCAGTGGCCTAATGGATAAGGCATTGGCCTCCTAAGCCAGGGATTGTGGGTTCGAGTCCCATCTGGGGTGAAGAGAATTTTTTCCCCTTTCCCAAACTATTTATCCGTGTGACGCAAATTGCCCTTCACAGGTCTTTCCACACTGTGCTTTCAACTCGGGGGTGGATTGAAGTAACTGGAGGTGACTTGTGCCCAATATAGCCTTATGCATAACTCTGAACACTTTGAAGTGAGATGAGTTGAAGCATAATACCTCACCCTCCCAGCTGAGATTGTCTTTGACTGACTACCCCACACAGCAGGGGAGGAACCACACCCTATCTTGCTGACCCTGATCAACATACAGTTTTATCAACTCCAAGCCTTTAAATATCATGCGTTGGCTTCAAAATTTTGAGACTTTAATGAACATGTTGTTTTTTTTAAATTTACTCACATCCCAGAAAGCAAATAAAAAGAACCCAAAATCTCTTATTTTAAAGGCTCATGATTTTTTAATGCTTGGCATTGATAATATATGGCAATCAGGTTCAATAAGATAGAGTCGTCTGGTTGCCCACCTCCTCCCCCACTCTGGGAGCATAGCTTTTGGCAGATATAGCATAATGAGTTGGTTGGTTCATTAACAAGTGGAAGACAAAATATATGGCTCTCAATGTCACAAAAGTAACCATTAGACTGGATGAAGAAGCCCTAGAACGGGTGGGCAAACTTTTTGGCCCAAGGGCCACATCTGGGAATAGAAATTGTGTGGCGGGCCATGAATGCTCACAAAATTGGGGTTGGGGTGCAGGAGGAGGTAAGGGCTCTGGCTGGGGATGCAGGCTCTGAGATGGAGCCAGAAATGAGGAGTTCAGGGTGCGGGAGGGGGCTCAAGGCTGGGGATTGCAGGGCTGGTGAGAGCTCCACTGGGGGTGTGAGCTCTGGGGTGGGGCTGCGGAGGAGGAGTTTGGGGTGTAGGAGGGTGCTCCAGGCTGGGATTGATGGATTTAGAAGGCTGGAGGGGGAGCCGGGCTGGGGCAGGGGCTCAGGGGTGCAGGCCTCGGGCGGCATTTACCTCAGGCAGCTCCTGGAAGCAGTGGCATGTCCTGTCTCTGGCTCCTACATAGAGGCACAGCAAGACGACTCTGCACACTGCCTTGTCTGCAGGCACCGCCCCTCCAGCTCCCATTGGTTGTGGTTCCTGGCCAAAGGGAGCTGCAGGGGCAGTGCTTAGGGCAGGGGCAGCGTGCAGAGTGGAGCACCCTGGCTGCCCCTATGATTAGGGGCTGGAGAAAGGCCATGCTGCTGCTTCCAGAAGCCGCGTGGAGAGATTCCCCGACCCTTCTCCCCACTGGAGCATCGGAGTGGGTCAAACTCCAGACCCCGCTCCCCAGAAGGAGCACCAGGCCTGGATTAAAATGGCTGGTGGGCCAGATTCGGCTTGCGGGCTGCAGTTTGCCCACACCTGCACTAGAAGAAGTAAGTTATTTTACCTAGCTAAGGAGTGAGATGTGTAATGATGATGACACCATGCTGTTTGTCACACAACAAATATAAAAAAACACCAAAAATATTCATAAACTTGAAAAGATTTGAAAAAGTAACATGATTGGCCCTCACACAAAAATGCTAGCTTTAAAAAACAGCAATGTATCTTGCCTTCCCTCCTTTATGGCATCATGGAAATCTATAGAAGTTGATACGAAAATCAACTGATAGTAAATGCCAATGGAAGATCTTCAAACTCCATTGGAAAGAGTTTCTTGCAACATCAGAAACTCTTAAGCAGAACAATCTAACAGTGGTATGAAGACAATGGACATAGTTAGGACACACATTAAGAATGACAACAACATGACTTCCATGGCAAGTGATCATATGAACAGGCCACTTAGCGAAACATTATACAGACCAATTGAAAAAGAAGCCAGATCCATCAACATGACACTCAGGGCTTGTCTACATCAGAAAGTTGCAGCGCTGGTGAGGGAGTTACAGCGCTGCAACTTTGAAGGTGTACACATCTGCAGGGCACCACCAGCGCTGCAACTCCCTGTTTGCAGTGCTGGCCGTACTCCCGTTTTGTCTCGGGTGTAGAGGATCCAGCGCTGGTGATCCAGCGCTGGTAATCCAATGTAGACACTTACCAGCGCTTTTCTTGACCTCCGTGGAAGGAGGAAGCCTCTGGTAATCAAGCTGGTCTCCTTTCCCGGTTTGCTCTCTCGTTGCCGGAACCCCGAGCAAGTAGGTCTCCTTCCCTGCGGTTTGTTGGGTGGCTCCGGGAACGCGAGAGCAAACCGCGGCGAAGCTGGTCTCCTTTCCCGGTTTGCTCTCTCGTTCCCGGAACCCCGAGCAAGCAGGTCTCCTTCCCTGCGGTTTGCTGGGTGGCTCCGGGAACGCGAGAGCAAACCGCGGCGAAGCTGGTCTTCTTTCCCGGTTTGCTCTCGCGTTCCCGGAACCCCCCTTGAAGCAGCCCAACAGCGCTGCAGTGTGGCCACATCTAACACCACTTGCAGCGCTGGTTGCGGTAAGTGTGGCCACTCTGCAGCGCTGGCCCTATACAGCTGTACTAATACAGCTGTAACAACCAGCGCTGCAAAATTTTAGATGTAGACATGGCCTCAGAAACCTGAACAGACCAGCACAAGAAAGAAATGGCAGAAAATGATGCATGTCTTGTGCTCCAAAGGATGAAGGGGAGAGGTCTGTATTTTTGTTTGTCTGGTGGGGGGGGGGCGGATGATCTTGCTTGGGGAAGAGTTGGTGGTGGTGGGATTTTTTAGCTTTTAGGATTCATGTAAGAAATAGAAACTTTAAATTTAAGCTGAAAGGCTCATGTACTCATTTGACTCCAGTGGTTTGGAGATAGCAAAACAGATAGCAAAATTCAAAATAAAATAAGTTAGTAACACTAGCTTGTGAGCACTAAGCTGCACACCAGTTTGTTGCCGTAGATTTGCTCACAAGGCACTAGGGCTGCAAACATTCGTTTTTAAAGTGCTACTCATCAGTCCTAAGACTCCGGGCATTCAAAATACAGCAAAGGGGGCTTAAAAATAGCTCGGATGCCTAAAGCTCAAGTAAAACACATAAGGAAAAGTGCAAGTCACTTGTTTAGCCTGGATTAATGAATTCCTGGTCTCCTGCCCAGCATGAGTAGATAGCCCAACTAAGTGTCCATCTCAGCTTGTCTCTCGCCAGCCCCTAGAGCAGTGGTTCTCAAATATTCATACTGGTGACCCCTTATATAAAACACTTTTCTATATACTTAACACCGTTATAAATGCCGGAGGCGAAGCAGGGTTTGGGGTGGAGGCTGACAGCTCACGACCCCCCATGTAATAACCTTGCGACCCCGTTTGAGAACCGGAGCTAGAGCCATTTCTCTGTGTCCGAGCAGGGTCACGTGGCGGGTTCGGGCTGTGTGTCCTCTCCATTTTATTTATAATTTGTTATGGGCTAACCTCCCTCCGGCTCAGAGGTTGAGGCCTGTGAGTTTGGCAAGTGTCACAAACTACCCAGAGCCGCGCGTGCCCCGTGGTGGGACGGTACATGCACCAGGCCCCTGCAGGTCACACAGGGAAGCGGGGCGGTGCCTGGGACTGCGACTGCTCAAGGGCGCCAGGCCCGGCGGGATGTCTGGGCACTGGGCACCCCGGGGACGGGACCCGACAGCGCTGAGGGACAGCGGCCCCCAGTCCCCACTCGTTCTACAAACGGGGCGCGGGGGGGGCACTAAATCCGCGGGGAACGAAGGTCGCTGAGGCTGGAAGCAGAGACCGCGCCAGAAACTCCGCCCACAGCCAGCGCGGCTCCCCGAAGCTCCTTCCCTCAATTGCAAATCCGCCTCGGTGCTCGATTGCCCGCCCTGCCAGCGCGTTTGGAGGGTGCGAGCATGCAAATGAGCCCTCTATAGCGCATCCTGCGCTGCCCGTCCTGAGGGCTTGTGCGGCGCCTGCTTTCTCTGACTGCGATGGACAGTTCAGCGCCCGATTGCGCCACCTCCCTGAGTTTGTTTCGGGGTTTTTTAGCGCTCGATTGCTTTCCCCTAATTGGGGAGGAGTCTGCGCCAGATGTCTGCTTTCCATTGGCGGATTGGTGAGGCGGCTGCACCCCATTGGCTGAGGGCACAGGGAGACGGGCGCTGAGGGGGGAGATTGAGAAGATGGCGGCTCTGGGGTCGCCGCTCTGTACCCTGCGGAGCCTCCTTCGGGAGCTGCGCTACGTGAGCGCCCAGGCGGGCCGCCCCTACCGGGACATGGCGGCCTATCAGCACCTCAGGGGGGCCTTCCGCGCCCACCAGGTACGGGGCGGGACGCCGCTGGCCGAGCCACCCCCTCCCCCCGCTGTAGAAAGCTGCCGGCAACACCCCCGTGGCCCGCCCCTCCCGCCTGGCCTGGGGAGCCTCGCTGAGCTCCGCGCGGCGCTCGGAGTCCGTCCCCAGGAGCCAGGGCGGGGCGCTGCTCTCTGCTCCCCCTGCAGCTCAGCCTGGCCGGGGTTCCGCCGCCGCCGCCTTCCTCGCTTTGCGCAGAGTCCGGCAGCGACCCCGGGCCCCGGTTTGTCGGTCACCCGAGCTGCCTGCTCGGGCGGGGCGGGGCCACCGGGGTGGAGCTGAGGCGACCCAACGCCCCACCGCTGCAGGAGCGGGACACTGGCCGTGCAGCGCTAAGCGGAGCGAGCACGTGGCGCGCAGCCCGCCCCTGGGTGCCCAGGTTCCGTTTTTATACACACACTTCCCGTGGTGGGGGACGTTGAGGCCAGTAAGGTCACTGTGTGTCTTGAACAGCCCGTTAGCTTGTCGGGTGTGTGCTAAGCCTGTTGTTTGGCTTCCTCCTGTCTACAGATCACCAGTGAGAAACTCTGCAGGGCCCAGCATGAGTTGCATTTCCAGGCTGCTACTTATCTCTGTCTTCTGCGCAGTGTCCGTGAACACCTAGCTCTTCACCAAGAGTACCACGCCAAAGGGGAGCGCTCCACCGAGGAAGCTGCTGGCCTGGTGGGCCTTAAACTGCCTCAACAGCCAGGAGGGAAAGGATGGGATCCGTAGCAATGGAAGAGCTCACTAGACAGGTTTCAGAGTGGTAGTTGAGTTAGATTTTTGCTTTGTTACAATTCCTATTTATGGTTAAATAAAAATCAGTTTATTGAAACTTCTTTTATTTAGGTTTCCTTGCTTAGGTTTTCTATTATTTTTAGGCTTAGATTCTCACCTGAAGGAGACACAATCTGCTTATCAGATGCTAGTTTCTGATGTGACAGACAAGGTCCAGGGAAACAGGGCAAAAACTCCCCTGACATGAGTGCTAATTTGTCTCATTTTCTAGAAACTTTCCTGAATCTCTGGATGAGATTGTATGTGTCTAATGTTACCTAGATCCTTCAAACAGTTATTTTCTAGCTGTCCTCCATATAGTAATTGGCTGCTTTAAGAGTGAAGACTGCTTGTAAGAAAAATACCAGAGGATTCCTAATGAGCACAAGAGGTCAAGACTTCAGATCTGTGCTTAATTGGAAAGATTTCACTAGCACCTACGAGCACAGTAGCCCATGCAATAGTAATTCAGATAGAAGAGCACCACCTACCGAATCATCAATTTCTACCATAGCTGTTTTTTTTTTAATTTCTTCAGGGAATAGAATTGGGTTTTCTCTAAAGCCTTCAATATGTTGTATATCTTAAATAAATGTTTCACACAAGAGACCCAAGGGACATGGATTATTTAAGTAAATATGGCTACTATTCTTTGCTTAGCATACATGCTGGAACACTAAAGGGAAAAAAACGCCAGCAACATGTTTTCCCATTAGTCAGTAAATCAAGGTCTTCAACCTTTCATGATTCACCCACCTCTGAAAAAAGTTCTATCCCCAACTGTCTACTTTGAGACAGGAAGAGGGTATGAACTCCAAAGTCCTGGGGTCTTCATGGAGAATGCCCTACCAGCAGCTCCTCTGTTGACCTCATGTATAGAAGTATCACAGGAAGAGAGGTGATATCTCACGTAGAAAGGTCCCAGCCCATTTAGGGGTTGATAAGTCAAACTACTTGAAAGTCAAGAGGTAGCCAATGCATGTCTCAGAGACAGATGTAATGTACTCAAAGAGCTATTTTATTTAACAAGTCAGCTCCTGGATTTTTCTCTAGTTTCATTTTCCAAATGGATTTAAGATAAAGCCTCATGCCAAGCTCATTGTGGTAGTCTGATTTAGAGATGACAAATCACTCCAGCCATGTCTGAATCTATGAGGAAATGTTGCAATCTCTAGGCCAAATGCACACGGGAAGGAGCACTCCAGGTTGCTTCTATCTGATTCTATGAGAACAGTTGGCATTTAGCCACCCCTCACCCTTCAACCCTAAAGGTTCCAGTGTTTGGGAGGGTTCAAGGTTCATTGGAGTCAAATGGGGTGTGGATATAACCTCCCATTAACTCCTCAAGATGCTTTCCCCTGCCCAGCATAATCATTTGGATTTTATTAGGACCACTATAGGCTGTTAAAAGCCAAGATGGATATATGCTAGGAATTGAAATGAGTAATGTGATTGATTTCCATAGCACGATTAAGTGTGCCTCACTGCTCAGTCCAGTGAATGTGATTATGTGCATCTTCCTTGTCAGATTTAAAAGCTTGATGACACACGTAGAATTACCAAACTACAATGTAAATTAGCTGAATGAGTGTGAGACAAATTGATGATGCTTCATAGAAACAGTGGTAGAAAAGCAGAGTGTGTTGAGGTTAAAACCGAGTATTACTAACTAGCACTAAGCACTGGCCCAACCACTTTTTCCTTTCTAGCACCTCTTAACCTACTTTTTCCTCTCCTGTGGAGGGGTGGTCCTTCATATACCTCTTGAAATCCTCCATACACAAAAATATAAATATACACATTATTCCCAGCTTTACTTTGCCATTGTTGTAGTGATTACCCTGTCTCCAGCTGAGAAGGGGTGGGGGAGAGGAGGAGGAGGGGAGATTTCCCTTCCTACCCTGGTTAAAGTTGGTTATTTTTGAGCAATGCAACATACTTTTCCCCCCCTTCAACTCAAATTTTTATCAAGAACTTCAAATCTATAATCTTAAATCTGTGTTTTGTTTTATATTTTGGTTCAATACTAGCCATGTGTAAAACTATTTTAATGTGTTCCTGTCAGGGCTGGCTCCAGACACCAGCCGAGCAAGTAGCTGCTTGGGGCGGCCACCGGTGAGGGGCAGCATGTCCGGGTCTTCAGCGGCAATTTGGCGGCGGGTCCCTCACTCCCTCTTGGAGCGAAGGACTAACTGCCAAATTGCTGCTGAAGACTGAAGCAATTGTGGCTTTCCTCCCCCCCCCCCTCATTTTTGCTGCTTGGGGTGGCAAAAACCCTGGAACTGGCCCTGGTTCCTGGACGCAGATGGAAAAGTATGGCTCTCTTGGGACTTGTAGAAATCAGTGGCTCTTTTGGGACACTAGATGGCAACATCGTTCTAGGGATTGGATAACTGGGAGGTTTGTGAGTTTGGATGGATAGCCAGTGCAGCGTTATCTTTTTATGCTGGAGATCTCTTTGGTTTGAGCTAATTCCAAGAGCTCTTATAGCATTGCTCTGAAAACATAAGAAGCACATCCAACCCACTGGTCTTGCCAGATACACCCACAGGGACCTCAATTTTAGGGGAGGAGTTTCTAAATAGTTGCTATTATGACTGTCATCTTTCTACCTGCACTGCCATAATTTCATTCTGCATTTTAACATGCTCTCTCTCTCTGAACTTACCCTGATATGAAAAGGGGAACCTTAAGGTGATGCTCAATTCCATCCAAATAAAGAAGCTCAGAAGGGGAAAAAAAATAACTTGTAAAAAAAATGTGCTCAGGCATACATTGTTGCAGGTGCTTTGACACACAATTCCATTCAAGTATACTTTATTGGCATTAAAGTTATACAAATATTACCACACTGTAAATGGCAAAACAAAAGTATGTCTCTAGCAGACATAGATGCATCAGTCCATAAGCCAGGCAACTTTTTGGTACCATGGGGTAGGCAAATTCCCATTTTCTTATTTTTTAAAGTCCATGCATACACATTACAAAAACAGTTGATTAAACTACCACACATAAAGGTCAAAGATGGAATTGTATGGTTTCCCAGGAAATGATTGATTCACGTAAGAGTAGACACTGGGTGAAAGACAGATAATGGGCCATATTTTGACTAAAAATGAATACATCCTCAGTCTTGGGTAATTTTTTAACATTAAAATAATGAAAACTATGCCCCATTGCCATGGCAACCACTAACAACCTAAGAGGGGGGGCACACACTGCTTCATGTGAAAACATGTTATCATTCTACAGGCATTAAAATCATTATTTTTGGACTTACATCTTAGGTCACAGTACTTTACACATTGATTTTATGTATTTTTCCACTGTTTGCTTTAGATTTGACTGTTATGCAGCTGTGATTCCTGAATGAACAATGGAATTTGATTTAGAAGTTCCCAGAAAGGGTCCTTGAACAGAGCAAAGGTCTAAAAACATGAGTGATATGTAATGTAGATGCTCTTTTCACAGAACTGACCAAACCAAGAGACTTGGAATCATGGATGAATCTTTTAATACCCACAGAGATCCAATAATGTGCTACCATTATGCAATATAAAAGACACCAATGAAATACCCAATGTATTTTACCATCTGTAATAGGGTGTACAAATCCCACACTGAGCAACAAGGGCTTAAGGGCTCATTTTAGGCTCAGCCAACCTCACCTCTCACACCTGCAGCAATGCTCCATGCGCTGGAGGAATTAAAAGGCAGCGAATTAGCTCAGCTAGGGAGCAGTGCTGAGGGGGAGCAGAGGAGAGCTAAACCGAAAGGCTCTGACAGCTGCCCAAGGGGACCCACTGTGAGAGAAGGGAGGATCTTCTGCAGAGACAAGCAGAGTGGGAAGTATCCTGTGGCCGTGGACAGCAGTGACTCCCTCTTCCTTCCTTTTGATTTGGATTTTCCCCACCAGGAGATGGCCTTGGACTGAGGTGACCCCAGTGGGGGAGATGAGAGGAAGAGGCCCAGGGAGAACAGCCTTAAGTAGTCTTGACTGCCAGGTTACTGGTAGCCCAAAGGGCCTTGGGTCGGAGCCTGGTGGAGTGGGAGGCCCCGGACTCCCCTCTCCACACCCCCCTGGGCAGTCCAGGGTTGTGGCCTTGACCACTAGGCCACTCTTCCCAACCAGACCCTGAGTGGAGGCCATTACACCATTTCAACTGTAGAAAGAAAGATCACACATACAAGAAAACTTTGCAACAACTTGAAAAACAAGCAGAACCTTGCAAGTACAGTGAAGAAATTGGCCATGAACTGTACAAATCAATAAGGTGATTGGGCTCATCCTCCACCAGAAAGAGTCTATATATTCTGTGACAAAATACTGACGTATGTGAAAGGGACCAAGTTCAAAGAGCCACTGTGTCTAGCAGTAGATCTCAGGTCAGATAGGAATGCATGGAAAAGAGCAAAACAGACAGACAGACAAAAGAGACTAGCTGTTACATCAAGGGTGCTGGTAGCAGCAGAGGCACACTGTCACAATCTTGTTATAGAGCCTACACAAGATCAACAGAAAAGCACAAGTGTCATTAAGGTGACGATAATGATAGCATATACTCTATGAAAGAAAAAGCAGTAAAAGAGATTATTCAGATGATTTATTTTCAAAGCCTTGTTTTGTATCAATGGTGAATCTCAAACAGAAATGTGTGGCCAATGTGAGCTATCTTGATATTAAAAATTATCAAGCCACAAAGAAACCCATTCAGAGAAAATTTGAAGCAGGCTTTGGTAACAGCCTGGAGATTATATCAGATAATCACAAACTTGTGGTGATACCAAACAACCTGTCTAAGGCAATATTAGATTCTCTCTGACTAAGAATGGCCTCTGAGCTGGATTTACTTTTCTCAGAAGAGCCTGATCAGGTCTCGAAGCCATGTACCATGATCAGATGACTGGATCTGAAGAAATCCAACACTGAACAAGTATAGCCTCCATCACCAGAGAGGCCTGATAATGATTACACCCTAATGCCAAAATCTCATGGACTTTCTCAAGATATTGTTAGCATGGGACAAAAACGAAACTATACCATCCTCACAAATTTGAAGATTCATACAATCCTTTTCCAAAGATTTTATATATGCCATTAGTGGAGGAGTGCTGAAACTTGCCAAGCATATCCGATTACCATGGGAAGTGAAATCCCTTGTGATGGGTTGGGTCACAGAGACCCCCTTGGAATTGTCACCTGATGTGCTGAGACTACCTCTGAGACTGTTTTCCCTGCCAGCTTGTGACTTCAGAACCCTGTCTTGTTGAGTCAGACTCACAGTCTGCTCCAACACAGACCCAGGGTCTGAACCACGTACCCCAAAGCTGCAGACTTAACTGAAAACAGCTTAAGAAGTGTTCCTGTCTCCAGCACCCAGACACCCAACTCCCAATGGGATCCAAACCCCACATAAATCCGTTTTACCCTGTATAAATCTTATACAGGGTAAACTCACAAATTGTCCAACCTCTGTAACACTGATAGAGAGATATGCACAACTGTTTGCTCCCCCAGGCATTACTTACTTACTCTGAGTCAATTAATAAGCAAAAGTGACTTTTATTAAGTATAAAAAGTAGGATTGAAGAGGCCCAAGTGATGATATCTTCATCATCATCTGGACCCATGGAAAGGAGGCCCTTGAAGAATTCCACCAGGATTTCAACAATTTCCACCCCACCATCAACATCAAGCCTAGACCAGTCCATACAAGAGGTCCACTTCCTAGACACTACAGTGATAATAAGCGATGGTCACATAAACACCACCGTATACTGGAAACCTACTGACTGCTCTACTTATCTACATGCCTTCAGCTTTCATCCAGACCACATCACACGATCTATTGTCTATAGCCAAGCCCTAAGATACAACCACATTTGCTCCAATCCTTCAGACAGAGACAAACACCTACAGGACCTCTATCAAGCGTTCTTAAAACTACAATACCCACCTGGTGAAGTGAAGAAACAGATTGACAGAGCCAGAAGGGTACCCAGAAGTCACCTACTACAAGACAGGCCCAACAAAGAAAGTAACAGAATGCCACTAACCATCATCTACAGCCCCCAACTAAAACCTCTCCAGCGCATCATCAAGGATCTACAACCTATCCTGAAGGACAATCCCTCACTCTTGCAGACCTTGGGAGACAAACCAGTCCTCGCTTAGACAGCCCCCCAACCTGAAGCAAATACTCACCAGCAACTACACACAACACAACAAAAACACCAACCCAGGAACCAAACCCTGCAACAAATCCCGGTGCCATAGGCCCTAACCACATCACCTGCCTGTTCACCTGCACGTCTACTAATGTGATATATGCCATCATGTGCCAGCAGTGCCCCTCTGACATGTACATTGGCCAAACTTGTTAGTCTCTATGCAAAAGAATAAATGGACACAAAATCTGACATCAGTAGAAGAACACTTCAATCTCCTTGGTCACTCAATAACAGACCTACAAGTAGTAATCCTTCAACAAAAAAAACTTCAAAAACAGACTCCAGTGTGAAACTGCAGAACTGGAATTAATTTGCAAATTGGACACCATCAAATTAGACGTGAATAAAGACTGGGAGTGGTTGGGTCATTATAAAACCTAATTTCCCCCTACTGTTACTCACACTTTCTTGTCAACTGTTTGAAATGAGCCACTCTCATTACCACTACAAAAGTGATTTTTCCTCCCTTGGTATCCTACCGTTAATTGAATTGTCTCGTTAGACTGACCTCCCACTTGGTAAGGCAACTCCCATTTTTTCCATGTACTATGTATTTATACCTGCTACTGTATTTTCCACTTAATGCATCTGAAGAAGTAGGTTCTAGCCCATGAAAGCTTATGCTCAAATAAATTTGTTAGTCTCTAAAGTGCCCACAAGGACTCCTTTTTGTTTTAGGCAGAACAAAGTTACCAAGCAAAATGAAACAAAACAAGCAAGTCTAAGCCTAATACATTTAAGAAACTGAATGCTGGTAAATCTCACCCTCAGAGATGTTCCAATAAGCGTCTTTCACAGACTAGACTGCTTTCTAGTCCGGGCCCAATCCTTTCCCCTGGTACAGCCCTTGTTCCAGCTCAGGTGGTATCTAGGGGATTTCTCATGATTGCAGCCCCCTTTGTTCTGTTCCGCCCCCTTTTATAGCTTTGGCACAAGGCAGGAATCCTTTGTCTCTCTGGGCACCCACTCCTCCTTCTAAATGGAAAACCACCAGGTTTAAGATGAACTCCAGTACCAAGTAGCATGGTCACATGTCCTGAGAGACCCCAAGCCTTCATTCTTCCTGGCCTGGCTCACAGGAAGGCTTGCAAGTAAACAGAGCCATTTACAACCAATTGTCCTAGTTGATTGGAGCCATTAAGATTCCAAACCACCACCATTAATGGCCCACACTTTGCATAATTACAATAGGACCTCAGAGTTATCTTTCATATTTCTAGTTTCAGATACAAGAATGATACATTTATACAAATAGGATGACCACACTCAGTAGATTATAAGCTTTGTAATGATACCTTACAAGAGACCTTTTGCATGGAGGATATTCCAGTTATATTATATTCACACTCATTAGCATATTTCCATAAAACATTGTGGAGTGCAACATCGCACCGTTCTCCTGAACTTATTGCCAGAGACTTGGACGCTGTCTGCGGCGGAGGCAGTATACCTAAAATTCCTCTTTGGGCTCTCCCCTGGGGCAGACACTGTGTCCCCCAAAAATAAAGGTGACCCTGATCCAGCTCACAGCTATGACAGACCCTTCACTGGTCAGCAAAATCCCTCCCCCAACCCCCTTTTCATTCAGGTTGGGCTTGCTTCCAGCTACAGAGTCCTTTGGATCTGTTCCCACCCCAGAAGGCACCAGGACCCCAACTTCGACCTTCAGGATACGTGTCTCTGAGCACCTCTTCCACTTCATTCCAGTTCATATTTTTGGGTTTCAATTTGTGCTTGTCTCTGGGCCTCAATTTCTTTGTTTTTTTAAGTCCAGGGCTTGCTGGCTCTCTCTTTCCTTCTTAGCAATTTGTAACCTGCGCAGTTATAGCTTCTTCTGAGCTTTACTCTTACCTATTTTGCTAATTTTTCTGCCTGTATTTCCATTACCCAAAATAAGCAAACAGAAAATAAGAAACCAGTAACCACTTTGTCTGTTCTCCAGCCACCACACTCAAAAAGTCACTTAAAATCACTACCAATGTTTGAAAGCAATCAGCTGTGCACAGAGCTTACCAATTATGCCACTGTGATGGGTTCAGTCACAGAAACTCCCTCAAGACTGACACTAGATGTGCTGGGATACCACTGAGAACAAACTCCCCTGCCAGAGAAGGCTTCCCTCCACTCCTGTCTTGCTACGTAAGACACTCCAGTCAGCTTCAGCACAGACCCAGAGGTTGGGCCATGGCCTCCTGCAGTTCACTGAAACTGAGATCCACACAACTCAGGGGCTTCTTAGTTAACAGAGACTTTCCCAACACTCAGTATTTTGGTTTTTCTGGGAGCCTAAACCCCAAATAAATCCATTTTATTCTGTATAAACTTTATACAGGGTAAACTCATAAATTGTCCACCCTCTACAATACTGATAGAGAGATATGCGCAGCTGTTTGCTCCCCCAGGTATTAATTGCTTACTCTGGGTTAATTAATAAGAAAAAGTGATTATTAAGTATAAAAAGTAGGATTTAAGTGGTTCCAAGTTATAACAGAGAGAACAAAGTAAGTTACCAAGCAAAATGAAACAAAACACGAAAGTCTAAGCCTAATACATTAAGAAACTGACTGCAGATAAAATCTCACCCCCACAGATGTTCCAATAAGCTTCTTTCACAGACTGGACTCTTTCCTAATCTGGGTCCAGCAATCACTCACAACCCTGTAGTTATTGTCCTTTATTCTTGTTTCTTTCAGGGATCTCTTTGGGGTGGAGAGGTTATCTCTTGAGCCAGCTGAAGACAAAATGGAGCGTCTTCCAGGGCCTTTTATAGTCTCTCTCTTGTGGGTGGAAACCCCTTTGTTCTTCTGTGCAAAGTCACAGCAACGAGATGGAGTTGTAGCCATCTGGGCAAGTCACATGTCCATGAATGATTCAGCTTTTTGCAGGCCAATGCCATTGTTTACATGTTAGTTTGAACATTCCCAGGAAAGCTCGGCTGTGGACTGGCATCTCCCAAAGTCCATTGTCAGTTAAGTGTTTCTTGACTGGGCACTTACTGAGAATAGTCCTTTCTCAAGAAGCTGACCAAATGCTTCACTGAGGCCTTGGCTACACTCACACTTTACAGCGCTGCAACTGGGGTGTGAAAAAACACCCCCCTGAGTGCTGCAAGATACAGCGCTTTAAAGCGTCAGTGTAATCAGGGCAGCAGCGCTGGGAGCACAGCTCCCAGCGCTGCACGCTACACCCGTAAGGGATGTGGTTTACATGCAGCGCTGGGAGAGCTCTCTCCCAGCGCTGCCGCTCTGACTATACTCACACTTCAAAGCGCTGCCGGGGCAGCGCTTTGAAATTCCAAATGTAGCCATACCCTGAGGCTACTTAGAATCAAACACATTGAGATACAAGTACATAGTCAATATTCATAACTTCAAATATAAAAATGATACACACATATAGGTGGCATAATCATAACCAGCAAACTACAACTTTTCCATAGGCATCCCACTTGACCTCCTCTGTATAAGACCTGGTGCAACAATGATTTATACAGTTACAGTTCATGTCAATGTCACATCCCTCACAGGCAACATGGTTTTTTTTAAGATACTCAGCCAACAGGTATACCATTTAGTCAGCTGAATGAAATGAAATGGACACAGCCCCCTGTCTACAGAAGTGGGTTAATGAGGATGAATCAGGTGTGGCAATACCATTCAACATTCTGCCCTTCATCCCCACACCTTTGGCATGTAACATCAACAGACTTGAGGAGCTATTCAGTGCAGGGATATCACTGAATAATCGGTATTGCAGTGCAGCCTCAGATACCAACTGTTAGAGAATCCAAGAAGCTTCCATGAGCAGAGAAAGTAAATTGAGTTTTTCCAATATTTGTATTATTGTGGGCTTGATATGTCACTTGCCAATACAGTTATGGCAGAACATACAATAACATTAGCAGCATGGAAAAAGCTTCAAAAACATGAAAAGAAAAATTTCTATTACATTATGTAGTATTTAGATGTCAGGAGTGGTTTTATTATCTATTTTGTAGATTGAGATTTGAAATTAATGTCCTTAACCTGATATCAAAATGCAACGGTTTGATTAGATTTTATTCAACACGTTCATTAGCAAAGTGCGTTTCTTTCACTGAAGTCCTTATACAACAAAAATCTGCATATCAGGAATTTTTTCAAAAACAACAACCAGGCTCAGCTCTACTAAACTACTCTGCAAAAAAATCCACCATAACTTTTCACCGTCCCGTTGACACAGAGCTATTCACAATCCAAGAAGAGATTTTGCCCATCCAAATGTTACCAATGGACTATTTTTTCGGTTTAGCTCAGACTACACCAGGCGTGTTCCAGCTGGTCATTGCGGTGACCGCGCAGCCACGCAGCTGCTCCACGTTCCTCAGGTAGAACGCGGATTGTACTAGTCTTGGATCGGGGGGGAGGGGGCGCGGGAAGAGGTTCTTCTTATCGAAAGGGAAATGCACCGATCGGGTTCGCCCGACTCGAAGGGGGGGGTATAGAGGACGTCACACAGAAAGAGAACGAGAGCCGTGTCCAATCAGCACGAGCGCTAGCTCAGCCGGACGAAAGGTTCTAGAGTCCAATCAGGAAACGCAGAGCCGCTTTTGTCACAGACAGAAATTTGTCTACTCGCCCAATCAGCGGGTGCTCAACCTGATAGCGCTGACGTCGAAAGGGGTGGAGTGGAGAGAAGGCGCGCGCGCGCTACGCGGCTTTCCGTTACCGCTGGCGCGCGCGCGCGTCTAGCAAGCGTGAAGGATCGCGCGCGGGGGAAGCGAAGTCGCGAGACCGAGAGCAGCGCGAAGCAGTTTCCCGCTTTGCCCTTCGGCCCGAACCGCGAACGTGAGGCGGAGGCGCCATCGTAGCCCTCACCGGCCGCGGAGAGAGGCTCCGCCCGGACCCGTAAGGGCGGTGAGCCAGCGTCGACCCGAAGCGCTGTAGGCCGCTGTCGGCGGAGCTCACACAGACTCCGCCGGCTCGGCCGGGCCCCGCGCGCTCAGGATGTCGGCGCAGGCCCAGATGCGCGCCATGCTGGACCAGCTCATGGGCACGTCCCGGGACGGTAAGTGCCACCCGGCCGGGGGGCGGGGCTGCTGCCCCCTGCGGTCAGCCAGGGGCATCGGTTGGGAACAGCGAGCGCGCTGGGCTGGCAGCGATGATTGGCAGGACGAGCACCTACTTCCCCTTTGCCGCTCGGGGCGGAGCTAGGGGGTTAAAGGGCGGCGGCGGCGCACTGGGCCGGTCGGAGGCGGTAACACCCCGTGTGGGGGGCGTGGGCGGGGCTGGCTCTGCTGCGGGCCTCTGGTGGCTACGGCGATCTCCTCTAGAACCGGGCTGCGAGTCTGTAATGAAGCCCCCATTGCCCGCGGCCCCGCCAGCCCTAGCTCGAGCCCGGCAGGCGCAGGCGGCCCCAATCCCCGGTCAGGTGGTGGAAAAATCCATCCTTCGTCCTGCTGGTCGGCGCAGGCCTGTCTTCCGGGCCGGCCGAGTCCGCGCCCAGCCAGTGTTCGGGGCCCACGCCGCCTTCCGAGCCGCCCCGCGCCCACAGCAGAGGACTCCCCGCCAAGTCCCAGATAAAACACTTGTAAATCTTCCCTCGTAGCTCATGGTCCCTAGACACCGCACTTTGCATTATTCGGACAGGAGAAATCAGCCTTTCAGATCGTCAGGTGCAGAGCCATGGCGAGAGGTGTAATAGTCCGTCTGAGGGAAGTCTGACCCAAACCATCATTTCAATCAACAGGCGGGAATGATGATCACTTTTGAAAGTGAGAATCGAGTTAATAAAATTTACTCCAGCGGGGCTGAGGCATCCCATTAGAGCTGTTCAGAAAGTAAGATAGGTAAAAGGGAAGATTAATGTATACAGACTGATCCTACAGGAGATAGACTGGACCATAGAACGACCTTCCCAGCGTTACCGTTTGACATTCTTGCTATTCAGTTTTCCTTTTATTAAAACAACTTACTAATAACAAGTTGACAGAATATTGCACTGTCATTGAGACATAGTTTAGATATTTTAAATGTTATATGCAGTACTATTGAGAATGTATCAGACAAAGCATGAGCTTGACCTTCAGGCCACATTGGCAAATCTTACCTGTTGTCCCTGACTCTTTCTGACAAGGGTACATTGAAGAGATTGAGAAATGATTGCATAGGAGCTCAGCTTTTAAGCATTTCTCATTAATGCTGTTTGTTTAAAAAAAAAAAAAGTGGATTGGTAGCAGAGCATGCCATAATTTAAAAAAAAAAACAAAAAACAGTGCTGTGGTGATAGCATAAAACTGGATTAATTAACATAGCTAAGACTAGAGTGAAACTGTGCTCTGGAGGTGTGGAAAATTGTCATATTTAATACAACTACGTCAGGACTTACAAATGAAAATGCTTTAAATATAGGCAACTCAATAAGTGGTCTGACTTTCTGAGGTGCTGAAGTAAATGAAAGCTGCAGATTTAGGTGCCTAACTTTAGATACTTAAATTTGAAAATGTTGCCCATTTTATTGCTTCTTTTGAATCTTTCCCAGCATCTAGCAAACTGAGGCTAGGGACATTAAGTAGTCCTATTTTAGAAAGAAGTCAAAGGTTATATGTCTACAATACATATAACATTCTGGGGGAAAGTGAAGGTATAGCAAGCATATCTCTTGGCATAATAAATTATGGAAATACATTTTTGCATAGTGTTAAGTAAAACAGTCTCTTCCTGAATTTAGTGGTATGTATGTTATGGCAACTTTGAAAATTCTGTTTCATATTTTACTTTTTTTAGCGCTGGAAATACATATCTCACAGTTTTGTTACATATCTGTTAATTTACTTGCATGCCTTTTTTTCCTTTGCATATGCCTTTTTTAATCTCAAAACAGTTTTTGGGATGAGAGGATCAGCATCCAATTCTAACTTGAGTGCTTCAAAACTTGCTAATAAAAGAGAGAGTGTGGGAGGCCCTCAGGTTGATAACACTTAGCCCTGAGCTTATTACATTTACTTTTTTGTACATTTGATAGACACAGTTCTTTTAAAGTGTTTAACAAGAATTAGTGTCAGACTCATACTACAGTTAGGTAGTAGCTTTGTCCTGATGGTAGGCACTCTTTACTATTTTTAAACTGACATATAGTTGAAAATAAATATCTTTAAGTAAAATTGGCAGTGACCGTGTATGCTCAATGTCAAGATGTTAAGACCAGTTTTCATTTTGCTTTACTACTGCTTACTAACAGAACTCTCTAGTATTTACTTAGTAGGTAGTAACATTTTATTGAAATGTTAAATGGTTCAGTATTAAGACAAGGTAGAAGCTTGTCTTCCAATCTCTTATTGATCTGTCATTCCCATCCCGCACAACATGTTTGTTGAGATTACTTCATTTAGTACTTGCAGGAAGTACAAATTTAAGTTTTTAATTATTTTCAAAATTTCACATATGTGCTTGTTATCTTGTAAATACCCAGTATAAGGTATTGAGCAAATAGAGCCCAAATTCTTTTTAAGGTAAAGTGACGTAGCAAGTTCTGTTTATATAGTTCAGGCATTTATCTTGTATGCAAATAACCTGACAAATGATGTAAAGTCAACGTTGAGTAGTCTGTTGATGAGGCTTATATGAGGAAAATCAGGGAGTTAAACAAAATAAGTGATGTAGAAGAAACTATTAAAATGAGTTGAATAAAGTAATCTTGACAAGTAACCTATACAGCTGTATAGTTTTAGATTGTGAGCATTTATAAGAATTGGAATCTAACTGGAAGCAGAGTACAGACTAAGTTGTGGAATTGTCTGTTAATGGAAAACAAAACCTTCTCTAAACATAACATCTGTTAGGATTCTCACCACGTCAGCATGAGACTCAGGAATTCTTAAGCTCTTGAATACATTTAGTCCATATATACATCATTGGTGGGGTGGAGAACAGGCCAGCAGTTCTAGTTATGAGTGCATGCTATCCTATTTAGTTTAACCATTGCCTTTGGAGCATTCAGTTCAATTCCTGAACTGTGGTCCGCAAAGGACCTCTCCAGTCATTGCTCCAGCTCTTTCCCCCTTACTCCTGGAAACACACACAATATTTCGTAGTAAAGTCTTTGGCTTCCACTCTGGTCCAAATTTCTCAAATTTTGCCTTTTGCGCTAGCTGTTTCAGCACTTCAATCGGTGCGTACCCATGGTCTTTTCCTATTTGTCTATCTGCACTTCAGCACCTCTGAAGCAACTTTGCCCGTGTCTTATATTTTAGGCACCTGTTTAGTGTCATTGCCAGTGGTTTTCTTGGAATTGCGAGCCTGTCTTTTGCACCCTGGTGCTGGCATTTGTGATGCATCATTTGAGCCTCATATCTGCTGGTGGTATATTTGTTTTTTTCTGAAGGACATAGGGAGCAAGGAAGGCCACACACAAGCTTCATACCACATCCTTGCAACAGGACTGTTAATGACAAATAAGCATATTGGTTGCATTGTCTGCATATAGAGTCAACCACAATGTTAAGGAGTGCCAGAAATATTGGCAGATGTCACCTTGGGCTCTAAGATGACATGAAGAATGTCTCTAATGCATCCTCCAGCAACTCCAGAAATTTATTTACGTCTGACATGAGTCTGGGCCAGAGTGCTTCAAGGCAGAAGCCTCAGTTGGCTGAGACATCTGAGTTGTTTGACTGTCTGTCTGCCAGTCCTTTTGGCTCAAATGTAGCACTTCTGTGATCAACTCAGTGAAGCAGCCGAGTCATTGAAGTGTCCCACGTCATCACCTTGTAATACAAGTGCCCTACAAGCCTTGTCTCTGCCATACGCTGGAAGCCTCAGTTTTTTGAAGTCTGTGATACTAAGCTCCAGTCAACTCATGAAGTATTAGAAGAAAATCAGTAGTTCTCTGACACATTGCTGACGGCAGACTTCAGTCAAGAGTTCTCAAACTCCATCTATGCTCATGTTCTTGAGGTGGAGTTGGTGATTCAGTGATTCATTATATGTTTGCATTTGATACCCAATACAGAATGGATGGCAAGCTCTTCAGCCTCAATCTCCTCTGATCCAAGACACAGATTATCACTAAATCAGTCATTGAACTCCAATATGCAGATGACTGGGCCCTGTGCGCCCACTCAGAAAACTATCTTAAAAAAATCTGGGGCCTACAACCAACTCAGCCTCACACACAACACCAAGAAAATGAAAGTATTCCTCCAATAGGCTCTGCATCACCAGGATCCTGCTCCCATAATTCAGATCAATGAAGAGACCCTGGAGAATGTCTAGCACTCCATTTACCTTGGAAGCTATCTGTCACAGAAAGCTGACATTGATTGACAAGGAAATTCAACACTGCCTTCCATGCACCAGTGCAGCTTTTGGATGCTTGAGAAAATGTCTTCAAAGATTGTGACATCAAGAACCACACCAAGCTTCTCGTGTACCAAGCCATTTTTATCCCAGCTCTCTTGTATGGTGCTGAAACCAGAGCCATGTACAGTGGACGCCTCAAGGTTCTCGAATGATACCATCAGTGGTGCATCCGCAAGGTCTTCCGAATCAAGTGGGATGACTGGCACATCTGTGTCCGTGTTCTGTCCCAAGCCAAAACCTCCGGCATTGAAGCTTTGATCATCCACCACCAACTCCATTGGTCTGGTTATGTTCTTCAAATGCCAGAAAATCAACCCCCAAAGCAAGTCATGTTCTCACAACTGAGCCATGGCCAACAGACGAGGGCTGGGCAAAGAAAGCACTTTAAAGACACTCTCAAAGCCAACATGAAGAAGTGCAATATTGACGAACTCCTGGGAAGCCCAAGTCCTCAGCTGACCAAAATGAGAAAGGACCTTGTGGCAAGAACCCCAGTATTTTGAGATCTAACTGATTCAACAGGAATTGGATAAACAGGAAAGGAGGAAAGAATGCGCTGCATCCCAACTCAGCAATCCAGATCTACCCCTTCTATTGGGAAATGTCTGCCCCAGTTGTGACAAGATGTGTGGATCCTGGATTGGTCTCATTAGCCACTTGCAGATCCACCAGTGATTACTGGCAATCATATTATGGAAGACAGTCATTCTCAAACTCCAAGGGATTGCAGATGACATATGTTTGCCAAACCAGCCAAATAGCCTCACAGAGGATCTGCAGCGATCATGAGGTCTCTAGTACAAGCTTCAAACCATTTCTTTATCCCTGGATTGTGAACAATTAGAGTTCTCTGTGTAGGTAGGTATGTTTTGTATTGTGGCTAGTGCTCTCAGTGCACAAAAGTTCCAGCTTTGACACTGCAGCTTCAGGTATCTCTTGCACTTGGGTCTACAAGAAAGTTGGTGCTTTCCAAGGCAGTTTCATGGTCACCTTGAACACATGCATTCTGAGAGTTGTCCAATGGAGCTACTTGAGGTTTTCAGAAAACTATCCAGTTCGCTTCTCCTCTATCCCTTCCTTACTGAGAATATGTTCATGCATCTTATCAGGAAAAGATGTTGCAAGAAATCTAGTACTTCCTGACAGAGCCAGTGAGCCCATGTTCTTAGTTGCTACCCTGAACAGGGGGATCAAATAAGTACCTAGATACACAGTTATGGCAGTTGCTTTGTAGTACCCATGGTGAATCTCTACATGTGACAACCTCAGTGGACCCTGAAATCCCAGAGAAACCAAGTGTCGTAGGAGGTCTCTCTCTCATTGTATTCTGGTAACTGCCAATTCCACACAAACCATCCTGGGGAAGCCCTTCTCCATATATTTGATTATTAAAATGTTCTTGTAAATTTTCCTTGAGAGGGACTAAAGTCCTTGCAAACTCCAACAACTTTGGAAACTTTTTGTTTAGAATTGATTCAATAATTTTTAAGAAGACCATGTCAAAGTTGTTGGATATGTTTTGTGTTGCTGTGATGTGGCTGGTATGAACTAGATAGTCATGTCAAACCTCACTGAATCCAAGGCAAGTTTGTCTCCCATGCCTCTCTTAGATATTTGGCTCACAGATATCTTCACCGTTCTTTCTCCAGAGGTTCGCAAAAGATTACTCCTTTTGATTCAGCTATCGAGAGGGAATTACGTTTTGTTTTCTTTGCGCTACAGAATTTGTTTACAGAGTAGAGAATAAACAACTCTTCTGTCCTGAAAAGTTTTTTGTTTCATTTTAGGATATCCTGTATCTGAGTTGGCTGATTTTGAGGTTTTTATACTTTTTAAATGCTGTCTGTGTTTTGTTTGAGGGTAGAAGGTATTTAACCTCTCCCTTGTGTATTTAATTTTTGTTTTGGTCACATTATTTGTTTTGGACTTAGTGTTGTGTGTTGCAGCCTTGCTTTCTTTTGGGACGTCCCGTGTACTTTTTACTCTCCAGGAATGAGAATTTTGTTGGATGGTATCTTTAAAGAAGAGAGAATTCCGAACATGCAATTCTTTTCTGAAGCTGTAATTCCAACAGGATTCTTCTCACCTGCTCATTGCTCCCTCAGAGTTTGGAGGGTTTTTTTAATTGAAGTGATCTTTTGCTTTTTGCAGCTTTATTTTATTTCACTTCTTAATGCAGATTTTTAACATCAGGTGGCTTGTTTCTTTTGGGAGGTTTACGTCCTTCATAACTGGGAACTGATGAGAAGGTTCCTAGGGCAGTGATCATGCTCAGTGACTGACATACATCTGCCATAGGGGGAGTGAGCTGCTGACTTGTGCTCAGCCCTGCTGCTGCTGCCCTTTAAATAAAGAAACATAAAAAATGTTCAAGAACATCTCTGCCAGTCTCAGTCTTAGGATTGAAGATCCTGTTGGAACAACAATTCAATAAAAAATAAATTGGTATCTTCTTGTCTCTTGGGATGGGCATGGGAATAATGTTCCTTCTTGATACATTGCATGTTCAGAAGTAAACTTTAAGTGAACTATTTGACTGTGGCATATAGCTGTCAATTTTATATTGCTACAGTGTAAAGTATGAGGGATTCTGCACTTAGAATATATTATTCCTATTAATATATTATGGTAAATACAGTGTGGTAGGTATTAAACAGATGTAAACTTTTGGTGTTTAAGTTATGAGGAAAAATCTATACCAAGAGCTTGATCCTGTCCTCCAAATGCAAAGACACATTGCCATTGTGTTTGGTTGCATTGCACTTGTGCCTTGGTATTAGAGTTTAAGCTTTAACACTAACTGATAATTCCTGCTAGAATATATGATTCTAAAATGGAAGGAATAAATTGCTGTTCATAGTATGTTTCAATACTGTGAACAAGTGATGGATTGAAACAAAACTAGTCTGTAGTTAGTTATTGCAAAAGATGGGTGAAATATACAAACTCATTGCCAAAATCAGCAGTCAAAATGTAATGTAAATTCCTTCAGGCATGTACCAAAGGAACATGGTGGATGTTCACAGCAAAGTTTGATTTTTTGGAGGGTGTTTAAAATGACTTATTCTTACTAGGCTTAATCTTACAGGTACTAAGTGTGTTCTTAGCCCTTAAATTTTCTTTAAAGCTCAGCAGTATAATTTGGTCTTAGCTGTTGACTCTGGTTGCTTTTTAGTCAACATTCTTTTTATTTAATGTAGTAAAACAGTTTTCTGAAATGACTGTTGCATTATTACTGCCATTGTTTGGGGTCTGGTCACCTCCTGATGTGTGTGTTAATACTAACAGGGGTGTTGTGTGCATGCATCTTAAGAAATGAGATGGTTAAGCATAGAAGCATCCTTGACAATTGGCTGTTTTCCTGAATAGCTTCGTTCTTGTTTAAAGTTCTTCTCCCGCTCACCCCTAGTGTAATAAATCACAGAAATATGGTTTGGGTCAGATATCTTGAATAAAACTGAAGCTGCTGTTTCTTTAGGTGAATTAAATCAATCCTTTTAAGTTTCCATATAAATCCACTGTCAGTCAACATAAATAACAAATAAAATCCAATTGGGAGCACTGAAATGGGTCATAATAGAATAGATGCTGATTGCTGTAACACATTAATAAGTTACCGTTTTACATTTTTAATAAGTGTAATCCCTGAAGATCGACCATGTAGTACTCAGTAGGGACAAGGTTAAGAATGAGTTTGGTTATTTGACTAGTCCAAAAATAATTGACAATATCTGACCTGTCAATTGACCAATATCAAAAGTAGTCAAATATTTTAAAAAACTAATTTATTAGAATAGTAACAAAAAAAGATTAAGGTGTTATGGTCTCTAGTAGGCTTAGCCTCAATACATATGCCTTAATTACAAAAAATAAGTTATTTAACTTAGTTATTTTATCTCAGAAAAAGTTGAAACACGATGGAATCAAAAAAAGGCAGCATAGTGCAATCAAAAAGTTAGGCTACTGCTTACAAAGGGATAGGTTTAATTGTATTTAATAAAGATAATTTAAAACACTTTAAAATTACTACTAAGTGCATTTAAATTTTTTTCCCTTGTGAAAACACAAGTTATATTCATAAGTATTTCACAGGTTTGTTTAGTGACTGTTTTCATATTATAAAATATTAAAGAGAATACTGTGGCTGCTTAATTAAATCCATTCAGACCAAAGAGGAATATTCATTTTGATTAGTAGAACTCTTGTGAACCTTGGCTTATTCACACCCAAATCACTCGATTATTGGAAAACTCTGGGAAGGAACATCTGCTATTGGATTACAAAAATAATTCTCAAAAGGTTTCTCCCTTTGCAGCAGAGTGAGCCCCAGGCATTTGGTGGTTTTTTGTCTTTCTCCCTGTTCACACACCTTACCCAGCAAAGGCACCTACAAAATGGGCCCTCACCTTATCCTAGCAGAAGGTCATCACTGGGTTAGGAGCAAACTACATCTGTGACTGCATCTTCATCTATGACCTGCCAAGACATCTGTGCAGCTTTGGGATAGCACCAATTCATAGAATGCTTGAGACAAAATATTTTTATTCAAGGGGATCTGGCTGTGGAATGGTCTCTCAGATGAACTAACTTATAACTTAACCATCTTTAGGGCATGTTACCAGAGCCTTCTCTTTGCAAAAGCTTTTCTATGATAACAGCAGAGTCGATTTAAAAAAAAAATCCAAATATCTATTAAACCAGTCTTGTAGAACCAGGGAAAAGAGTAGAACAGAATGCTATATGCAGAACCAACTTACCCAGCAAACATTTAGGTATTTATTCAAGTGAAGACCTAATACAGAATCCATAAATAGTGACTATAATGTAAATGTGGAACAGGTTCCTTTTTGTAGCTACCTCTGTTTTCTCTGTATTGTCCTATCCCTTCTTCCTAAGTCTCACATGCTATGTAAATAGAAAGGCAAGAGAGACTGAGTACATTGCTGCTGTACAATCAGCAGTTGATTGTGGCAAAGGCACAAAGAATGCTCCCTTGGAGCTTAGTAACATATCTGAAAACACTCCTATCTCCGAAGGCCTGAGGAACATAAGTCCTTTAGCTACTCCCCAGTCTCAATATCCCTTTCAGTAGTTCTAGTGGCCATCAGCTGTTGTTTTTTTTTTTTTAACACACCAGTTGGTTTGTTCATTTGTTTTTATGTACACAAATCTTTACAGTCAACATGTATTTCTAGATGCTGTGTTGAAATTGCTGGCAGAGTCTATTCTATACAAACTGAACAATCTGGCCCCTTGTTTTATTTATAAAGGTTCAATGTATCTTTGCCTGCCTACTTCAATCTGCAAGGGAGTGTCAGAAAGGCCCCGCATTCGCCGAGCCGTGAGTTATCACTAACTTTTCAGATGTGTTAATGAATGTGGAACAAACGCAGTTGTGTTTTTAAAAAAAAAAAAAAAAATGAACCCCTCCAAAAAACCTTTTACTGCAGTAGCAGGCGTGATTGAATAAGGGATTATTCTAAATTTTTAGTTTTACAAATAACCCATTAAAACTGAAGACTTAGCCTCTAGAAAACCTATTGTTGAACTGCTCCGAAGCTGTTCTAGCCTGTGAATTACTGGTCTTAACGTTGTGTTGCATCCTACAGGCAAATTAAGTGTGTCTTGTTCTGGAAATTTTCAGTTGTTTAACAACTTGAATGAAGTTCAGCCCATCTGAAAATGTTACGTTTTAGTTTCCTATGCATAGCAGTGATATTTACAAATGAGATTACATAATAGAATGAAGGACATGACCATTTTATTGTATAGTTAACAAATGAATTGGGCTTGTTGAACCGTTTCATAGATTTAAAATCTCAGATGTTTCCGGTTTATTAGAATGGAGAAGTGACTACATTCATAACTGCAAAATTTATCCACCCTCTTTAAAGTACTTTGGTAATGGGATGGGAAAAAGTTGCAAACTGAACTCAATGTACTTTTTCTCCAATAGCTGTCCTTGCTTCAGTAATTCACCAGTAGGTTTTCATTTAATAGTGATGTTAGGCGGTTATTGTATTTTAATGAGTAGATGGGCATCCTGTGAGATTTTGAGATGTTTTATAATTCCTGTATCTCTACAGGAAAAAAAAATCTTTGAGTGACCTCACTTCCAGAAATGGAATAGTGGCTGTTCCATTATGACTTTTTAAGGAAAACACATCCTGCAATAAAAAAAGCCCTCAATAATTGGTTATTTGGAACTGAACTATCCAACCTTGTTCACAGATGGGATTTTTTTAAACTTGCAATTGGACCTCATTGTGTGGTAAGCTGGTTGATGCTTCTGCTGTGATGCAGGAGCTACACCATTATGAAAATAGAATTAAAATGTTTCCAGCTCAGCAACATGCAGCAGATGGGGTCTGTGACATGGGGGTTGCAAGCTTCTGTAAAAGTAATGTTACATATAGGCAATGTCTATTTGTGTGATTGGTTCTTTCAGGTTTCTAATCACTTAATCCATTCTTTTGCCCTCTATTTATCCTGCCCCACCAGAAGTAAGGGGATGCTTTGCATCCAAGAAGAAAGTAATGGAAGAAATGGCAGATGGTGTTCAGTGGAGGCTCTAAGTGTGTATTATTACATGTTTGTAAGATTGTTATATGCTAATTGGCAAGTACAAATCCATTTTTGGTAGCTTACACAAAATCTGGAACAGACACTTATATAGCATCTTACATTGATGCTCTCTTGGCAAAGTATTTTTACCTAATACACTGCTTTTTCAATAAAAAAAATATTAAAATATGTGAAAAAGTGGAAGCTTATAATTACATTTAAACAGCAGCATATAGTATATGTAAAAAAAATGAATACATAGTTAATGTTTGGGTAGAGATTAAAGGGTACTTTAATCGTTTAAATTTAAGCTTCCATTAGGGTTTCTTGGTTCATTTTGGGGTAAAGGAATTTTTAACACTTTTAGCAAAAGCAGGCTGGTTTCTCCATTTGTCTAACCTGGAGTGTCTTCATTTCTATATTTCAGGGGATACTACCCGTCAGCGAATCAAATTCAGTGATGACCGAGTGTGCAAGAGTCACCTCCTAAACTGCTGCCCTCATGATGTCCTCTCTGGAACTGTATGTAACTTAATCTTGTATTTTGATTACAGAAACAATAACAGAAATTCATTCTTCTGTTTGTCTTAATTATGCCTGCAACATACCTCTTTTTGACATTTAAGTTAACTTGACAGTTTTTTGAAAATGTCTGCCTTGGTTTTCCTTCTAGTGTTATGGGATAGTTTGGCCAACTTTGTACATAGCCAAAGTATGTGCGTGCGTGCATAAATAATCCTTACACACACTTGTCATCCATGGGTTCTGTGCTATGACATTTCGGATATGTGATACAGATATGCACCTATGTTCATTTGAGGCACTTCTGTTTCATTGGAAAGGTTATAGAGAAGGAATGAATGGTTGAATATTAAATATTTTGTAATAGAAGCTATGATGTCAATTGTGCATGAAGTCTCATTTAGACGAAGTAGTGCTTTCCATTGTAGGATCCACTAAATGACCTCTCCTTCCAGGTATTCTGCCATTTCTACTGATGTTTGAGGAGGTTAACAAAAAAATCCTTCTTGAAAATAAATAAATAAATCCTAGATACTATCACCACCTGTTCCGGCACATCAACAGCTCTGCCTGTTATCCTGGTTTTTGCCTCCATATGCGGAGCCAGAAGTTCCTCTGCTTACTCTTTTTCATGGCTAGATTTTTTTGCTGTCTTCTCTCCCTTTTATAATGGTTAAGTATTGAAGGGTAGTAGGAGGGCTCCGTTAGCCTTGCGGATTTCTGCAGCATTTCCCCACTGCTAGAAGTAGTAGAAGTATTATGACTCAGAGTGATAATCAAAGGGTGTGCCACATGTAGGCAGTCCCCTCCTCCTATTCAGTAGCAGTGCTGGAAAAGGCTTTTGGGAGGCCATTTGAGGCAGAACCTGGTTTGTTGGGTTTTTTTTCCTTTCTCCCCCCATATTTCTTCACCAATTTTGTATGCTTTCTCTTTTCATCATTAAACATGTCCTTCAGAGAAATTTTCCTAAATGGAGCTTGGAAACAACATAAGGATTTGTTGGAAGACAAGAACTGAAATTAGTAGACTTGATGGATGGTTTACCTGTGCCTTGGTGTATTTCCAGGTAGCCATGGTGGCTGGTTCAGTTTACCTTAATTCCTAAGAAATGGCCATAGAACCTTTCAGGGCCCTTCTCCACAATATTCTCAGGTGCATAAAGTGCTCACAGAACACACGTACACAGATTTCCCCATTAGTAATCCTTGCGTTTTATGTACTTGTGATCTAGGAGTTGCAGCTCTGTCCCTCCCTTCTCTGAAGTGGCCTTTACAAAAGCAGAGAAGAGAATGAGAGAGAAATCGAGGAGAAGGAAAAAGAACAAAATAAATAAGCCATGGGAATGATTTGGAGGACTTAGGAGGAAAGCTAACAGTGTGGAAGATAGTGGATTCTAAGCAGCTGAACCTAGAACAGAGAGGGCCATTTACAGAGCACATCTTTAGCTTCACCAGATTACACAGTCATTTGTGTTCCAACTCTCTTTTCTCATTTCCTAAAACAGACTCTTCCTTAGTTTAGCATAACAAAGTTTTTGTCCTGACTTGGAAGAGCATTGTTATTTCTACAGTGAGCTCAACAGTCGTCCACTCCCCCTCACCTCCAAAACTTCTAAAAATGTAAAGCAGTTGATCCCCAAGTCACTGACTCACTTCAAGCTTCATTCTTTTTTAGTCATGTTCAGCAACCAGACTTTCTGTAGCACTCCAGGAATACCATGGCTAATACACATCTCTTTATTCTCAAATCTGTGTACTAGCAGGTTAGAAAATGATGATGGTCTATGTATAACCAATTGTATTGCTCCACCTTTACCCTCTCCTTAATTCATTATTGTAGGAAATATGGAGAAAGGGGGCATGGGGAAGTTAATATCTGTTGGTTGATTGATTTTATTTTCTACAAGGCTATCCGTGATGTAATATGATTCTCTGCAGATCCCTTTTAGTGTCAGTAGCTGGGAGAAGAATGTGGGCCATAACGATACAACATTCAGGTGTGTTGTTAAACACTAAATTGCTCAGAAAATCTCTCTTCTTTCACCCCTCCCCCCCCCAACAAAAAACAAAAAAACAACCTGTAGAAGGTTGTTCTAACAAGCATCTTCCTGGTTTCCACTAATCTACAGATGAGCTTCAGAATCCTATACTGATCATAAAAATGCTTTTGGGTGTGGGCCAAACTTCCTGGTTCAAGAAGAATGAAAAAGCTTAGACTATTTTCAAATGTGTTTGTTCTCACTAAGTGCATCGAAGGCTTCTACCTTGTTCTGGACCTCCCTACTCTAAATGTTGTATTGTTAAGATTATTTTGTGTCGAGTTCATATCTTTTCTAACCAAGGCACCTCAGGAGATCCATCCCCTCAAGACCTGTCTCCATATTCCTAAATATGTTTATCAGCAACACTTTTTCCACCTCATTCAAAGGGAATCCTCAAGATACAGAGTCTCCCACAGTGTAGCTCTGAATCCAACAAAAAACTTAGTAACTTATTCCCTTCATTAGGAGCAATTGGAAAGGAATTCCCAGAGGCACGCCTTTATGTGGCTTATCCTATGTCATACTGTTTACTGAGAAGCCTTCTTTAAGAGCAAGAGTTCAAATGAACTTTCTCACGGTTCTGGGGAAATGGCCATTTCAGGAAGCCTACAGCACCATTAAAAGGGGAACATAAAAACTTCTAGTTTGTCTGAGCAATCTTTGCCCTTGAGAAATGTCTCCATGAGATTCTGTACAATGTTATTACTGTTCATAGGAAAATCATGTTATACCTGACTTCTGGGGAAGAATCAAGAAAGGTTTACCGAACCTCGAGTCCATCAGAATTTTTTGGAGGAACAAATCTCTTGGTCTCAGCAGCATATATCCTACGGTCAAACTTGTGCATTGACTGTGTTTTGCAGTAGAAGATTGGGAGTTCAACCACAAGGTCTTTAAGCTATTCGTGGCCAGATAGTTCAATTTAAAGAAGACTCCATCTGTGGCTAATCCCATCAGCCCAATACAGATTTTCATGCTACATACACACAATTTCTCTCTCTCTCTCTCTCTCTCTCCTTCTCTCCCTCTCCACAGTTGACATTCATATAAACACAAGACAGAGAAACTCAGTGGTGGGCAGAGCTGTGCGCTTATACATGGTCTTGTCTGACTTAATAGCCAAGTGGCCAGAAGGGTCAGTCAGGAAAAGGCTTTAGTCATCCTGATTTCTTTTTTTTCTACCTTGCCTGGGGTCTCCCTGAATATTACATGTGTTGGCAGAACCCTGTATGTAGACTTTCCTGAGGATCAAAGACAGTTCATAAAATTCCTCTGAATAGTTTAGATTTCTACATGTATAACCTGGGATCCATACTGATAATGTTTTTGAGCCATGGATGCTCTAAGTAACTGCTTGATTTCCTTTAACACTTCGAAAGAACTTCACTCAACTTCTCAGGACTATTTGGAGTGGTTGTTTTCCTAGTGCTTCCTCTGGAGGATTAACCTGTTTTGGCTGACTTTTCAGATGAAATTCCAGATGACCTGTAAAGCTTCTGTAAATTCTAAGCTGGAATTTCAAGAGAATTCAAGTCTGTGTAGTAGAAACAATGTACACAAATTCTTCTGTTTCCTACTTTTGCATCCTCTTACATCTTGCTTCCTCAAAGCAGTTTCCTAGGACAGAGCTGTGAGGCATTCAAAGTAGAATAACGGAAGCTAAAGAGAATATTTTGGGCTCTGTCAAATACATCCTTTGAACAGAGGGCAAAAGTGTTAACCATATTTTGACCCTAAAGTATCTTATATCCTGGCCATTGTTTCAGCCAAGAGAGTGACTGTCTCTCTAGTAAGTGACCCTACATGCAGATAAGGTGGTTTTCAGACTTATTTCTGATTTTGCCCCTACAGAGACTATTTCTGCATAATTGGATGAGCACTCCAGTTTTACTAGCTGCAAACATTCAAAAATAAGTTGGACCTCAAATCATGAGTTGCTTAAAATCATGAGATTGTTTAGTCTTTTTTTTTTAATTTTATTTTTTTAAGCCTTTAGAATTCATATTTCTCCCCAGCCATGAGGGCAAGATACTTTTTTCTTTTCTTTTGAAAGCAGAGATTCTTGCATAATGAAATGATTCCAAGAACAGAGGCTTTAAATAAAAAACAAAAACTGACCAAGTATTGCTAGTCTCATGACAAAATCTTGAGAGATGGCAACACTTTAGATTGCTATCTTTCATTGGTAAGCCTTCAAACAGGTTGGAATATCAACTTTGTAGTCTGTGTGTGCTTAAAGGGTATAAAACTGTATTTAGTATAAAGCCATATGGTTTTAAAAATTATTCAAAGGCAGATCAGGAGTTTCTGAAAAGAAATAGTGCTCACTCCACCAGTGACTTGCTGGCTTTGCAAACAGGAAGCTACAGTGCTTCATATGACTAAACCAATAGCCTTGAAAAGCCTTCTGTTCATCTTTTTGACAAACTACTAAGACTTAATATTGGTCTCTTACCTGTTGTTTTCATATGCAGAATCTCCTAACCTTCTCTCAGTTTTGTCTAATAAAACAAAAGCAAATCTATATCACTTATAAATACAGTATATAAATGGTCTCACCATACATTAGATATGCTCTTGCTTTGATTGGAGAACAAGTAAAACACTCAGATGCAAGTGTATCTTCTGCTTCTGTCTTCCTCTTGTTAGAGCAATGGATCTCTAAAATGTACATCTCCCTCCATGTTTTTTTGGAAGGGAGTTTGTGCACTTCTGGCCATTTCCCATAACTACTGCTTAGAGTGATGAATTCTACCATGGAGAAAGGATAAAACTGGTTTTCTTACCTGTCATTTCATGTTTTGTATATAAGTTCTGCTACTCTGGCCAGACCCAGGATATTATGGGAGATTCTGTTGATGACCGAACAGTCACTCATCTGGGATGTGAGAGACCGGAGTTCAATTCACTGCTCTGCCTGATGAGGTGAAGGAATTTGAATTAGGGTCTCCCACAATGGCTCTCCTCATCAGGCAGAGTGGAGAATGGAACTTGTCTCCCACATCCCACGTAAGTAAGTGCGCCCTAACTACTGAGCTAAAACTTATAAGGGAGGCTCCTCTTCTGGCTGTTTCATTAATCCTTTCCTTTGCTTTTGTCAAAATGCCTGAAAGTCTAAACAGTTTTTTGGGGCAAAAATTTGGGTTTGACATTACTGCAGTGTTTAGTGTGTGTTTGGTCAATATATTCATGAATAGTTTTGGTCAACCTGAAACTTCCTTTTTCATTGAATAAACTATTCATCTGAAAATTTTACCCAGCTCTAATTTGAAAGCCACTGCATGGATCTCACACTCTGCTGTCTATATTCCAGTAGAAGAAGCTGGCAAGGAGAGAGGGAAGAGGAACTTTTTTTTGTATACTCTGGTTCTAGGAACAGTGGAAGTAAGAGAATAGAACCTATTTGAAAAAGTTAAAATTAAGGTTAAAAAAACCACAGTGTATACTCTCCTGTGTGAATGTCTGTTTACGCAAAGCCGTCTTCAAGTTCTTTACAGGTAATACTATATCATGCAGTAAGCAGTAATATACTAGTTATCATGGGCCGCAGAAAGTGACTCCATATAAATCAGTGTCTGTTCTAAACTTGGTTTTGACATTCTCCTCTTTTCTCTCACAGAAACTCTTCTTTCAGATTGATATTTT